>NW_027184085.1:36550608-37750608 GCF_041296385.1 Aphelocoma coerulescens
CTGACATTTTTCAATCTCTAAACCAGTGGATTTAAGAAAATTAAAATTAAATTTGCAGGAAAAGGGCATAGTAAAATAATGATTGTTTTGTTAAATAAAGCTAAGAAGGCTAAGAAGGTGTTCAAGGACGATGTTAGCTTAAGTTCTTTACTTCTTTTCCTTACTATATAAAATTCTATTTTGATACAGACTCAGAGATCTATGTTAAAAGTAGAACCAATTATTTACAGCCTTTTCAGACACTGACAAGAATATTTCTTCAGTTCTTGATAAAAAATTGAAAGGTCATGGAGAACTTTTATCTTGGCACGTGGAGTGGTGTGAGGGTTATCTGGAAAGTGCTAATGTTCACACTCTGCAGGCTCACCCCATGAGCAAAGTGTGAAAATTTTTCCCTGAGATTCTTCCCTAAAACCTTCCAATCTGATCCTAGTCACCAACTGCATAAGAGTTACCCCATAAATGATGTTTGGATTTTACATTACTTGGTTTAATTTTTCTGCATTTACAGTTCTTTGCATAATGGGTAACATTCACAGCCCAGTTATTTTCAGTAAAACTTACCTAAATTTAATTTGCTGCAGCCATAGTTTGAACAGAAATTCTACAAATATCACATTTGAAGCTTGCATATATAGGATCGATTTATTTTCTTCCCTTAAGATATAGTGCTTTGTCCTTCAGGATCAGGACTGTTACCTGTAATAATATATTATTGTGGACACAGGTTTACTCTGAAAATAGAAAGAAATTTATTATCTCCCTGAGCCCTGGAAAAGGGCGTGGAGTTTTATTTAAATAAGATAAGCAGAGCACTCTTCTTGAGCTGCAAGGATCAGAAAGATGGTAATGGGCACTGAACACAATTGATTCTAAGGATCATCCACATCTGAGTATTAAACCTTTGCCAGGAGTGGAAAATCAGTTTCCTGGAGAATTCACAATAGCAAAAAAAAGAATGTCTACATTTTAGCATTTGCCCCAGCTGCACAAAGGCTTAGTACCTCTGTAATACAGAGTATGATTCAATTTAATCATTCGGAGGAGTTACTTCTGTTAGGGACTGTAACCAAGAATCTCTGCAAATTATGCAAAAGGGAAATATTTCTCCTATGTTGACATCCATTAGCAAGGAAACTGTACAAATCTAGTAAGAGACTTGTTGCTGCTGTCCACAGGGATGGCGAGAACAACGACACAGAAGTCCAAGTCCAGGATAAATGGGGTTATTTAATTAATTACAGACTTGTTTATATAGCTTTGTTTGTAAGAGTGGTATAACACTGTTGGGTGCTTGACCATACACTTCCCAGAGTGATTGGCTGAATGCTACGACACCCAATTCAAAATGTTTTTCCCAGTGTGGGAAACAAGACTGTGCATAACAAGTTTGCACCTGTGAGATAAAGTCTTGGTTTACAAAACCCTCTACACTGTTTTCAGCTAGCTTGTGTGAGAAAGGAGACTTTCACAAGCAGCTGTAAAAAACAGGAAAATTTCTCTGCCAGCTTTTTTAGCATCTACAATTCCCCCTTTTTTGTTTTAAAGACCAAAAAGGTAACATTTGTAATCCTCTGCAGTATCTCTTGCAGCAAGGAGAACAAACACAGCATAAAGGATCTGTTTGGTAATGGCTGTTACCAAACTAAATCCAAATCAGATACTAATTTGGAGTAGGCAGAGAGATTCTCCAGCAATACCATGGGAGATACATCTAGCAAATCAAGCTATACATCCAGTCATTAATTCTGAATAGCCTCAAGGGCTCTACATCAGCTGCTAATTCTGAATAGCCTTAAGGGCTCTAACATCCTGCATAACATTCTGACTCCATAACACAAGAAACTTGAAATTCAGTCTCTGAAATTCAGTCTCTGCCTGTAGAAGGATCAGGCTAATGGTCAACATCTTGGTCATCATCAGAGGGATCATTCGATGGATGATCTGCATTCTGATCATCATTTGAAGGTTGCCTTGGAGGTTGCCTGTTCTGCTTCTGGTGCCGCAGGTCACGGCGAACGCATCTTGCAGGTAGCCATCGTACCCCAGTATCTGTGGAAACGCAAGCATACCCACAACCCCAGGCAATAAGCTCACACAGGCCTTCCCACTTTTTAGTGAGGAGGTCCCGTACCCAGACTTTCGCTCGAGGCACGTGCGTCTCGCCTGCAGACCGCATTGAGAGAAAATTATTCAAAATAACAGGATTGTTTGAATTTGGTGGCATTGTAAGATGATTAATTGTATATGATGCTTTTTCTAGTCGGCTCTGTGGGTTTCTCCATGCATTCCCCTTTTGTTTCTCCAGAACATGCTTCAAAGTGCCATGAGCATGTTCAACAATGGTTGGCCCAGTAGATGAATGCGGAATACCCAAAGTATGATCTACACCCCATAGATGCAGAAACTGCCGCGTCTTCTGAGAGACATAGGCGGGACCATTATCGGTTTTCACAGACGAAGGTACACCCAAAATCACGAAAGCGAGTTTCCAATGGGCAATGACATTGTGGCCTTTCTCCCCAGTATGAGCAGATGCCCACGTAGCTGAGGAGAACATGTCAATAGACACATGCACATACTTAAATCTGCCAAATTCAGGAAAGTGTGTTACATCCGTCTGTCAAAGCTGCAAGGCTTGTATGCCTCTGGGATTTACACCCGATGGCAAAGGTGCAATGAGTCCATGACAGTCAGCACAAGAGCTGACAATGTACCGAGCCTCAGTTGGCATTAAATGAAACTGCTTCTGCAGGGTATGCAGACTTTGATGGAAGAAATTGTGCGATGCTTTAGCTTGTGCATTTTGTCAGGCTGAGGCGCTACTCAGGCAGGGTTAGCTAGCTTGTCAGCCCTAGCATTGCCTTCTGTTATGAAACCTGGCAAATTAGTGTGTCTTCAAATATGCAAAATGTAATATGGATGCACTCGAGCTTGAATTGCACTCCGCGAGGCCTTCAATAGTGAAAACAGAGCTGCATTATTCACTTCCTTAAAAAGTGAACAATCTAAGCGTTGAGTTATGTCTGCTACGTAGGCAGAATCAGTGACCAAATTCAAAGGAACCTGAGAAAACTGCTAAAAAGCCATGGCAACAGCCCTCAGTTGAATCAGCTGGGCAGAGCCTGACTTGCAGACTTCCAGCACCTGCCACTCAGATTCTTCCCTTTTTTTTTCCCCCCGCAATGTTCTAAGTTGACTGTTGCTATGGCATGCATCCACACCGGCCAATCCCTGGGTGCCAGCTGCAAGCTGGCTGATAGGCCCATCTCAGAGGAGCCATGCCCTGAGGAAATATATGACTCCCCTTTGTGTTCCTGGTCAAGTTCCCTGAATGAATCAGAGGTCAACCATTGGCATGATAGATAGACTGGCAGTAGTCTGAAGAATGACCTGGCCTACCACATCTTTTGCATTGGACAACTCAACTGTTCTTCTTGTTTGTCTTCCTTTGTTTAAGCTGTTTCTGCATTCTCTCAACCTTAGGTCTCTTTTTTGATCCACCAGAATTTAACTGAAGAGGTCTTAGAGCTGCTGCTAAAGCAGATTTATGCTCTCCAGATCCCACCTTAGCACAGGCGTCAACCATTTGTGTTATTGTGGGTTCTCCAGGCGGAGTATCTATGATCCTTCTGCACTCATTATTAGCATTATGTCTTGCTACCTGTCTGCACAACAGCTGCCTCATGGTCTCATCTTCAACCTGCTTTTTCAAGGCTGCAACAATCTTTTCCACAAAAGATAAAAAGTTCACTTTCTGCCCCTGAGATATTTTCACATGTCGTGTCCTGAGAGCAGCTGTATCTAAACTTTTAATCAGACCTGCCGTGCCAACCTTCTGAATCTGTTCCAGGATTTGAGGATGCCAGGTAGCCTGAACATCAGAGTCCCAATAATTACTGATTCCTGTGAAAGCATCCAGAGGAACTAGATGCCTGGGATCGGTTTGAGGCAATTGCATATTCCCAGCTACAGCCTTTTCAGCCATCCTTCTCCAATTGGCTTCAAAAACTGAATATTGTACAGGTTGAAATAACATCTGACCTAAATGCTTAATATCAAATGGAGAGAGAAGATCAGTATTCAGCATTCTAATAATCTGCATGACCTCAGAAGAGCTTAATCCATACTGAGCAACCTTAGTTTTCAAATCCTTTCCAAGCAAAACACTCATGTTTGTCAGTCTGACCAGAGTTAGGAAGAGCTTTCTCTGCACAGGGAAAGCCTGGACAATTCCATCTGTATCATCACTACTGTGCTAGTTTGAAAACAAACCAGGGGGAGGCACCAAGTCAGAATAACAATTTAATGGAAATTAAAGAAAAGGAAAAGAAAGTAAAAGAAAACACTGACAGAGTTAAGATACAACCTGAGTTCCTGTTAGGCAGGGTGGTGGTAGCAGTCCTCTGAAGTGGTGATCCTGTAGTAGAAGGGGTCTGCTCTTCTCAGAAAGTCCAGTGGTGGCTGTGGGGCTCCTGTCCTCTGGAAATCCAGTGGAAAGAGTGTCTCTGGTGCTGAGAGTCCCAGATTATATCCACGATGGGATGCTTGGTTCCTCCCTCTGGGTGGAGCATCTCACAATGGGGTAATGAGTCATGAGGCCAAGTGTTGATTAGGCTCATTAACAGAAGAGGGTCCGGAGGGAGTTATCTCTGAGTCATGCGGCAGGACAATGATGGGCCATTAACAGCAAGATAGTCTGGGGGGAGGAGGCAAGGAAACACTGCCCCACCTGATTTCCACAGCTCATGAGGATGGTAATAGAATACACTGCAACTCAGGACAACTACTTTGCTGCATTATTACATCTCTTTGATCTGCCTGCCCACTATTCTGGGACAAGGTAGCAGACTGCTCAGGTGCCATTTGCCCCCAGGCATCCCAATTGTCTCTAGCAACCCCCAGTCCCCGTCCTGCAATGCACACCTTTTAACCTGTTCCCAGAACCATTTCTGATTTCTAGAATGGACAGTCACTTTAGAATCTGGGAGGGTCCAAGGACAATTGCAGACTCAGCGCGTTGCCTGCTGTTGGCACCTGAGCACCGCCCCAGATTCCCACCATGGAGCAGGTGTTTCCATGGCCATGCTACTTACATCATCATTCAAGGGTGTGCTGGATGTTCTCCTAGGAGACTGCGTACCAACTCTGAGTCAGTGGGCGGAGTAGTGACGTCAGCAGCTAGGGCTGCAGACAGTGGAGCAGTGGAGGCTGGAACGGCAGCTAAGGCAGCGGGGGGTGGAGCTGCGGGAGCTGAAGCGACAGCTAAGGCAGTGGGGAATGGAGCTGCAGGGGCTGAAGCGGCAGCAGCCACTGTGGCCGTTAAGGCTGGAGCAGCAGCGGCCGCACCCAGCACCGGAAATGTTGTGGGTCAGACTGGCGCCGATTTCTGGCACCGATTTAAGCGCGGGCACCAAAGCCACCAGCCCCATGCCGGGCTCTGTGGATGAGCCCAGTGCCAGCTGCTGGATTGGTCCTGGTGGCGCAGCTGATCCTGGCGGCACATCCGCCGGCCCCACAGTCTGCTGCTATGGCCGGAATGGCCAGTGCCACCCGTAGCTCTCCAGATGCTGCCACCAGCTCTGGTGGGGATCCAGCCGCTACAATCTGTTGCAACACTTCCTGCTGCACTGCAAGCTGTTGCTTTATCTCATGCAAAGCTGCCAAGATTTGTTCCCTGAGAGAGTCAGATAGCGGTGAGCATGGCCACTGCTGCTTCTTCTCCTGAGCCGAAAAATCCCCAACTGTTGGGACGTGTATGGTACCCAAGTGCCACAGGGCCCAGAGTGGAACAATAGGGCACCAAACATGCGGGCATGGGTGACCAAGGTTGCTGCACCAAGCCCTAGTACAGGGCTGATGGTGCGGGAGCTGCTTGTGGTGGCAGCACGGCCAATTGTGCGATCCCAGGCATCGGTGACGTGGCAGCAGCCGCCATGACTCCCCCCACCACTCCCGCAGATGGCGGCAGCAGCAGAGCCGTGGGAAGGGCAGATCCCACTGCGGTAACCAAAGTAGAGGCAAAAGACGGGGCACCCCGATCCTCCTGCCGGTGAGGAGTGGATATATTTCTGGGGGCAGGGTTAGAAACCCTTCATCTTCTCCTGAGAGGGTATTGGGAGCTGGACGACCGAACTTCCTGCGCTACTCGGGGTCCCGCCCCCTTAGAGAACTCATCATCCCCATCCGAGCTAGGGAAGCCCACAGACTCAGATTCATCCAATCCTGGGTTGACTTTTCCATCTCTGCCTTTTGACCATTTTTTCATTACTTCGTGTAAAGTCCCCCAGGTACGTATCAAATCAGCTACCTCCACGTCGCCAGCTGAAAATGTGAGGATTAAGGCATCCCCCAGTCCCCTCCAGGTGTCTGGGTTCAAAACATTATCAAAGTCTGAAAAATATCCATGTCCGATAGACCAGGTAGATAACGCAGCGAGCTCCCCATCGCTTATATTAGCTCCTGCGATCTGTATCACAGATTTGAAAGCAGAAAATACCGTGCTTTCTTTTGAGGATTTATGTTCCATTTCTCAGTCTAGTTCCAAGTGGCCCCAGAGTGGGGGGGCCAGTCGCGGTCTCGCAGGTACGTTCTTAGAGGCTGTGGTTGCAGTATATGTCGGGTGGTCACCAGATGTCACTGCTGTCCGCAGGGATGGCGAGAAAAACGACACAGAAGTCCAAGTCCAGGATAAATGGGGTTATTTAATTAATTACAGACTTGTTTATATAGCTTTGTTTGTAAGAGTGGTATAACATTATTGGGTGCTTGACCATACACTTCCCAGAGTGATTGGCTGAATGCTACGACACCCAATTCAAAATGTTTTTCCCAGTGTGGGAAACAAGACTGTGCATAACAAGTTTGCACCTGTGAGATAAAGTCTTGGTTTACAAAACCCTCTACACTGTTTTCAGCTAGCTTGTGTGAGAAAGGAGACTTTCACAAGCAGCTGTAAAAAACAGGAAAATTTCTCTGCCAGCTTTTTTAGCATCTACAGAGAGTGACAAAATTCCTAAAGTAAAATCTGAAAACTGCACAAATCATATCAACAAATGTATGTACATCAGTATAGGGAGACTAGAGGAAAACTATGGACCCCATGCCAGAGTGAGTCCCCCATTATGTCATCCAGTACACACACAGAGCACATTGACCTGTGCTAACATGGTGCCTCAAGCTGCCTTATGATCTTAGCAGATCTTATAGATCAATGATCATTCATCCAGTATTATTTCTTCAGTCTTCTCTGGTTTCTGGAGTGATTCTGTCCTCTTCCTCCTCAGGGACTCCATAATGTCAGCTTCCTAACGTTTTGTACCACCATCACATCACTGGGAAGAATTCAGTTTCATAAGCAGTGAAAAGAGCTGAAGGTGTTCAAAAATGTCTTGCAATTGCTTGCCCATCATTTGTCTCACTTTACTCCCAAGAAGATAATTTATGATTCCTGTATTAGTAGGATCTCTTCGATATTCTTTCAGATACTAGAAATCAATTTCTTCTGATGAGAAAAGGAATTGAATAGAAGAAGAAAGTAGATAAGCGACCTTTGAGCTCTTTTAAAATCCCACTCTGATTTGCATGAGCATTGCACATGAAGCATCTTGACTGGCTATAATTCTCACAGCTCTTTTTTTCAATCATCAATAGCTGAAAATAGTTACAATCAACCTTTGTGTGGTCTAGTGAAACAGAAATATATGAAACTGTTTATAGTGATAGTGAAGACACTTCCCAGATGCTAGGAAAATGTTCCATAGATAAGGTGTTTGGTGTTATTTATTTCTGATTCAAAAAAAATACCCCAAACCAAGCCAAAAGTAGTTTCTCTCAATACATTCTGTGAATTAACTAACAAACAAGAAAAGACAAACTACAACAATTGCTTTTTCTTCATTCAGTGAAATGAGTTTGACATGGTTTCTGTGTTATTTGTAGATAACTGCCAACAAAAGGAATTGTTTGAAAGTAAATTTGTGCTCACAATAAGAGCAATCCCACACAAAGCAGGCGCCAAAACTAAAATACAGATGAGGGTTCACTGAAGTGAGGCCACCAGCAATTAATGCCCAGAACACAAAACAAAAAACAGTTTAAAATCAGTAAGCTGCCCAGCTTAACGAATAAATCCCCTCCAAGAAGAGTTATCGTAGAGAAACGTGAATGACTAAAAAGCAGTGAGGCATTCAGAATTATTCTGATTTTAACAGTAAATGTCACAAATTTATGAACAGTCTCATGCAATTAAGTTTTCCAAAACAGCAAGACCATATTCATGAAATAGCAGTTCTATATGTCATAGTAGAGCTATAAATATTAATATTTCTATAATAATTCTAATTCAAAATATGCAAATAGCTCTGTCTGTGAGAGCAGAAACTAAAACTCAAGTCTCTCACTCCATATACTATCCTTGGTCCAATGCAGGAAGGTAAAAAGCAGGGAAAGAGGGAGAGGGAGAGATGGGCATTTATGTACTCTTGTGTGAAGTTCAGTTGCTTAGGTTTGCTCAAGATGGCTGAAAAACATGCATGCTTGACCAGGTTCTACAGGAAATGGTGTCTAAGGAGAAAGGTGGTGGAAACTGGAGGAGTTTTACTTTGAAAATTGGGCAAGACTAAGGCACTAATCACCTCTGCACTAACAAGAGAAAAACCTTTTTGGCAGATCTCTAGGGACTACAAACTTCACTGCCAAAAAGTACAAAGTGACAAAATATTTATGCATGGAATAGTGAATCACACTTTTGGTTCTGATGTCTAGTTTTACTTACTCCACAGGTACTAAAGATCTTTCTGAGAAAGCTAACCAACAGAGAACTTGAATTCAGGTGTGCCAAACAAATGTCAACCACTGGCTCAACTTTACTGATCTTAGAATGCCAAACTCTATTGCCTCTATCTAGTCTTAACTCTATTTTAGTCCTACATTAAGCAGTAGCATGGAAATGGGGTCACCTTCTGGAATGCTGGGTTTAATGCACACATTTAAGGAAGGAGTTTATTCAAGCTGATGTCAAAAGCTCACATTCAAATCCCATTTTTTATTCACTATTTTTCTTTTTGAAAGAATATGAAATGCTTCAACCTTACTTGCCCCATCTCCAGAATGAAGTTAGAAATCTCTTTAAGAAGCCTAAGAATTACCACTATTTATAAAATAGTTGAAGGTCAAAGGTACAATTAAAGGTGTTTTAGGGGTTTTTAAGTATTTTTGGAAAATGGAAATGGCTGTATTAAGTTTTGTAGTAAGTTTCAGTATAAGAGGCATAAGCTCCTTATGAACATATAATTTACTTCTTGAGCAGTAAGATCATATGTTTATTAACATACTTCTCTAGCTATTCAATATTTTCCACAGAGATATGCCAGAAAATATCCCATGGGAATTTTATTCTCAAACTAAGATAATATTATTTAGCCCTTGAGCAGTCAAGGGTCAGTAGCACATGTGAAGAGTTATTTTTCCTAAAACAGCTTTCAAAGAAATAGTGTGGCTCTAATTGAGCAAAAATAAGCACAAATATCACATCTTCATCTTCACCTCTGGAAGACTTGTATTGTCAGTAAAACAAAGAATAATTAGATCTTTTGCTGGTGATTGGACAATGTACCCATCTTTTGACTTCATAAAAATTGTGCTGTCAAACAAGTGCTATGAACCTCCTTTTGTCTTCTTTACTCACTTATACAGTGATTGAGATTGTGCACTGGCATAGTTGAGAATCACTTATCACAATTAAAACACGTTACTGAGAACCAACTGTGCTTGTGACTCTGCCAGAATATTTCTCTTCTTTAAGTGCTCAAATGTCAGGTTGAGGTAATGATACGCTCAATGCTTAAGGTAACTTTAGTCAAGCAGAGAAAGCAGCAATGTCTTTTTTTTTTTTTTAACCCTGTAAAGATTTTATTGGCAAATACATGATTCATTTTCAAATCAAACTTTGGGATGGAAAGGATGAGACATATCCAGGTTTCGGTTATTCTAAGGTCTTACAGAAAATGTCCAGAAAACCAGATGCCTATGCACTTTTTAAAAATGTATCCTACACATCAACAGATTTTTTCTATCTGAAGCCTTTTATCATGATAAATAAATGCAGAATTTCATGCTCTTCTCTATTAAAAGTGTAATGTCCACAAAAATGTCACCAGACATTCAGTTTTCTAGTGTACTGATGCGTAATGCAGTCAGTGCTCCCACTTACCTAAAGGGTTTGTTTGTTTCCTTGCAAAGAGCACATCAGAACCAATGGCAGCAAGAACATCTCCTCAAGAGAGATTGCTTCTCCCTTCTTCTCTCCTTACTCACATGAAAATTAAATAAAATCAATGTAGAGAGATACAGGATACCTAAATTTACTTTGACATCCAGTCGCTGGTTTAAGTCCTAACTCTACAAATCATGAATATAGTGCCACTGCCCAAGAGATGGCTGCCCAAATGTACTAATTTTGTGACTATTAAGCAGTTCATGGCACAGTTAATTTCATTGTAAAAATAACTCCATTGAATAATACATCTACGAAATAACTACATTTTGCATAATAATTACATTGCACCAAAAAAGAGAGAAAATAAATCCTTGTTACTATTATTTGAAACTACATCTTTCTGCAGCCCAGTCATTTGAGCTCTGAATCCCACCAAGTCACCATTTACCTCTAAGATAAACTGATGAGGAACCAGTTGCACCAGTTTGGACAAATTTGGAGGAAAATATCCTCTGACAGAAGGCAGGTTACAACCATCCCACCCCCACCAGGTTTGGGAAAAAATAAATTTTCCTCGAAGGAAAGTGAAAGAGATAAAAACTATTTATTTAACAAACACACGGGAAAAGGATAATAATGCTAAATAATAAAACCTCTTGCTGTGGAGAGAAAAACTGGGAAAATGTCAGAGTCCTTCTGTAGGTCTCTCTCCCCCTCCTTGAAGCTGGGTCATGGTGGGCCCACCTCCAGGGCCAAAGCCTTGGTGGAAAGTCCTCCCAATGTATTCTGATGTTGAAACAGTCCAGCAGAGAAAAAGGAGGAAAAAAAAAGAAGTCCCAGGAAAACAAAAGTTCAACTCTCCATCTCCCTCTGGAGAAAAAAAGCTGAAAGCTGGCTGGAAAGCAAGCAGTGCCCTTCCTCCGCTCTCTACCACAGAAAGCAGAATGCAGACGAGTCTATCTCTGTGTCCTTGAAACAAACTGCAAACTGCTTTGAAAATTTTGCTCAGTTTTTTTCCTCTCCCCCCTCTCAGGCTCAGTTTATAGGCACAGAAAGGCACAAAATTAATTTCTGGGCATAGAGCAGCGATTGGGGATACAACATCATAAAGTCACCCCAAGACATTCCACCCCTTATCCTGTATCGTTGGCTCAATGCCCAAACTAAGATATTCTAACTCTACACACACATATCAGTACATACATATGTAGATATACAGCTATGTACAAACAGTGACAGTGACACTCAGAAAGCAGTGGTATACAGGCATTTCACATTACAGATGGTTTTCACCCAACAATCAGATCTCCCTGCGGTACACAACGCATTGTTCCATCTTTCTGCATTACCCACCAAGTGCAACCAGGTCCCTGAGCAAAAACAACCCCACTGATGGGTTTGTCTGTACTCAAGGCAGAATTAATCCAAACAGGCTTTCCTAACAGACCTCTGACATGCACTACTGGGACCTTATCTCCATCTACTGTATGCAGGGATTCAGATTGGGCTGGACCAGCTCTATTGGTGGAACCTCTGGTGTTAACTAACCAGGTGGCCTTCGCTAGATGCTGCTCCCCATTTTTGAAACTTCCCCCACCCAATGCCTTCAAGGTGGTTTTCAACAATCCATTGCGCTGTTCCACTTTGCCTGCAGCTGGTGCATGGTAAGGGATATGGTACACCCACTCAGTGCCATGTTCCCTAGCCCAGGTGTTGATAAGACTATTCTTGAAATGAGTCCCATTGTCAGATTCAGTTCTCTCGGGTGTACCATGCCTCCAAAGGACTTGTTTTTCAAGACCTAAGATGGTGTTACGGGTTGTAGCATGAGGCACAGGATAGGTCTCCAACTATCCTGTGGTGGCTTCTACCATTGTGAGCACACAGCGCTTGCCTTGGCGGGTTTGAGGCAGTGTGATGTAATCAATCTGCCAGGCCTCCCCATACTTGTATTTGGACCACCGCCCACCATACCATAGGGGCTTCACTCGGCCTGCTTGATCGCAGCACATGTCTCACAATCATGGATAACCTGGGAGATACTGTCCATGGTTAGATCCACCCCTCAGTCTTGTGCCCATCTATAGGTGGCATCTCTGCCTTGATGACCTGAGGCATCATGGGCCCACTGAGCTAGAAACAACTCTCCCTTGTGTTTCCAATCCAAGTCTATCTGTGACACTTCTATCATTGCAGCCTGATCTACCTGCTTGTTGTTTTGGTGTTCCTCATTAGCCCTACTCTTGGGGGCATGAGCATCTACATGGCGGACTTCCACAACTAGCTGTCTTACTCAGGCAGAGATGTCTTTCCACTCTTCAGCAGCCCAGATTGGTTTTCCCCTACGCTGCCAATTAGCTTTTTCCCACTTTTCCAGCCATCCCCATAGAGCATTGGCTACCATCCATGAATCAGCGTAGAGGTAGAGCTTTGGCCACTTCTCTCAGCAATGTCCAGGGCTAGTTGAACGGCTTTCAGTTCAGCGAATTGGCTTGATCCACCTTTTCCTTCAGTAGCTTCTGCAACCCGCTGTGTGGGACTCCATATGGCTGCTTTCCACTTTAGTTTCATCCCTACGATGCAACAGGAACCATCGGTGAAAAGAGAGTAGCGTGTGTCTTCTGCTGGCAGTTGGTTGTATGGTGGAGCTTCTTCAGCACGTCACTTGTTCTTGTTCTTCATCACTGAGACCAAAGTTTTCACTTTGTTTCACAAAGTTTTCAGGCCAATTTGTGATTATTTCCAAAATCCCAGGGCAATTCAGTTTTCTGATATGGGCACGCTGTGTGATGAGAGCAATCCATTTGCTCCATGTGGCATTGGTGGCGTGGTGGGTAGAGGGACCGTTTGCTTTGAACATCCACCCCAGCACTGGTAGTCGGAGTGCCAGGAGGAGTTGTGCTTCAGTGCAGATTACCTCTGAGGCTTGGATTCCTTCATGGGCTGCCAAGATTTCCTTCTCTGTTGGAGTGTAGTTGGCTTCAGACCCTCTGCAGCTTTGACTCCAAAATCCTAGTGGTCGACCTTGAGTCTCACCAGACACCTTCTGCCAAAGGCTCCAGGACAGACCATGGCTCCCGGCTGCAGAGTAGAGCACATTCTTCACTTCTGGTCCTGTCCTGACTGGACCAAGGGCTACTGTATGAGTGATCTCCTGCTTGATTTGGGCAAAAGCTTGTTGCTGTTCAGGGCCCCAGCGAGAAACATTCTTCTTACAGGTAACCAGGCAAAGAGGACTCACAATCTGGGTATACTCAGGAATATGCATTCTCCAAAAACCTATGGCACCCAGGAAAGCTTGCGTTTCCTTCTTGTTGGTTGGTGGAGACATTGCTGTGATCTTATTGATGACCTCAGTGGGAATCTGATGCTGTCCATCTTGCCGTTTCACTTCCAGGAACTGGATCTCTCGAGCAGGTCCCTTGACTTTGCTCTTCTTGATGGCAAAACCGGCTTCCAGGAGAATCTGGATGATTTTCTCTCCTTTCTCAATCACTTCTGTTGCGGAGTTCCCCCACACAATGATGTCATCAATGTACTGCAGATGTTCTGGAACCTCACCCTTTTCTAGTGCAGTCTGGCTCAGTCCATGGCAGATGGTAGGACTGTGCTTCCATCCCTGGGGCAGTCAATTCCAGGTATACTGTTCGCCCCTCCAGGTGAAGGCAAACTGAGGCCTGTACTCTGCTGCCAGAGAAATGGAGAAAAATGCATTAGCAATGTCAATAGTGGCATACCACTTTGCTGCTTTGGACTCCAGCTCATACTGGAACTCCAACATGTCCGGCACAGCGGCACTCAATGGTGGAGTCACTTTATTCAAGGCACGACAGTCCACAGTCAATCTCCATTCTCCTTCAGATTTGCGCACAGGCCAAATGGGACTGTTAAAGGGTGAGTGGGCCTTGCTGATCACCCCTTGGCTCTCCAGCTCACGGATCATCTTGTGGATGGGAATCACAGCATCTTGAGTTGTCCTGTACTGTCGGCGGTGCACTGTCGAGGTGGCAATTGGTACTCTTTGTTCTTCCACCTTCAGAAGCCTACTGCAGATGGGTTCTCTGATAGTCCAGGCAAGGTGTTCAACTGCTTAATGCCCTCTGTCTCCACAGCCCTCCCCCACCAGGTTCGGGAAAACTAAATTTTCCTTGAAGGAAAGTGAAAGAGATAAAAACTATTTATTTAACAAACACACAGGAAAAGGATAATAATGCTAAATAATAAAACCTCTTGCTGTGGAGAGAAAAACTGGGAAAATGTCAGAGTCCTTCTGTAGGTCTCTCTCCCCCTCCTTGAAGCTGGGTCATGGTGGGCCCACCTCCAGGGCCAAAGCCTTGGTGGAAAGTCCTCCCAATGTATTCTGATGTTGAAACAGTCCAGCAGAGAAAAAGGGGAAAAAAAAAGAAGTCCCAGGAAAACAAAAGTTCAACTCTCCATCTCCCTCTGGAGAAAAAAAGCTGAAAGCTGGCTGGAAAGCAAGCAGTGCCCTTCCTCCGCTCTCTACCACAGAAAGCAGAATGTAGAGGAGTCTCTGTCTCTGTGTCCTTGAAACAAACTGCAAACTGCTTTGAAAATTTTGCTCAGTTTTTTTCCTCTCCCCCCTCTCAGGCTCAGTTTATAGGCACAGAAAGGCACAAAATTAATTTCTGGGCATAGAGCAGCGATTGGGGATACAATATCATAAAGTCACCTCAAGACACTGCTCCTCTTATTCTCTCAATTAGTCAACTTAGATTTTCATTTCAAATTTTCAACTGGCAGAAAGCCATGAAAATCTGTTGAATGAAAACCTGAAATGGTGAGGGCCAGAATACCATCCCAGGATTATTCACAGTCTTTATCATCCCTTTTGCAAGTGCACATACAGCGGGTAACAGCATGGGAGAAATTTTAAGTCTTACACCCTCAGCCTGACAACTTTACCACAGCATAACAGCCAAGTTTGAAATCATCACTTACTTCTACTTTTTCTGTTATTCCTACAAGTTAATAACAGAGCAAAAAATAAACTGAGAGGATAAATAGAAGAGGTTTTCAGTGGGAGGGACAGGCAAGATAGCCCCAGGCTGATGCATCAGTGGGTGATGGGAGCAGACTTGGAACAAATGTGGCCTGAAGCTTGGGCCTGCAGCTACGGCATGCTTCACAAGTAAGGAAGTTTGCCTGGCCTCTAACCTGACATTGATTTGTCTGTGGAATGAAAATGTTCTTGGCAGGTGTGTAGTTGGAAAGCATCTTTGGAGTAGAGCAATTTAGATCCCCAGAGTTTGTTGCAGTCTGAATCCCAGCCCACCAGTGTCATCCTGCATTGACTCCTACTCCTTGTCCCATGCTTGCCATGAAAAAATTCTGTATTTCCAGACAACACGCTTTTTGTGAAAGCTGTTGTGGTATCCAGGTTCTGTGTTTCTCTGTGCCTTTTCTTTTATTCAAAGCAATTCTATTTGCTTTCTAGTATCTAGAGGTAAAAGCTTAATCCCCAAGGAAGCATATGATACACATTTCCAGCAAATGCAGTATGCAGTTATTTGTGAAATAGTCAGGAGTTATTTTATAACTGTCTTTCAGAAGCACAAGGTTTTTCAGCTGATCAGGATGTTTTCCTATTTAAACATTGATTTAAAAGCCTTGCCAAGTATATCAGGAAGCTAAGACAGAAATTTCACAGTGCACAGAAAAGCAGCTGTTTTTTCCCCCTCAAGTCCTGGCAATTTAACCAAATGTTTAACAACAGCAGCAAGAAGTAATGTATACAATAACTTTGTTTCATTATAGTATAGAGCCAAATTAGCATTTGCAAAAGGTTTTCAGAAGAACATGCATGTGCACTAAGTTGGTATTTTTCCCTGTGAAGGGCAGGAGAGGACATATAAATTTAGTCACACATTTCACTTAAAGACCATTTTAGTATGTGAGGGGACAAAATATCCTTAGCAGCTGCTCTAAGTTTCCTAATGGATTCCCAAGCAAAACTTCTCCAACACTAGCTAAAAATCATTAAAAACACACTGAAAACCTTTGAACTTTGCTCTCTCAGATGAAAACTGGTTTAAAGTAATGCCATGCTGTGAAATCTGAATATAAGTGCATTTAAAACTAAACAGAATTCCTTCTTCTTTGAAACAAAAGGTAAACAATTTAGTTGTTCACAACAACAGCATCTTGTGCTGTAGTCTTTACAGTAACTTCAGCTGAATATCATTCAGTTTTTTTTGCAACTATCAACTTTGGAATGAAGAACCACTCAATTTAGCCACATTTATTTTTCAGTCAGATGGCTTTACTATTTTTTTATTTCCACAAACACCTGCAGTCAGAGCATCCATTTTCTCAATATGAGCAACGACACTTGTGCAGTAAGAAAGCACTACCTTCTACAAAGTTTTTACTATTCTTCCATTTAAAAGTTTCACTGGCAAGAAAGCAGAAAAAGTAGTGTAAGTCACAGGTCACCAAATAGAAGCCACTAGGAGAAAAGAACATAATAATCCAGGGCTTCAAAACTAGCACTGATTATATAAGTTCAGTGACATTTTCATAATTCAGGTCTGATTAGCAATTCAGTAATATGCACCTATGCAAGTCTAACACCCTTTTACAGCAAAGGAACCTCTTCTAGAGGTACAGAGACAGGACCTATCTTTCATACCTCAGAAACTCACTTGTCTCAAGGTTTTCCTCTGTCTAACTTCTCTGTATGGGCAAACCTAGACTATTAGTATTACCTACTTAAATGATAACAGTGTTTAAAAGTCCTTTTAACAAAAAGTTTACTTCCCTAATCCACTTAATAAAGGCAAAGTGTATGGGATATCAATAGCAAGAACTTGTGTTCAATTGCTTTGAAATGTACAAGATCTGTTAAGCCTTTAAAACATTTCACAGTATTCTCTGCTGATGAAGATGGAGGCAGAGAAAAGCAAGCATATGGATTTACAGCCCCAGCAATTTCTGAAACTCTTTTAGTTTCACTTGGGCCAGCCAGATCATTTCCAGCAGAAAAGGAAGGGGTGTTTCCCAATGGTAGCCACCAGCATGATTGTATTTGTACACAAACATGCAAGAAACTACTTTTTGCCTAGAAAACAGAAAAAATAAAAGTACTCATACTTTTTTTTTTTAATTGGTCAATTTATATTTGTTGAAAGATATACCTGTGGGTATACTTATGAAAGATTTGAAGCAGGTGGCTTGACAGTTCATTCAGCAGCTAGACTCTGGGAAAGAGCAGCAGTGCTTGAATCTCTGCCCATAAAACAAATTCAGCACACACAAATTTCACATACCATAACCAGCATGCACCTTCACAAAACAGAAGCAGTGTTTATGTTTACCCCATTTCTCCTGTGTGCTTAGAAGATGAGTGGAGGGGTCTTTGTGGGGCCCTGGTCTGCAGGCTCTGTCTGCACCCAGCCCTGTGAAACTGCCAGCACATCTAGTGAGCCACGTGTCTTATTTACCCTTCCATTTGTACTTTTGCATCCTTTCCCTGAGGCCAAACAGAATTATGCACTGATGAAATCACTGCCTCTTCAGTCCTAGACTGATGAACCCCCTGACTGTGAGTGTGCAAGCAGGCTCTTCTCCCCACCACACCAGCACTGAGCAAGCCAGGACCAGTGATGGCCCAAGGAGGACTGTGAAGCTGGAGGCAGCCATCCTCTGAGCCTGGGTGTGAACTGCTCAGCAAGGCTTCAGACCACTAGATAGAGAGCTGGCAGGCCTCAAAGCCCTGGCTTTCATTCCCTGCTCCCAACTGCTGCCACAGATTTCCAGACTGTATTACAGAGATGAGTTTGGACGCCTGCAGGAACAGCTGAAAGTGGGAAGCAAAAGCCAGACTAATTGGCTCCAGTGCAGGACATGGCTATTCTGAAAAAGGAAGCAAGAGGAAAGAAAGAGAGCTGTCTTCAGATGCTGCAGCCACAAGTGAAACAGTTAAAATCATTAAACACTTTCCTAGCTTTGCTTCCCCCTTAAAAATGATGCCATAAGATTGCATTTATAGGTTCGCTGTGAACAGAGCTAGGGAGGCCTAGTACACACTACACAAATGTGGTCTTTTCTTGGGGAAAAATGAGACACCCTGGATTAGAAGTTGCACCAGACATTAGTGCTCCTGATGGGACAAATGCCCTGCTGAAGTTTCAATTTCAGCCAAGAGACAATCCATAAGGTTATTTAGGAGCATGCACCATGTCTTATAGCATATTGTGAACATACATCTATGGGAGGGGTTTAGCAGATCTTTGAAGAAAACAAAACCCACAGCAGTATAGTAGAAGAGTGCCCCAATATGTGTGTTTCTAATATGGGCAAACCCAGCTACTTTAAAGGTATATCCAAATACAGTGTTTGGAACTAAAAAAATGATGAAAAGGCACAAGCAGCTGCCTACTCAACATGAACAGTCTAAAGACTCAGCTAGTAACAAGAGCAAGATGTCTGATCTGCCACTCAGTACACAGACCCATTTGCTGTTACCTAGTAAAATCTTGCATGTAGAGCACTGTTAACTAAATCATCAAAAATTAAGTAGCACAAGCCATTGGCAAAATCTAAGTTGCATTCAGACTGCATGCAGGACTTGTAAGCACTTTCTAGTACCTAAGGCAGTGTGGTCCTAGGAAGAATGCCAAGATGCAGTACAAGTACATAGCACGCACATTACCAAACCCCCTGTGGAAAAAAAAAAAAAAACCAAAACAGGAGCACAGACTGAGAAACAGCTACAGTACACCCTGAGGAGGTGTCTGGCTTGGTTGAGCAGCAAATAATATATCAGCTTGTCATTAGAGAGGGAGCAGTCTGGAGATAGCCAACCAATGAATGATTTCCAAGAGCAAGCAGCTTATGGGGAAAGAAAGAACAAGTAATGCTAAGTGTCAAGATTTGGAGGATATAAGTCACAGCTTTAAGTATATCTAAGGTAAGAATGAATAACTTTGGCCTGTGTACGATATATCGCAAACCTACTGAAAACCCATTTAAGACCAGAACTATCATAATTTCCTTACAATTTACTCATCATTTGCTTCCAATTCAACAAATCCATTTTTCCCTGCCCACTACATTAACTACTACTGCTCCACCGTTCTCTCACGGTCTCTTCTGATTGGGCTATTAAACACTGTTTTTCTGCTCCAAAGTAAACAACTCCAATCTGTGATTATTTTACAAATTCATTAAATTTTGATAATTTTGTCAATATTTGTCTTCTGTGAGTTCTCACACTGATTGTAATTCCCTTTTCCTACACCTGCTTCCAAAAATTCCTGAGTCTCTTATGTGTCACTTCTGTTTTAATTAGACAAAATGTCCAGGCAACATGCTAATATATCTTGCTTGTCATGGCTAAAATTATAGTTAGAAGCACATTGAATCAACTATTCTGGTAGTATAATGCATTTTCATAATAGAAAAAACAGCTATAATTTATAAACAACCACTGTATATCATAGCTCACAATTTTTCTAGACTTCTAAGTAGACATCTTCAAAATAATTTCTCATGATTGAAACTAAAGGAATTATGGTCCCATATTTTAGTTAGTCCTAACATCATTTTTGTAGCTATGAAAGTTGAAATTCCATATCTACTGTTAGTGAAACATTTTGCAGCCTCTGACAGTCAGCTCTTGAAATTGCCTCCAGATTAAAACTATCATTTTCAAGTAACATAAAAAGTGAAGTCCAACATTTCTATGCTTTTGCTGTTAGAGCAGCCACAAATCATTGCTCAGAATGCAAATTACAGATGCATCATACCAGTATGTCAGAAAACTGCATTCCTTTGACACGGAAACTAACCAAGCAGCGCTTGGTTCTAGACTAGCATGCCTTGAGTATGGGGCTCACAAGGGAGTCCTGTACCAAGTTCCACACAGACTTTGAATAAGAAATTCCATTAGTTTAAAAAGGAAAACGAAATAGTTATAGACTACTAGTTAAAAGCAAGAAAAAAAAAAGAAAAAAGATAAATAAATCAAGCCCAGCTCATCAAACATCTGTATACCTTGCTACTTGCTTTAATGGTGCATTCTGATTTTTTCTTTGAAGAACCTGGATAACATGGAAGAGGAGTCCATTTTGAAAGAGTTAGTTTGTGAGAGTTAGTCTTACTACCATGGGAAGCAGAAGAATGAAGTAAGCAGGATAAGGTCAACACATTAACATTTACATGAAATCAGATCCCATATAGCTTTAATCCTCTTCAGTGACAGGCAAACCATCAGAGAGGAGGAAATGAGACTTCAACATTAATTCAAAATGCCTGGTTTAACCTTTAGAAAATAATTCAATTTTCTCTTTCTTTCTCTTTCCTGTTCTCCTTTCCATGCACCACAAAGGCACTTTTCCGTTTCTTCAAAATTAACAATGTCTTTTTCAAGCTTTCATTTAAATTTGGAGAAACTGTCCATGCACACTAAAGTACACATATGGGACTTAAGCTCCTTTCAAACTCTTTGTGCCTCATTCCTGTAGACTTAACTGAACTAACAAAGAAGATTGAGTCAGGATTATCTTCTATTCACCTAAAATATGAGCGGACAAATGTTAGCAGTCACTGCCTGGTAGTTCCAGGTGAACTTTTCAGTAACAAATCACCTAAAGAGACAAAGAGGCCTAAAGTTACAATGAAGGGCACTCACCAACTATTTTAGAGGAGTAAAGAATTGTTTCAATGGAAGAAAGCAAAGTGGGGGAGTGGAGAAGGGAGTGGTGTGAGAGAATCCCAAATCTTAAGTAAATAGGACTTAAAAATATTTAAAAACAGTGAGAAGACTAAAGCTTTAGAAAGTGGTGGTTTTTTGTATAGTTCCTTGGGGCTATGTAGTGCAATAATTGTCCTTTCTACTGGGATCCTTCACATTTCCCCAGGAAGGTGAACTGCACCTTGCAGGATCTAGAAAACTGCAGCTGGGAGAAGGATCAGTTTAAGCAAATCTGGCTGTCCTAGATCAGCAGAATCAGAATAAGATAACATAATGTCTTTTTCTCAGGCAGGACATTAAGGAGGGTAAAACACAGCGCCCCAAAGAACAGAATATACTCAGACCCAGACCCAAAAGGCCAGCTCGTCTTGCTGAGAGACAGTCTGTAAAGATTGAAATTTTCCTTATACAGTGATAACTTATTTCTAACCACATCAGCATAAGTTCTTCTTCTTTCTGAAAAGAAACCTACCTTCATGTAGGTTAGTGTGAAAGTGTGTATTCATCTGCATCACTCTCATAAACAAATCTTAATGGCTTCAAAATGGCAGAACTTTTGTTAAAGACAAGCATGTGTCATTTGTCTGTAGATATAGCGCTGCAATAGCACATACACACAAAAATAAGGATTGTCGGTCCCTACATAGGATGAGACACGGGAATATTACTAAAGTTAAACACTTGCAGAAGCGTTTTCATACTCCACATAATGTGGAATGTCATGTGAATCACAACTGAAGAAATGTTTCTTAAACTCAAAGTTGCATGCCAAAAAACAAAAACCAATCACAGATTCGATTTCTTGATGAATAGATAAAAGTATATGTTTATTCTACTTAATTTCTATTTTAAAAAAAAAAGAAGCCCAAAGCAAAGCAATCTTTCTTATTTTAATTTTTTCCATCATCACTATGGTCAAAAAAGTTCCATCCTTTTGATTTCTTGTCTGGCACTGACTTCATTTTAAATACAACCTAGTAGAGTACTCGGTTGCCAAATTGCTGCATTTTTAAACATTCTAAATAGGACATTAGTTCTTAGCATGAATGTTTTGAAATCTGATCAACAAGCCATTTCTCAATACATTAGGCAAAGCAAGCAAAATTAGGCTGTTTTATGTCAGGTACTTAGCACAAATCCCTTAATAATGTGTTTGAGTGCAGAAACCATTAATAAATGCATAATTCCCTAAGACAGGCTTGATTAATTAAGTCATATGTGTATCCTTCTAATTAAAAAAAGAACATTAGGCAGATGAGTGGAATTTCTGAGTACAAAATTCAAAGGCTGTTTTGCTTTTATTTGAACAACGAAAGAAAAGCTGCTCGTTAATATAGCTGCCAAAAAAACAGCAAGAGTGCTGACACAAACCCCCCAAACTCTGACTTGTTCAAAACAGCTAAGCATTTACTCACTCATTTGTAGTCCAATTTTTAATCAGGTAGCTGCTTGATTAATCCAGGCAGCTTAAATTACAAAGGCAGCTGGTGCTAATATACACATAACTAGATGATATGTTGGTTGCATTTCTTCCAGTAAATTGTTTAAAACCAAAGACTCACAGGTTTTCAAACTCTCAGAGAAAACTATTTTATGAAAAAATAACAGTCTAATGGTTGACCCCAGACTCTTCCCAAGCATGTACTTTACTGTAGTGTGGACTGCAAATTTTGGTATGATACCATAATTTGCAGCAACACTGAAGCAATAGTTATTCTCAAATGCACAGCTTTTCTTGTAAAACAATTAACTTTTTGAAGTTCCTTGCTAAAACAAGTAAACTAAACCAGAAAAAGCAGAAAACATAATGTTATGAGACATAACAGGAACATAAAAAATTCTGCTAAGCTAATAGATACTGTTAAGCATAACAATTTTGCCAAGGTGATTTTTGAGGATAAGTAGGACTGATAACAGTCAGCACAATTTGGTATAATAATGCTACCAACAATTTTGCCAAGGTGATTTTTGAGGATAAGTAGGACTGATAACAGTCAGCACAATTTGGTATAATAATGCTACCAAGCCAAATACAAGCCCAGTACTCTAAAAGTTTTAGTCTTAGAAACATGAACCTGTTGAAGATAAATGGTAAATTTAGTGGCTCGTGGGTGGGCAAACCTGGTACCTGTGAGGCACAGACAACAGACTGATCTGCAGGATTAACTCCTGTTGGGGAAAGGACTCTACTGCTTTGAGTAGGGGGTTTGAACTATATGAACTTCAGAGGTCATTCTGTGACAATGGCCCTTGAAGCATTGACCTATTTACAAGAACACAATGTCCTGTGGCCATTTAATTTACAGCAAAGTGTTTTGATTTTGATGAGAAAACAACCAGGTGTCTGAAAGCAAGAGGGAAAACAGTAGGCAACAATGACTAAGGAGCAGACACTGATAGATTTGATAAAGATTTGACAAAATACATTGCATCCGTGGGACAGGATGGAGAGAGGAAAGCAGAAACAAGGGTGTAGAAGTGATTTGAGTAAGATTTATGAGCATCCCAAGAAATATTATTTTGACCTAACGGAGCTGGTAAAGGACTTGAATCTCATGGCCTGAAAGAAGCTAAAAGTCAGATCCAGTTATAAAGCCACTGAGTTGGTTTCTCCAAAAACAACCGATGATTCAAAGGGATTAAGTGTTTTAGTTCTTCAGCTGCTATATCCTAAAACATCCACATAAGCAACATTCCCAAACTAAAAGCAAAGCAGCTCAGCATAAAACCAGCCAGAAGGCTGCTGTATGTAGTCCTAATCGGTTGGTGCAGTTAGATTTCCAGTCTAGGCCTTATACCTAGGCAATAACATAATTTGCAACAGGAGTGACAAGACTGAAATAAGGCCCACCATGACTGCTAGGTTTCCCCCCTGTGTCTTCCTCTAAAAGAGAGTTAGCTACAACTGAGAGAGTGGCTAAAGCTTAGACAGACAGGCTGAGTCTGCAGCTATGAAGAAGACAGTACATTACTGCCACACAATTAGTGCAAGATGACTTGCTGTGTTGAACGTTTATAGGAGGTTACATAAGGGCACAGTTGTTGTACAATCTGGAATGTGACTTTGAATTAAACAGAAATCCACTTTATTAGACAAGTAAGACTGCGTACAGCTCATCATGGGAGTTCCAACTCCCTGAGTTGCAAGTCTGAGATCTCCACACAGACAGACATGCTTAAGTACTTCTATCCAAAAAGACATACAGCACTGCACTTGCCCTTGTCTGCTTTTGCCATAACATATATTCATGCATCTACCAGAGTTCTGCTTAGTATACTGATACAAGGCTACCACTCTTTAAAAATCCAGTAAAGAAGATTTAAACGAGCATCATAAGACAACAAATCCTGTTACTAAAAGGTTGGAGAATTACAGGGAAATCTACAGATACAAGATGCTGGAAATGAGCAAAAAGAATATATATAGTAAAAGTTAGGTTGGAAAATGCTTAAATCAGGAGGGAGTGTTGTTACAAGAATCAGACTTGAAAGCAGCTTGCCTGTTGACATGGTCAATAAATATGACAGAGAAAACAAACACAATCAGTCTAGATTTAACTGTTTAATTGCAACTCCAGTTAAAAAACAGGCTCCAGCTTGGCCTCAGTTGGATGAAGGAAAAGAAAATAAAGTTTCCATATTTTAGATGGGTTTGAGTTTAATGGAATTAATTTTTGGCATGGGAGGAAGTAATATCTATCCTACAAATCAGCCACCTTTTCCACCATTTTTTCTATCTAACACAACTCGAACTCTCAGTGCCTTCTTGAACTGTAATTAAATCCATGCACTAATTTCCTCCTGTGAGAAAACTGTCTTCTTTCTAATGTTTAGATGCAAGGCTATGTCTCCTGTTGTTCTAACTCTCCAGATCATTCCTGTGCTATCCACCATCTCCCATGCCCTTTGTCTGTTGCCCTCCTGGAAGATTTGCCAAGCTTAGTACACTCTTGACGCAGTCCAGTGCCTTAATTGTGCCTCCCCTGACGGGAGATACTTTTTAGTCTTTGCCAGGAGTCTGAGAGACGGACAGGACCTCTGTATTTTCTCGGTGTTCAGGTTGTTTATTATATCTTATCAGTAATTCACATGCTGACAGCATAGCATGAAGCAGAGCAAAATACAAAAGGCGAAATGCAGGTAAGCTCAAGGCTTTTTAAAGGTAAACTAACCAGTGGTCACTTAAAATTAAAGACATTTTCACTTTTCTACCAATTATCTTGTCACATAGACAGGAACTGCAGAATTCTTTATCCAATCATCCCAAACTACTTCTACTGCAGAATATGGAGTAGAAGAAGAAGAAGAAGGTCTGGAGAACAACAACAATCCTCCATTTTGAAGTTTTTTGCTTTTATCTACTTAGTAGACTAACAAACCCAAAACCTCTAAGTTTTTCACCCTGTGATAATCTTACATAGTATTCTATCACCTAGTTCACACCAGTGTAGATTCTAATTCTTCCCAGAGGGTAGGCAATTTTCTGCACGGACGAAGGTCAGAAACAGTGTTGTCCAGTGGGGTAGAACCCTTCAAAACAGGCAGAGAAATATTCTCTGCACTCTGGGTTCCCACACACTCTCAGGAGGTTAAAGCCTCTCTCATCTCCCACTCACCAAATTCTTCCTTTCCTCTCCTTCTTTCTACTGTTCCACCCACAACTTTGTCAAAAGCCTATGTATTTTGATTTGGGTTGTGGTGTTTTAATTTTGATTGTTTGTTTTGGTCTTTTGAGAAAAAACTCCAACACAATTATCAGTTATGCTGCATATTGTACGTGTGAAAATGAGAGCTAGAATGGTCTGGAACCGGACAGTTTTACTGATGAGGCTGATTTAGGTGACCTCAGAATGTGAAGTCATGCTGATTTACAAATAGAAATCAAAATCAGACCTTATTCTGCAGACAGCCATTGAGAAATCTCCAGTAGGTGGATTTTTGTCAATACTGTTAGTTTTCCTTAAGCATTTGTTTTCTGCTATTGCATGTTCTTGGCTCCTGGCTGACAACACATTAGAGTGCAAGTCTATTCCCTGAAGACCAGCATTCTATCACCGCTTATCTTTCCTTGGGACTCAGGTCAGATTAAGATCCAGGTCCATGCGATCTAATCTTCTAAGGTCAAACATCACATCACACTAATAATAAAATAATTTTTTTTAAAAATTGTTAAAATACAGAGGTTGTCCTCTCTATCAAAAACCTTCTTCCATTCACTCTCTTACTGTCTTCTGGATCAAAAAGCTAAGAAACTAGGACAATTTGAGAATGTACTTTACAAGTGTCTTGGTCTGAAAGACAGGTGTCTGCTAAGGAAGGCAGGAGCCCCCCTTGGAATGGCAGATGCAACCCCCCTTCCCTCCGAGTTATTATAATTTTGAAATCAAGGGGCTTTCAGGCAAAGATGTGGAAAATAGGAATAACAGTTCTTTACTATTCTATATCTATATGTGTATAACCAGTCAAACAAACACCAATAACTCTGGCAGTAACAGCAAACAATCCCAAACCCAGTCCCGGCCTTCTCGGCTGTCGGGCCCTTTCCCCTCGGGTGCAGTTCCGCTCGCAGCCGGCAGGGGCGCTGGCGGCTCCCGGTGAGCAGGGCAGGTGCGATGGTTCCCCCGCGGCTGCAGGGGGCGCTCCGGAGCGAGCTCAGGGAGCACGCGGCACTGGTGCCCTGGGATCCCAGGAAGGGATGGAACAAAAAAGCTTCACAAACCGCTGGGTAGACGATCCTGGTGTCTGGCCGGACCCTCAGGAACAGCAGGCTGGAACGGCAGGCTGGAACAGGAGGCTGGAATGGCAGGGATGAGCACAAATCCCGGGTGGCAGACGAGATGTATCCAAGCAGGGAACCCCCCGGAGGTCTGGGCCGGCAGGGCGAGCACAGCTACAACATAGCGAAGGCTCCAAGCAGCAGCGGGGCAGGGCGGCCACAGCCCAGCTCCAAGCGGGGCGGGGAAGGCGGGTTTTGGGATCCCGGGGCTTCTCCAGCAGAAGGAAAAGCAGCTGAAGAAAGCAACCTCCCTCTCTGTCCAAATGCTGGAGATTGACTGCCCACACATCCAGATGAAACAAAAGAGTAGCCAGCTCTTTTGTTTTTCTTAAATACCCAGCCATTTGTCTCCCCAGCAACATGTATGGGGGAAATTCCTTTAACAGAAAAAAAAAAAAACAGGAGAGCTCCTAAAACCCCAACAACAAGTAAGCACTCATTTTTCCTCTCTCTTTTGCTGGGTTTTTAAAAAAAATTTTGGCGGTTTTTTTGGTTGGTTGTTCCTCTTTATATCTGTGTTTTGTAGAAAATGCTTACAGTTCAAGTACATATTCAAGGACACCAAAATTATTGATTTTCACCTTCCCTATATACATAAACCTTTCCTATATATGTAAAACAGCATTTAGACAGGGTGTGCTGACATGCTTCAAAAAACAAGGGAAAAATATTTGTCAATTTTCAACTTTACTAAGAAGAGCATCTCTTTCCTTGCAAGACCTCATTCTGGTGAATATTAGGGACAGACGATGGAGCATGGACATTCAGAGACAAGTTTCCTCAACAATTACATTTTCTTCTCTTGTACACAATCCCAGTGTTATTAAATGTTTGCAGACCATTCACTGCAGGAGACAAGGGCACAGCCAATTCAGACTGAAGCCTGGAACACGGATAAACACTGAAATTCTGGAACTCACCTAACAGCCAAGGGTCTGGAGCCAGGGCCAGAATATAAGCCAAGGCTGAAGCCAAAGACAGGAACCAAACAAACTGCCAACAGGCAGGACCCAGAGCCAAGATAGGATCCAAGGGCTGTGAGCCAGAGCCAAGATACAAGTCAAAGGTCAGGAACAGATGCCAGGGACTTGGATCAACAACAGGCTCCAACCATTCAACAGCTGAAGACAAAATACAGACACCACTTTAACACCCAGCAACTAACTACATGGGATGGCCACACATGTGACTGTGCTGCTGAAAAGCATCAGCCCTCTCTCACCCAACAATCTATAACAGGCTCCAGCTAGGACTGAGCTCAGGTCAAAGCCAGCAGTCCAGGCTCAAATAAATTGCAAACTATTGCATCACAGCTAAGTGATGGGGTACGAGCTAAGGTCTGAAAGTGGCATCACAGTTTCCTTGCCCCCACAGACCCGAATCAGACTGATAACATAGTTCATTACACACACCACATGCATGTGGTGCTGAATCCTTGTATCTTTGGTAGGGTGAGCAAGAGCATCCACTACTGTCAGCATGCAACAGGAAATGGGATGCCTAGATGACTGGAGATCAGAGCACAGAAGAGTTACAGGTACAAAACTACTTTTGGGGATAGTTTTATCAACAAACTTGTTGCTATAAAAACAGATATTCCAATAAAGCCAGATGGCAATCTGGACCTTTTTTCAGTAATCAGACTGTCATACTTGCTCAGACAAAATTTAGGAAAGAAGACAATGAGTAAATACATCCTTTTGCACAGACACAGACAACCACAGCAACATAATTAATTCACTTTCTTCTATAAAGTCTGAAAAGTCTTAAATGAGAATTAGAAGTTTCAGAAAAGAGTAGGAGAACAGCATGAACTACCTTATCACAATCTTTGGCTAACTGGAGGAAAAGAAAACCAGTAATTGCATGCAAGCTGCAGATGTAACAAGAGGGCTTATCTAACCAG
Organism: Aphelocoma coerulescens; assembly: GCF_041296385.1. Taxonomy (NCBI): domain Eukaryota; kingdom Metazoa; phylum Chordata; class Aves; order Passeriformes; family Corvidae; genus Aphelocoma; species Aphelocoma coerulescens. Next base: position 36,579,224 of record NW_027184085.1, read on the forward strand.
TAAGCTAATAAGCCCGAACAGTGGAAGAATGAACTAAGACAGATAATCAGAGCCCATTGCACTGATGCATCCAAACCTCATTCAATTAGAATTAGAAGCATTGATAAAATAGTGTTGTCTAATTTGCCTTGATTAAATACCTGGCATTTCCCCAAACTTCATCCTCTCTGTATCATGTTTGAAATAAATTTTAATGAGATACATATATTCCTTTAATTTAGCCTTCAATATTTATTTTTCAGATGCAAAATTTCAGGCTTTGTAGCAAGAAACAAGTTGTATATTATCAGCATCCAAAATCATCAGGAGTCATGGTCTTCAGGCTCTTCCATATTTGCATTAAACATCCTGCTGACCCAGGTCAGGTCAATGACTGCTTATGAAAGGAAAAGGTGATGTTTTTCACTCCATTTTCTTTACAAATAGTTTTTTTAATAAAGTTTGGTTTAGAGCTGATAGTAGTTTCTATAGTAGCTCCTTAGGCAGGAGGATGAGAGGTATGGTTATGAACAATATTATTCTTAAAAAGGTAGGATAAGGAAAAGAAAAACAGAATGATACATGTTTTGAAGTATGTTAGAAAATTCAATTGATAGGACGTATCAATCTCAAACCCCTCAAATAATGGCTGCTTCTCTTGTCTGCTAAAAAAATCCAAAACACAATTCTCAGACTTCAGAACATTTAAAGCTTTAGGCTTTCATGTGGCTGTTGTCACTAGAAAATCAGCACATACTCTAAGAGAAGTTTTCTCAGTGAAAGAGGCTGTGAAATGATTGCAGAGAGGTCTCCAGCTAAAATGTGGGGGGTGGGGGGCAGAGGAGAAAGACTCATCCCTTCTTTAATTTTTGTTGTGAGACTGTGCTGAGGAGATGGATGTAATTCTTCTTGTCATGAAGTGAAACTGCTCAGATACCATTACTGAAACCCCTTTCTCTCCTATCCTTGAAGGTCTATATCTTTCTAGTTAAATACTGAAAAATATCTACTATCAGGAGTGCTAATATCAAAAACGATCAAGAATTTGTTGCGTAGGTGTCAAGCATCTCCTGAACAGTACTGTTAAAACTTTATATGGATTTTTTTTTTTTCAGACTAAAGAAATATCTATGTGTTGATAGGGACAAGTCCTGTGGAGTGCTAATACACTTTAGAACAGCTAGAAAGGATTTACTTAGGCCACCCATAATGCGAAAAAGAGTAAAAGTAGCTTTTAGCTTGTCATTTAGCCTGAGGTCTAAAAATAGTTTGTGACAAGGTTATGACACATGTCCTATAAGTAGAAGATCACTTCTCTACAGGGGAAGTACCTGGCTGCTATTAAAGCTGGATGGGTTATTAACAACACGGGTGCCCCTGTAATTTCGCAGCTGCCTGGAGGGTTCATCAGGTATCTCTTCATTTAAACATCAGCAAGTGCCTGGAGGCAAAACCATATGGGATGAAAAGAGCTCTCCCAGTAAAGTAATTTCTTACTTGTAAATCCTACTAATTTATGACCCTGTGTTAATTCCTCGAGCCCTTGAAGAACTATTACATAAATCTTTTTAACTGCATTATCATCTCTTGCACACAAATCATAATTTATTCTAAGGACTTCAAAGGTCATCAGTTATCCTGGCTGCAGCTCCAGCCTGACACGGCAATCCATTAAAAACCAACAAAGTTTTTCACTTTAAATTGCCAGATGACTGAAACTGTTAAGAGGTCACTTTCAGACAAATAGTCATCATATTTTTATCGTCTTTAAAATCCTCTGTTAAATTCTGCAGTCTACTAAGACACCAGCTATCTTCCCCATGGCCTCTATTATTCAAGAATTATTTAACACCCTCATTATGATATGTAAATGTATATTTGACCTTGATGAGCTTCATCTTCAGTATTATCCCAAACAAACTCTTAGGATGGAGCACACATCAGAGAATAAGCTTCTGCTTTGTAAATGTATTCAGAAGAAAGGCACCCTTTTCAAAGTATTTCAAGCAATATTTCTTTGGAGTTCAAAAAAGATCTTCCTGTTTCACATCTGTTTATACCCCTGGTTTGAATATGCTCTCTGTATCAAAAGAGTAAAGCATCTGTAAAAATACTTTTGAGTGTTTATCATACAAAGTCCAAAAAACAACTCCAGAGGGACTGGGAAATGTAACTATTTAAAAAAAAACAAAAAACAACAACCAATAAAAAAAACCAAAAACAAACAAACAAACAAAACTCAAACAACCAAAAAACCCCAACAAATTAAAAAGGCTTGAAAGCAAATCAAACAAAGAGGGATTTACCAAATGGAAAAGGCAGCTGTAATGGCTGAACTATTTTTATCAGTATTCTAACAAATAACACCTCCTGTGCTTTAAATATTTAATGTGAAATCCATGGATTTATATAGCTTACAAAATGCCAGAGGCTTATTATCTTTACAGATTGCATGACAGGAATATTCATATAATTTGATTCCACTTTTTAAGACAACAGGAATTCCTCCAGGTGCTAATGGTAGATAACTTGTGTGCTGCTTCAATAATCTACTAATTATAGAATCCCTCAGGTAGAACAATGTCATTAATCTGATTAAATTATTTATATTTCTGGAAAGCAAAATCTTATTAGGTCCTTGGCATTTGACTGTGTATATTATGCAGCTGCGTTTGCAGTTTATGGTGTGGAGGAAAAAGATCTATATTTTACCTAACCATCAGCATATCTGGAAAGGGACCAGAGTCTCTTTTAGCCTAGCATTGCCGTTCATAAATTCCAGGGCATAGCCTGCATTGCATAGGTTGTCCATTTAGAGCACTATAACACTTATGAGAATGAAGGTTTGTTGTAGGCATTTATTAGACACCTTGTCTTCAGCAATATAACAACAGACATGGATGGATTCTCATCCACCCACTGCATGGTAAGCATGTTAAGACTAGTGAAATTATCAGACATTCTCATGTAAAATCAGAATAAAGCCAACTGCCAGAATTAAAGTGAGGGTTTTAGTTTTCTACCAAATATAGCAGGACCAACAAAAGCAACATATGTTTGCAGAAAGCACAGTCTGATCCCACTTCAGTAGCTTTGATTTTAAAACAGGAAGGAAAGGAGGGGATTGAGAGCTGGGATTAACTTGTAACTTAGCACGTAATAATGACACTAAAACTAGATTCATTTTAAGTTAGGGAAAACAGAAATTTTGATTAGTTCTTGCAGCAGATAAGATACTTTCTGCAGCAAGCATTATCACATCATATGGGATAGATAATGTGTTTTTTAATAGAGAAGCAAAAAATTCCACAGTCATCTCTGTACACCATTGTGCAGTATATCTAGCTTCTATTCTGCCATGTGCTTCCACTTGAAATTTATCTTCCTATATTTGCATGACAATTAGACAAGTGTAACTAACATAAATACGTTCCCATAGTGAAGAAATAAAAACAACAGTAAATTTTTAGTAATTTAAATATTAATATATTTAGAGATTTCTTAAGGATGTGATTTGGTGTTGCACCTGTTTTAGCTGCTATATCAGACAACTTACATGTACAATAATTTACTGAATAATATAAAGGTGTCTCAGTAGGTCATTATTCTGCTAACATTTATTTACAGTCAACATAAATTCACATCCAGTTACGGCTACAGACAGGCTTAAATGTTAGCAGTATCCCTTCGAGCAAAAGATTGCTGTGGTGCTTTTATGAAAAACATCAACTCATGATCATTTATCTTCTTGCCCTTCTAAACTTCTAGAATATTTAAGTACAAAATAAACTGTATAGAAAAAGTTGAGAACACCAGTGTCCGATTTGGTGTCTATTAAAATATATGATCTAACAGTTCCTTCTTGCGTTAAAAATATATGAACTTTTACATTTCATATTTTGCCAAGAAATTCTGTTTTGTTATTGGAAATAACTTATACAGTACATACTGGATGTAGGCAGCCACTCTAAATACTATAAAGCATTATTATAAAACATTACAAGTCCTAACATTACTGAATAAAGTAGAGGTTTTTATTCCTTTATATGAATTACCAAGGATTCCTGCCAGGGCATTACTGTCCATCTATCAAATGTCTGAAAAGGGATTAGAAGGAGCAGCTTCACATATTCAGCTGATTCTTCTAGCAAAAAATAGTTTCAGTTTGTGAGTCATCTCACTTTCTGGCAACGATAACCCAAAAAAAAAGTGATAACATATTTCACCTCTGTACTATGCAAATCTGGTCCTATAAAATGTAGGATGTTCATGACAGTGAAAGTGAGAAAAAAAAGAGTTCTCTTCACCCTTCTATAGCAGCTCCTGCAATGTGTCATAGCAAAAATTCTCCTTGCATAAAACACAATCTTTCTCTCAGGCCAAATTCTCTCCTAGTTGATCTGGCACAGTATAACTGAAATTAAATAACCATCAACCATTTGTACCATAAGAAAGTTCAGTGCTCTTTTTATTAGCAGGTTTCTGATGTGCTTCTTGAGAACAGACTTTCCCAGGGGAAGCTGGTTTGCATGTCACAGATCTGAATGACAGCACATGCCTGCTGATTATCACCATCTTGGTAGACTTCCTTAAAGTCTCTTAAGTGACATAAATGCCCGTTTTTCAGACACATCCACTTGAGTGATTGCCAGAGGAAGTTTACAAGCCATCCTGAAGAATGCTAAAGTGATGAGTCTTCCATCTGCCTTAAATCACAGGGGTACTAAGTTTGTTCCCACAATCAGTTCACTGCTCAGTTGGACAACATGCTCAAGGTTTGATGCTTTCTTATGCTTAAGAAAGGCCTCTGCAAGGAATGAGATACATAGATACAAGCACTTTTTTTGTGACTGTCCTCATTGTTCCTCAGGCCAAGAAGGTCTGATTCATGTTTGCTAGATAGGGCATGCATCTGCTAAATAGCCAAGTTAATAGAGAAGAGAAGAGAAAAAGCCTGCAAATCACCTTCAAGTTTAAAGACCTCATTTTCTCCTTCTCTACAGCTACTGTGGTATCACAAGGCATTATTCAGCATATATAATGCTTCTGCAAAGTCTACTATATGGAGTGATAAAAATCCAAGTGGGTGGAAAAACAAGATTATTCAACGCTGAATGCACAGTAAATGCCTGTTAAAAGCTCTCTGCTGAAGGATTTTAGAGTTTGCTCTAGCAATACTCTTATTTGTTTTCCTAAGTCCACTAGCCATCAAATCCCAAAACAATGACTTTTTTTCACCTCTAAGATGTTATATCACTCGTCAGAACACAAATCTAGATTCAGAAGTCACTAAAACCAGCACTGGTTCCTATATCTGTTAGTGGGAAGGAGAAGATTACCAGAAATGACAGAATCAGCTATAGGTAATGCTGCCACGTTATTCATAGTTCTCAGTGCAAAAAGGCTTTTGGCTTAAGCTATCATGCCTTCTCATCTAATGTGAATAGCTCTCTTTCAGTCTTTTGTAGGAAAGATAATGAAATTCACCAGGAAGATAAGTGCAAGAACCCTGCTATTTAGAAAAAATTCTAAGGCTCCACTTACAAAATTAAATTTGCTTTTGCCCTACACAAAGGACCATTTTTACTTATCCTCAAAAAATAGAAAACTAGTAATAGAAATTTTTAAAGATTTAATTAATGCATAGTATTCTTTCTCTTTCACTACAATTTAAATAGGTCCTAAGTTCTCATGCAGGTGTACTCCATTACTGAAAGTTAAACTGCAAAAAGCAGACCAACAGTTCTTCTCACCTGAGTGCAAATAGACATACTAATAGAGTGAGCCTAGGGCACAAAAAACTGAGGGAATGCAAGACAGAATGCCATAAGACAGGACTAACAGATAATCTATTGTAAACTGCAGAACCTTCTCTGGCTCTGGTACACTACAGTGGCTTGCACAGCTAAGAGCTCTCCTGGGATGAGAGACGGGAAAGAGGGATCAGACAGAACAAGGTGTCACAATGCCTTGTCAAAACTGGATTTCAGATGTTAACCTTTAGTGAGAGCTCTTTGATATTCAAGCTATCCAAGATGTTAGTTCAGTGGTGGTGACTAGAGAGGTGAACAATCAAAAATATCTGCCAGGCCAAAAATATCCTTTTGCATTACTAAATTTCTACTCACAATGGGTATTACAGTTGCATTGTTTGTAGCAGGATAAAGGTTACTATTTTGCGCTTTTTCTATATCACTATGTACTTGACTATGGTTTCATGGTTGCCATTAATTTTTGGCAGATTAAATAATTGTGTGGTTAAAAGAAGGATATAGAAAGTTGTGAATTTTTTAAAATAACTATTCTTGCAACATCAGTGACATGTACACAATTCTTTAATTACTCATTAAAAATGACAACCTCAGGTACAAAATCATTCACATTTTAGTCACTGAAAAAAATATAAAATCTGATTCTCAGAATTTAAATATGCTCAGGCAAGTCTGCTGCCTCCAGCAAAATGACACCTGATGTCCTTTATAGGATTTAACAACAAATATCAGCAAGTGTGAAGCAATGTATTAGATGTCTGACTGTTCTGTTTGCCTCCATCATTCTTAAGTCTTCATTTCCATCCAGTAAAACAATGATACCAGCATCACTCAGATGCACTCTTGGCTTTGTGTGGGTTTTTTAATTCATAATGAATATTGTCCCTCCATCTACTTAATTCTCCTGATTAAACTGGTGTGAAATTCAGTAAAAAAACAAACACTGGTAGCCCTAACTAAAGAAAGCTGTCATCTCAGATACCTATAGCCCATTACCTAAGAATCCATCAGATCATAAATTCAATGATCATTTACAATAAAATCACTATATCACAGAACTACAGACTCATGTAATTCAGAGAAAATGCATCACAATATAAATTATAAGTATCTGTATATATTTATGTATATAAATTGTGTATGGTGGGTAAGATAGGGGCACTTAATTTAGTTCTAAAAACTCATCTCAAACATATATTTTTATTGCTTGGTTTAGACCTCATATGCTAGCTGAATGCAATGCTTATTAGGTTTTGGGAAAACAGGGACTAGTCAGCCACAAAAGATAAAGATAAAAGAAAAAGATAATTCTATAGCAGTAGGAATGTGGACTATGTGTATTTTTATCACTTTTTCTATCTCTAGTTTTCATGGTTGGATGGTGAACTATTTATAAATATTGTCTTTTCTCAGAATGCCCTCAGCAACATGTAAATACAATTTCAATGCTATAATTCATTCTTGGTGCTTCAGATGATTTAGCAATACTCCAATCCTCAACCCTTCTTGTGTCACTCAGAAATATCCACCAGTACATATATACAACATTATTAAGTTTAGAAAAAAACCTTTAAGATTGTCACATTCAACTATTATGCCAGCACTACAAAGTCCACCACTAAACCATGTCCTTAAGCACCCTGTCTATATGTCTTTTAAATACTTCCAGGGCCGGTGACTCAGCCACCCACTTGGGCAGCCTATTCCATTGCTTAACAACCCTTTTTGTGAAAGGGATTTTTCCTGATATCCAATTTAAAACTTCCTTGGGGCAACTTGGGGCCATTATCTCTCACCTAGTTGCTTCCTGCTTAGGAGTAGAGACCAGCCTCCGCCTCACTACACCCTCCTTTCAGGTAGTTTTAGAGAGTGGTGAGGTCTCCTATCAGTCTCCTTTTCCCCAGGCTAAACAACGCCAGCTCCCTCAGCTGCTCCTCACAGGGCTTGTGCTCCAGACCGTTCACCAGCTCGGTTGCTCTGCTCTGAACACACTTCAGCACCTCAATGTCTTTCTTTCATGAGGGGCTCTAAACTGGACACATGATTCAAGGTGTGGCCTCACCAGTGCTGAGTACAGAGTGACAATCCCTTCCCTATTTCTGCTAGCGACACAATTTGTAATACAAGCCAGGATGCCACTGGCCTTCTTGGCCACCTGGGCACACACTGGATCAGGTTCAGTTGCCGTCAACAAGCACTCCCAGGTCCTTTTCCCTCGTGCAATTTCCCAGCCACTCTGCCTCCAGCCTGTGGCACTGCCTGGGGCTGTTGTGACTCAAGTGCAGGACCCCACAGTTGCCGTGTTGGACCTCATAATTTCGTTCTCGGCCTGAGTCCAGATCCCTCTGCAGGGCCTTCCTACACTGTAGCAGATCAACATTCCCACCCAACTTGGTGTCACCTGCAAGCTGACTGAAGGAGCACTCATCCAGGTTGCTGATAAAGATAGTAAACAGAACTGGCCCCAACACTGAGCTCTGGGGAACCCCACGGGGGACTGGCTGCCAACAGGATGTGGTACCATTCACCAACGTTCCGTGGGCCAGGTCATCCAGCCAGTTTTTAACTCAGTGAAGAGTTCACCAGTCTAAGCCATGAGCAACCAGTTTTTCCAGGAGAATGCTGTGGAAAACTGTATCGAAGACTTTACTGAAGTCCATGTAGACACATCCACAGCTTTTCCGTCCTCTATTGAGAAAGCCACATGGTCATAGAAGATCAGGCTGGTCAAGCCAGACCTGCCTTTCACAAAGCCCTGCTGGTGGGACCTGATCCTCTGGCTGTCGTATATATGATGCATGATGACACTCAGGATGATCTATTTCACCACCTTTCCCAGCACTGACAGACAGATCCAGTTCTCTGGATCCTCCTTCTGGCCCTTCTTGTAGATGTGGCTAAGACTGGCCAACCTCCAGTCAAACTGGGACCTCCCTGTATAACTGGGACTGCTGATAAATGATGGAGCATGGCTCAGTGAGCACATTCACCAGCTCCCTTAGTACCCCTCAGGTGGATCTATTCTGGCCCCATAGATTTGGGAGCATATAAGTGGGCAAGCAGGTCCCTGTCCATTTCCTCCTCGATTATGGGGCCTTCATTTTGCTCCCCATCCCTATCTTCCAGCTCAGAGGGCTGGGTACCCTAAATATTACAGACTGAGGCAAAGAAAGCATTACAAGCTTTCCCCATTTGTAGTTGCTGCATTGGCATGGTATTTCTACATGGCATCCTGTAAAAGCTGATCACCCTGTGCTACAACCTAACAAAAAGTCTACACCTCACCACACGAGTTATTTCCTAGTACTTTAACTGAAGTGAAGAAGCACAAATAAGGATAGCAAATGAAGCTCAGATAAGAAGTGAGGTCTAATTCTCTGACACTAACAGTCCCCAAGGGTGCATTATCACCACTTTAAAAAAGTGTAATTAATTCTAATTCCAATCCTGCTCAGCATTTGTGTATCAGGGACAGGCCTAGAGCCTCTCTAAAAAAATGTAACATGCCATATAACTGTTGGTCACTTTATGTCTAGTATTCATCACATTATTTTTCCGGAGTACTTGCACTGTTTGGGATCATTTCTGAATGAAGACTTTGTGGTAGGTCTAGTTCAGAAATATCCTGATTAATTGTCTGCTCCATAAACCACCAAAATACCTAAAAGTTACCTTGCCACTTATTAAAACTGATGGCCATTTCTAAACTCTTCTCAAAGGACTGGAGCATGGAGCTCCCGGCCTTAAGACCCCCTGAATTCTCAGTGAATCTACTGACCAAAACCACCAACGAGCCAGTTTGCAGACTGCATGGCTGCTCTGCACAGCCTACAGTGGCCAAGGACATCCTTTATCACTTGCCACAGATCAAGAGGTCCGTGTAAAGTGTCCAGCCAGGACCACAGACAATTTATGACTCCACAGAACTGAAGGCATGCAAAAACTGTGGCCAAGAGGATAATTTAGAGTTTAGGTGCTCTCACTCAATTTCATATAGAATTTTCTGAAGTAAAGTCACCACCTGATTTTTAAGTATTGTGGTTTAAAAGACAGATGTCTGCCAAGGAAGGCAGGAACCTTCCCGGAAAGGAAAAATATGACCCCCTCCCCTCCAAATTATTATAACTGTGAAATTACAGGACTTTCAGGGAAAGATATGGGGAAAGGAATAAGAGTTCTTTACTATTATATATATAACAAGAGAAACAAACAACAATAACTCTGGCAGTAGCAGCAAACACAAACCCAGTCCCGGCCTTCTCGGCTGTCAGGCCCTTTCCCCTCGGGTGCAGTTCCGCTCGCAGCCGGCAGGGGCGCTGGCGGCTCCCGGTGAGCAGGGCAGGTGCGATGGTTCCCCCGCGGCTGCAGGGGGCGCTCCGGAGCGAGCTCAGCTGCCTCTCTCCACACGGTAACGGCGGCTCGGGCGAGGGGAGGAAGGGGAGGTGGTTCCCCTTGCAATACTCACAGGGAGCAGGAGGTCTCAGTGCCACTCCAGGTGGCCAGCTGGACTGTAGCAGGAACCTCGGAACAGCGGTCTGGAACAGCAGAAGTGAGCAGATCTGGGGACAGCAAATCAAAGTGTAGCAATAACCCCGATCCAGCTGCAGGAGCAGCGGCAGGAAACCACGGGGGCCAGACGCGAGGGGCATCTAGCTAAAGTGTGGCAAAAGTCCACATAGCAGTGGCAGGAAACAGCGGGGCAGGCAGGTCTGATCGGACCTGGTCTCAGAATGGACCCCGGCGTCACTCACTGGCAGCTGGCAGCGATGGTGAAGGCAGGCAGGTCCAATAAAGCAGCGGTTGATGTCAGCAGCCGGTAGAAACGGGAAGAAAAATAAAGAGATGCCGGGAGCAAAGAACAACGCAGCCTCATCAAGGGAAAGACAGGCTTCTGCTTCCCACATCATTCGTGGCTGCGATTGCGGAGAAGAGAAAGGGCTCAACCCAGCCCCTGAGCCCCAGCCAAGTCCCAGTTAGACCCCGACCTCTGGAAGTACCGCTGCACTTCCAAGAGAACCTCCCAGCCAGAGAGCTCACTCTCCAGCTAAGACACTGCCACAACTGCGCCCCTTCCCCCCCTCCCCCCCCCCCAGGGCCATCGCAGTGGAATTTGGAGACACCCAGCCATGTTTTTTGTCTTTTAAGTACTGTCTGTTCATCATCTCCAGGGCAACAAATGGGAAGAAAAGTCCCTGAGAGAAAAAAAAAAAGAAAATGCCTAAAGCCCAAAACGAAGATACTTACTTTTCCTTTCTGTAGGAAAGTTTGGAATTTCTACTTCTTGTTTCAGAAAGCTAGAATTTTGACTTTTGGACCAGATTTACCATCTTATGTCTGAAGTAGACAAATCATCATCATAAAGAAAGGAGCACCATGGAAGAGTATTTTCGGTGCAATTCACCTTTCTGTGTTCTACGGGTCCATTTGATGTTCTCAACCTTAGAATTTTAACGTAGTGGTCAGACCACACCCTTGCCATATTCTTTACTTCCTTCTAAAGGCTGCATGAATGGTGAAGGCAGCAAAGACATGAGGAGGTGCCTATGCAAGGGGGAACTAGGACCTGTTGAGCTGTCACCCTGAGTGTGGATGCAGAGGCAGGTTTTGTCCAAGCAAGTTGGCTCAAGCAAAGCCAGCAGCAGCACCAGCTGCAGCTCAGGCAGCCAGCACTGGGTCTGCCAGCAGCACCATCACAGGGGGACCTGCAAATGATTTGCACAGCTCAGCTCTCAGAAGAAGGAAACATCTAGCTTATCTGGCTGTACTACCTATTCCCCCTTGGAAAAAAGAGGGCATGCTTCCTCGAGGCTTCCCACAGCTGCTCAGAAGAAGCTGATGCAATCAGTACGCTAACCTTTTTTGGCAGCAGTCACCTCATGCATGCTGTCACTTTGCTGTGAGGCAGAGACTCCCAATTACATACTCTGAACCCAGTTTATTTTCTGCAAAAGAAAATCTTTATACTGCTCCACTGTTGCTGTCCATTGTGCATCCAAGACGGGACAAGACAGCTGCCAGCTGGAACTAAGCTGATTTATATCCAGTGGTGGACATCACTGGGGAGATGAGAAGATTCAGGGCTAACTAGATTCAGTCATAAGACAATTTTGGTGCTTGTGATCATATGTCTGTGATGGGCATTAGTCAGAGGTAAAAACTGTGCCAAAAGGAGAGAGATCAAGATTATTGCAAAGCCCCAAACAGTAAAAATAAATCTAAGTTTGTGGATAGAGATGCACACATTTCAGCCTTGCCTAGACATGACTCATTAGTACTCCTCTCTCCATGCAGCCTGAGGAGCTGCCCCAGAGCTTCCCTCCATCTCCCTCACTTACAAACCATGTTGGCCATGGATTTACAGCTGTATCCCTGCACACAGATGGCATATCGTGCATAGAAATTCAAGGACTACTGTTAAATAACTTTCTGTCAGCAAATCAGGATGCAATCAGATTAGCCTTCACTGCCTGACCTTACAGCCACACTACCCAGAACTTAGAAACAGTGCTTCATTTTCATCATAACATTAATGCAACAAGGAATTATTATAACCATTTTATAAAGGTACAGAGTGGTTAAGCTGTTTGCTCACAGTCAGCAGCAGATTCCATAGCCAAAGTCATAAAACTGAAAATCCCACAACTTAAAAAATACGGAGTCATCCATTATCTCTCTCCTTGATTACTCTGATGCTACATGAGAGAGTTTCCATGCATGGTTCCACTGCTTCTTTCTAAATGCAGTTACCATTTTCCAGATTTGCAAATAATAGAATGAGAGAGGGTAGACATTATAGGATGAGTTTATCTTTACGCTTAAGAACAAAATACAGATTAATTGATTGCACAATAAAACCTCAGGGAATTACACAAACAAGTACCACATTGTATACGTTAAAGCAGAAAGATAATATCCTAGTACAAAGGAAAAAAACTTCAAAAGTACAGCTGTGGTCAAAGAACTACAAATAAATTTATTTAGAAGTATCTATTGGAAATCTTACTGAGAGATTTTGATCACCCTGGACATAGCCTCCTAGGGGAGTCTTCATGCTCCTCCAGCCTTTAAAAGCAAGTGTATTATCATTGCTTCAAATTCCCCCACCTCTCACTCCTGCCCTTGACAGTACATGTTCTATAAGACATTTCCCAGATCAGAACAAGATGCCAACTCACTGTATAACTTCCCTTTCAAAAGAGCTAGTTTAAGCACTAAGACATCTAGTTTCCAAACAGAATTTTAACCTTGGAGAAGGTATTTCCTAAAGAGAAAGGCATAAAAATTCAGCCAAAAGGTTGTTTTTCCAGATATACAGGATGTAACTTCAAGACTTCCGCTGTTACACCACATCCAAGGAAAAACACTTCTCTTCCTCCCATTCACTTTACAATTAGAAACCGTGTGAAATGAGAAGGAGCTACACGAGCTACACAATTTCAAAGTAAGTATAAGGTAAGCAGAAGAATTTCAATGCTCTTTTCCTGCCTTGTTCTGTATAGAGATGTTTTTCTCAGATTTGTTTAATTCAGATCATTTTCCTTTTATTTTTACGGGGCTAAACTTTTGCCTTGTTTCAGTGCAACAAGTACTTTGAAATGTTATTAAAAGTTTGCACCATTTTTAATTGTTGCATAGGTACATGAGAGAAAAATATAATTTTTTGACCATTTATAAATTCTTTCCACCCCTCTGCCCTGGTGAGATCCCACCTGGAGTGCTGTATGCAGCTCTGGGATCCCCAGCAAAGGAAGGACATGGATCTATTGAAACAAGTCCAGAGGAGGCCACCAAGATGATTAGAGGGATGGAGCACCTCCTATGAGAAAAGGCTGAGACAATTGGGATTGTTCAGCCTGGAGAAAAGAAGACTTCAGGGTGACCTAATTGTGTCCTTCCAGTGCCAAGAAAGCTGGAGAGGAGCTTTTGCAAGAGCATATAATGAACAAGACAAGGAGGAATAGCAAAAGCGAGTAGGTTTAGATCAGATATTGGGAACAAATTCTTTACTGTGAGGGTGGTGAGGCACTGACAGGTTGCCCAAAGAAGCTGTGGATGTCTTATCCCTGGAAGTGTTTAAGGCCGGGCTGGATAGAGCTTTGAGCAACCTGGTCTTCTGGAAGGTGTCTGTATCCATAACAGGGGGATTGTAACTAGATGATCCTTTGAGGTCCCTTCCACCCTATGATACTCTATGATTCTATGACAAAAATAAGTAAATTATACTGATAGGTCTGTCATTTTTACATATTTATTATTGTGCTTGGTTTGTATAATAAGAAGATATTTCATTTAAACATTGGGTTACAGTGAATAGTGTCACTGTTGGGTAAACTTTAATGCATAGAGTTTAGCCTGGCTGATCTCTAGTGATTCATGAAGATGAGCTCATTATAACTTCAATAAAGAAAGCATATATCACACAAAGGAACAAAAACCAAAGGAAGATGTAGCTGGAGTGTCAGGGAAAATTGGTCTAAGTATGCAGAGTTACTGCATCACATCCTCGAGAGGAACAAAAAATAGCGAAGGAAAAATACTTTTCTCTGTTAAAAAACCCTGCCATTTTTAGGATATTTTATGGGCTTGAGAGCTAGAGAGAAAAAAAAAACTAAAAAGAAAGAAAAGAGAGGGAGATAAATAATCTATTTCAAGGCTAAGTGAAATTTTGGCAAATAGGATAAAGGTTCGTTATGTCTCTCCCTGCTTCTTTGTAGTTATTCTCTACGTAGACAACTTTTAATTGTTTGTGATCTGGAACCCAGAAACCTTTTTCTATGTCTAAATATCTACAGAGAACAAGTTTCTGGAAAAACACTTCACAATAGAATAACCTAGAAAGAACAGTGGAAAAGATACCATAATCACTGTCCTTTTAGTGAGGCTTCTTACATTAATCTTGCTGGGAGATGAAAAATATCAATGTATGAGATCTATGATGGGAAGGGTCACCATTCCACTGCTCTGAACAAGCTCCACATGGTATAACTTACACATCCCTGCTATCAGCTTTCTTCTTTTCCTGTGTGGAAGAGGTTTCTCTGTACTCTTTTTCAGCAGTTACAAACAAACCATGTTTTAACCTCCAAACCCGTCACAGTATAGCTGACACTCTGCCTTATGGTTTGCAGACTGCTCACACACCTCGTCTTTCGCTTTTTTCTCACTGACCCATGCTTCTTCTGCAGCTGCACAATATTACCACCACCCCACACGCCTTTTACTGTCGGTCATACAAGTGCCTTTCACCTTCTTGGAGTCACAAGTACTAGCAAGGTACTTGTTTGTTCACTGATTCCTCAGGCCTTGGCTGACATCTTACACTTTCTTCTAATTTGACATCAGGCTTTTCATTATTTTAACATCTTTCACATGGAAATCCCATAGGCAAAAGTCATTTAAAGGTGATGCAATTTGTCTTTTTCTGTCTCATTTTTAAATGAAAATTTCCAAATCCCCGCACTTGTTATTGCTTTCACTGGGTACTGATGGAGCCACCTTTCAGCACTATTGTGTGCAGAACTTCCCACTCAAACCAAAAAAGGACATCACGTCATTCTGATAACATGTCAGTTGAAGAACAGTTTTCTCTTCCTCCTCACATGAAGATCTCTTGTGTCCATGACACAGACTCATCAGGAACATCTCATGACAAGGGATGGTCACAAATGAAGTTGTGCTAATGCATAGGTCTTGGTTCTTGGGTATTAGCTTATTTGTTTTCCCACAGGGAGATCAACCTATTCTTACCCTACAATTTCCTTCACTTTGTCTGGAGAATAAGAAATGTTTGCAGATCTCAAACATATGCATAGCATTTTTCCCCTAACCTGTTTTAAAACAAGCATTTGTCATTTAATCTTGAATCTTTAATGTAACATTTTCATTTTTCAGGTGAAAGCAGCCTGAGATGCTCAGGTAAAAGCAGACTGAGATGTAACCATAGACCTCAGATGTCCTCAGGAAATTCAAAGAGCTTTAGCTAAGCTGTTCTCAGTTTCAGTATTGTGGGTGTTTGGAATTAGCACTTGTCACATTTATCTTAGAATGGCTACAAATGCATCACTGAAACCACGACATTTTAACAAGCTGCCACTACAGATTAGTGCTACCTAGATTTTACATGGCATTTTAGATGTGAATCTCAAGCACAGTACAGAAGATGATAAGCAACATGTCATTAGGCAGACAAATAAGAGTGACAGACACCGTGGTTAAAAAGCCTGCAAGAGGCTTCTCGGGAAAGCAGTTCCTGACAACTTAAACAGGGGTCAGTAACATCCTGAGCCAGAGCGGTCTCTCCCTGCCTGCCAGCAAAACTTCAGAAACAACTTGGAGACATGGGTCCAAAGAGTAGGGTTTCCATGCCATGCTATGGATCTTGAACCCTTGATGCTGCAAAAGGGTAAGGGCAAGGCACAAGGTACCTTGCAAGACTTCACTTCCACAGGTTGGCCTTCTAAAATGTTTTCTCAATTGCTTTTTCACCAGGAGTGCTTCTTCTGTTCTATCACACTCCAGTTCCATATTTTTAGACTATTCAAACTAGATTCCACTGCTGAAACCACTTGAAGTCTTCCCAATTTATACTTGAAAAACAAAGAAAGACTCTAATCAAAACATGTTTCCATATGAAAATGTCAGCAACCATCTAAAACTGCGATGTATTTCTTTAGGAGATGATTGAAAACAACCAGGCTCTTAGCCAGCCATTCTACTCTGCTGTACTGTATCTTCCTTCACTAAAGAACACTGAAGCTTTTTTAACTAATCACGCAGTCTCTAACATTGATAAAAAACAGGTTAAGCAGCAGACAAAAAAAAGAAAAAAACACATTCAAACATCCTGTTGATAGAATAAAACAAGGGTAGTCTATGCCAGTTAAAAAAAACAGGTGGCAAAAGTAGCAAACTCCTAGTTTTTAAAAGCCAAAATGAAAAAAAAAAAAAAATTTAAAACATCCATGGGAGAAGTCTTTGGCTTGAATAAACAAAATTCCAACTACATCTTTCAAGAAAGAGAAATCTGTGACGCAGTGCTGGATATCCAAACCTGAACTTCTTGGTTACTTGCAGTAGGAAGCAAATGCATAACATGCATAGAGGACCATGCTTAAGCATCTATGAATCTCTGTATATCTGACGTGTTTGAAGACCACTCAAAAGGCATCTCAGAGAGAACTGCAGCACTAACACTGCTTGCACCTGTGTGCCTCAGCACCACATCTTCTGTCTCAGGGACAGCTAAACATTTGCCAATGTTGGCAAAGGGATTGATGTGACACACCATAAGTTTTCTGTTGTGTATCCTCTCTAAGTCTTTTTCAACGCTTTGAAGAGTGGATTCATGCTGCTTCAGCCATATAATATGGTTTAAAAGTAACTGGAAGGAGAATAAATTGTAATTTGCATACCTTGAGTACAGCGCTCAGAATGAAAAACATTTTCAGAGCTACTTTTGAATTGTTGGACTTGCATGGCAACTTCAGGCTTCCAAAGAAAACTTGCGTTTCCTGCTTAAAATTACTCAAGAAAAGGGCAAGATAGAGATAAACTTTAAAAAGACAAAAATAAAGTTTTAAAGATATGTTTCATAATCATATTACATGGGGCTTCTAGTTTGAAGATTTCATGTTCATATTCTTGTAGGTAAATCTGCCCAGTTAGCTCATGTTCTCTTATGATGCATTACTTGTATTCAGAGTGGTTGTATTCCCTCCAGTATCCCCACAATGAAACCCAGTCAGGAATTTTGAGCACTAGGAAGAAGAGCAACCTGAGGACACAGAAGACTGCAGCATCTGAGAACAGAAGGAATTGTATTTTAAACAACAAAAATAGATTTTCTGTGAAAAAGATAACACCGTTCTTGAGAAGAAATTAGACTTTCAATTAGCCTTAGTTACAAACAGCAGCCCCCTTTTTATTGTAGAGGACCAGCAGATATTCTAACTGAATTTCTGTAATTAATCATTACAACAACAAATAACAAATTATCTAGTTAGATAGTGATATAGAAGTAATACACACTTCTAAAGGAATTACTTTACAAATGACCTGATTAATATATTTCTTGTGCTACAATTTTCAATTTGCTGGCCTGACAAATAATGCGCGCTGAGAGGAAATTATGAATTTTAATGTCCGAGCAATTCTGTCACAACCTTGATATTTAGTGTATGTTCACACAAGGGCATGCAAGAAGTGGAATCATTCACTAAATCACACTTATATTCGTAGACAGGGTATTCAGTGTGTTGTATTAAGCAGTAGCTGTAAAAAAGTAGTAAAGATACCTATTGATGTTTCTATCCATGCATTGGTAACTTTATGCATTTGTTCCTGGGTGAAGGGCTTTTTGTTTTGATTTAATACTGTAATTTATTTTTTTCAAAACGAAGAAACTGGCAATAATACCATAGTTTTTGGCTAAGAAAGGATCTCTGTATTGTCTAGAGGAAGAGCTGAAAATAAACAAAAGATTAAAGCAAGAATGTGATATTCGAAACCTTTAATGGTACATAAGGGGGTACTCATACCACCCCACTCAATTTAATTTTTTTTAAAAAAAGGGGAATGGAAAAAAAAACCAAAAGTAGCCACAAGGACAGTGTAGGATTATTTATTTCAGCAAACACTGGCATTCACAGCCATCTTATTCCCTGGGCCAGTATTAGGAAAACAGTGTATTCTCAAAGCAGATTCTAAAGCCCCCTACATCTTAGCAAGACAGAAGAGAGTAGGGAAAGTATCAGTCAGTATTATGACCTATATAAAAGAAATACAGTAAGAAAAATTTCTAAAATGATACTCCAGGGGTTACTATACTGAATAGATGTTAAATTTTTTTTTTCTTAGAGGATGATGGTTAAGAAAGAGTGGTTTCAGGCTCACAGGATAACATTCATGCTACTCTCTCAGTTACAAGCTTCACTTTCGTTTGTGTGCCCGATATCCTGTTCTACAGATATGCTCAATTTTTCATTCCTAGTTTCTTCTTCATAATGTCAAGGCTGCTTCCTCCTTCTTATTTTTTTACTTACCAGTTTCTTCAAATCTTATTAGAGATGATTAGAAAGAAATTATTTTTCTGTTGAACTGAAAGTTGGAAGCATTATTCCATAGAGAAATAACAAATTTACTTTCCTCCACAAAGGAAAAAAAAAAGATTAAGTTAAAACATAATTAAAACATAATTATGTGCACTTTGCCAAAAATAGCTTTTTTCCTGTGCTTTCTTTAAAAAAAAATTCAGTGCATGCTTTCCATTGAAGTGTGTAGCCTTTCAAACAACAAAAAATGCAATCATTTCCTACCAATCCTAGAAAGTCTCAATGCACAAGAGACTAAAAAAACAGGATAACACAAATCCCACAAAAACCCCACATGATTCAAAAACTTGCCTTCATGAGAACATAACAATCTAAAAAAGCAAAGTAGCCAACATCTCTCTCCTTCAGTTTCTCCCCACTGCTTGCATAAAGAAACCTAGTCCTCTGCCTCTAGTCTTCTCTGGCTCTCTTCCCATAGTTTCTCTTTTCCAGAGCCATTCAGTTCTAGCTCAAACCTGTTTAAACAAAGCTTGGGGTAGGCTGCAGGGAGTCACCTCTGAAGCTCACTGCCTCCAGAAATGTAGATAGGGTAAGGTGAGCATCTTTCATGTTCAAAATTATTTTCAAAGCCATAACTTTTAGATGGAAATGAGGATGGGTGGCAACAATAGAGGTGACCCTTTGTTCATATTTTCCCCCTTTTAAGCCCTTACCCAACCCTGTGAAGGGATGTATGTGGGTGAGGAAGCTTTGTGGCACATGCCTATGCTCTCTGCATAGGCAGTGGCTCAAAGCAAACACAATCACCAAAAGTGGAAGATGTATTTTGGCTTTCTGGCCTCTGGGAAGGGGTGTTTGGCAGGATTCTGGTCATTCCCATGTCCCCTGCTCCTTGGCCATTTTTAGGCAAGCTCTTCTGATTTGCAGAAGAGCAGTTTCTAGATCCTGGAACTTCTCCTCTTCCTTCATCTCCCATGTAGCAGTAGTCACATAATGAATATATTAAAAACAATTTTCAGATTAGGAAGAGTTAATCGAAGTATTTACACAATCCACATTCCTATTGAGGCTTGGAGTGGCACCCTCCTAGCTTGCTTTCATATATTACTAAATACAACCCATCAGGGCATTTCTACATTAGTTGTAACAATGAAATTCTAACATGTGTTTTCATTATTTTAAAATTGTTATATATTTCTGGCATTACTTAACCTTGGTTTTGTCAAATGCACCCAAAATAACATACACAATCCCTATCATATCCTTGTTCCCCAGTTATCACATATTTAATTCCCAATAACAGTTCTTGCCTTTTGCCTTACGTTATCTTCAAAGAGCAGTAGAGTTGCAATTAGCAAAAACTTGTGAAAGCAGAGCCATACCCATTCAGCTTTGGAAAAACAGAGCTAAAGTTGTACTGATGTGATTCAGCTTCCATTCTGGAGGCTGACAGCTGTGTAAGATGCCTTTCAACACAGTGAGAACAAGGATTTCCCCTCCTCACTCGTACTGAGTAACCTGGAGATGTAATTTATGATGAATTCACACACAAAATGGTCAGTGGTTCAGTACAAACCAAACATAAGCAGACACATTTCTAAACCCATCCGTCATGCTGCTTACACAATCTGTTGATCCATTGAACAAATATATGTTGAAAGATTAGGCGGGAGTTGACTGCCATTCAGTAAAATAAATGTAGACTAGACTCATTTTCTGCCTGACTTAACAGTTAAGGATTTGTATTAAAGGAGAGGGGGAGGGAATTCCAGCCACCTAGATTTTTGGAATGAGATTACCCTTCCAAGGACCTCACACAGAGGTCCCTACCAGCCCTCTTTCACATACTGAATCGTCTGGTTTTTGAATAAAATTGCTAGGCAAGTGAACTGGTACTAAAGGAGCACTAATTCTGGCTATTCAGGGTTTTTTCTTGGCAGAAGAGAAAAAAAGCAGAAGGATGAAGTTGTATGGCATACAGTTGTAAGTTAAAAGCGCTAGCTGTGCTGTCATGGTCATTGTTATACTGTTGTTTCACAACAGAATTGCAGAAAACTGAAGATCATTAAGTGGGGAAAAGCACTCATGCTGCCTAGGGCCATCCCCTAGCATGAAATAACACAGTATTTACTCAGCTTCTTTTTGGTGACAGTCACTCTAAAAGCAGCAGAGTTCCTAGAGGAAGACTCCTTGGGTTTTGTCATAAAAATCCTTCACCAAAAGACATACGGGTTTTTGGAAATTGTGTCCAAAAACCGTGTTTAAATCATGATTGGTTTAGATTAGAAGTAGTGCCTAAAGGGAAATGAGCTTGTTTTAGGACTCAGGTTTCCCAGGAGACTTGGGAAATACTGACATCCCCAGCAAAGAGGGCTACTGAAAGTTTAGGTAGGTGAGCTGACAAGAGCTCCAACAGGCTTAACCCACCTCAGGTAATTCATCATCACAAAGCACTACCTTTTCTGACAAACAAACAAACAAAAAGAAACCCAACAAAAGAAGAAAGTTTCTCATATGTTCTTACACAACTCTGAGATGTAATTCTGAATATTTCCGGCAGGTCTTCAATAGACCCCTGAAGAAATATTGAAAATAGAATAGATACATCTGTTTTGTCGAAACATTGCATAGAAAAATGTGATAAAATTCCAGATTCACTGCGGTCAATGACAACATATCTGCAAGTTTGAATGTATGTATGTTTTCAAAAGCTTACCAAGAAGCCCTCCATCTTTCCACTGTGTGTCTGAAGTTTGAATCCCACATGCTTCTGGGAATGTGTCTTACTGTAATGATTCCAGCAACCTGTACCAGGTTGTCTCTCTTGTGGTCCTAGGTCCCCTGGCAGCATCTCAGAGCCTTCTATCCCATGATACCTGAAAGGCATTTGTAAAGATTTTGGAACAGGTGACAATTTTTTAAGCATCTTGATTCTAACCCCTAATGCTTGCTGCATTCTCACATGAGGCAAAATTTGTCAGGCTGGATATGAATATCATTATACAATCCCTTGTCATGCAAGGACCTCTTGGACCAACACTGGCACATTCCCTTGAGTGTTTTGCTGCTTCACAAATAAGAGCAAACACCTTGCAAGCATCAGTGCCTGTTTCTCTTGTCTTACAAAAAAGCTACCCCTTCAGGTTTTTTGGGTTTTTTTTTGTTTTACAATTAAAAAAACCAACTTACAGTTCTTAACCTGGTCTACCACCACCTTTCTGCCAGTTTGTTTAATTATTCTAAAGCAGATCCTATAGCCTTTAGCACAGGATGCCTTTTTGGTTTGCTTGTTTCAAGAAGTGGAGCCTACTGAAATGCTGATTCCTACTGGACACTACTTAAATATTGAAAGCAGCATGTCAGCAAAATGAGTAAGCCCATTGTACCAGGTACAGCAAACACTGTCCAAACATTACTATGGTTGATTGCATCTCACTGATTCATGTGCAAACACTAGTCTCTGAATATTAAAGTTCAAGTTCACTGCAGGGATGGAAGCATCTTAGAAAACAGAAAAGGTTTTGTTTAATAATCGCCTAATACATATGATAAAAATCCCAGGCATACTCATGCATCGGTGCTAGTAGCTTGGTATTTTCTTGGGGTTTTTTATTCAGATGGAATTTTTTTCCTCCACTAGCAGTAGGTATTAGAGTTCCTTTAAAGATTTAATTCTACCAGGATCAATTCACATAAAAAAAAATTATTTAGTTCTCAGAATTGCTTAAGCTTTAGCCTACTTTGGTTAATCAATTAAATAAGATCTTCTGTCCCAAATTTTGGATACTTTTGGCAAATCTTTGAAATAAGTTAAGAAAGAAATCCAAAATAACAAGAAAGTATAGGAAGAAACAGTCTGGAAGCATGGGTAAAGACATCTATCTTATTTAGAACCGATGTTTCTTAGTCAATAACTGATCCAGCCATAGTAGGGACAAGGCAGCAACATTGGCTGAATACATTACACTTACAACTCGATGTTATTCAAACATCTAGATTAATCTCAGACAAAACACAATGTATTAGCTATCTCTAGATACCCTAAGCCAATCATTCAGTGTTGTACAGTGGTGTACTTAAAAAAAATAGAAAGGGAAAGAAAAACTAGAGGAGAAAAAGAGAGGGGGGGAAAGAAAAAGATTAGTTGAGTAGTTTAAATCCTTCAAAAATAAAATAATCAGGCACTTGAGATTAGTTTGGCAGACCCAGGCTTTTTAACCTAGCTGCTAAAATTATACTAGAAAAGAAAGCTACAATATGGTTCTAATGAATTCACTGGAGACAGTTTGCATTTTAAAGAAAACATAAACTTGACCATCTGGATTAAGTTACGGCAGATTGCTGAGTATTTTTCTTCCTCCAGTCCCACGTATATGACTAGCAACATCATATTTGGCACAGCAGTAATCTGTGATAGGCTCCATGGCTCTTTTGAAAGCCTGCTGGTACCTGCTCCAAAATTACGTAATTGAATGGTAATTGTCATGATAAATGACAAACAAGGAAAGCCTCATTTAGTAGCTTCCTTTCCTTAAAACAGCCGCTACTATTGCTCTTTCTTTTCATGATGTCATAACATATACTCAGCAAGTAGCATCTACAGATACCCAAATCAGTATATCATACCATTAGTATCTACAATGAGTATTTTAGACATACACACATACACACAAAGACAAAATCAGTATCTGCCCATAAGCTCTATGTTATTAATGAGCTCCTAGGAGTGCAAAATATGCCTAGTTCAGAATAACTACTTCGAATTTATCACACTTTCTCCACTCTCCTCAAGGAGGATGGATGTTCCACCTTTTATCCCTACTCACCAGAAAGGAGGAACAGACAAGCTATACTTGTTATATCAGGATTAGCAAACAACAACACAGAAACCAACAAATAAAAGTACACAGACAGCACATAGGAAATCCTGAGCTAGAAGAAATTGTTCACCGGCTATTGAAGTAGTCCAGTTCTTCATTCAGCACTGTGTACTTGCTCTTCACAAGGCACAACAAAATTATATACAACTGGTACACAGGTCAGGCTTACCTCTCTAAAAACTTTTACATTTTCTGCCCTTGAACTTGGAGATGAATTTGTCAGCTGCTAAACCCAAGAATTTTACAACCATTTACTTAAACAAATGTTGAAGTTTCAAACACACTTAAATTAAACTCTTCAAGGATAACAAAAAGAAATCCTGTTTGAAAGACAGGAAGTTGAGACTCAGAGTTTTTCCCAAAGAGGGAATCCCATAGTGCATTAAAATACTTGACCCAGCAAAAGGTAAGCAGTAGCAAGAAGAATGTATTTATTATGTCTGGAGAACACAGAACAGGTCACCCCTGCTTTCTGTTTGCACTGCAGTGAACCTCAAATCTCCTGGAGCAATTTGTTCACCTGTGTCTGCAAGCCACATTAAGTACTGTGTTTTATCAGGTAGGCCACATTTTACATTACCACCAATATCTCACATAGTTTTTGTTCTATGCTTATTACACTGGAAAAACAGTGCTTCTGCATCACAGGAACTTCAACTTAGACTTGACAAGCAGCAAACATAATCTATGCATCTCAGTGCTGTTGTAGAGTACATGGTGTCTAATTGGACAAGAACACAATGGATTTTGTAATAGCTGAAGCTGCAAATAGCTGAATAAGGAGCAGAAAATAAGGTCTTTTAGGATCTCTTCTGGTCCATCACACTGCATCTTGGATACATGCATATCTGACAGCACCAACAGCAGAGCTGAGTACTCCCAGGTCTTCTCCAGCAAGCATGCCCAGAGGAATATGACCATGAAAAGGTTGCTATCCTTTTGAATCCACACTTTGTATTATTATCACTAGCCAAGTTCTTTCCAGTGTTCCAAGTTCATTTCAATGTTCTGTGACAAAGACCTTTTAGGACAAGTTGAGCACAATAAGAGCTTTCTAGTGCTTTTGCTGTTCACCGGAGAATAAGTCCTTTTCCATAAAGTCAGTGCTGCATGCAAGTGCTGTGTTTGGAGTTAAGGTAAAGTCATCTCAGCTGCTGCATGGGAGGGAATGATTTATATACAGAAGAGTTTTAACAGTTCTCAAGGATGGAAACCACAATGGCACTTTTAAGATAAAAATTCCTTCCTCTTATAATGAAAGGGGGAAAAAAACATGACATGAATTTACAGCCTACTCAAGACTGAGTCATAATCATGGAGGAGTTAAAATTACCATTTTTTTTCCCCTACCAGGGAGAAATAACAGTCCACAAATCATTTTGTCCCATCAAACTCTTTCTGCTGGACTGGGCAAGGCACAGCTCTCTGGTCTTCACAGCAAATGGAAAAGAGGCAGCAGTCCTTATTCCAACAGCATTAGAAAAAACAAAACAAACAACATCAAAAACCCCAAAACAAGCAAAACACCCTCCCAAAAAACCAGAGAAGCCATAATGTGAAGAGCTAGGCACTGAAACATGTCGTCCAGAAAGCATATGGTATCTCTGTTCTCAGCGTTAAACAAAATCCAACTGGACAGGTCTTAAGCAACTCAACTTTGAAAAGGAGCTGGCAGAAGGTGAGAAGCCTTTAAGATAACCATCAGCACAAGGATTATGTTTCCTCCTTGGTTTTATTAAAGTAATGAATAGAGGTTAGGGAGCAAGAATACTATATGGAGGTAGAGGCCTACACTAAATAAATTATGTAGTTTTATGGGACAAATACAAGAGAATGGGCTGAAAATTAACTAGATTTTAGCAAAGACTGACATAGATGTATAATAGAGAGACCTACAGTGGCTGTGAATGTGTCATCCTCCCCTTGGTGGAGCCAGTAGGTCTAAAGAGAAAGGCTTTTTTCCAGTCATTTGTGTGGTTTGGTTGTGGTGGTTTTGTTGTGGTTCTTTTCCCAATAAATTTCCTGCTGGATGCTTGAATTGGTAGTTACGAGACGACCTCCCTCCACCCGCAGTGGGAAATCAAGCACATATTGATTGCACAAAATTACATTCATTGCAAAGCTAGCAGAAATAACAAAAAAGCTTCTTCTGCCAATACAACTAGATACTAACCACTGTGGCCTCCTAAGCTGCCAACAGCCAGAAGATTGAGATTTAAACCCATTTTTAACTAGTTTCATCTAAAGAGGTTAGTCCTAATTTACCCGTTCATGCAGAATAGTCCAGCAGCTCAACCCACTCACCACACTGATTCCTCAGGACCGGGTAAGAGAGAAATGGGTATTTTGCTTGTGTGCAACCCCAAGACAAACATCAAGGAGGAAAAAAGAGTAGAAGAGTTACAGATGTTAGGAAGGTCTTCCAAATCTCCAATTAGAGATACTGGAAAAAGGAAACACTTCCTTTAAAAAAGCTCAGAACTGAAGCAGAAAATAAATCAGTGAAAGTAAGATCAAATTAAAGCTGTTCTTCTAGAAGGGAAAACTTGATTTCTGTGGGATACTCAGACAATTGCTCAGAGCTGAAGCTGTTCTTATTGTTTAATTTCTGTTTTCTTTCATTTTACTTTTGTAATATGAATTTCTTCACATTGGCATAGCAGCAAGCTACCTCCCAAGGAGCTGGACAGACAGTCAAATAGCTGGCAAAGTTTTACTTTTGATTGAATGTCTTGCTCGAGGCATATTTTCAGGCTTTGGATGAAAGCATGGGAAATTGCTATTACAAGTCTTTGACTTACAAAAGCAGTGTAGTGGTGAAGACACTGCTATAGTACATATTGTGGAACATTTCAAAGCAACATGGCAGAACACTATTCTGTCACTGCACATGAGAATAACAACTCACATCAATATAAAACCCACTTTCAAGGATTTCTATGGTAGCAGACCTAGAAAAGCAACAATGATTTTGAACAATACCTGCGATTTTCTGTATTATTTCAAAAATAATTTTGCAAAGAATTTTCAGTTAGATTACCAAAGGATGGTGGTTTTTTTGGAGGTAAATGCCATACAATATTCAGCACTTTGTACATGGGCCTGTATTAGTTTCAAAACAGGAGTTTGTAATGTCATATTATAGTTACATCATGCTAAAAAAGGCAGCAGAGCCTTCCTCTGGGCAAATACGTCATCTGTTTCTTGCTCTATATCCAGGTTCCAAAGTCTCCAGTTTGACTTACCAAGAGTTAATAATCAACAGACTTGCACTGGGCATTTTAAGTCTTTTCTGGATATTGTATTCCTGAACAGGAAGGTGAAATTCCTTACAAGTAAGATATTTTCCTGGGAACAGAGAGAAGGATCGCTGATGGTACTTACATACAGCCTATTTTCGTTAGAACAATTGCAAGCAAGCTGTCTCAAATAAGAATGCTGAAGTCTCTGCCAAAAGCACATTTTACTTTAACCCAGTTGGTAGCCATTGCCTGGTTAGATAAGACCATTTCTCAGGAACTTACCAGACACGCAGATAAACATTTGCTTGGTTATTTGCTCTTCCACTGCCTTCTTTCCTGCGGGTATTAAAGAAAAACTCAGAACAACCAACAGTGAGTTCAGCCTTGCTGTATTTGGTTCAACACAAATGTAATATTCCACCCAAATATCTTCAATTGAGTAGAGTCTTGGCTTACCTTTTAGGTGTTGCATCTTCATTACTGCTCAAGTGTGCTGTTTCTAATGTATCTCCATTTCTTCTGTAAATGGAAAAGTCTTCCCTGCTGGCAGAAAAACAACGTTCTTTTCCAATCCAGTCCATAGTCACCTTCCTTTCCAGTAAGCAAGCCCCAGATAAAGTCCTTTGTCCTGGCTGAAGAAAGGCAGCAGAGCCAGGGTGTGCAATTCCTTTCCCTCAGGTGCTTCAAATCCACTGCAGAGCAGTTTGCTGCAGGGAGGTGAGGGAGATGAGAAGTTCGCTGTTAGTGGACACCCCCCAAGTGGAAGGAGCCATGACCAGCCAAAGACTTGATGTCACCCCACAAACCCCTTCACTCTGGGTCTTTTTCTTCACTTGTCCCTGGACTATCCTGGAGAAGCCCAGACTGACAAAAATACTTGGTGATGGGGCTGTAAATTATTTATTTAGAAATGTTGGGGCTCATCCTCATCCACAAGAGATTTATGCAAAGTCTTTTGATCCAAATTTCCCGCTGCTGACACTCTCCTCCTCTGAATTTCTCCCAGCAACCCTTCTCCCAGCAGGGCTCAAACACTGGCCCCTCTCCTGCACCTCCCCATCCCTCAGTTCCTTGCACAGCACTCCAGCCCCGCCTCTATCCCCAGCAGCACTGGGGCTGCCTGGGCAAGATGGAGGCCAAACTACAGCTACTGCTCTGTGTGCACACTGTTGCTTACATTTCCTCACCCCCAACTTTACTAGGAGTCCACCAGAACATGATACCTCTGCTCCTCCAAACCTTTACTAGCCCTGTCTTGGAGGCCACTGGTCTCTCCCAACTCATGGTCCAACTGATTCAAAAGGGAGGCTTTGCTCTTCATCTTCCTTCCCTCCACCCTATTTCAACCCACCCTCACACCATCCCAGCATGAAAAGCCTTTAGAAGCACTGTAGCTATGCTATATGCCTTCTTAGTGCCTTTTTTTAGCAGAAAGATGAATCTTTAATAGACTATAAAATAAGAATTTGGGGATTGTTCATAGAAATAAAACCTTTTTTGCTAAATGGACAAAGCTAATTTTGGATTTTGTTTCACAGTGTTAGATTCTTTAAAAAAAATGGTGGGGACTCGGTTTACTCTCAGCTAGAGTATCAGAAAGGTATGGTACAGGAGAAAGGATATTATGGTAGAGTCCAGGAATACTCAGAGCAACTGTTTCATAGAAATTAAACACCCAGTAGAAGCCATTGATGGAGAACTTGAAAAAAGTTGTGAATTTTTTCAATGAATGACATGAATATGATTCTGGGTACAATGAATAGTTTAAAAAATAATCATAGGTAAAAATTTTTGCTGGGACTAGAAGAAATGACACTAGCGAAAAATTTGATGGTCACCAGTATACTGCAAAATTAGAACCACCTTATGGTTCTGCACTTGGAATATTGGAAATCTGAACAGAGATGGGTAAAAAAAGCTGCATTTTTCTAATGTGGCAAGTGAGAAACATTACCCAGGAAAGCATAATTAAAAAAAAAAATCAGGCTGATTAAACAACTTGAATTTTGTTTTTCTGACGTGTTATTGGCTGTAACTATGCATTATGAAAAACATGATCTGACCAAAGTTGGACTGACCAGACCTTAGATTGAGAACAAACTCTCTTTCAACTATCTGCAGAAAAAGGATGCAAGCACAGTTTAGTGTGCTGTCTTTTGCTGGAGCTCATCAACTGTTACAGGACAAAGGGTGCTATGTATGGTTTGCACAACTTTTCCAGTCATTAAGTCTTGGCCGATAACTGGTTTGTCAAGAGTTGGTCCCCCCATTCCCCCCCCCCCCCCCCCGCCACCAATCCTCTTTTAAATCATCCAACTGTCCAGAGAAGCTTTTGGTGCACTCCGTGCACTCCAAATTCCTCACAGCCCAGTCTGAATTTTGGTTCTTTCCACAAGAAAGCAAGAGCTTGCAGCTTTGAATTTATGAAAAGAAAGCTTCTGCTTTTCATACAGAATGATTTGTTACCTCCTTGATCTGTGTAGAATAATAGGCTTGGCCTCATTAAAGCTGGAGTATGCATGCAGGTAACAGTGCTCGTGCCATCAGCCAGAAGAAATGAAATTCTGAATACTATATCACCCAGTTTGTCTGTTTGTTACAACAGAAGGCATATTCAGTGATTAGCCAGGGCAGATTTTCTGTATCCTTTAAATAGGGAAGATTCTCTATGTCCTCTAAATATTCTTTGTTCATCCAATATATGTATTGAACTATACAAAAAACCCAGTTTGTTACTAAATGGCAAGGTTTATTTTGAGAATGCAATTAGTATGTAATACCTTGGAAGATGAACAGCTATTGTAAATACAGAATAAAGGCTCAAGCACCATAGCTCTTCTGTGCCTGTATTTGTGTTTTACAAGAAAAGACACACAGCATAACTTCCATAAAAGGTGCTATAACTAATTTAGAAAGACAGTGCCTCCACGAATTAGCATTTCAGACTGACATATGTGTGCATTCATGATCACAAGAATTCAAAACAGTGGTCTAGAGAGCCATGAAGTTCTCTTGATCCCCTTCAGCTGTGCTTTGAACTATGCACAATACCTTTTTTTGCCATGCTGCCCCATACTCAGCTTCTGTCTCAGCTCCGTAAGGCAGGCCACTAATTTTCTCTAATCAGCTGTGTAAGTGTTCGTAAGCCCTCTTAGCTCATTTACAACAGTGGACACTAATACAACAGGAAATGAACCGATTGGTTTCACTTAGATCCCTGGGCAGCTGCCAGTTACTCAGAGATCTCAGCTGAGTTTGAAAACAGCAATGCTCTTGATTGCAAAATGACTTTTTCCCTGCTGCTGCTGCCCTCCTCATACTCACTCCTAATCAATACACCATTCTAATTCACAACCATATCTTCCTCAGGAGGCTTTGAATCAACTAAGTACAATTGCAAGCTCAAAGAAAATGCTGGCATTTATTTTTATGTTGCAAACTAACTCTACATACCCCCTCTCTCAGGATTCACAGAAAAGTTGAGTCTTTTATTGAAAGGCCCTATAAAA
The DNA here is from genome assembly GCF_041296385.1 of Aphelocoma coerulescens. Classification (NCBI taxonomy): domain Eukaryota; kingdom Metazoa; phylum Chordata; class Aves; order Passeriformes; family Corvidae; genus Aphelocoma; species Aphelocoma coerulescens. Next base: position 36,609,654 of record NW_027184085.1, read on the forward strand.
CTGAGGTAAAGTACAAAATTAGAAAGGTAGCTCTAGTAGAAACGGCAGAGGATGAAACTCATTAGATGTCACACCATAAAGAATACAGGGGAATTGGTTTAAACATGACAGAAGTGAGCTTCCTAGCAGCAAGGAATTTAATGCTAAAATCTACGATAAGTCTTGTGTATCCCATGAGTTTTTACAAAACAGTTCCATTTCACTGTAACTGCTCCAAAATCAAATGTATGATACGTATATACAAATAGAATGAAATAGTCAAAAAGTTGTTCCTAGTCTGACCAAGACTCAACTGAACAGAGGCACCTATTAATATTTTTGCAATTAGCTTCATAAATTACCTTTCAGTTTTGTCACTAAACCTCTGAATTTCATATGTACCAACATAATTTAAATATGTAATGGGTTTTTGCCCATCTGTACAATGAAATTTCTGTATAAGGCTCTAACATCTCCTCTCCCACCTTCCAATGGGAATGAGCTGGGGGGGCAGCAAAACCTACCACTAATGCTTAAGCTTCCTGGAACAGGCTGACTACAAGCATAGCTAAGATAATAACTCCTTCCCTCCTTCAACCACACATAATACAGTCTTTATTCAGCAAAGTCGTTTCACACCATGCCAAAGGTCAGCTTTTGCTGTATTAATAGCTGCTCTGGGAGGATCAGTGTTGTGCTATCCTACATTTTTTCCAGGGCCTGGAGATGCAATTTCCTACAATCTGCAGGCAATTTCCCACCAATTTTCTTGGGGAGCTAATAGGCTGTGACAGGAGATGGAGCTAGCAAGCAGCAGGCGGCTTCAGAAAAGACAAATTGCATCTCTGCCACCTAACTGGGCAATCTAGAAAGACAGAGTTTATAGCTTTGTAGTGTTATTGGGCCCCATGCTAACACAGCAAATCGTTCAAGCTGCTATCTGAATTTCATATTCTTTTCCTTCTGAATTGTTATCACCACATATCACTTTGTTGCACTTTTTCTACAAACGACAGTTAGACACAGATCATGTGTGATTACTATTTTAACTGCCTTTTAACCAGACAAGCCCTGCTAAATGCTATCCACATCAGAAACAGAGAAATATACAGTGTCTCTGTCAAACAGCGATATTTTGATTATTTTCATACTTGTTAAGGCAAAGCAGACACCTATGGAAAGGGATTAATTTGTAAGCTAAATTCAAACGAAACAGACAGAGAAACTATGGGAACATTAAAAGTGTGAGCACACCTATTGTGGTAAGAAAGTCCCACTGATCATATATAGTACAAAATGAAAGCAATAAAGAACCCCCAAATATGACTGGTAAATTCTCCCTCTAACTCTAGTAGATTTTGAAGCCTAAGAAGTTAACCTGAACAGTCAAATCAGTTCAAAACCATCCATGCAACAATTTACCTTGCACATCTAAAATTAGTAAGACTAGTAAAGCTCTAAGAATGTATTATCATATCCACTTTGACAGAAATGAAACTGATTTAAAGCTGCTAACCCCACCTAAGATTACAAAAAACATTAATAACTAAAGAAAATTATTCAAAGGCACATAGCACTAGCAACTATTGCAAGTGGTATCTGTCACTGTACTTCCCCTTACTGTTATAGCTTACCCAGGGGATAAATACTGTAAACACATTCTATTACAGAACCCTGTATATCTATATGTTTTTCTTCAAAATATAGAAGAACAAATTTCTGAAGGCATGGAGGTTATTAAAAAATTTAACAATAGTAATGAAATTATTATAATTAGCAAAATTTGCAAGGTTAATATTTTTCCCCTTCCCCCATCCCAAGAATAAATTAGGTAGAGTAAAAACAATCCCATCTAAATTATTGCTGTCCACTGGGAGACAAAATTAGTACTGAGATGTATAAAATTTTACTATAATTCAACCCTAAGGATTTTTTTTTTAATTACTTAAGTAATGAAAAAATGTAAAATTACAGTGAACAAAGTGTTGAAATATTCTAACATGCATTTTAAAACTCTCACATTTAAACCACTTGTCATTAATATCCCCATTTCATATTTGTGGTTTTTAATAAGTTACAGCTAGATAAAATACTGAAGAACCAGGAAGAATTATAAATAGAATATCAGGTCAATAACTTGTGCTCAACAAAGAAGAGTATCTACATAAACAAAAAAAGCTATGAAAACCATTCAAAATCCAGAAGTATTTCCTTAAACAGATTCACTGATAAAAATACAAGAGTATCAGGACTTGGAAATCTTGAATTTGACAAATGAAAATCAATGATTTATCTATACAAGTCTATAAACTTCTTGAAGTACACATTCAAAAATTCAATTATACCATATATTTGTGGATATTCACTCAACTGCAGTTAGAAATACACATCTCACATAATTAACAATCAAAAAGACAGAAAAGTTAGAAGCATTATGTATGTATAACTCATTAAAACACCTCTAGAGATCTAATGTATATTCAAGAGGAAACACAAAGGAGCACAGTAGTAAACTGATTTCTGTATGAAAAAGGAAACTTATTCCAATAAATAAATTTAATGCGGCCACAAAAGTTGAATCACTCCAAAGTTTTGTTGCATGCATGGCATGCTAAGCAAATACCAGGCTGACATTAAGGACATTTACATACTTAACAGTAGTGTTTGGCTGAGTCATCAGCAATTAGAAAATATTTTGAATTTGCAAAGCCATCAGATTATATATTTACTTGAAATCTAATTTTAAAAAATTGGGTCCAACTGAAAAAAAACCCAACTATTTTTGTGACTATTTTTTTTAAGAATAAAAAGAATAAATTTTGCTCTGCAAAATATCATGCTACAGCAAAGCACAAAATAAGTTACTAGCTTATCATAATTGCAGCCAATTTTTAAAGTAAAGGGGTAATCCACTGTGGATCACTGAAGAAAGTGTGACAAAGACTGTGAAATGAGCAGATGGATTTTATTTTAAACAAATTAGGCTCACTACCAGGAAAGTAACAAGGATTTCTAAGCTTCCACTGCTATGGGTTAACTTTCATTTATGACCCCTTCATTCTGCTTGTTAACTTCTTTAAACTGCCATTAAAATCAGTGCTCGAAGGAAAAACAGATTTATTGTTTGCAGTTACAAGCTATCATCTCAATTTTCTATGTTAATGACAGAGTATACAAAAGGGATAATGATAACAGTATGTTTGATTACTTAGTCTCCAGACTATGTGTTATCTTCACCTCAAACTCATTTTTGGCAGAAAACAGATAGAAACAGGGTTTGAGAGATACTATACCTTTGTACTGTGAACATAGCAAAGGCAATCCTTGCCAAGCTGTACACAATAGAACTGTCTAGTGTTCCTTGCAGCACCTCTTCTATGAATCAACATAACCTTACAAAAATATGGGCAAAATCACATGTGAAATTATAGGAGAGGAAAGATCTCATAATTTTAAGTTTTACTTCAGAAGCCACCACAGAATTTTTCTGGGAAGAATCAACTATGCCAAACCAGCAATTCTATAAACAATAAAAATACAAATAATATAGAATAATGCAGCTATCTTATCTCTGAGTGCTTGTTTTAGTAAGGGAAATCATTACAGCAGACACTGCCCAATATAATCAATGCAGCTATCCACTAAAATATTCAATCAGATTTTCCTGTATTCTACGTACCATCAATAGGCAACTAAATTCTTACTAATGCATAGTAGAGCATAGAGCCAGAAAGGACACAGACTGTTGTTCAGCTTCTAGGAGTGAGCTGTGAGACCCAGATCTAAGAATATGGGAAAAAAACCCCAAACCCCACCAAAAACACTGCTCAGATTTGAAAATAACATTTGTCCCCACAACAGAAATTTTTTGGTATTCAGTTTTCTGACCAGCACTTCAGCTTCCAGGAAATAGAAATCCAGCTTTCTCAAGAATTAATGTATCACAGAAGCAGTAGGTTCTTTGCTTTGAGATACAGCATCTTCAACAACATTCTGCCCTCTGAAGACTATTATTCATTCTTCTGATTTCCCCGCATGTTTTCTTGTTGTATTCAATTTATACTTTTAAATTTATGTCAGAGGAAAAAAAATAAATAAATCAACACAAAATAGTAAAAAACCACAAACTAAAACAAAAAGAACCCAAGCCCACCCATGTGCTTAAAGTGTGTTCAAAACCTACTTTTTGCTGATATAGAAAATGTTTCAGTGCATGAGCTCTCCTATATAGCTGAGCAGAAACTCTGGGTAAATTTCGCAGAAATGTCAGTAAGATAGACCCACAGGACAGATTTTTCAAGCACCCAGTTTTTACATCTGGTTTCCCTAGCATAATCTACCACACTGCACTAAGCACTTAAGATGCAATGGGACATTTGGGAGCATGTTGCTGAAAATGGGATTATCAATTGCTCAGAAGCAGATCTTGAGCTACAGAAATAAAAGGTAATGGTAAATGATGGGAACTGGCTGTAATTTAACTCCCTTTCCTCTTAGGATGAGGTGGTTAGATGTTTATGGATGTCAAAGAAATGTCCACTTCCAGTTCAAACACACAGCTCAAGTGTCTTTGAATAACTACGCAAAAACATTTTAACAACTTTACAGAGAAAGAGAAGTCAGTGAAATTGCACACTGAAATCTCATTCTAGGTGAATTGCGTGGATTGCATGTAGATTACACCTAAAATATACGTCTATGTTCTCATTTTCCATTGTCCTGCAGTGTGACCAGGAGGCCAAGGAGGCCAATGGCATCCTGGCTTGTGTCAGCAATAATGTGGCCAGCAGGACTAGGGAATGGATTTTCCCTGTCCTTGTCACTCGAATGGCTGCACCTCAAATCCTGTGTTCAGCTCAGGCCACTCATGACAAGGACACTGAGGTTGTGTCCAGAGAAGGGCAAAGGAGCTGGTGAAGGGTCTGGAGCATAAGTCTTTTAAGGAGTGGATGAGGGAGCTGGGATTGCTTAGCCTGGGAGAAAAGGCTCAGGGGACACCTCATCCCTCTACAACTCCCTGAAATGAGGTTGTAACGAGTTGGATGTCAGTTGGCCTCTCAGCCACAGGACAAGAGGACATAGCTTCAAGCTGAGCCAGGGGAGGTTCAGGTTGAACCTCAGGAAGAATTTTCTCATGGAAGAAGTTGTCAAGCATTGGAGCAGGCTGCCCAGGCAGGTGGTAGAGTCATCATTCCCAGGGGTGTTCAAGAAATAACCAGATGCAGCACGTAATGCTATGGTTTAGTTGACATGTGATGTTCAATCAAAGGTTGGACTAGATCTTGGAGGGCTTTTCTAACCTAAGTGATTATGTGATTCTGTCTATGTTATTTCCTGGCATGAACCCTCTTGCATTCTGGTTTGTCAGGTTCAACTCTGAGTTGCTTCACCTTCCCCATTATGTAATAAAGTATGTCTGTCTGGCAGGACACTATGACTGAAGTCTTACATAGACCTACATTCTCAAATTCCTTCTGTGTACTTGTGGTAGGAGAAAAAAATAAAATCCTTTAAGGAGACAGCAGAGTTGGAGCCAGTCCACATTCTCCAGTGAAGTGATTTAAGGGGTAAACACTTTATCAGTAATGCAAAATCAGAAGTCAGTACTTCTCTTTAGCCCAAAAACTTTAAAATCCACCTTTCTTAATTAATGGAATGGTGGAACTTCCCCATCAACTCAAAATTGCACCAATATAGTATAAAATATGAAAGATTATTCTAACTAGACTACATAATCCCACAGGCTCATAAGTGGGCTAGTCGTTCCACAAAAATACAAACAAAAAAACCCTACCAAGAATTAAACACCAAAACCAAAAATCAGTTTGTGAGTTAAAGCTACTTCAGTAACTTAGAAGCTTCTGAAAATTCTACTTCTATCATCAATGCAAAAATGTGACCCAAAAATGATGGTCAATCATTCATACACAGTAGTATATATGAGACTAGATGACAGATTCTACATTGATGTTAATATTAAAAAACAACACATGTTGTAACAGTCTATGAAAATCATATTCATTTAGTGCTCCCTCTTTCCTTTAAAGGAAGAAAAGCCTTTGAAATGCCAGATGAGTTAAAAAGAACTAATGTAGATGAAAATTCTCTCTCAGGTACCAGTGGCTTGTAGACTAACATGGGGATTTATTGTTACTTGGAATTATAATAAAAAAGAAAGTCTGACACACTGACAAATACGTTGTGTAGAATGATACCATGATTTTCTGCACAATTGATTTACGAAGGGTTATGCCAAGTGCACATATACAAAATATACATATTAAAGCTGGCAAAGTATTTTGTTCAGTTGAATTGGTATTACCACAAATCCCCTCTTAATCAGTTATTGTATGCACTGACATCCAAAATGTCTTTTGTAAGGACTCCCTGCTTCTATCCAGCACTAGCATTTGCCAGAGTGGCATTCAGACATCTCTGAATACTGAGGGCCACCCAGCACACAAAGACTGTCCCAAAAAAGGGCTAACCAAAGGAATCTTTTAGGACTGTAATTAAATTAACCCCCCTCCCCCCCCCCCAAAAAAAAATTAATTACCTACACAATAGTTACTGGCGTACTTCTTTTTCCCATATAGTTTTTCTAGTGCCTTTGCTGCTGCTGCTGCTGATCTTGGTTGATCTGTTTCTTCATTCAACAAGCAATTATTTCCACCCACTACTTTACACAGAGCTACAAGAACTTACAGAAGTTTCAAGCACCACAAGTTTCAAATCTTGTAGGTAATTGCATAGGCAGACATGCCAGGAGTTCAGGGAATCTCTTTTCATTAAAACTTACATCTGCAAGTAGAATATGCTTTACTGTCTGACCAATGAAAAAACCCATGATGTTTCATAAACATTAAGTGAAATCTGCAACAACAAATGGAGAAAACTACTCATCCACAAGTAGGGATGATGCATCCACAAGTTTTCAGATGCATCCACTAGTTTTCAGACGCAAGGCTTAAAGTAGATATGATGGGCGGGGGGGTGGGGGAGGGGAAGAATTAATTTCTTAATTACAATCAAGAAATATATGGTACAAATATAATTAAATTCATTCACATGCATACATTTCTAATTCCGTAACTGCTCTGACACACTGTGCATTCTAGAAGCCAAGAAAATAAGGTATTTTTTGATTTTCCTAACAGTATGATTTTGAACGTCCTGATTGCCAAGAATGTGATCTTACTAGCAAGCACTATGTTGCAACATATAGCAGACCTATTACACTTGTGGGTTTTTTTCAATTTATATGGATGTGTTAGAATACTTGCATTCTTGGTTCCTCTGATATCAACTTCAGAGAACAGCAAAAGGATACCTATAAAGTAAAAGCCAAGGTGATAGCAGTTTGGCAAAAATCAAAAAGATCCTAACTAAAGCAAATTTGTGGGTGCTGCTAAAGTCAATGATCATTGGCAGAGCCGGATGTTCAGAGAAACTTCAATATGAAAAGTGTAAAAATCAATAATCTAGTAAATACTTGATTTTTTAAAAGTTTACCTTTTAAAAATGGCATAGCACTTCCCAGTATTTCAGTGTAGCAAATATAGTTAATTCTTTGAAAAGCCTGATGATTCTGCTTTTTGCCCCACTATGTCTGAAAGCAACATGACCAGCACCTAAACTGGTCTGTCATTTCATACAGATACAAATTAACAGAAAAGTAATCAACAAAGATATATATGGATACATATGGACTGAGGCTAATTTTAAATGTATAGGAGACCAGATTATCCTGAATGGGTAACATTCTACATTCCAAATGAAATGTTAGTCCATTAAGGCTATTACACATCTAGATGCTATAAAGTGGTTTCAGTGGAATGTTTATGTAAATTGAAAAGAAAGCCAGTGTCTCTTCAGACTACTAACTGAGATAAAATTTGCCCCCAGATGAAAAATTCTTTATCCAATCAATGCATCTGTCAGTCAAACTTGTTTCTTCCTAGCCATGTGTCTTTGAAAGAGCAGGGACATAGGCCATTGTCAAATGCTAGCAAAATGAGAAAGCAGCTCTTCTGTCTGCCAGTTTGTGTAATCTGAATTAGTTGTTCAAAGATATTCTTCTGTTCATCTGTACTCTCCATTAGCAACAGAAATTCTAACCAAATTACAGAATGTAGGAAATGCATGACCCTCACCAGTGCAATAGCAAAGTTTGTTGTCTAGCATACAGTGGCAGAACATGTTAGACTGAAAAAATAATAGTTAAATAAAGTGAACACATTCTCTCCTCATCCATTGCTCTTGAGTACACCAAGAAAACTTGAAGATGCATAGCTTTGGTAACTGACTGCTTAGCATGGCTCTTCACAGATGTCACACACTGATGTGACAGTGGAAAGGACTCAAAAGTTGCTCAGCATGAATACATAGAGCCTACAGGCCTGCATAATATGGGACACTCAGGAAAATTAATTCTAATTAATTTGTAGAGTGGATTAGTTAAAAATCAAAATCCTTCTTAGTCAATATTCTCACAAGAAATTAAGAGGCGAGTTTAACTTAGTTAATTCACTTCACTTGCAACCCTGCAAGTATTTAACGTCTTTAAGCAATCCCCTGTAAAACTCACACTTTTGGTAATTTAGTTAAATTTACCTGAGTATCTAAGTATAGACAAGACTTTAAAAAGGATATGGTCATTAACTACCACTTCTCTGTAAAACATGAAGGGCGCAACTTATCTAGCTTATCTAATCACAGACACCCTCAGTTAACGAATAAAGGCTCTGATGTACTTAGTTGAAATGCAGTCTCACATGAATTCTGTTCAGCTGGGGGAAAAAGGACAGGGAAGTCACCTCCTCTTGTAGAGAAATGACCAAATGAGTTATGATCAGGCACATATTACTGTATCTGCCAAAGAACATATACGTGGGACATCAGAATGAACTTAAACTGAAAAGCTTTATGAAATGTTCAATTTTTATATTTACACTATAATTAGTACAAAACTGCCTTTTTAAGTTTTCTGTAGAACAAGACAATATCTACTGGACTTGATACCCTAGTATGTCAAATCAACTACTTTGAAGTATGATAAAGGAATCTAAGAATAGTTATAAAGAATAAGACACCATTTTCAAACTATACATAGTGTTTGCTTTTGCTTCTAAAAAGGTACTTATATCCCCAAAAGATTTTTAATTTTAAATAAGCAGGGCAAGCAGGGAGGGGGCAAGGGGGAAGACTGGTTGTTCGTACTAAAGCCTTTACTGTAGTAAACTAAATATATTTACAATTTGTACAAATGTTTGACCTTCAACAAAAATACAAAAACATATCACAAGATGCAAAACCAGGAAACAAGTTCATCTGAGACACTGCTGCTCTACACAGGATAGAATGCAACTTGAACTGCAAGGAACAGAAAGGTATTTATCCCCCATATTCAGGCAATGAGAACAATTTGCATGAGGTCACAAAGAAAAAAAAATAAAAGGCTCCAACATTCTTCAGTAGACTTGGCTTTTAAAAATTATGTCAAAAACCTAGGCTACATCTGTCCATCTTGCCTCTGTGTTCCATCTGGTCCACGTAGCCAATATTTAGTTGCTGGATGTTGCCTTCTATTTTGAAAAATTGGAGTAGTTTCATGGCAAGGTCTGGAACCTCAACACTTGTGTTCCTTTCAAAAATTCAAAACCTTTCTACTTCTACAATTAAGAACAATTTTGGCCCAGTTCAACTTCTAAAAGAATATCCCCGTCATATTTTTCAGTAGATAACTTCATAGACTGTAGCCTTTTTGTCTCCAGAGCCAGTGACTATGTACTTATCATCCACAGAGATGTCACAGCTAAGCACTGATGAAGATTCTTTGGACTAGAAGAAAAATAGAAATATTTTTCATCATTAAAAAGAAGTCTGTTGCCCTCATTTCAGTATCCCATTTTGGGTAGATCACATATATGAAGATATCCGAGTCCACACTTGGGACTCTGCATGTTTTTTTTTTTTTCATTAAAAGCAATATCATTCTCACCTGGAAGATACTGGCTCCATAAGGAGTTCTCCATGCATTAAGAAGGTTATCTTTCCCAGTACTCACAAACCATTTACCTAGAACACAAACCAGAAGGATTACAAAAACATGAAAGAGATGTCTGACAAATTTTGGGTCTTCAATTCACATCAATGAAATCTGTTAACTAATTACCCCTATAGAAGTTCTTACCACTAATCAACACAGTACTTTTGCTTACAATCAATGTGGACACTCTGTGCATTTGCAGTGTGCTACATACTAGGAAATCCCTTAACTCTTCAAACAGAATAGCTTTTTACACATGAATCAATCCTCACAAGAGCTGCTAGATAAACAGATGGTTGTTTGTAGATAATTGCATTTGAATTGATAAAGCGGAGATATTTATGCATTACTTAAGAAACTGAGATGTAATAACTAATGACTATGAAATAACTAATCAGCAATATATGAATTAAGAGCTCCAGTTCTATGTTCAGGGCAACTTACCACAGTAAGCAAACTTGAGTGACAATACGCAACTCTCATGAAGGTGCAGTTGATATTTGTCTGGTTTATTTACATGTAGCACTTCGACATTGCTGCTCTCCATTCCCACAGCTAGCCATTCACCAGTAGGACAATAACCAAGGGAAAATATCTGAAAATTAAACCATATTTACAACTTCTAATTTTTTTCCTACAGATAATTTTTTTCTGCAGTTAAAATTATTTGGGAGAGGGAGACAGAGAGATAAGGGCAAATTCACGTAGTTCAGTAGCAAAACTGTAGTTCAAAATTCAAATAACTAAATAACCCCTGTTTTTACCTTTTAACTTATAAAAATAGGAAAAGAATAGTGTCAGGCTATCATTTTCTTCTATAATCTAAGCACATAAGAAAGCTGTGTTGTGAGCAGCCAAAAGAAAGAGAGGGAACAACCTGCCAGTTCTACTGGGCTCGATCTTACCTTTGATCCTAAGGGTTTCCTTTCCACCCCACACACTGCCCCAAGCAGTAGGAAAATCCAGTTACCTGTGATGTGAAGTCATGCTGTTGTAGCTGTCTCCCTTCTCTCAAGTCCCAGGATCTGACAGTGTTATCCAAACCTCCTGTCCAGAGCTTGGTACCATCATTAGAAATGTCAATACAGCTGGCTCCATCTGTGTGGCCCTGGAATTGCCTGATAAAACAAACCAGATTGAATAATGATTTCCTGCCAGAGCTCAAGGTAAACACTGTTGTGGTGTTAGTTTTGGACTCTGTACATGTGTGTCATCTCTTCTGTGTCTGCTGATGAGCAAGAATCAGCCCCTCCCTCTCACTGAGCATTAAATACCAGTATTACAAAAACATTTTCCAGGTGCTAGAGGAATGAATTGCATCATGGCTAGCTGAATAAAGTCAAATATTTCCTATCAGGTTTTGAAAAAAAAAAAAAAAAAGACAACCAAACCCACTTGTGAGAATATTAAAATCACTAAGGCTAACTTGGATTAAATCAAAGCAGTCGGGGAATAAAACCTTCGATTTCAGAAAACAGCTTCTGTATTTTTCTTTGGCTGCAAGTCAAGAAGATAAATAACAAGCAGATATACTAATAGAAAGGGATCCAGATAGAGATCCAGATAGTTAAACACAAGCATTGCTGAGCCACAAAGTTGCAGTCTCTGTGGCAGGAGATTACAAAAATCTAAATGGTGCAGTTGGTTTTATAACCTTCTCATTAGCAACTCTCAGCTTTCAGCAATGAGAAGGTCATCTCAAGTTTTTCTTAATCCTTTGGCAAAAGCATTCTGAGGCTCCTGCATTTTTCATCAGCAATTAGCTTTAGCAAGTCCTATGCCTCAATGTGAAAGGTGAAGGGCGGGTGGGGAAAAGACAACTAGCTTGGGAATGAAGGGTATGAATCACCAAGAGCCTGCCACAGAAAGGTCACACTGCACATTTTGTTTAGTAGCTCTGGTCTCAAAATTCCATGTGTTATCAATCAGCAAGATCAGCCAGCAAGTGGTGGGAACACATACAGCAAACATTTAAAAAGCAAGACATTCACAGATGTGTATAGATGCCACAGAGTGCACCTTTACAGGGACTAAGCATGCACATGACAAAGTGAAAACTTTATAAAACTAAAATTGTATTTATTGACCTAAAAGTTCAACAGAAAGCAAAATTTGCATGCACATTAACATGACTCTCTGCATGTAATTTTCAGCTAATTATGGATATACAGGAAGTTTAATTGAAACACAGCAGACTAAGTGTATTCTTTAATTTTTGTGTTCAGAACTTTTCAGGTAACATGGCCTTTCCCTAATTAGACTCTCTCTTCTCAAAATATTGTAAGCCACCACTACTTTGGTAAGCATAAGCTAAATTTTAGCTTATTGTAAGGCCCTGTGCTTTCCTAAAGAACTGAGAGGATCCACCCTTTCAAATACGTTTGTGAGATTAATTTTACTACTTACCATCACTAAATAAGAATTGAAAATACTCTTCTTTACCTAACAAGGCTTAAGACAAAGGAAAAGAACAAACCACAAAGCGTTCCTTAAAAGGCATGTTCAGTCTATCCCAATAACAAATCAGCAAGCATGCTGCTTGTAGAAACCTGCAGACCAATCCCAAATAACAGAAACCCACAGGAGTTTTTACGTTTACAGTAGGTGACAGACAACCCATTAGGCCCTGAAAACACATCTTCCAAGACTAGGCTGAAGCTACCAAAACTAGTTTCTGCCTAACTGGGGTGTAAACCACTCCTTTGAATAACAAGCACTATTTACTTTCCTGTCATGAACCCTATTCAGGGAGATAAATATTTATGTAACTGTCCAAAGAGTAACTCCTATTAAAATTTTCTGTAAACAATGACTCACCTGACCAGTGTCTGATTGTGCAGATCCCACACTGCAATGTTCCCATCACTGCAGCAGGAAAAGCACACCTTGGAATCAGGGCTGATAGCCAGAGCATAGCAGGCAGGCGCTGAGGATGTCAGCTCTGCTTTGATGCGAGGAGTTGGAGCTGCCAGGTCCCAAATGGATAACGTGCTGGCTTCCCCACCAACAATCAGGGTGCATCCATCGGGCAGCAATTTACAGGAGCGGATGTAGTTATCTCTGTTCTGTACAACACAAATCATCTCAGTTACATGCCTGCCAGTAATGACCACTAATATAATTCTGACTGCATCAAAGTTTAAAACTGTTACTTTTTCCATTACCAAAGTACTGAAGAGGAACCAGGAGATCCTATAAGGTTTGAAACACCTACTTCTCATCACTAATTAGAAACTGCAGGTGCAGAAATTAAAACTGCAGACTCCTGTTGCCACAGTCTATTCTGTTTCAAACCTGAAGAATGGCAAGGTTTCTATCTCATTACATAAAAACAGAGCCAAAGTAAGCTTGCTTTTCTGCAAAGGTACTCCATCAGTGAAGGTCACCAACAATAGAAATACTAAAGCAAATGACCTTTTATTTGGCATTTAACAACCCTATATGAAAATGTCATTCAAGTCTCATGCCCTTCAGATTTTTGAATTTTTCTTTCAAATACAATTTTGTATTCACAGTATTAAAGTTAAAAGATTAAGGATTCCTGTATTGGTCCTGTATTTATGTTGGTCCTTTGTTGTTCAACATGATTCTTATTGAATTTATTGATCTCTCATTTGTGATACTCTTGTTGATTTGAGAGGTACTGTGTGGGGAAGTTAGTGACAGAAGACATTTCTACCTTTCCTTATAACAGCCTTCCTTGACTGGCAGCAGTTTTTTACAAAATTGATGGTTAAGATCTGTAACTCAAGACACAGGAAAAAACACTGCAAGAATTAGTTAACAGCATTCCTACTATGATATTTTTTTTTTTTTAATTTGCAGCAAAGGAGAAGTAAGTAGGGCAGTGGAAATGTTGGCTTAATCAGTCATTACTGCTCCATAACTAAAATGAAGGCTCTGCATCCAGACAGATACCTGCCACAGAACAGAATACCCATTCAACTGCACTGTTACTACTAGGCAATTACAAAATGATAGCAGTAAAGAAAGGATAAAGGATGAAAAACCCCCAAACCCCCAACACATTTAATTGGATCAGCACTGAAGCTAGAATTTTCATTTACAGTACATATTGCTGTGCTTGACAACATTAAGTCTTCTCAGTTAACACTGCACAAACCTCTATGCTGCTTCTAAGTGAGAAGCATCTCTTATTGAGCCATCACCTTTTTTGAGTTAGCTTTTCAGCTACCTGTACCATTGCACCCAGTCCCTTTTGTGTCCTGCACATGTGAAAACAACCAGCCTGTATGTGTAACTAGTGGATCATGAACAAAAGGCATAGCAAAACTTAAAGTAACCTTTGGTAGCGTGTCACATTATTTCAGTATGTGGTTACTACTGCCTTACAAAAATGAGGTTTTCCCTCGTTGTATGAGTGAAAGACCTAGGAAGGTTCTCTGCAGCCCTGCATAGGACAAGCTACATTCCTTTTAAACTCATGCACAAAAATCATCAGTATAACTAGGATGGGAAAAAAGAAGTCAAAAACATGACATACACATTCTATTCAAAAATCTGATTTAATCTGTTATTTGACCCTTAGTGATAAGTATCATTAAAAAAATCAGCACTATTCTCTGTAGCACTGTCATATATGAAAAAAAAAAAAAAAAAAGGACACCAGGAAACAGATCTGCCTGCTATTTCCTTTTAATATGAACAAAATCCAAACAAGGATAGCTTTTTTTTTTTTTTTTGAGTCTCTAAGGAGAAGCTACCCTTCTGCATAAATTCCTGTTCACCTACCAGGCAGTCCAGCTGAGACACAGGGCTCTTGTTGCCAGGCTGACTGATGTCCCAGACCTTGACACACCCCTTCCCACCCGTGTACACGTGTCTCGTGGGGTTGCTGATGGTAACTGCACACACAACTTCTCCGTGGTTCAGAGTGTTGATCTGACGGGCGTGGCGAGGGATTCCTGGACCGATGAGGGCATCAGGAGGGAAAGGAACTGGCTGCATCTGACCATCTGCAGTAACATGAAAGGAGTAGGCTCTTTTGGGGAAGGGAAAGAAGAGAGAAGACAAAACAATTTTAAAAAGCAGCCATTGTAGAACTACAATGCAAGAAAAACAGTATTTTTAATTCTTTGCCAATCATCTCACAAAAATCAGAGCTACAGTGCCAAGTAATATAGGCAGATGAAACCTCAGAAGGAGACAAGGATTCGCAATAGAAATTTTCAGCTTGCCTCAGTTGAAACATTTGTGTAATGGCGAAGCAGGTTAAATTCCACCCTTAACTCTACAGATGAAGGTCATGGCTGCTATCCCTCAGCCACTTAGATAATCAAAAGATCTTTCAGCCCCTGGTTTCTAGCTAGCAGTCCCAAGTCTCAACATCCTATGCCAAAGTCCTATGGCAGCAGTCCCTGACCAGGCACTATTCTCATCCTTCCATGAGGCTTGTAGCTGTTGCCTTGCAGGACCACAAGCCAAAGTTTTGCTTGATTCCTGCACCTCATCTTTAACATCATCACTCGCTGTGCTCATATACCTCTCTTTCTAGCTGGTAAGTAGTGCTTTAAACAAAAACAGAAACACATAGAGTGGTTGCACACACATTTCATCAGAAAGCTGATATAATCTTCTCATAAATATGTTTTCTTGAATAAATACATTGGAAAACCCGAAAGGCTCCATTTTCAAGGTACTTTTGGCACTTCTGAAATACCTTTTATTTGTATTCATTGCATGATTTCAAGTTTAAGGAAACTGAGGCTTGAGAAAGTGACATTCCTGCACTGAAGAAAAGCACTCCTCCTTGGGGAAAGTACATGAAATTATTTTTTCATGGTCACTAAAAAGTTTAAAGTCAGCTCTACTCAAAGACAAGGGCACAAACACAAACTAATAAAGGTTTCAGGAGCAGGGGGGGTTGTTTGCTTATTTTAAATAATGAAAATACTGCTGTAAAAGGCTAGTTTTTGCTATACTAGTGAGCTCCTCTTCTGTTATTTCTGTTGTAAGTGCACCCATAGTTCATGCCTTTAATGTTGTTACATTAACATTATCCTTCAAGAGGCCAAAGTGGATAAAAAATTGTGAGAGATGAGTATACTTTTTTTTCACTAATGAGCTGCCATCTCCCTACTAAAACATTTATTTTTCTAATATATTCTTTTGTTCAGGATTTCCCTTTCTTTTCCAAATCTACTTCCTTCCTCAGAAATCTTCAATCACTGTAGCTCAACTATTACTATCACATCCATCTTCCAAGAACCCAACAATAGACATTCCTATTTCATCTCCTGTTCTGAATAATAAATTAGTATTTTCAAGGTATTTTATTACGTGTCCCCCAGTATCACACAGTTTGAAATGAAAGAACAAGGAAGATGCCTGGTTCTGGAACAGACATCAGAAAGCAAGTGAATCTGCTCTGCTCCTGGGCATAAGTATTCCTTTGAAAAAGAGTGAGGAGAGATGAAAGAACACTACAGCTCTTTCATACAGACAGTAACAGTGGTAACAGTCAATCCATGCAATATCACAGTTTTTTCTTAAGTGAAAGGTAAAAACTGGTTAACAGTAACTGCTCCTAAAAAGAAGAAATTAATAGTGCGTATATATGCAATTCCTGTACTCATTCTTGTTTCATGGTTGGATGTAAGACCAGAAAGCTTGCTCAGAGAATACCCAAAAATAGAGGATGAGCAAGTGCAAAAGATGGCAGATCTTTCTGTCATAGAAATGTCAGGAATGGGAAATGTAAGATAAGTAAGGAAGTGCAAAGTTCACTCTCTTACATTTATACAAGGCACACAGTATATCAAGTGTATTTTGTCCCATGGGACCCTTTCTGGGTTTTTGTATGAAGAATTATAGTAATGATAAAGGTTTAACTAGAAATCCATTCCTTCCTGTGAAGAAGAATACAGACAAGACTGTCCCAAAGCAGCTATTCACTACACAGATCAGTCACAGGATGGGAGAGAAAGCAGAACAGGAGTGGCAACAAGTCTGCTTGAGGCTGAACAACTGCTCAGGTTCATCTACACAATCCAACTAGAGTCACAACATTTAAGACACTGAAAAGCTTGGCCCCATCCTGGGCTCCAGATCAAAGTCAGTTGCAGAATATTTGTTAGCAGTAAGAGTACACAGAACTGTACAACTTTGAAGTTTCAGCCCGCCCTTGCTTTTATCATGGACTGAAGCAAAACAATTAAGCAAGTATTAGGCAATTTTTTCCAGCACGTTCAAGACAATAATCTACTTGTCCATGACTTTTTTTTATTTGAAGGTTACAGCTTAAATGTTCTGTTCAAGTCAAAATACCTAAATAATTAGTGTTTTGAAGTGCTTAGGTGCATACATAGAGCTTCTCAGTTCTTGCTGAGATGGGGCTTGAGGAAGACAATAGAAATATTTTTCAAGTACTTCCTGTTTACTGTAGAATTGTAATGACTCTTATACTTTGAAACATCAGAGGCCTACCCAGTGTATTTTTAATCATGCAGAATTTCATGAGTATGTCTGTGTTTAAAGTGGGGCTAAACTGATCATAGAAGGAGTCACTCTTTTTTTAGCATTTGCTTCTAAGACTAGTTGATCAGGATGTGTTTGATGGCCTAACAAACAGACCAATGATAGCTTCCTACTAAGCCAAGACAGCTTTTTCTACAGTGCAAGTTATCTGCAATCCACTGTAGAAAGAAACAGCTACACTTTGCCAAATCCCTCTGCCAAGACAAGCAAGTAAAACAGTAAATGTTCCTGTTTGCTTGAAGACATGTGGCATGTACGGCTAATATCACCACTACCAGCGTACTTACAGTATGATAGATTAGTGCTTGTATCTGCTAGGTATTATGATATAACTTTGTTACACAATACCTTTTAACCTTGAAAAAACTTGCACTGTTTGCCAGTCTGACACTCCCTAGACAAGGAAAGTGTCTGTCTCCAGAAGAACACAGGACTGGAGACAGCAGTGCAAATCACTTATTTGCAGCTCAGTCACTGCTGCCCTTGGCTTCCTGTTCATCAGGTCACCATCACAGAGGGCCTGCTACTTCTGGGAAGGACTGGACTTCCAGTGCTACACCTACAGAAGACTCAATTTTTAATGCACTAGACATATTCACAGGCCTCAATGCTCAAAAGTGACAAGAATTTCCATTGTCTAACCTCAGAAGAGTCAACAGCTAGCAAAATCTGACAAATACTTGAGTTCCCCAAAGCTCAGGATTTCTTAACAGCCACCACTTGACCTTCCATTTTTCTTTTAGAACTGACCATGTATGCCAGAAACTGCTGTTTAGTCTCATGACTAGCACAGATTTCTGTCTCAGAGCAGTCTGCCTGTATAAAAGACAGCTATCCAATCATGGATTCCATGATCATCCCTCTTTGGTCAAAAGAGAGTCCTTCCTTGTGTTGGGCTAACAACAAACAAAGAAAATTATCTTATTCAAATGCCATTAAAATTTAACATAAAACAAGCTAAGTACATATCAACTGATATGTAAATATACACTTTTAATTAACTGAATATTTTGAAAAGAACAATTACAAGACAAACTTCCGTGCCTTTTACTTAGAAGAGTTCTAAGAAATAATATACTGTCACTTATATTATTTCAGAATAATGGAAATATTCTTCTGAATTACTGCATCCAGAGACTTCTCCTCATGTGTGTGAAAGCAGTACTGAGAATCTGCAGAGTTCCTATGCAACATAGTTAAGTGATACTAATACAAACCAGTTTCTCAGCTTAAATCTCCAATTTCCAAGTAAGTATGTAGCAAGTATCATCTGACATGCTGAGGAGAAATCAGGATAATTAATTCACTACCCAAGAATATAGCAAATTAACTAAACTACCTGCAAGCTACACTAAGTATTCAGATTGACATACAGATGCTCACAATTCCTGCCTACTAAAGTACCATGCCTTAAAAAAAAAATCCCTCAAAAACTTCCACTTCATCCCTTTAATTCAAGCAGATTTCTTTGACTAGCACAACAATACCCCTGACAGCAAAACACAAAAGCAAAAGTTCCTTCCACTCATGAGTGCATTCTGCTTTCAGTTTTTCTTTGCACTCCAGCTCATTTTTAATTGTAGTTATCGCAGAAAACTGAATATCTGAGTGTGTTGTTTCATCATATGGAACAAAATGCCAAGAAATAAGGATAGAGGTTTTTGTACAGAAATAACTGAATCTTCATCTTCATACATGTCACCAAATAATTCTAGCCAGAGATACATGGCAGGGATGCACACACCCATAAATCTCCTATAATACAGTAAAATTAGCCTTCTTTTACAATATCTCTCACTGTACATTCACTGTGCAAGTATGAAGATCTGAAGACCAGAGTTCAGTTCAGCAGAACTGAAATCTAGCAATTCCAAAAGAGTATAGTACACCTCTCCAAAAATACAATGAATAGTCATCTTGCAACTAGATGGAGAAAGATTGAACATTTATCACGTAAAGTTTCCCTTTCCTACTAAAATAAGAAACATGTATTTTCAGGTTTTTTTACTGTCTGGGAAAACATGCTGAGAAATATATTTGTCCTCAATACTACCATTAATTCAGAATTTTAGACACCAGGGAAGCAATACTGTGGACATAAATCTTACCACTAATCTTGAAAATCTGTTTTTAGTCCACGATCCAACTATTAGAAGGCATGGTTGACATAAACCAGAAATCCATAAGAATGTTAATTTAGCAGCTATAGAAAACTAAAAGCTAAGTAGGTACTTTCCAGAAAGACAATGCAAAGCAAAAAAAAAATTATTAGATCAACACACCAAAAACTTATAGTCCAGGGTATAATTAAATGCGTTAAAACAAAAGAGTTCAAGACTCAGACAACACATGTTCATGTCCAAGTGGGTTTTTAACAGGCTACTAATTCTTCTAACGAGCAGGTCATTAACAGATCTCGGGATGTACAAGAGTTAAAAAAACCTGGGTGCTATCAGAAGTGTCTGTCCTTTAGAAACAAGGGAATATAATTTTCTTTTGGGTGAAAAAGCAGTATAAGCACAACCATTGATAAAAAATGCGCAGCCTTAAGCATACAGGAGTGGGGATTCAATAGTTCAATTTGAAAATTCTCTGTACCACTTGCAACAAGACTCACTAAAACTTCACCTCTAATAAAAAGAATTCAATGTGACACCGTATCTGCACTCAAGAAAAAGGTCTACTTTTAAAATAAACAAGGTGTACTCCACCAGTTTGCACGATTATATCTGCTCTGAAAAGAAAATACAGGAGAAAAACCTAAAGTAGGTGAGATACGCAGAGATGCTGCAGGTAGCAGACAGCATCTAGCCAATCTAGACTAAAAGAGGAGATTGTCTTATAGCTGTCAATGGAAAGATAACAGATGAGTTTATGGAATTTTAGGCTTGCTTCACTACAATAAGCAAAGAAGTAATTTTAGTAGAAATGTACAAGTAACATGACCACAGAAAACCTCAAACATTGCAGTACATATTAAATGAAGTGGAAACTACAGAGTATGTATCGAAGTAGGCAGTATATGAAGCAGTGAGAATAAAGTGGTAAAAACACTAAAAAAACCAAAACAGCCCCCACACAGCTTCCTGCCCCAGACAGTAATTTAGCTAAATTACCAGGATACAAAATAGGGCTGCATACATATGCTGTCCTTTTGTCTTAAACAGTGTAACAACTAGAACTCAGCCACAGAAAATTTCTGATTGAACAAAAATAGGCTTCAATAGCTTACAATATAAAATATTGCAAAGCAATAATAATAATAATGACTGAAACATTTAATATATGCTGCTGAATTTATTTTGTTGCAATATCAATGAGTCACAGCATCACTGAAGTATTTTAACAACTGCTTCATCAATAACTAAAACATTTAAATAAAAGAACTTATTGTGAAAACTCTTCTATATCTATGCACTACCTGCTCCACAACTGCTTCATCATAATAATGAAATACATCATTGAAAGCTTATGAATATACTTGTTCAGAAGTAAAAACTTACAGCCACTTGATTATGCGATTTCCACAAGCATTTTATTTAAGTATGCCAAATTCCATGAAAGTCAGCAAGAAAGTGTCTGAGTTTTGAGTACAAAGCCTGATCCTTACTGCACTAAATTTAAATACACCACCATTTGATACGCAACACTAACTCATTGAGCCCTCACTTCAGTAATCTTGTCAACACACCACCAACTTTAAGTAAAACCATGATTTAACAGGTTTCTCACACTGCCAACAGATAGCTAACCCTGTTCTCAGAAGTATGGTGGATAACCACAAAAACACATTCAGGATGGCTTTCCAGACTTAGTCTGCTGCTTTCTTATTGTTATAGGAAAAGATCAGAAGAAAATATATGCTTTTTTGCCTCTAATCTGGTATCGTTTCAAGGATGTTTGCATTGCAAGACTGACATTACAAGGTACCACTAGTTATTAATAGGAGTCCAAAATGAAAGCAAACAGAAGTATGCGAGTATATGACTTTCACCACAGCCTGGTGTCTTGGGGTGACGTTATGATGTGTATCCCATATCGCTGTCTATGCCCAGAAATTAATTTGTGTGCCTTTCTATGCCTCTAAACTGAGCCTGAGAGGGAGAAGAAAAAAACTGAGCAAAACCTTCTCAAAGCAGTTTGCAGCTTGTTCAAGGTCACATAAAGATAGGAGGGGTTTTTTTCCCAGCTGCGGCAGGGGAGCGAGGAAGCACCCGGCTTGCTGTGTTCCAGTCAGCTTTTGGCCAGTTGTTTTCAGTTTCTGGTTCTCCGGAGAGAGACCAAGAGTTGGACTTTGCTTTTCCTTCTCGCTAGAATTCCGGATTTTCTCCTTTTCTACTGGACTGCTTTCAACCTCAGAGCACATCAGGAGGACTTTTCATCGGGCACAGAGGGCCTTGGCCCTGGGCCAAGCCCCAGCTCCGAGGAGACCAAAGGGAGGACTCAAACGCTTTCCCAGGTTTTTCCTCCACAGCAAAAGATTTTACCATTTAACCTCATTTTCCTTTCCCGTGTGTTTGTTAAATAAATAGTTTTATCTCCTTCACTTTCCTTCGAGGAAAATTTTTTTTTTTCCCGAACCTGGTGGGGGAGGGGTGGTTGTACCTTCTCTCAGAGGATTTATTTCTAAATTTGGCCAAACCGGTACACCTGGTAACTTAGACAGCGTCCTAAAAATAATAGTTTCTAAATGTTTTCTGAAACTGCAAAAGGAAAAATTAGATTTAGATTGGTAAATAGACATTATGTAACATGAACATCCTGCACAGAAAGTGCAAAGTGTTAAGAAAGTTTCAAAATTATGTAAGTACCTAGGTAGAGAAAAACTACTCTAATTGCAAGTTCCTGTTGAAAGAGAAGTCAAGACTGACTGCCAAGTATGAACAAAGAACAGGTTCTACCAGAGTGTTGAAAAAACTGTTAGAATTCTCTCTGCCTCATTCAGTCCAGAAGAACAGCTAAGTTACATTTGCTCTGTTAGTACCCGCTTAGAATACTTGTCCAAAAATACCTAAACATTAATTGCATATTTTCAGAGGTCATGCATACATGAGTCATGCCCATGCACTGGTAAAGTTTAGGGTCAATGGTCTAACAAAGCCAGATGACTGAAACATTTCATATATGCTGCTGAATTTATTTTATTGCAATATCAAGAAGTCACAGCATCACTGAAGTATTTTATTTAACAACTGCTTCATCAATAACTAAAACATTTAAATAAAAAGAACTTTTTGTGAAAATTCTTCTACATCTATGCACTACCTGCTCCACAACTGCTTCATCATCCTTTTGCTCTCCAGCTGCACTCACACAAAAGGTTTAAATAGCTTGCTCCATTATGCAAGGTGTGTTATCTATTGCTAAAGTAACCACTTCAGATACCCACTGTCATCAGTTTCAGACTCCCATGCCTGATAAAACAAGTGCCAGACAAGGAGTCTGCAAGTTTGCACTACACATTTATCCTCAATGTATTGCAAATTCTAGTTTCAATATATTTTTATCTAACACATTTTGCCACTATTTACCATTTAGTCTGTAGTCCCCTTAACTTCCCCCAGAAAGGATGAAATAAAAAAAACTTAAAAGTATACCTTCAACAACTTTTCCTTGGAAATAGGTATATACACACCTGGTTTGGGATATGACAACCACCATTTCAGAATTTTTATGCTGCAGGTTTTACCTGGAGAAGTCTAAAGTATCCTCTTAAAAACAACCAGACACTATCCCCTTTCAAATCCCTGTTCACTGACACAGTATAACTTCATTCCCTCCAGATACTGCAGATGTTACCAAAATGTTAAAAGTTACTTACGGTTTTCCCCCAGGAATCCCTGCTAGATTTGGAGGGATTCCAGGTACTCTCATGTGAGGAGGAGGATCAAACCCAACCTGACAACAAAAAGTGAATTAATCTCAAACTTGGAATTTCTCATCAATTTCTCAGCAAGCTTCTTTTCTCCAATCCCAAGATATTATGCATTTAAACAAGAGATGGCTTTTACCCACAGTATCAAATAATTGCGTGACCCTCCATTGGGGGCACAAACCCCAGATGTTTTCCCTGAGCATACTTCTGATAGAAGCACTCATATGAGAATAGAAAATAATTTATCATGCATTCACACCACTGAGCATAACACAGCAGTCCGGGTTAGCAGGGAGAGTCCCGTGTTAGCCATGGAATTACAGTCCATGTCAGCACCAAGCCATGCCAGTGCTCTTTACTCCTGAGAGAGGAGCTAGCACATACTCAGGCTGGCACAGTGTGGTGCTGGAAAGCAGCCTTGAGCCCCAGCTAGGATCTCACTCCTCCACAGTGTTCTGTTTGGGCACAGCAGCTGAGAGATCTCTCAGAGAGCCACACTGTGGGGTGCAAAAAAATTTGTCCACAGCTTAAAAAATGACATTCTCTTTACATACTGCAATTCCACTGAATTTTTATACCCTGAATAAGTATGTACATCAAATAATCCAAGCAGAAATTCTGGACGAAGAAGATTTAGTTTTTCTTCTGAACATTATATTAGAGTAAATATTGTTATTGCCTTAAAAGCAGGGTGTATGCTATTTAGAATTTGCACATTTTCACGTAAAAGCCCTGTTTACCAGTTTGAAAAAAGTGGTCATACAAGCAATAATGAGAAGTCGACAAGCATAAATCCAATTTTCCAAATTTATGAGTAGGTAAGTTGGTCTATGCAGAAAGCTGCCATCAAGCTCATGTTTGCAGAACCAGACCCGTAGGTTATTTTGTGTGACAGCCACTATAACTACCAGGCTCCATTTACTTACTACACTCACAACAGCAACTATTCTTAAGACACCTGATCTCAGAGCTCCAAAATGACCAGCTTCTCAGGTTGATTTCCACAAAAAAAACCCAACAAAAAACAGGGACGGAGGCCCAGATAAAAAGACTTTTACATGCTTCAAGATTAATTTGTTATGTCTATATGGAACACAAATGTGGTTCAGCAACAAAAAAGCAGATGTCCACAGCTACAGTGCAATACCTTGTGTCTACCAAAACTGCTTTTTCATTTACAGCATGAAATAATTTTTTGGCATTTATTCATCAGTTAAAGCACCGATGAAGGTGAAGAACAAAAAGAAAACATACATTAATACACTGAGATTCTTTGTTTCCAAGGTGCAAATTTGTTTCTTCAGCCACACAGCAAAGTGAAGCACGCAGTGAGGCACGCAGTGAAGCTGTCAAGCCTCTGGCACTGTTATGAGTTGGGAATTCCGCAGTGCTAAATGAAGCATGTAGCTTTTCTCAGTGAACCACAACTCACAGGACTGAGATTGCATGCAACGTATGGCCTACCATAGGAGATCTTCCATAGGCAACCACGGCAGCTGCAGCAGCAGCAGCACTCATCTGGGGTGACATATTGTGCAGACTGGCATAGGCTGCCCCTGGACTGGTTAACTCTCCGTTCATGCCAGCATGAGGTACCATTCCAAATGGAGCAGGGTACGGTCCTGGTACTGCCAATGGCGTCCGCAAACCTGCAGCTACAGAATAATGAAATTAAGTGGGTTTATTTATGTATTCCTGCATATAGGAAAGAAAGCAGCCTTCCCCCCCCCCCCCCCCCAAACATCTCACCTTTCCCTCTCACATACACACAATATCAAAAGACACTACCATGATCTGTCAGTACCACCAGCTCTTTTCAGTGTAAATAAGATCTACTGAAGTCTGAACTTGCTGATTACTTCTAGCAATCTCTTCTAGCATTACCTATTTCCATTTCTGTAATATTCCCCTGTTTACATTAATCTCTTCTTTGCCAAATTAAGCAGTAAAGCTGACAGACATGGTTTACACAGCTCATGTCTGAAGCAACTGTGTGTACCAGCCTGAATAGCAAAAGTAAACTTCCCCCAGCATTTGTCAAGCTGTGCACTGCAGCAAATATTAGTAGACTCAGACAAAGAAGGGATTGCATGCAGAATAAGTACCAGAAACTTCTGAGAAATCTTTTTATATTGCATTCAGTCTCTGGATTATTTGCAAAAAAAGATGAAGACAAAAGTAAACAAAGAAGACTAAGAGAGAAAGAAATTCAAACTCTTGATAATCTAAACATCTGCTTCTCATCAAGCCTTCTCTTGATATCAAGAACAAAGCAATATATTTAGTTAATAGTCACAAAGAACTACATGTGTAAAAAAAGATTAATTTTGGAACCATAAAAACACATGAGGTAATGCATTCACCAGCTTGGTTAACCAGAGGGTCCATTGTTGGAGGTTTGCCAAGGCCTGGACGGAGTCCTGGAGTTGCACTAGTGCCTGGGGTTGGCACGTCACCTCGAGGAGTTGGTGTGCTGGATTTCAGAACAGGCGTGCTGGCTTTTTCATGCTGGTATCATTAAACAAATTAAATGAGTATTATTTTTAATCCAGGTCATATTATACAATTTATCACAAAAGCAGCTGGGATGCTGGGCACCTACTACCTAGTCCCTCAGCCAATTTTCATAAAGTCACACAATGCTGACAACATTAACTTGTGAGAGAGAAATGCTGACCTTTTTGCTTACTGCCAAAATTAAAATAAGAAACATAGAAAGTTATTTTCCCTTTTCTACTGACATTAAAAAAAGGAATGCCCGAGCTCATTTTTTTCTTCAGGAAAATACAGTATGCATTACCAAACTATATTAGCTTGAAATCATTAATATTTCAATTATTATTGGACACAGAAAATCTAACTACAAAAAGAAAAGACCACCATAGTTGATAGTATCAAAAAACCACGACACAAAAGTTACGGAGAATCTGATCAAATCATTAGTGATTCTGCAAGAAAAAGTCTTCAAGGAGTAACAGCTTATTTAGAAGAGTTTAACAAAAGCTTCAAGAACTTCTTCACAGGCCATGTTAAACTACAAGTTATTGTTCTTAAAAAAAAACCAAACCAGTGCTTAAGCAACTCTTGTTCTTTGCAGCAAATATGCAACTCATTTGACAGAAATGTAGGAAATAAATAAAAACAAACCAGAAAATATTGCTGAGGAGGAAAGCTCAACAATACTTTAAAGATCGGGAAAACAGTAGCCAATTTCAGCTTCAAATGTTTAATGCCAGGTAATTTGTGCCACAAGTAGTTCCTGAAAAATGGAGAGTTGGATTTTACAAGGAAAAATACTATCGGGACCACAGAATGCTACCTACCAGACCCATTTCTTTTGATTTGAGGGAAGTGGAACTTCCTGAAGAGGCCGTAGATGCTGGACTGCTGGAAGCATCCTTCTTCAGTAGGCGGGTTTTATCTATACCATTTTCACGTGGTGAATGAGTGGGACTTGCCCTTGGGGAAGAAGGATCCTAAAACAATGGGAAGGGAAGAACAGCACAGAACCGTGTCATAAACTGGTACACAAACACCACTAAGGAGTCTATGGGAGAAAAAAAAACAAACTAGAGGAATTTAAGCAGTAAGTACAAATGATGAGACATTTTGTCATCTTTATAGAAAAAAAGCTGAAATCCTTTCATCAGTCTAGAGAAGTAAAGTCAGATAGTTAGCAATCTGTTTTTATTTTACACTACATGTAATCATAAATTGTTTCCAAGCACAGAGCTTGCAAAGCATACCTAAGTACAAACTAAAGCAAGTGCTTAAAACGGGTAAGAGCAAGGAAGACCAACAGAAACTGCAGTAACTTGACACTATTATAATGGTACACTCTCCATGTTCCCGCTAGTCGCAATAAACATTTCAATAACCTCTTTTAGTTGATAAACACCTTGCTCATCTCTACTTCAGAAGAAGAGACAGACGCATGCCTTCACAGATTTCACAGAGTATTTTGAGTTGGAAGAGCCCCACAAGGATCATCGAGTCCAACTCTTAAGTGAATGACCCATACAGGGATCTTTATATGCCATAATAGCTGTCACATTTTTGCTCAACACAATCTGTAATTGCCTTGCCACTTAAATCTACAGGAAAACTGAAACCACCTCTCAGGTGATTCTTTTTCTCTGTTCCAGAGGCATTTTCTGCATTTACTTTAACTTGAAATAGCCAGCCCCATGAGTTACAATGCTATCAGAGCTCTGCAGGTTCTCCATGCTCCTTTGGCTCATAAGAATAGCACCAGGGAGAAATCACACCTCACAAAAGGGCAGTAAGTCTGACTGATTATTAAGCAGTTTCATTGTAAGCCAACCTTCTGAAAGGATTATTAAAATCACTAGTTGGACACCCATTTTTCTACTTGGCTGATATTGTTTGGGCCCCTGGAGCTACTGAGGACACTTCTCTATCAGCTTCTCTCCCTGTGTTTTGCAGAGAGCTGAAGAACCTCACTACTATATTCAGGCTTCCTAAATGTGTGTGTTGTATGAAATAATAGATGAAGAAAAGGGAACACCCATCCCTTCACCTTGATGCCATTGCCAAATCTCAGCCCTGGAGAAAAAAAGTGTCTACAATCTCTGAAAAAATCTTCTGAACTAACTTCATTCTAAAAAAACAGCATTTCTGGAAAATGTCTTTAACCAAGGACATTAAAATACAAGCAATTTTTAAGGCAACGTTTTTAATAACAACCCTGCTACTAAATACAACATTAGATAATGTCTTCCCTTTCCATTCAAAGACAGTAGAGTTTGAAAACCTCAGCCTTCCACATGCTCTTCAGCACAACCCTCTACACTATAGAGCAGCTGTGAAGTGTCAGAACGTTAACTGCAGAGGGAACAGACCTGGACAAAGCAGCAGAAGGAAAAACCGAGAAGGTAACCAGATAAAGCTCAGAGGAAGACACAGTAACTGCAGTACCAATAAAAAGGAGAAGTTGTGAATATTTTAACATATCCACACAGAGGATTATTTTTCTTCTAGCATCTAAATGCACTTTTCCTTTAACCTTTGGGCAAACGTCAAGACTACAAAAATGAAAAAAGTTACCTCATTGGATACATCTACAACCAAGTTATCGTCACTCTTGTCCCCATCACTGTCCTATTAAAAATAAATAAATATAGTGTTCATTTCAATTAGTACAATAAGAGCCCAGAGAGAAAGACTACGCATCTACTCAGACATTTGTTGTTTTTCCTAAACAAAAAACAAACAGCCTTTCATTAAGTTATTAGCAATAGGGAAAACAATTAAAACAAACAAAACACCTTATTTCTGCTACAATAGTAAAACCCAAGTATGGTAGAACTAGTTGAAAGATGGCAATCTCACCATCAGTGCAAGATGGTCCAAAACCCCTCCTTATTACCACCACATAAACAGTGTTATCACTACTCCTAAAAGAGAAAGGTACTCTGTTCATACACTAATCTTGTGTTAATTTAGAGAAAGTAGTGCTTGTGCATACCTGGAAAAACACCAAAAAACAGGTCTCAGGAAAATGGAGCTTTTTGGCATATTTGATTAATTGTCTTCCTCAAATTGATAGTACCATTTTTCCCCTTTTCCAGAAAGGCAAGTTTTGAAATACAAAGTTCTGGGGAAGAAAAAAATTCAAAAATGCCAAGGCATTTCAACATTTCTGCCCAAGAAAACCAAAATACTTGGGCATTCCTGAACAGAAATGTTCTATTGCAGCTTGTCAAGCTGCAGTTTGACTGTTTCCCTTATATCTATGTTCAGCTGAGCTGTTTTACTAACTATTGCTGTTACTGTAGTGCCTCCTGGTCCTTATCTCCAAGAGAGGCCAGGATTCTCCAGTACACACATTCTGATATGCAGAGGTCTAGTGATTTCCACAGTGGTTAAATTAGAAGGTAAGTCTTGACTCAAAACCAAACAAAGAAATTAAATTAATTTAAAAACTTTAAATTTCTGTGGGAACAAGTCCGATATTTCCAATAAAAGTACTTTTAGTTAAAAAGTTTCTATGCAAACAAACCAGACATACAAGATTACTCAGCTGTCTCCCATTTCTTCCTTTCAAACTGTCTGAGCTTTCACACATAACAGCAGATCCTTTCTCTCACTTAAGGCCATAATGCTTTAAAAAAACAAAGCAAAACCAAACCACCCAAAACCAACCAAACAAAAAACCCCAAACCAACCAACCAACAAATCAACCAACCAACCACCCCAAAAAATCCAACTGAAAAAACCTACCCCAAACCAACAGGTAGTTCCAACCCTTCCCTTCTGTTGACAGCTGAATCTTGCTCCAAGAAATACTACAAAGATATTAGGGATCCAAGAGTGCCACCGGACAGAGAGTGGTCACTCTATTTGCTACTCAGGACGCTATCCACCCAACAGGTGCAAAACAAGGAAATGAAAGCTTTAGCTCCGGTTATCTGCCACCTCTTGAGAAGCATGAAGCACCCTGAGTGCTCGAACAGGTAAGAGAATGTGGGAGAACAGTAGTTGGGACACTTGTTTGCCAGAGACACCACTCTGGAGGAGGCAAAATTAGCTGCAAAGCAATGCTTAAGTGAACTCCACTGACTTTTTCATCTTAATAAATAGAAATTTACTGGGATTATCAAAGGCATCTCCTGTAACTTCTACTAATATCAGAAGATTCTCCTCACTAATAAAGCCACACACTGAAACTACATAGGTACTAATATGAAAATTAGTCCAAAGTTAAAAAGGGGGAAAAAAATTCATTTTGCATTCTTTTTCCGAAAGCTACAGGTCCTACAACTCATTTATGCCCTTTTTGACAAAAGCAGTATTTCTTTGTCCCTACAAGGGCCTCATCTAAAATGAGCTCAAAACCAGCAGCTCTGTATTTGCATAATTGATGGACCTTCAAAAAAAAAAAAAACGTATTCAAAATTAGAATAAATCTGGAACTTTCAAATATCCTTGCTTTACTCAATTTTTTATTTTGATGCTGCCTTTAGCTGTAAAGTCCATTTCAAACAAACAGTGGGCAGAAACATATTTAAAGTGTGGATTAAAACAAACTGCTTCTACTGTGCAATAACATCTTTTACATTTCTTTACAGTAGAAACACAAGAAAAACAAGCAAGTTAAGCTTCTTCTTCCTTTTTAAATCAAGCGTAGCTTGAGAATGCTTAATCTTCAAATATTTAAAATTAAAAATGCCAATAAAATATCACACTCTTAAATTTGAGGGAGTGACATGGGGAAGTTTGCCAAACACTTCTGTAATCAAAATATTGTTAGTAGAAAGTGGTGGAAATACAACTTGTAAAACCATTAACAGCACTAAAACATCCAATAGCTTCTCAAAGACATTATCCAAGTGAAGAGAAATTAAAATTACCCTACTAAATATGGAGAAAATAAAATGGCACCTAATTTTCTCGTGTTTCAGTAACCAAGAACTAATTAGTGATCTAAATCACATAAACCAGACAATTTGCCACATTATTGCTATGTCAAAGTACAGTATGTTATCCTAGATTTAAATTTTGCTTTTCAGTACTCTCTCACACCAGTCCTAGTCCCTTAGGCCTGTTCAAGTACCATCCTGTGATTTGTCTGAGCATTTAGACTTGAAGTTGAAAGCCTGTGTGAACCTTCTAAGGTTCACATACATTGTTGTACTGAAGTGTCTCTGAAACCAAGCAACAAGTAAGCTAGTCAAAAATGCAGAACACAAAACTGTGAACTTTCAATATTTCAATTTGCTTTCTGCTGAAATTGCTATTTCAGCCAAAAGCAAACTTCAGTTAGTTGGTACAGCCTGACAGCATGTGCAATTTGGAATTATAACTCAGAATGGTAAGAGCTAGTTATCAATAAAATTTACCAAACCCCTCTCAATAACAAAATCTTCCATTTCAAACAAACCTGAGGTTAGAGCAGTCCAGAAAGTATGTCACAAACTCTGAGAAATGTCCCAGGGCATATGTGAATCCCAAACAACTACTTCTGTTGAGGCCTATAACTTAACAACATCCCAAACTACTGAGTCACTACTCTTCCCACAACTTAAATCTTGTGTCCCTCTGGCACATATATTCATGTACTACTTCAGCCATAAGAAAGTTGACTTGTTCTTCACAGCTCTTTTACTCCTCATACAAGCACAGCATGTGCAAATAAATTAATCATTTCTTTGACACAAATTTGCTTACATAGTGGCTGGAATCCTTATCATCCACCTTTCTCTTTTTGATGTCATTGGCATATTCAGGGCCATTCCTGCGTTTATCTGTGCTTCGTAGACTGTCCGGGACCAACAGAGAATTACTCTGTAAAGACAAAAAACAAGGTCAATCAAAAATCCCTTTTAGGATTGCTCATATATTCTTAAAAACTCAAACTGATGCAATAGATGCTTTAGAAATGTGATACCTACTTAGTCTTTAATTCAATTTAATTCAAAACAAAGTCCTCCAGGCAAACATGTACAGCTTCACACATTCTAAGGAGCTTGGCTTTTCATTGTTCAACTTATCAAAAGTTTGGTTCACTTGTCAGTCACCATCTATTTAACTAATTAATTCAACTGAATTTATTGTTTAGGAGAGGCAGGCTTGCTGTTTATTCATGAGCAAGTAACAACGATTTTATTATTTTTTTAAATACTCAGATCCCACCTAATAAAAAAGATTTACTACATATAATCTGATTGATAAGTCACCTTTAGAATATCAGAAATAGATGAAGCTTTGGTATGTCTACACATGCAGGTATGGACAATAAATAACAGCTTGCCTTTAATGCTTAAAATAACAAGTATTTGCTGAATACAGTTATGCAGTAATCAATTGTTAGCTGGAGTAAACTCCAATTGGATTCCTTCAACAAATGTATTGCAAACAAAGATCAAATATTTTTACTTCCAGCATAACATTCACTACTAGTGTGAAATTAAGGCTAAAGTCTTGTTTAATCAGACTTGATCTGAAAAACTGAGGCCAACACACACACACAAAAGACAAAAGCAAAGACTAATCTTTTCCTCAAACTACATGGACTGCTTTCATTCAAGCTAAGTTATGCTAAGTACAAACTGTTGACCCAAAGAGCATTTTAGACATTTTTCAGTCACATGACAATTTGACATGCCTGTGATTCCCGATTCCCATCTCCATCTCAGTTCCAGCTAAAGCATTAAAATGTGTTACAATGAGTTCTTTTAAGTGCAGGATTAGCATATGCAAGAGGGCAATTTGTTCACTGATGTGTTAATGCTGTGAACAATACTGAATGAGTTGAGAAAAAAATCTCCTTTCACAAAGACCTGGTAAGCCTAGATCCTAAAAGCCAAGTACATGCTTAGATAAATAAATACAGGCTCACATAAATATATAAGTAAACATGCGTTTGCATCCATACACATATCTCTCTCAAGAGAAAAGTCTAATACCAACATGTACTTCAGTGTAAGCCCTCAAAGAACATATTTAGATCTACCCAAGAGACAGAGATATCTCCTTGTAATATATCATAAACATATACTAATAACCAGTGAACTGTGCACTGAATAGCTTCCCCTTTAAAACCTGAAGACATCAAGGTAGTTTTGCTCAGACACAAATGTTTAGCCCCAAGGAGAAGGACAAGGAAACAGGGTACATAAGGCAATCTGAATCCTCTTTTTCCTAATTCAGAAGCTGCACTTTAAAGCCAACTCTAAGCTCTTTTATTCATGACTATTCAAGCTAAACAAATGCCAAAGGGCTTACATAAAGCATATAGGAGGGTCTATTGAAATTCAGTATAAAGAAGCTCAAAATAATGTCTTTACCGAAATGTTTTGTAGCTAAAAGGTGGGCTTGTTGGATCATTGAACTAATTGCCTTGACAAATACAGTCGGAATTTAACCCCTTATCTCCTCCCAGATGCACACAAATTCAGGCATTCACTAGTCTGAAAACCCTTAAAACTAATTTTCAACATTTTAATACTGAATCCATCATGTTTGTGGCAGTAGAAACATCTTAAGAAGCAGTAGAAACACTAAGAAGCAAGGTGGCAATTCAAACTTGACCAGAGATGTTTTCCTCTTCAGGAGGAAAGCCTTTTGGTTAAGAGATACTTTCCTTACTAAAAACAATTAAAAATATCTATTTTACTACTGACAAATTTAGAATAAAACAATAAAGCAAATGCAGGAAAGAGAATAAAGTCAGTTCCTTTGTTTAATTTTCTAAAAAAAAAGTGTGACTAGCAGAAAGGTGGCAAAGGGGCAACAACTTGAAAAAATTTAGCAAACCTCCTATTTGGAGTTACAGCTTGCAAATTTTTGGCAACCCATACATGTAACTACAATATCTGATTTCTTTTTTCATTTAAAATTCAGTCTACCTAGACAATGTTGACAATATTTTATACTGATTGTCTTGTAGAATTTCAAAACTGTGAAACACATGCAGGAAATCCCAGCTCTCACTGTGTCCTAAATGCCAAACAAAGATTATTAGATTTGTTGTTTTCTTCAAAAGACTGATGGTTTCTCACACAAACATGTAATTACATCACAAGCCTATTCTGCAAAACATATCACCTCTGGTCATATTTACACCACCTTTCTATAACTTACCACATTAATTTAAACCACGGTTCTTTGTGATCAGAGTATCCACACTAGAAGCTGTTGTAGACCAGCTCATTTCCCAATAGCTACATGAGAAATTGAAAATAAGATTGTGCTCTTTTTATGGCAAAATCTATCAGTAAACTCAAAAATTAAAAAGTTCCTGTTTTGTTTCCCACAGAAGTTCAACAAAGTTCTAACAACTGTGACTAAAATCAGGTAAAGAAAAAATACCTTGCTACTGTAAGCTACTACCATAATTCAAACTACCAAAAATGTAAGAATTCATTCAACAATGTGAAATTATGAATCTTTTAAAGTAGTGCAAATGGTAAATCCAGAATACTGAAGAACAAATTAAGTAAATGACAATACAAACAAGAACTGGTAAAGAGATGATCATTGGGCTATTGATATCTCTCACCCCTGTAATGTTGAGCTTCAGGGAAGAGTTAGGGCAGCATACCAAAAGCCACCTTTCCTCATTTCAGCTCTGGTGGAGTTTATATTTGCTATATGTCCGCTATCAAACAGGATCAGCCAGAAGACAGCAGCAACAGCTTCACAATATCAGAGTCTCCTTATCTTCTCTTTAGAAGAGTAATCTGTTTAGTTCTTCTAACAAAGTCTACTAACAACTGACTTATTTTCAGAAGTAGGACAAGAATTTTTATTTTGGCTATAATATTTTTTTAATAACTCTACAGAAATTTTCAGTTGGGATTGATCTTCAATAATAACCAACTTATGCAAAAAGGGCAAAAGATATATAGATGCATAGTTGATATCCCTAAAGAGAAACTTCATGGTATCAATTTTTATTTTGTCTTAATTTCAACAGATTAGATACATAACTGAGGATATTCCTTGCTTTCATACTTAGAGCTCAGTCTGTTAAGGATTAACCAACGCAACATTTGCAAATCATGAAGCTCAGATCAGAGCAAGTTGTCAAAATCAGTTTTTTGTGTTTTCCTTTTCTTTTGATCATTTGTTTTATACACGTGAAGCCCTTTTCTTCAAATAAGTACCAAAAGAAAATAAAAAGGTTAATGTAGCACTGCTTCCTGTCAGAATTACCAGACGGCATAAATGCTATGTAACAGGCAACTTGTGATCCTAAAGCAGCTCTGCTTCCAGAAAAAGTTAAATACTGAAACCACCAGAAGGCAAATGTGAAACAAAAACCCAGTCATGATGCACAGAAAGAAGGCAGGTTCCCTACTAGGAATATAATGCACATTATTCAAATGCACTGCCATACTGTTCCACACAGGAACCACTTCCAAACCTCAAGTATGTGTGCCAGCAGTACAGGCTGAGAGCACACAATATCTCATTTACCCCATTATCCCACTTATAATACAGCACAGACAATTCATATAGAATAGTACATACAGAACTGACAATTGACTTTATGCTGATCATTACAGCAATTAAATAACAGTATTTACATTACATCTGTGCACATGGTTCAACTACACCTGGTCCCAATCAAGATCTTCTCTAGTGCTGGGCTCCTAAGGTCTCTCACTCCCCTCTACCCTAAAGATGTGTACACACATAGGCTTGCTCTGTGCTTGGTGATTCCAAGCTCTCTGTACATCCGTGCCAAGGACAGCCACCAGCCATCACAGCCACTTACCACAGCTAACAACTTGGCCTTGCCTGCAGTGCTCAGTAGAGCCTCTGGGTTTATTTTACTTCACCACGCACGGGACCTCTGCCCTGCTGCTGCACCACACACCAGTGCTACCTACAGATATACACAGAAACAGGTGCAATTCCTTGCTGAGTAGGCAAAACAGCATCAAGTCTAACAACTACACCAAAACCATCAGTTACTCATTGTCAGCAGTCACTGACAGGAATACAGGAAATGGAAGATGTACTTCAATATCCCCCAGAAAGGCAAAAGAAGACTGGGCTCAAACCTATTCTACTTCAGAATCATTAACTTCAATTTGTTCAATACGCTTATTGCAAACACGCATGTCAACAACCCAAAAGCTGACTTAAAAAGTCAGTAGGTTTCATGTCAAATTACTCGTGATGGAAAGCTACTTGACTTCACCTTCTTTTCACCCACCATTTCAAGTTATATTGATTTTACAATCAGAAGATATTAACAAGGAATAGGACTTCTGTTGATTTCAGTATTTTCTAGCTAATGTTTGTCAAAATCAAGGTATCCCTAAAAATTTATACCAGACCACCTCAATCCCCTTGTCCTTTGTTATAAACCTTCTATCTTCTACTGTCATGCTGCCTTCTATCACCTACAAACGAAACTGCAACACAGCAACACACAGCTCTTACACATGAGCAACCTCTGCTGAAGATAATTCGTAGTCTGAAGCCATTCTTTCTTCACAAAGTCCAAGGAACATACTTGTGCTATGCTTATCAGTACACTATACTTCCATATAACAACTTTTATGATTTTTCTCCCCCCTTTAAAAGACTTAAAACACAAAACAAAAACAGCTTGAACATAATATCACTCAAAAAGTAGCACTCAATTGTTCATACCCCATTTCTCCAAGACTGGGAGGTGAAGAATAGGATAGAGAGCTCAGGGCACAGAATATTTTTCTACTGTAGGAAAAGAGCATTTGCTTTACAAAACAAGAGCAACATTTAGGCTTAACAATGAAGGCAAAAAAATGTCTGGGAAAATTTATGAATGCTTTCTAGGTCTTAGAAAATAAGCTCAGTGTTTTTCATGAGGACAAAAGATAAACATCAGCTAATGTAAATCCTAAGAACACAGTGAAGTAAGATTTCACTGTCTACAAATTACTACTGTTACAACAGAGTGCATCAAAACATTTGCATTTCTGTGCTGTCCAAATAGGATACTAGAATAGTGGGAAAACAAGTGATAAATGAACACCTATAACGAGTTTAAAAAAGGTTGCCCGTATGTTTCCCAAAGAAAAAAGTGCAGACATCAAAGATCTTTTGTATTGCTGTCTCTCAAAGCTTTTAGCTTCAGTTGCAAAATTTGCTTCCTTTGCCTGGCTTCGCTACCTGCAGACAGAATTTGCCACATTAGAAGGGACACCTGCATTTGCACAATAACATGACCCAGTTTGGGACAGTTAGAGATACATCAGCCAAAACCCACCAGCCATTATTCATGTAGTCACACAATTTAAATCTGACAAAATAATTTTAGCATTCATGTAGGAAGTATACTATTATTAATAACTTAAATGTTATATATTACACAAACACACATTTACCAAAAAACTTTTTTTCATTTTGCTTTCTGGAACTTAAGCTAGTATATAAAAGAAAAATGCAGCCCTTGCTATTTAGATATAACAAAAGTAGTTAAACTGGTCAAAATAAAAAAATAATGAAACCATGTCTTTATATTAACTTATAAATACAAGAAATTCACTACTTTTGTTGTATTTCAAAACATACAATACATAAAAGCTTGTGACTGCTTATTTATCTAAGGAGACTTTAAAAAAATAAACCAAATCTAATTTAAAAATGAATACGCTCCAGTCTGCTACAATATGCTTTAACCCAAAGTTATGTCACAGAAACTCAATTTAAAACCCCATAGACAAGCAATAAATTTTAATTTTTCAAACTTCCACATTTTAAGCTGTTAGCTTCTACTGATAGTGCTCGAAGGTCATGCTAGACATATTTGATGGAAATCATACTGTAGAACTGCACAGTATTTTTTTGGCAGCACCATTACTTTTAAAATGCTACTCTGAAAATCAAATTGATTTTACCTTGATGACCCAGATGTTATAAAATTATTTCAGCCACACATAACAACCAAACAGACCTGCTGCTATGCCTTGTGTATCTGAGATCCATTTCATATTATCCTTAAAAATATATTTTGTATTAAAAAAATTCCATTAAAAATACAAGAGAATTAGAGAAGTTTGAACAGCCCATAATTCCCAGCTGATCATTTTAGCCACAGAGTTGGACTTAACTATCTCTTAAATTATGATTCTTTGTTTGAAGATATAATTTACTGTTAAGTCAAGATTTTGATGTAACACTGTATTTAAACAATTTTAAGTTCAAGTTCACCTGTATTCAGCTATTAAAGTCAGCTATGAAGTATTATCCTACACTGAGACCAAAAAGAAACTAGAATGACCATAGTGTAGTATCCAGAAGTCAATATATCCACATGGCAAAATTCCTTTATGATATAAAGCCTCAGATTATTTAAAAGTTAATTAGTGACAAACCCAGCATAAACCAGTCTGCTTCAGGCAATAACCAAGCAATCATCAGTTAGACATACAGAGACAGAAGCAACTACAGCAACAATTTTACAGAGTTTAAGTAAAATTTACATCTATAGTAAACTAAGCAACTGATCAGCAACTCTTCCACAACACAAAAGCCAGGCTTAATTTCTGACAGTTCTCCTTCCATAGGCAAGGACTATTCTCAGCTACAAGATGAATTCAGAGTCCAAATTTCACAATGCTAAGCATCTGATTTTAAACTCAGACCCTTGACCAAACTGCATGATGGGCAGGGGAAACTGGGACCAGGGCAAGGACAGGAAACATAACCAAATCAAAACACAGAGCCATCACTACCACATGTGCATGTATGTGTGCACACAGACACACTCTGCAGACTTCCTTCCTTAGCCCTTAAGAAAAGTTATTGAGATTCCTGCAGTCAACTAGCAGCACTCAAAGAAGTATGCCCCACACAGAGGAAAAAGTCCTTGGTAAGTCAGAGACTTCATAAAAACCCATCTTAAAATTATTTCTGAAGTTACACTGTCATTAATAACATTAAGCAAGCTGAAATGAATGCTCCTTGCTTAGCAATCTAACACTAAAAGACTGCTGCAAAAGATATGCAGATAGTTTCCAGTAAATAAGTGTCAAGCAAGCCTTCTATATATATTAAATAAGCAGCAATAAAAATCAGAAGTTTAGTGCTGTAAAGCTGTCAAATAACTTTTCCTAGTTCTTGTCTTTTCTAATTGAGAAAAGGAGTAAAATAGAGCCCAAATTCACCTATGACATTAACAAAGAGAATTAGCTTTGTTACTTGAATTGACATTAAATTGCACATGACCATCTCTAACAGATTAATACAGCAATATCACTCAAAACAAAACAGTATGAAAAGCTGCAACAAGGTAGTTCTTTAGAGGGCTTTTCAGATAAGACCAATTCTATTACATCTTATGTCTACAGGGAAAAAAGTATCGCTGTAGAAGTTACACCTGAAGCACAAATTAAGCAGTAATGACATTAGTATCGCTTAAACAGATGCAGTTAAAAAAACCTCCTAGGGCCAAACACCATCATGACACATTTAAAATTATCATATTTAAATTTCTCACCTGTTCTCCAACTCTAAGTCTTCAAAATCCTAGAGACTAAACATCTTTACTCTGGACTAAAAATTATGTATTTCCAGTGATCTTTTTGATTTGCAGCTTCATGCCCCCTTTCTGCCACCAATAAGCAAACTCAAGCTCAAGTTTGCCTAAAAGCATTCTGCTCAGAAACAAAACTCTTTCACACAGTCCATCAAACAAATGATCTGGTGTTCTGCATAAACCAAGACATACATTAACAGAAAACACATACACCTTTTATCATGAAAATGACTAAAAAGAAGACAAATCAAACAAACAGCACAACATATGATTATTACATTATTGGAAATGGAAACGTTAGCAGGAACGTTGGTACTTACTGTGCCTGGCTCTCTGTCTGCTCCCGCAGTAACCAAGAAATGGACAGACATGCCCGTTCGGATACAGAGGCAAGAACAGAAATAAAAAAGGGGGGAAAAAAAATTAGAACACAAGCCACAAACAGTTTTAAAATGGCTTTTATTTATATAACTCATTGCACATTCCTAATACAGTGATTTCCTGAAAATTACAGTATTTTGTAAACATTATTTACAGTTTAACCATACACAAAGCCTAGTTTTATTTCATGACAGAATAAATTATTTTCTTTTCAAAAATTAGTCAAGTGCAATTTTGCCCAATATTTAACTGAGTACTAGAATTTAAGCTTATGAAACTAAAGTAACAGATGCAATTATCTAAATCTTTTTTTGAACGCATTCACTTCAAAATTCAACTTCTTATTTCCCCTACCTTCCCACCAACCCATTCAACAACATTACTTTCTTTGAAATAAATCACCAATATGCAGTTCAACAATTTTCCACAATATGGTGCAGGCCACTGCTATTACAACTAAGCATTTACCAGGATGTCAAAAGGCCCTGCAAGTACAGAGCAGGTGACACCTAGTGATCCCCTTTAAAATATAAAAAAATTCCAAGCTGAATTTTGCTTCAGTGGTATATATGCAGACATTTTAGTTTGCCAACAGTTTTTTCTCATTCTATATAACTTGAATTCTTTAGAGATGCACACAATTTGCAGCAATGCACAAATTTGACAACGTCCTAATCAGGCCTGCCATGCCTCTCACCTCTGTGGTGGTCTGCATCATGATGTTTCTTGTCATCTTTTATTGCCAAGTGAGACTGCCCACCCAAAGCACTAGAGAGGGCAAGAAGGCCAGCACTGCTTCCAAGTGGAGGGATTCCTGGAGGCTGAAGTCCTGACGGATGCGGCGTTAGAGGCACTGGAGGTCCATGGCCATGGGAGAGATGCTGAGCCTGCAACTGCTGCTGCTGTTCCCAGCGGTATCATCATCCCCAGAAGAAAAACGTATAGCACACAGTTTGGGAAGGATAAGGTAGAAGTTTGGTTAATTACTGAGAATCATTAGTGGATTTTGACATTTATTTGTTTCTTCTTCATCTAGCCTCTCCCCTTTAACCCACCACACTATATACACTGCATTATATCATGCTGTCTGTGGACAACTCTGCTCACATCCCATTACCCAAAAAAAGATAGCTGGATACTTATTTTGCAGCCTGACTAGTAAGTTCAACAAGTATAGGTTATTTTGGGCAGTTACTGCCTACCACAGCATCTCTGGCAACAAAGAACAGCAGCAGAAGACTCAAACACCCTTTTCTTTCTATAGAAAGGCTTATCACTGCTCTGGGAAAAAAAAGTTTCAGTGGCAAGATTGATTTAAACTCACATCCCTCTCTTCCCCCAGTTTGGAAACAAGTACATTTCTATTCTGAATATTAAAAAATGTAAAAGATATGCTGAATTTCGTATTTAGTAAAGTTTAATTTGCATTTTATTCTAGCTAAGGTTTTTAGGGGAAAGAGGGGGAATTATTAATGACCTAACACTCTGTTTAGGAACCAGCTTTGAGCTTAAAATCCAGGTATTCCAGATAGCATGGAATTCTCTATTAATGAACACCTCCACCTGTTTTAAAAGGAGCTTGCAAGATCAAAATCATAGACATACAACCCTGTAACCAATGTGCTAAAATAACCTGTAAACAATTTTAGAAACAGAGTTTTTAAAATAGAATGTCTTCCCCATAGTTTAAATTTTAAGATATTTTCTAGTTAAAACTTTCATGGTTTTATTAATGTTTACCAAGTTCAGCTATCCATTTAATTTGTTCAAAATGCTCAGCACAGGTTTTTTTTTGTTAGAAAATGAAGCTTCAAAACCATCTTTAGCTTAGTCATAGCTCCCATAATCTGCTCTAGTTTAACAGATTTTCTTCTGCCCTCTCCTGCTTCCTTGTGTCTGGGTATATGAATAGAAGACAGAACAATCCTCTCCACCTTGGCCACTCTCCACTCTCCCTCTGCTCAAGGCAGATACAGCTACAGTACCATTCAATTCATGGGATCAAAAAGGAGACAGATAAACATGTGTCTGAACAGGATGAACTCAAGTTTGACCAGGTGAGTGTCAGTAGTCCTGTAAGAGCAAGTAAAATTGCTACAGTACTGCTGGCAGCCACTGAAATAATACCTAGACTGCAGCTTACAATATTTCACCCATTATTCCAAAAAAAGCCTCAGGTCAAAATAATGCAGAAATATTTTATGTGTTTCCATAGGTGT
This sequence comes from Aphelocoma coerulescens, assembly GCF_041296385.1. Taxonomy (NCBI): domain Eukaryota; kingdom Metazoa; phylum Chordata; class Aves; order Passeriformes; family Corvidae; genus Aphelocoma; species Aphelocoma coerulescens. The sequence continues at coordinate 36,651,653 of NW_027184085.1, forward strand.
GAAGACTTTTCAAGACAAACTGTCAGTAATATCTGTATAACATCTACTGGCATATAAATGAATTTATTTATTACTATTTATATATATAACTACTGCACTACTACACTTTTACTTCTCCTAACCCCATCCCAAGACATGCCTTGAACTGTTTATAAAATTATGCAGACACAGGGGCTGACATTCAAGAACTCTAGACTGGACTTGCTAATTTTTCACTTTTCTGCTGTCCCAACTCTCATGCAGCATTTACTTATTTTGATATACAGGAAAATCTTTAAATTTACCACAATCCATTTAGTCAATTTTTTAAAGCCACACATTTACCAAATCTCTCACACCATGTATCAGGAATTTATTTTCAAGTGCCGCATAAACAGCCTTGCTAGTCTAAACTTCAATACATACATCTGATCAACACCCTCTTTAGTATGTTTAGAAAACAAGGTAGAAGTGAGGTACTTCTTATTCTTCTAATTTAATGTGTTTACAACAACACAAAAGGTAACACTTTGAAGGAAGCATTAAGAATCATTTTTATTTTAAGTAGTTAACACAACAGACCACTTTCTACAATATCAATCAGTTATTGCTAGTGAAGCTTCACTTAACTGAAGAACTACCAGTAAGAAGCACTGTAAATTCTGACAGGACTGCAGGGGTTTGGTTTGGTTTTTTGGATCCAGTCTCTAAAGAACAAGAAGACATCCCTCTTCTCCCAGACTTTAACAATACTTAATAGTTTCTAGCACATTTCCTCAAAACAGGAGATAACCTGATATTTTGGCAGCCTCTCTCGGAGATGGTAATTTAGCAACCTCCTTCCTCATTGACCGCTTCAGCCAGGTCATTCATCTGCACCCTAGCTCTGAGACAGCATGAATCAGCAGTGCTGTGCAGCATTGTTGGCATTGGTCTTACTTGTCCCCAGCTGCACTATCACCCTGCATTACCTAGTTTTGGTGTGCAACTGCCTAAGTGCATTTACTCCTTCCAAACCAGTTTGGAAAAAAAGTGATTTACTCCTTCCAAACCAGTTTCACAGAGAAAAGCCTCCTCCCTTCTCCAACAATAAGCTCAAATTAGCTTCTTTTGCAGTGTTACCATGGGAAGGTCGAAACAAGGAACAGGAGTTAAACTGTTCCCATTCTTGTCTCTACTCTTCAGCAAGTGTATGAAGATAACCCTTATTCATCTCTCTCCTGCTTGGTTTAATTAGCAAACAAGTTAATCCACTTGATTTCAGGAAGCATAGGTTAACGTTTTAAGAAATGTTAAGAGCACGTTACCTACCATTTCTCTGGCTCTGGTTTGTAGCCTACACACCATGCATTTTGAAAGTCTGAGAAAGGAGAACAGATTAATGCTCTATAAAAGGTTCTGAAGCTGAGAGTGGGAGGGTTGTGTCCTGTGTTCTCTGGTGGTATTGCACACGGATAGTGGGGAGAATTGGGCAAGGTGTGGTATGAGAGCTGAAAGTGCATTGCAAAGCTACTCTGCACCTCTCTGTAGATTTGCAAATGGCTACTAAGGGGCATGGTACACAAAGATCCATAAATTTGTCTCAAACCGGGACAATGGCACTACATGAAACTGACTTAAGACTGAAATCCTGATCATGATCTTTTAAGCCACCCAAGTCATACCACGATTTCATGTTTATTATCTGAAGTTCACTGCTGTTTAGGACTTCAGTATACTTATTTATTGCTTATATAAGATTTATTCATAATATGTTTAAAGTTCTCCCTAAGAGATGAGGAATCACCCACAAAGATGATCCTTTCCAGAAGTTCATATTCTTTCTATTTAAAAAACTTTGATTTTTAAAAGCACATTGTATTATCTTTGTAGAAGGGATAAAAAGAATATGTGCTGCACATAAAGTAAGAAATGAAAGACCAGGGAGAGGGATAACAGCAATGTTTACCAGATGCATTTAGTAACTAAACATTTGCCATAGTAGATCCTACAAACAATTATGTTATGCATATAATCACTTTCCCATCACTTCAAAGACACTAATGCCTGCTCTGTAACCTTTTAAGAGCTTAGCAGCAGTGAAATATAAAATGGAGTAGGTTGGCAGCAGTATCATGGTCTACTAGGCATGTTCATTAGCAGTTAATTAAAAACTAGACATCTGCCACAAGAAATGTGCTCAAAAAAGGATGAGTAACAGGTCTGTTTTAGTACCAATTATTATCATTACTTGCAGAGCAAAGGCTGTGTCCACTTTCAGAGGAAAGTGGGAAGGTAGAGAAGAGTGCAATGATGCATACTTAAGTGACTGCACCAAGATAATTAGCTGCAGCAGTGATTTTAAAAACAGTGGTAGTTCACCCACCATTTTGTTGCAAACCCAGAAGTTCTTCATATTTGCAAAGGGAGAAAAGGAATTACAAACCCATATTACTGTACTGTTTAGATGTAGGTTTTATTGCCTCAGATTTTTATTTCCCAGCACCAAACCATAAAGTCCCAAAACTCAGCATACAAAAAACAGCATTTGTGTCTCTGAGCAAGCACCCCCTAACAATTTTAAAGGTAGTACAGCTTTTTACCTCCCACATTTTAGGTAAGGTCCAGCTATAAAGAGATCTTTAATCAGGACTTAAAATGTGGAATTATATTTTTAATCTCTCACAAAGACTTCCAGAGGCAGTTAGTATGTCTTTGTGAAATAGAGTTCCTATAATTAAAACGTGACAGGTCTCCTTTAGGCTCCTTGCTCATAAAGATAGAGCACAAGCTCCCACAATCCCACTCCTCACCTTTAAGCAGCTCTGTTGAAGTCTCAAACACCTTATTTTAATTAAACACTTTTTAAACTTAAATATCTGTTTTTAAATTCCTATCATTAAACAGTTAGAGCATTCTTCTGTTCTTAAACAGAACAGATGTCTGATGTACTCTTCTGTATCTCTTGAAAAGCACTGAATTAAAAATTCAGATGTGACTGTAAATGAACAGTGGAAAAAAGGTTATGCCTAGTCCCAAACTGCAATAACTGTCTTCTCTTGTGCTCTTCTAAATAAACACTTGAAAAATAAACACAGAAAAAATTTTCAAAAATCTTATCAGCACTAGCATCAGTAGTAATATCACCAGATGCCCCCAAGCTCCATAGAGGTGTTCTGAAAAATACCTGGAAAACACATAAGTCATTTAGAGACCTAAAAAGACACTATTTCATATCAACTTTTGTAAAACAGAAGAAATGTGATTTTGTTCAACTCAAGCAGGCAGAAAGACGTGAGAGAAAAACATGTATTACTGAGTTCAGTTTCATTATCATATTCACTTCCTTTTCAAAGGGACATCTTCCGGTTTTTCATTTGCTTTCTTGAATTTCATAAGGAAGTGAGAACCTGCATCAAATGTCTGTGGCCAACAAACACAAGAGAGCCACTGTCTGAGCACATACAGGTAGTTGATCAAGGAATAACCTTTTCCCTCACTGTTTAGAAATACTCTTAAAACCAATATTGCAAATATAACCTTTCAAAAAAGGAAGTAACTCAAGACTATACTCTTGTCACATCCAATTTTTCCCCTCATCCTAAAAAAAACCCTGCATGCACAACCTACAGTACCAGCAGTCAAATCTGGCAGGAAGAAACTCATTAGACGGTCTAAGCCATTAATTAATACTTGCATTTAAATTTCTGTAAGTACTTTCCAAAGAGTATTTCAGCTATATGGAAGGACATATTGCAGGACAACAATCAATCTCTCAGAAGATTATATTCACATTCTTCTGCAAAAGTGACTGTATACATGGACGTGGGAAGAGTAACAGATAGTATCTATTTAAGACTTCTGGAATGTCTTTGATATGGTCCCGCACAAAATTCTTGCCACTCAAAGAAATAGGGCATTGAGGGATGGATTATTACATGGATGAGGAACTTGCTGGATGACTGCATCTGAAGAGTCAATGAAACTCAACCCGAAGAATCAATGGCTTCACACTTCTGTGGAAACCAATAACTAGTGGTGCCCCTCAGGAGTCCAAAATGCGACCAACACTACTCAACATCTTCGTCAATGACACAGGTAATGGGACTGACTGCAACCTCTGCAAGTCTGCAGATGACACCAAGCTGTGCAGTGCAACTGATTCGCTTAAGGGAATTGGTCACATCGAGATGTACTTTGACAGCCTGAGAAGCAGGCCCATGTGAAACACATGAGGTTCAACAAGGCCAAATGCAATGTCTGGCACCTGAGCTGTGGCAATTCCTAGACTGGGGGACAGAGGGCTTGGGAATGGCCCTGCTAAAAATTCAGGACTGGGAGGTGCTAGAAGACAAATCATTGGATCATTGCATCTACAGCCCAGAATGCCAACTGTGTCCTGGGCTGCATCAATAGAATTTGGCCAGCAGGTCAAAGGAATTGATTCTGCCCCTCTTCTTCCCTCTACATCATGAGATGCCTACTGGGGTACCATGCCCTGCTCTGGGGTTCACAGTGCAAGAAGGACATTAACCTGCTAGAGTGGGTTCAGAGAAGGCCTACAAAAATGATCTCAGAGGGCTGGAACACCTTGCCTAAGAAAAAAAGACAAAGATGGGGTTGCTCACCCTGAAGGCTCCAGGGACACCTTACTGTGATTTTTATATACAATGTGGATCTGTAAAAAACTGGAAAGAGACTTTTTACCAGGGCTTGTAGCTACAGAACAAGAGGTTGTGGTTTTACACTGAAAGATGGTAAGTTTAGATTGGACATAATGACAAAACTTTTTAGGGTTGGGGGGGGGTGAGACACTGGATGCCCCATCCCTGGAAGTGTTCCAAGTTAGGCTCGATAGGATTTTGAGCAGCCTGGTCTAGTGGAAGGTGTCCCTACCCATGGCAGAGGCAGAGGCTTGATCTTTGAAGGCTTCTTCCAAGACAAACCTTTCTATCATAGGTGAACAGATTTATTTACGAAATATCAAATATGCTCTGCTTACTGCTTCATTTCCCAATTTTGCTTTGGCAGCAGCTGTCATGTTTCCTTCTCAGTGCTTCTAGATGTTTCTTTTTCCTTGATAATATCACCACACAAAATGTGATGATAGTCCCCACAAGACACTTCCTTCTGACCTATTTCAGCCCTAATCTTCAGTACCACTGCAGCAATTTACAAAACTAAGGTCCGAGTTTGCTTTCTTTTGCTGACACTACACAACTGAGAAGAGTGGCTGATAGACCAGACAGCTGTGTCAACATTCAAAGAGAGCTCAAAAGGCTGGAAAAATGGACTCACAGGAATCTCATGAAGTTCAACAAGGGCAAGTGCAATATCCTACACCAGGAGAAACAATCCCATAGACTGATAAATGTTGGGGTCCACATAGCTAGAAAACAGCTTTGCAGAAAAGGTCCTTCTATCTATATCAAGGAGCCAGCAGCAATGTGCAGGAGCCAGCAGCAATGTTCCCTTTGTGGAAAAGCAGGTGAATGCATCCTGGGCTGCATTAGACAAAGTATTACCCGCAGGTCTAGAGAGGGGATCCTTCTTCTCTACTTATCACTGTTGAAACTACAGCTGGATTGCTGTGTCCTGTTCTGGATTTCGCCTTTCAAGAGACATGGACAAAATGGAGAGCATCCAACAATATGCCTAGAGATGGCTAAATAGTCCCACGTCTCTCAGCTCCTCCTCATATGACATAGCCCAGTCCCTTATCTTTGCAACCCATCACGGTATAGCCCAATGACAAGAGGCAATGGGTAGACACTGAAACATGGGAGGTTCGTCCTGAACATCAGGACAGATTCGTTTTTGACCGAGCCCTTGCACAGGCAAAGCCTAGGGAGCTTTGGAGTTTCCATCCTTCAACATAAAAGCCGTATGGACACAGTCCTGCATAACTGGATCTAGGTGGTTTGTTTGAGCAGGGACAAGTAGATCAAATGAGCTCCAGTGGTCCCTTTCAACCTTACCACCTTCATGATTCTTGGACTGCAGAATCACAGAATGCCTGAGGCTTCAAGGGACCACAGGGGAACATCTGGTCCAACCTCCCTGCTCAAGCCAGGTCATCCCAGAGCACATGGCACAGGACTGTGTCCAGACATTTCTTGAATATCGCCAGTGAGGGAGACTCCACAACCTCTCTGGACAATCTGTTCCAGTGCTGAGTCACTCACAGTAGTGAAGAAGCTCTTCTTCACATTCAAATGGAACCTCCTGTGCATCAGTTTGTGCCCACTGCCTCTTGTTCTATTGCTCGGCACCTCTGAACAGAGCTTGGATCCATCCTCTTGACACCCTCCCTTCAGATACTGTAAGACATTGATGAGGACCCCTCTCAATCATCTCTTCACGAGGCTGAACAGGCCCAAGTCTGTAAGCCTTTCCTCATAAGTGAGATGCACCAGTTCCTTAATCATCTTTGTAGGCTAGTGACAGGCCTGCCAATAGACGCTGTGCCAATTCTTACTGCATACTGTTGTCTCCATATTAAAACAAGTTTTGGAAAAATGAGTCTGGTACTATATAATTTCTTAATTCCTTTGAAATATCTGTTTATTTTGGTCAGTTTGGTTTCCTTGCTTCCTCATCTTCTAAATTCTGTCAGAAAGAAAGCCACACTATACCACAGTAAACAAACTTTAAAGTGCCCACCACAGCATGTCTAGCTAATGAGCCAAGCATGTGGGTTTGTAGAAGTTGTTTGAAAACTATCCTTATGTGAACAAGCCACAGTGCCTAACGAGGGAAGAGAATGTCCCTTCAGAAACAAAGTGTCTTCAGCAAGTCTCTTCCATCTACAAACCACATGAAATGTCATTGTCCTACAGAAATTTAAGTCCATAAAAGGACAACATTGGCAAAAGCTATTCAAAGCTGTATATTTCACACATACAGAATTTGTGTGGCAGTGGCATGATTATTTAAAGGCCCAACTGTCTCATGGGTAAACTCCTGTTCCTTTCTCATGCTTTATTAACTAAGGTGTATAGGGTAGCGTCCTGGGGTCTTCACATTGATTTTCCACTCCCACAAAAAAAGCAAACAAAATCCCACAATTTTACGGGGAAGAGAATTTATGTCAGAAAGCAAATATCCAAGTCAGAAAGAAGATGTAACTTAAATAAAGTTTGTTATATTTCTGAACAAAAAGCTCTTCAAAGTTTTTCCCATTTCCTGTTTTTGCTTGTTCAGACAACACAAACCACACTAACAAGTATCAATTGCACAATAACTTCTTTTAAGTAGTAAAGGGTTGCATAAGTTGCCTCTCATAAAACAGAAAACTGATGCTATACTGGGAAAAAGGCAGCTTGCCACACACATTCCCCAAACAGTCCTTTTTTCACAAATTAATTTCAACTCTAAGGTAACTGAAATAAGGCAGAGAAGTTTTATTTCAGTGCTCCACTGATACAGTGATTTTAAGTACACTACACCCTTGTGTCACTTTAACTATGAAAAGAAAATAATCAGATACAGGAGACCCAGCAACATGCTCAAAGTAATCCATGATGCTACTTCAAAACAACACGAAGCCTAGTTGGAAGCCCGTCACTAACGGTGTACTCAAAGGTTCAAAATAAGTCCAGTATTGTTTAACTTTTTTGTTAAAAAAAAACCTGCCTCCTCAGCAGGTTGTTGATGGCACAAAGCTGGGAGCAGTGGCCAACACCCCAGAGTGCAGCCATTCAGAAAGGCCTTGACAGGGTGGAGAGATGGGCAGAGACCTGTCTGAAATCCAACAAAGGCAAATGCAGGGTCCTGCACTGTGGAGAAATAACCCCAGGCACCAGCACAGGCTTGGGCTGATCTGCTGGGAAGCAGCTCTGTGGAGAAGGACCTGGGGTTCCTGGTGGACAACAAGCTGTCCATGAGCCAACAGTGTGCCCTGGGGGCCAAGAAGGCCAGTGGTGTCCTGGGGTGCATTAGGAAGAACATTGCCAGCAGGTCAGGGGAGGTGATCCTGTCCCTCTACTCAGCCCTAGTGAAGCCTTCACCTAGTGAAATTAAGGTGATTTTGGAAATGGAGCACCTGTGGTATGAGGAAAGACTGAGAGAGCTGGGCCTGTTCAGTCTCAAGAAGAGATTACAGAGGAGACCTGATCAATATCTGAGTATTTGAATAGTGGGTGTCAGGAGGATGAATCCAGGCTCTGCTTGATGGTGCCGAGCAATAGGATAAGAGGCAATGGGCAGAAACTGATGCCCAGGAAGTTCCACCTGAATATGAGGAAGAACTTCTTTACTGTGTGGGTGATCAAGCATTGGCATGGGTCATCCAGAAAGATTTTGGAATCTCCCTCAAGGGAGATATTCAAGAACCATCTGGACACAATCCTGTGCCATGTACTCTGGGATGACCTGGCTTGAGCAGGGAGGTTGGACCAGATGTCCCCAGCGGTCCCTTCCAACCTTATCCATTCTTTTGATTCTGATTCTGTACATGTATTTTTTGGCTTGTATTCTAAAATATTTTGTATTTTTATGAGAAATTTTAAGTTTTTTTAATGAGAAGAGAACAAAAAGGTCTTCCAACGCTAGAAGGGCTTGAGCTGCTATTAATGACATGGCCAATACCAGTACTTTTGCTGAATCACAAGATCACATTTTAAAATTTTAATACTGTAGTTATCTTTACACCTACAGAACTGAGAAACAGGTCCTTAATGCTTCCCAATATAATTCAAAAAAAGCATTTAAAAATTAATATTCAAGGATAGGTTATTAACCAATCATTGATTAGTTTCTACATTACCACTATACATTGCGAGGGAGAAAGGACTCTTATCTTTCCCTTAGCATGAATCTGAGCAGCAACTCTTATCTTTGCTGCACCTCCCTGTCTTTCCATAAACAGCTAGGTTTCACTGCCTTTCCTTTTGGCATCTTCGAGGGCAAGCCCAGGCATCAGAATTAGAAAGATAAGAGATAATGCACTTCAGATCACTTTTGTAAACAGTAAATGAGAGATGTGGGTGACCCCACCCAAATGATTTGCCACCGCACCCAGTGAATAAGCCCATCAGCTGTTTTTCCACTAAAGTGATCAGCAATTAACTATTTAACAAACTTCTAGCGATAATTCTTAAATGGCAGGATTTCTAACACCCCATTAACATAGAATAATTATATGGCACTGCCAGCACGACTTGCGTTTTCACTGGAGTAGGTCTGCACTAGCAACCTCTCTACGCTGTGTGTGGATCATCCTACCCCATGCAGACAGAGCCCTGCAGCGAGGATGTGGGGCATCACCAGCAGATGGAATTCTTCCAGTTCAGTGACATCTTCTCCCCAAGATGCATTAACACTCCAGTGGTATAGCTGCACCCACACAAAGGCTTTTGCCGATAGAAAAGGGTTTTCTTCCTTCCTCTGTGCTTTTACGCACTGCAAGTCAACCTAAAACTCCACAGTTGTACCACGTGCAGACCCACTGAAGCATGAGCAGAGCTTGTATCAGCAGCTATAATGGCAACACAACAAGCAGCCCACAAACTAAAGAAGCCCTTTTGCTAGTATAACCTTTTATGTATGTACAAACACACCACATTTTGTATGACACATACACAATATTTTACATCTTAACATATGACTAATACATTGTTACACACGACATATACTATATATTTTACATACTGTTCTGTATATGTTACATATATATTGACTGTTTATACTTCTATGTAAAAATATAGATCTTTGGTGTGTTTGTATATATTCTTCTAAAAATGAATATTCCAGAGCTGGCTTAAGAACAGTTCCTGTCTCAAACACTTCATAGTGAAAAAACCAAAATTAAATAGAAATGAATCAGAAGACCACACTTTTAAGGGCCCTTGTAATAATTATGTTATTTGCCTTGCTATTTAACTTAGATAAAATTACATTGGTTTTTTCTTTTCTTAGGCTAAATTCTGAAGAAATAAGGGATAAACAGCAAAGCTGAAGGCAACCAGGAGAAAAAGACTGTACCAACGGAGGAGCCAGACAAGCCTTTGTAAAAAACAGATACCACAGGACAGGAGGGGTAGAGTCAGTCACCACAGAAAAAATGATCCTTGCTCGGGAAAACATGTCTCCACCAAAGGACTTCCCAGACTCTAAACGAAAGTAACAAATTCAGAACCACAGTCTAGAAGTCACAGAAGACGACCGTATCCCTGGTCCAGGCAAGAAAAAGGCTGGCTTTCTGAAACCATTCACATTCCTCTATCACTGTCAGTCTAAGTCAGTTGAAGAACAAAGCTTTTCTTTAATTTTAGACAAGTACATATTGCCTTCCCTGAAGACTCAGATGCAAGCCTGAAGTCTCTAGAATGAAGCTGTCAGTGCACACTGCTTCTGGTCTGCAGAAACTGCCAGCACATTTCATTTCTGCGGCAACCATAAATTCCTGCTATTACTCACCTTCTAACCTCAAATCTATGTATTTGCCTTTTTAGCTACTGTTAGCATACCACCACCATCCAACACTTCAAAAGCATGCTCCTGCTGCACAGCTGCCAAAAACAACTAGTTCAAGCATGCACCAATTTGGAAATGACTTACAGATATTACTCTAGAGGGTTTTATTACTGATGTATGATTATCTAAAAAAGTATTTCTTTTCCTTCCAGGCTCTCTTAATCTCCAGAAATTTAACTCTTGCCGAACATGACAGAAACGATTAAGTAGCAAAGCTTTTTAGTAAATTAAAATGCAGAAGTTAAATAGAGGATTTGAAATTATACTCACCACCCTTTTGTCCCATCAACTACTAACTATAAAAACATTTCAGAGACATCAAAAAAAGAAAAATATGACAGTTATAAGAAAAGCATTACACCAATCTTTATTTACTGTTCCAAGCCAAGACCAGACTCTTGTATGTTTTGTCTACATTCCGTAACGACTTTGACACACCAAACAACAATCATTTCTGAACATGCACTTAAGCACTTTTGCTAATTTGTGCTTTTACTTCCTCACTGCTGCTGCTTGTAAGTATTCGATTTGCAGAGCCAGTTAGCCAGCACCATTATAAACAGTACTAGATACTGTTTCAAGCAGTTCTGTATTACTTCCAGGCAATTAACTATTATACAATATAGCAACCTTGGTAGTTCAGCAAGTACTCTAAAAAATTCAAAACAAATGCAGTTGCTAGATAACAGAAATTCTGCAATTGAAACAAACTCCTATGCATCTTGAAGAGTTACAGAAAAATGCTGTGAAAACTGTGTCTTTGTTCTGCCTTTACTATTTCCCAAAGTTATCCTAACTGCCTCTGCTAGCCTCTCTCTATGCAAGAAAAGGAAAGCAAGCTTCTTGTCTTGTCCTCCCACACACTCCCTATCTCAACAGTCTGTTGTGCTCTTCACCCATGATAAACACAGCAAGCAGGCTGCTGTTTTCTTGCACATTTCCAATGTTTAATATTTACAGTACTTGTGTCCCCCTGTACCTACTTCCACCTGCATCTTCCTCTGCACGGTCCTACTCTCAGTGACTCCATCGTTGACACTGGCACCTAGTTCAAGGTGTATTTTGCCTGTGCATTCCACATCACTCCCATCCATGCAGTGGCTACTATTTCTCCTCAGTTTATCAGTGTTTCCTTCTCAAAATCCATATGGCTCATTCTTTGCACCGCTTTTACTGCAAAGCGGGCCAACTTAGAGCTCTACATCATTTAACATGCTAACTCCCAACAACTTGCTCTACTCCTACCCATGCTGGGATGGGCCAACTCTGTGAACATAACCATCCTTCACCCTTACTCCACTAACTTCTTTGCATTTAATTTCTCATCATATGCAGGCCAAGCTGAATTTTTCTTTTGTTTGGACCAACCAATTCACCTCTCCCACCCAACTCCTTCCTCCTCCAAACCTTCCGTATTTCCAACTACTTTCCAGACAAGTACTGAAGGTTACATCGTATTTTATCACAGCCTACTGACTCTTTATCTACTCCAATTCCCCCACATATCTCACTAAATATAAACACAAAGCAGACATTTGTAAGAGGAAAATTATGTCCATCTCTTCATTTTGTCTCCTTTTACTTATTAACTTTGTTTCTATGAATATTATCCACTTCATCACTATCTTCAAACATGGTAAGCTATTCTGCCTATATACTTGAATCAGGAGAGGTGAGTTGAATCACTTTCTAGAGGAAATAATCCTTTCCTCTAGGATTAAATAACTTACCCTCTGTGCCAATTACATATATGAATATACACACATACTGCTCCAACCACATTCTGCAAATTCTTGCTTTCAACTGTGGTATTTCAGCATTTTTATCCAACTTCAGTTCCTAACATTCCACCAAAACCATTCTTTCCAAGCCAGTCTAACAGAATCATTTGGAGACAAGTTCACAAAATTAATTAATCAACACTTCAATATCAAATCCTTCTATCTAACTCTTCCTGAAGCCACATGTTCCACTGAGACTGTTTTGTTCACTATTACCACACATTTTTCCAAACTTACCATGCACCTCTGCTGCAAAACAAACCAGTTTTGAGCTCTACACCATTCAACCTATACATGCCATATCCCCAACATCCACTCAAGTAAAAAGGAATCCTAGCAAGTGGTACCAATTCACATTTGGTACCTCACATGTTATCTCATAAGAATCTACCTTCTCTCTGCATTCACAGCTGCAGCTGCATATCATCAGCTTCTAGCAGTAGTTAACAATATTTCTGTTCAACTGTCATCCTTTCACTCTTTCCTGAAAGCTCTTAGGCTTCACAAATTTGCAACTGTATACTTGGCCTTACCTTTGACTTGTAGTTTAGATATTAGATCTAGATGAGAGCCACCTGAAGTTCTTTTGGTTTTGTTTTTGGGCAAGAGCCAAGGTGAAGATTTTTCCATCCACCCCACGTGAAGCCTTGCACAACAAAAGAGGTCTGGCCTGCAATTCAATTCCATTTGACTTTTGGATGCAAATTTGCCCTCTCCAGAATGACTAATACCTTCTTCTGCACAAAATTGTCTTGTTTAGATACTACCTTCCTCTATATTGCTGCTCCAAGATTCTTTATTTCCCCGTCAGTCCCACAGAGAGTGTGGGGGTGGGAGTAGGGTGTCAAGAGGAAACCAAGTTTGGTTAACACCATTCTTTCATATTTTACACACTTTCTCCCAGATTTTCTCTTTTGAGTAGGTCAAGTTACCAGTACACATCAATACCACTTTGTTACTTTCCCTCCAAGCTTAGTAGCACTAACAGTAGAAATCTGACCATTGCTTGGGGGCTGGTATTTCGAGAATACTGATTACCATGCTGACAAATACCTTCCTCCCTTGCTTTCTATTTTAAACTTGTAAACTAAGTCAGAAGCCTTTGTATTCTAAAAGCAGCCACCATGACAGAATCCTAGGATAAAACTAAGGTTTCTATGTATTCTAAAATATGAAGAATAACCCAGGATGTGCTGCACAGTAGAGCTCCTACTGCCAGAGTTCAGTAATTTGGACTTGTAGTTAGGGAGTTCATGTTAAAAGTGAGGAGAGTGTCTTGTGTTCACTAGATCTCATTTTATTTAATTTAAAAGAACTAGGCAATTTCCCCTCCCTCAGCACGTAATGCAGATCATGGCTGAGAAGGATCTAAAGTAATGCTACAGCTGCTTAGCTCTTCCCTTGCACTAAATTCTGCATTCATTTCTGCTCTAGTCTGTATTTCTATTTTATAATGAAACATACAGCCTAGTTATTTATAGGCTTTCTAAGGATTAACTACACACTCATAAGAATAAACCCTCAAGAGGTTAACCTCATCCTCTTAAGCTTCACACACTACAATCCCAGAGATAGCTGGCAACCACAGCCAAGAGAGAAAAAATAATCCCACATCTTGCTAATCCTTTAGCCAATCACCTCATGCAACAGTGGAGAGGCCTCTCAGAGGCCAACAACTCAATCTGTCTCAGGAGCACTGTCAGTCCAAAAGATACATATTTCACAGAATCATTAGCAACACACCTCAAAAGGCAAAATAAGACATACCTGGCTTCTCAGTTGTATGCTAAAATCATGCATCAAAAATACAGTGCTAAAGAAAGTTTCCAGTTTGCTGCTTGTATTTCTCATTCAGACATTTGCATATTCTACACATAAAACTAGTTTATTGATTAGAAAGTAAATCTAATCTTGTATTGTTCACACCTAGACATACCAATTTAACTGTCCCTCATACTTCCTAGCACGAACCTGTTATTTTCTAGACATATCTCAAGAAAACAACCCCACAAAAAAAACAAGCAAACAAGGAAACAAAACACAAAACAACCCTCAAACCACCCACAAAGAAGTCAAAACAACCCTTCAAGTTAAACCATAATATTCTACCTAATTCTTTCATACCATGATCTAGATTATTCCTTAACCCCAGAAATGGACACAGCCTGCAGCTGCAGAAATGCTAAGGAGTTAATGGGGGCACTTATCCTTTTAGTTAAAGGTTTCTCCTTCGTTCATTATTTATCTAGCAAAATTGCTACTTCATTCCACTCTAATATAATAAATATTAAATGGTGCTATTTTTAAAAAAATTGAAGAGAGATTGTTTAGCCACACTTCTACCCCATGGCTGAAAGTTAAAGCCTTCAAGAACATGTAGGATAAGTGTAAGGCCAGAAGTATGACTATTAATAACCAAACATCATCCATGGTTTTTTCCTGAAGTAAGAATTTTTAATCAACACAGGGGATTAGCACTGCTTGCAAGCTCACTGAGTCCAACTATATTACTTTTTTTTTTTAAAAAAAGTGTCAATTTATTCATTCTGTTTTGTATGTGCTATACACCTATTCCAAAGCCTGGCTTTTGATTTTGTAGGCAAATTCTCTGAAAAATCCCAGTCCTTTGAGACTGTAAGTCTCTATCCTCACAGTCTGTTCTCTAATAGGCTTCCCTCTTTTCAACTGGAAATAAAAAATATAAAATAAATATAGTTGAAAATCATTTTGTATTTCAAAACATTATTCCCAGTAATTAAAAAAGTCTTTGTACCCTTCCAGAATTCACACATTGTGCAGGAGTAACAGGAATTGCTCTAGCTGAAGGAAGCCAGTTGGGAAACTCTTAAATCATCTGGTGCCAGGAAACAATGACCCTTAAGGACAGAAAGGAAGGGGGGAAAAAAAGGCAAATCCTGGCAAAAATGCAGAATTTTATGCAGTCAAGAGAAACCAGGCAAGTTAATACCAGCTAGGAAAATGAAATTTCCCTCCTATCCTCAAGATTTATGCATGTATTTTAGGTAGTGTGACACCAGAAGCCACTCGATCGCATCTTCTACTGTTACAGACTGGTCCACCTGATTTGCACTCTGAAAAGAAGTTTGATGATCTTTCATGCTCATAATAGGTGTCTAAACCGTTAAATTACTATATCTTTTCTTATCTTGAAAGACACTGCACTTTAGCAGCATGGCCCTTCCATTGTTCTTTACACTAAGTCGGGTCCCTGAACAATACTGACAGCTGCTATCAAACTGTGCCGTGCTCACCCTCAGTGCAGCTGCCGCTTGTAGGAACAGACAGGCTTCTGATGTGCCCTCCCCTCTGGGGAAAGGGCTTGACACCCTGAGTGCTCAGTGAGGGGGAGCAAAGGTCCACTGAATTGTCAGCCTGATTTTATGCTATTCAGATTTTCCAGGACGTACACCGTCCCTTTCAAACAAAACCAAGCATATGTCAGAGCATGAAACTTATTGTGTGGCACAAGGTAACTATTGATTAATAAGACTGTAAAAGATCACTGGGACATACATCTAATTTTGGCATTATGTAAATGCATGCATCTACATGATCAAATACATTTTGTGCCCAGCATGTTAATTTCCTCACTCACAGTTTTGGATTTGTATGGCATCATTCAGAAGTCTTTCATAAGACACAGGAAAGTATTTCTTCAGGTGACTTTAGGATAATTAGAAAGCAAAAATGGTAGGGGCTGCTATTCCTGCTTCCAAAGAGCTTCCCTTCCCCACCCCCCCACCAAAAAAAATCCAAAAGTTCTTAATGGCATGTGGTACTTCTAGATCCTATGGCTTTTAAAAGACTGTATTGTGCAGACTTTAAAAAGAATTAGATGACATGCTTGAGATAGCAAAATTTGGTTTGTCTAAGTAGCACTATTTTAAGGCAAGAAAGAATCTTTAAAAATATATTTTAATATGTTTCCTTTTACTGCTTAAACTCTTCTTTAAAATTAGTTCATAATGAAGGGTTTTCCATTCCATTTTCATCCTTAAGAAGAAATTGGTTTTAAAAAATGCAAGAAAGTACAGTTCTCTAATCTTTGCTAATCAAATACCACAAATGTACATGTTGTGTATTTCAAAGATCAAGTCAGGTATTCATAAACTAACTCATTACACAAGCAAAGCATAGAGGAGATTCTGACAAATACAGATGTAATTGTGTGGGTTTCTAAGATGTGATTAGCAAATCAACTAAGTAACAGTCAAAATTTGATACGAAGGAAAAACAGCACAGATTTGAAGGGGGGGTATGTTTATGCAAAGCTAATCTGTCAAGTGTAATAAAGCAGCTTGAATAAAATTTAAGCTGAAAATCCACTGAAGCTCCCCATTTCAGGGAGGAAAAGCTATTAAAAGGAAATGAAGGTCACCCTCCCAGTTTATTTCACCTAATTGACTGCCAATAGCTTACCACAGGCAAACCGACTGCAGATCTGCAATTGAGAAACCGATGAAAGGAGCATTTTCAAGCTGAGGCTCATTCTTTTAATCCTCCCTCACTCCTATTTTTTTTTTTCCATCTCCAGTTGGGATGTAATTTTAAGCACAGATGGATTAACTGGTTCCATTGTCTGCAGACGTCATTGGACTATGGCACTGTTAATCCGTACAGCAGCATGTCTAATTATCATTACAAAGTGTCTGAGGGAACTATAAAGACCAGCAGGGCATCTTCTCACAAGCAATTAACATAAATTGATAAATGAGTAATTTGAATCCGCTCAAGGCGCTCACATATGAATAAAATCAGAAAGGACAGGTTCTTGTTTCGGCTACTTCTTTCACTTAGTCGGAAGGACAGAAAACATGAGAAATATTCCAGACTTAGTGGCGGGGGAAATGAACTCATACAGTGGAAGGAATGTATGGTTCAAAAAGTTCATTAATACAAAGCAAATGACTTGTGATTGACAACCAGTCACAAGCAAGTAGTATTAACTTTTTTAGCATATTTAAAAGCACATTCTTGGTGAAAGGCTATTAGAACACTGTGTCAGACAATTAATACTACTTCAAAAGCAAGTGAAGTTTCTATTCAGTAGCTTGCTAATTTAAAATTCATGAAAGATTCACAAGAAAGGGAAAGAAAGAAGAATGAATAGTTGTATAAGCTCCAAGAACTCAAGTGTCACAAAAAGCATGAGGAAAAAGTATCTAGCTCAACTGACATACAATCCCCATAAATAAACAAGCAGCTCTCCTAAAATTATAAAATTGTATTTCTTGCAGAAAACATTTTGTTACATGCAGCACTGCTGGACAAAATTATGTTCTGACAAAGGAAACTATTACCTTTAGCTCTGCTAAAATCTGTATTAAGCAAAAACATTTCAGCAACACTGGGCATCAAAACAGTGTTAGCTATCAAAACATTAAGTTTATTTTAAAAACAGCAAAGCAGTAAGATATGAAAGCAAGTTATACACACTGTAGGAGGTAGACCTGGAAGGCCACGTACCCCGATGATGGCATTCAATTCAGCCATGGTCACTTGTTTGGCACGTTCTACAGCTTGGGCCACTTGTTGCTGATGCTGTTGAAAGAAGAAGGGTTATAGGGAGGAATTTGGGTAAAGTATTGACCACACCATATCAAACCAGGATCACAAATACTTGAATAACCAGTTTGTCTGCAGAAGCCCACACTACCCATTGCAAGACATCGAATACAGGTAAAAGGTAACAATGCCCTATTTTTCAGCTGTTCAAAAGGAAAGAAGAAACCTGAAGGCAGCCAGCTTATCTCTTACCCCACACCACTTCATTATTAGTTTTCCGGCAGATGAATAATCATTTTTAATTGAGTTGACAGGACAATAATATCAACTTTACATTAGTGTCAATTTTAACATTTATAGACTCTGTGCCCACATAGCAAAACCGACTGAAATTTCAAATAGGCAAAACTGATTCACTGAAATCAAGAATTACAAATACTCTTGGTAAAAAAGTAGTTTGAAAATAACAAGCTTCAAAATGTAACAGCAGATGCCTACAAAATGTTAAAATCACAGTCATTCAGACCAAATGTAGGTTTACAACCTTTAACAGTGTTTTCCATATGAGCTAAATACTCACCTTTGATACAAATTATGTAGAGAACACAAGCATGCTTATTTCACTAGATCTACATTTGACAACTGAATATCTAATAAGCAATCACCATGATTAGAAATGAAAGCACTTTCTTGTATTGCTACTATTTTACAGACTCCCACTCTCCTCAGGCAATGACTGAGGCTGAGCCATTGTCACTAGTTTGAACTCAGATTTGTTAGATCAAATTAGCAGGGGGTCTGCACACTTCAGCTATAACAGATGTTCCTTACACTTGTGTATTGTGATAAAATTAACATCTTAAAACTAGCTAATTTGCAAACAGAAAAACAACATAATTGCACTTTAACAGCTGAACAGTTTTACTTACTTCCTGAGACAAAAATGGGATGACTTGTGCACAAATTGTATTCAATCTCTTGGCGATTTCTGTCTACAGAGGAAAAGTATTTTGATTAAAAACTGCATTTTAGGGGGTTTGACATATATTAACTATATACAGGATTATATTAAGTTCAGACAGTGAAGAAAGTAGCAAAAAAATTACCCATTTTTCATACTACTGCAAACATAAATACTAAATATGTAAGCCCAGACAAGGAAAGAGATTTCGTTAGCTACTCTAGGACATCTGCCATGTCTAAAGCACCTAATCTGTATACACATTTAGGCACAAATCTGGTCCTTGTACATAGTTCATTAACAAGCAGAGCATTTTTGAAATCCATTAACTCCATGATAAAGCCTTTTAAAAGGTAGATTTATTATTACTGAAATTATCAAGCAGCATAACATGAAGGCAACAGGCGTAGAAGAAAAATGCTTTTTTCATGATCAATTTTATCTGCCTATTAGAAGGTAAAACTAGTTTTACTGTCAGGAACATACCATCGGGAATACAAAAGAAATACTAAAACAGAAGTGAGGAAGAATGGATACAAAAAGCACAGACTTTTAAAATCTATAATGAAAGAGAATTAAAATAATGCACACAAGGAAAAGAAAAATCAGATCAGAAAATGTAACAGTCTGTAACAGCAAATTTGTGAAACCATGGCCAGCAAGAGAACAAAGTTAGGAACCAGTAAAGAACAGAACAATCCTTCAGTGAAATCAACAGAGATTACAGCAGGACAGAGAGCTTGAGTCCCACTTTTCAGCAGCTTTATGTATCTCGTACATCGTATCTCCCATTTTGGCATGTCAGCTTAAACACTGGATTCCTGGTGGGGTAAAGGGATCTTTTTCTGTCATAATTCAGTATTACCTGTGTTTACAGATTTTCAGACCTATACATCTGCCCATAATTCAGAACCACTGTTATAATTAACCCTCAGGGTACCTATACAGCTTCCTCAGTTTTCCTTAAAAACAGCTATTTCAGTCACTGTAGCACAGTTGCACAAAACCAAAATCAGCATCCAGTCAAGAACACAGCCTATGACAGCTCCTGTCAATCTCTGCCATACAATTAACCCATAAAGATTTTTCTTGTTTAGCTGGGGGGCTTTTTTATATTTTAAGACAGAAGAAACAAGAGGTCACACCGTGAATCATTAGGCCTCCTATGCAACGTAATAAAACTGAGCAAAGATAAACTCACTTAAATCAGACTAAAACTGTTAACTGTTAAACCAAATCTTTTCCTCCACCTTCCCATAATTCTGAGGTTTTTTAAGTAGACACTGTGATATGTTGATCCTTATACATCACTCACACAATAATTAGGATACAAAATCCACCCTGTAGTTTTATCTTAGCAGACAGGTGATTTGGAATCTAAATATAATTAGCAAGCTTTAGCACCTCTTTCCCAATCTCTGACAGACACAGACAAAATACATGATAGCATCTTGGCTTGTAAAATACCTCATCTCTCTGACAAGATGCACTCCACCTGACCAAAGCTTGATATTTGATACATCCAAGCTATAAAGTTTTGCAGAAGCTTCCAAAGAAGTTCTGGGATGGTTTCTTCCTAAGGATAAGAAGGTTTCCCTTAACTAAGGGCAATGAAGTCACAGTTGCTTTACAGGAAATTTGTATTCCCCGCAACAAGATGAACATATATCTATCCTCAAATGAAACAGTTATAATTTCACAGAGTACCACGGTGGTCTTTTCAATTCTGTTTGGGCCACAACCATAAAATATCCATAATTCCATGTTTAGCCTTTAGTACTAGTACTATATATGTAATAGCAAAGTTAATACTTGGAAGTTACCGGCTTAACTGTTACTGGTTATCAGACTTAACTATTACCAAATCTGTTTGTATTTCTCTGTTAAAAGAGAAAAAAAACCCAAACATGTGTACTAAAGGGCACTTTTCCACATACCTAGTACATCTCTCCAGAAAGCAGGGTACATCAGCTGTGGAAAGGTAGTCTGTTACACAGCAATCTGTTTGGCTGATGTTTAGCTAAGATGTTTAGAATCCAAGGAGTTAATTGCTCTAGACCAATGAGATTAACTTTGTTTTTCAGGACAGAAACCAGTATGAATCACAGCAGGTGACAAGAGGGGATAGAGAAAGAGTAAAGTAAGAAACTCACTTGGTGTCTACTGAAAAGTTCTTTGGCCTGTACGGCCTATACAAAAGTCTCCCTATTCTGAGGTAAGTGTCCTTATTGTTGCTATAAGGAAACAAAACACACACCTATTTTCAGTAAGGTCGGTAAAACATGGAAATTGTCCATATTATTGGCTTTTTCTACCCCAAGTCCCAAATAGCTGAGCTACACTGTAATAACATAGTATACATGACATCATATGGTAAGATAAAAGGATGCAACATCATGAGCATCACAATACAATTACCTTCCAATGAAGGTCAGTTAGATGTTTTCTTTAATTTATTTTCTAAAAAAGAGGGCATAATCAACTTTCTTGCTTTCCACAGCGATCTTCCATTAAAATTATTGTCTCAGTACTATCACACCTGACTTAATATCGGAACAGAAAAAAAAAAAAGTATTCTTCTTAGTTTGTCTTTACCAAAGCTGGCATCATTGATGACCATATATGAACAGCAACCTTAATTCAACAACAGTGCTAGGTAAACTTAAATGTACATGCTATAAAATAAGTTTTTTTTGAGATTTCTTGCTGTTGTTACAAGTGCCAGATAAGAGATATCTACATGGAAAACTGAAATGCCTATTCTATTAATCATAAGAAGTCTGCTTGCATTTAAAAGACAGTTTGCCTAATAGAGTTATTTCACACTCATTTAAAGTACTTAAAATTATTTATCTACTATGCTATTTCATGCACCTCCTGTTCACTACCCTCAAATATTAAGTAAAAAATATTTTTATTCACAAACACATTAAAAATATTTTTGTTGTCTAGCAAGTAGTGAAAGTTAGGTTTTAATGCACAATTCATGTAATTTTGCTGATCAAGAGTTGCAAGGGGTTGTTTTCAGAGTTGAGAAAAAGGGACATTTGTTACTTTAAATTTAAATGCAACTGCTCAATAGACAGTGTACGTTCGCTTGTTAAGGTGAAATACCCTTGAGTACATACCCGAGTGCCTGTGAGTGTATACACATTCACTCTGGAAAGCAAAACCCCTTTCTGAAGGAGTCAAGGACAGTTCTGTTAACCAAGACTAGGCATCAGTAACTGGGGTCATTAGAGTACACCCCCAGACCTGGGGCTCATGAATTTGAAAGTCTTAAAATAAAGGTACTTATCTCCTCTTTATAGAGGCCTTCGAATATAACATAACTATTACCTAACTGCTGATCTTGAGACATATAGAGAGGTCCTAAGGATGAATAAACAATGGAAACTTTGTAGAAAGCTGCTCAAACATAGACAAACATGACTAATTGCCCATGTTCTGTGGCTCCTTGATAAAGCAGACTACAGAAGCCTGCATCTCTCATGAAAGTCCTCTGAGCTCTATGACAGCTCTTAGCAAAGCATCTGAAGTGCCCTTAACTGTTTGTGTTCTTAATGCAGAGCCTCTTGAATACATTCATTTTTAATAGAGAACTTGAGTGTGAGGCCCATCAAAGAATAACAAAACTACATCATTCACTGGTTCTTGCTGCTGTAATGATTGTCTTTCGATTTATTTGCAAATGACTAGCTTGTCAGACCCCTGACTGAAGTGCTACCCTCCTTTCTGAAGTATCATTAAAAATTAACATGAAGGAATTCAGCTGCATTTTGTAAAATTAAGTTGAGCTGATGGATTTTTTTTCCTTTCACTTGTGTAATTTTTTTGCCTCTGTTCCATTTAGGTAAGGGCTTAAATGTTTTGACCTAACCATTGCCAAACTCAAGTGTTTGTACTTAAGTTTGTCTTGCTCACTTGTTAAAAGTGAATTCTTAACATAATGACAAAGAACAAAGCAGCCAGACTAGTTACTAAATATAATACTCATTTAAACAATGCATTTTACTAAGGACTTAAGCTTGTTTGTATAATTGAACTTTTTTTTCCTTCTGCATTGTTAAAAAAAGTATTGACCTGTTTCCTTTACAATAGTCTATTCCACATAATTTTGCATTTTGATAGCCTGTACTTTCCAAAGCTCCACGTAAGGTATCATACTTAAATCACCATGATTTCTTGAAAACTATGGATTTGTGCAATGAAATGGAAAGGAATTATAATACAAGTATCCAAATTCTATTTCACAGCATAACAAACATCCATGTGTATTTTAGTTCTAATGTAAGAAGCCCTAGCTTATGGGAACCAGCAGTTTAACTTCTGAGTGAAGAACACAGACTCCCTCTGAGGAGAATTAGTTAATCTCCTTTCAGCTTCAGGGGTTTCAACAGGAATAATTTTGGGTTTGCTCCAACCAGTGTCTACCAAGACATACCCCAGTAGTAATTTCAGCTATAGCATCCATAGTGATTTAAGGCAAAAATTAAATCTTACAACACATTAGTTTTAACAATCACTTGTGCTGCAACAGCTGCTCTATTATTATTGCTGAGACTCCACAAAGCTGTCCAGACTTTATTTTACAAAGGCGTGCTTAGCTAAAAACGTCCATTTTTTGTCAGAAGCTTGTTATTCTTTCTTGCACCGAACTTCCAGTATCACAAAGTTAGATCAGATCTGAAAGCACTCTATCACCAGTTCTGAAGGATGGGCTTATGTATTCTTATTTATTACATTTTTATTCATGCCATTATTTTGATCCAATTTTGAAAATCAAATTTGTAATTAAATTCAGAAAAATACATCTTAGGAATAACGTGATTAAAAGTAAAGCAAAAAACCCCAAAGTTCTGATAATACCAAAGAAGCACGTCCCCTTCAAGCAAAAGAATCAGAGAATCAGCCTTTAATGCACAGAAAGGAATATGCTGTTAAAACACATTCATAAAAGCTTTAGCAGGTGAGCACTCTTAAGCACTCTGCCTCCACTTACACTTTGAAGACTTAGAAAGCCAAGTACAACACTGAACTCCTCCTGGAAGGACAAAATGGACTTCCTGCCGTTTACAGCATGTAACACAGTAATCCACTGGGAAGTAAAGGTCAATGTTGCACTTTTGGTCATTACTGAATCATTTGAGATTATCTGTGGTGGGGATGAGAAGAAAATCGAAGCCTATGAGAATGCTGCAAATGGCTTGACCTCAGCCCAATTTTCATCTCCATCTGTCTATAAGGCATGTGAATAAAAGCCCTCTTTATGGGACATGCTTGACCATTTTTTTAAATCCCTGCTGCAAGCCAGAACTCATTCAAATACCCAAAGACTTCTGAAATGCAGTAAGAAACTATCTTTTAGTCTCGTGCTGAAGTTTAGTATCCATTTAATATTTTAATTTTTCCAACGGAATCATTCAAATAAGCGGTGCAGTAAAATGACGAAGCTTTTATTCTTTTTGTGATCAAGATCTTCAAAAACAACAGAAAGCACACACATTCACAGAACAATTACAGAAAAAGAAGTATTTCACTGTGCTTAGCTTTCTGCATGCTTTGTTAGTACTTGCTAGCAAGACGCTAGCACCTCCAAAAATTTGTTGCTAAGAATTCAGGGGATCAGGGGATGTTGGAGACATAATTAAATCTCAAAACTTAAACACTCAAAAGCTTCAAATGATTAAGGCTAGCATTCTGTGAACTTTGCTGTTCATGAGTTACTGAATCCAGGTTGAGCACAGAGATATGCATATATTATGAATGCCCTTTTGTTTAAAATTAATACACTACATTCCATTTTGCCAATGGCTGCAAAATAAAAATAAAAATAAAAAAAATAAAAATAAAGGCAACATGCCATTTAAAAGTTTAGACCCCCATAGTATATCAATGTCAAACAACGGCGTGTCAAGCAAAGATTCAATTCAGGTAAGTGCCACTGCCAAATTTTCTTGTTCCCAGACGTGCTTTAAGATTATTTTATTGCTTAAAATTTAATTTGTTCCAACTTGCGTTTCCATGACAACGTTGGCTAACCCTGCAAATCATTTGGGTAATTGGATATCTTATCTTTCTATTGCTCTCAAATCCAATGATTCTGGAAGAACTGCAGCAGCCAATCAAATTTACAGGCCTCCTGAGTAATAGACTTGAACAAGTAGCCACATCCATCTCCCCTTTACTGCTATATTAACCAACCTGTGACAAACTGCGGAAGTCGGCCTTCCAACTGTATTTTAAATTATAAACACTGTCATCACTAATACTCTCACCAATAGGAAGGAATGGGAAGGTTTATTCTCAACACATACTTGATATTCCATCTGACAAGCAGCAATTTCATTTCAACAACAGGAATAATCTCTGTATTTTGGGCATAAACTTCAGTTTAGTATGACACATCATTAATAAATACAGTTTTCCCTCTGCTCCACATATGTACTACTCATTCTAATTGTGAGATCAGTCACCCACAAGATGATGATATTAAAATCCCAGAAGACTGGGAGGAAAAATCTTAAGCAATGAAAAAAACCAAAACACCACCATATCGTAAGTGGGAGTAGAGAAAGGAAGTAGCAGAAATGTTAACAGAATAAAAACTTAAAATTATAAAGCCACAGAATGGTAAATAGTTTCCAAAGTGAAATTAGAGGGCTTTAATTCAGTACCTAAACTACTTTTACCTGATTCCTCTTAGATGTTCATTAAAATTACAGAAAGGTCACATTAATTTAAACATAAACTACATATGATACACAAGACAACAGCTACACTTGCCAAATATCTACTACAGATTTGGATCCCATTCAAGTATAAAGTGGCTGGATATATTTCAGATGTCTAATTTCAATGTTTTATAATAATAGAGAGAGGCTGTGTGCAACTCTCAATGAACCACTGTACACAACTGCCCATCCCATTTACAGCTGTAAATCCTGTTGAAACAAAGCCAACTGGCAACAAAGAATCTTTTCTCAGGATGTCGAAGTGCTCCTTTCACATATCTTCACTATGTCAAGACTCTTCTTAAACTTGGCTAGAGGGTAGTTACCACATTTCTCCTTTAATCTAACTTCAGCCCATCTTGCTTAAGCACTTACAACTACAAAAGGTGTGTTTATCTAAATTTTAGTTCCATTGTTTAGTTTCCAAGCCTAAGATAACCTTAAATACACACAGAAGTATTTAAATCTCTGAAGTGAACACACAGCTTTGTTTTACTTTCAAGCTGTTTTCCAGGACACAGAGTTCCCACTTTAATTTAGATTCCAAGAGATGCTAAGCAAATCAAAGGCTGACTCCAATCCAGAAGAGGTCTTTGTCACCTTTGCCTCCAGGGACACAATTTCTTTGAACCATACTGGAGACATCTAGCGACCTGCCAAACAACTCAACAACTAGTCAGGCAGAAAACATTACTATAATACAAAATGGGAAAGGGCCAGCTTGGTAGACCACTATGTCAGGGAGCTAAATAAACTCACAGTTTATTCAGTTTAAACTCACACTCTCCATCCGGTTGGAGAACAGCCCAAAGTACAAGGAGAACCAAGATGGGAGCAGAGATTTTTGTGCGAAACATAAGTTATCAACGAATTCCCCTCTTCTCATCTGACTACACTCTAATGAGCTGTTATGGTGCTCTAGAAGCAGCATGGTCTCCAAAATTATCCAGCACGCTTTGCAGTATTACCTTTAAGGTCATTAAGAACTTGATTTACTCTGGACAACTGAGCAACACTGCATTACACAGTACCAAGGAGGAGACAAAGAGAACAGAAAGATAAAAGTGTATAAAAACCATAAAAAAATGTATCTGTAACTGCTACACTCCTACCAAGAAAGAGCCCCAGTGACTCTTCATTTAGTTTAGGATATTATTTCAAAACTACTTTGTATTTTGCTCTCACTGCCATAAGCCACATTGGAATTTCTGCAAATATCTTTTCAGTACTTGTCACATTGAGCCACTTGATTGGGATGGCAGTAGAAAGTCAGAATTCTTACGCAGCTGGAGAAGTACCTGGAATAACAGAGTTTCTAAAAATTAGAGCATAAAGTTCCTCAAACCAAGCACATATGTTTACGGTATTCAAGTCAATAACAAAACTGCCAGTCAGGATTCTGTCCTTATCAACATTCAAGTAAGACTGTAACAGCAGTAGAACCTAGACCTTACTAGAATGATAAGCATGCCATCCAACAAAAGAGACACTTTAAGACAAGGGTCTGAATTATGGGGGGGGGGGGGGGGGGGGGGAGGGAATAATCACTATGCTATAACCAGATTTTAGAAAGAACTACCAAATTACACTTACCAACTAAGTCACATGTACTATTCTACCTTAAATATAGTTTCATCATTTTAAAATACTTAGTATATTCACAGCTCAGTTTCAAAAATCTATCAAGTCAGAAAAACAATTTAAACACTTAATCATATCAATGCTTCAGGTGCCATCAGGTGACTCACTAATGAATAACAAGTTAAGAGGATTGACAACTCCTTTGGTAGTAACGAGCAGAACTACCCACCACATAGGATTTGCAAGGAAGGAACTACCCACCACATAGGATTTGCAAGAAAGGTGAAAATAATGGATATTTTCACTACGTGGGGGAAAAGGTTCGCAAATCTTTCAGCAAAACTTTGGGAACATGACAGTAAATTCCTCACCCATTTTATTATTTTTTATATATATATTCTGTTGCTTACAGAATAGAAACAATAGTAAAGAGACCATCTAGATTGCATTCTAATAGACAAGAGCTGACTGAAACTGTCCAAACAGAAACAAATTCTATTAAGCCTGCAATCACTGCAGGGTTTATAATGATTGGGAAAGGAAGGAAATTAAAACCAAGTAAAAGTTCAGAAAAGCATATGCTAACTGCTAAGGTCAGCTTTATAGGATCTGCTACTGATGAGGGAGATCAAACAGCATTATGGAGAGAGGACATTTTCTTTTTGAAACAACATTAGGACATAGGGTGGCACACATGGAGGCAGAAGAGAGAGAAGAAAAACAGAACGGATGGAATCGTGCCAAGAGACTAAATCCCAGATTCTTCACTGACTTCACACAAACAGGAAAGCATACATGAAGTGGAAACTAAATCCAGCGAGGCAGTGCAAACATATACAGCACAAAAGCATATATGCCAGTAGTAAGAAACAGCTAAAGTAAAGCTTCTGCTTTCAGATTGGAATAGTAAGGTTTGATCCCCTCATTTAGAAAAAGAAAGATATGGTCAAGGACAGCAAGAAGGCCAGAAAGTCCATACTTTTTTGCATGTATCTTAACTATATCAGAATCATTACAAATCATTTATTATAAATTACTAGTTATGTAAGGTCAACACTGCAGCTTAAACAGCAAAGAAACATGAGAGGACTCCAAGTAAAATATCTTCATATTGACTAGGTCTGATGAAATACCAAAAGCACATTAGTGAAGACTGAGCAGCTAGTGGACACCTTGCAGAACCTCAAAAGTCAAATGGATAGTAAACTATGAAAGGACAGTGCCTAACAAAACACAGTAAATGAAAGAGCAAAGACACTCTAGCTCATTACTCAAATTTAGGCATTAAAAAGCCTCTTATGCATAAAAATTTAAGTGAAACAGATATAAACCACAGTTCAGGAATATTTTTCAGCAGAAAACATAAGAACTACGCAAAGTCCAAAAAGGAAGAATAATTACAGATAAGAGAGGCAGATGATGTTAACATCTTTGCTAAGAATCTGACAGTCATAACGTTATTAGGAACAACACTAGCAGCACAGCGAAAACTTAATGGGAACAAGGACAAAACTGCTTGATTATTAAACGATGTATAGATAATTTTTTTTTTTTTTGAAACTAAGGAGTTCTGCATTCATGATCAGCCCAGTATTTTTTAGTATTTCCTACTAACAAGCATAAAGATCTCTTCATTTACCCTAATCCTCAATTTGCAGTGAGTTTCAAGCTGAGAAAGACAGAATATGCTGGAGAATAGCTTCTGAACTCATTTTACAGTGAATGGAAAAATGGACTGAAAAGTAAAAAGAAGGACAGGGATAAAGGCCCATAGCATGCCTAGACAGGAACATAAAGGAAAGGAAATAATGGGCCTTAGGAATGAATCTCCTGGTCACAGAGGATCAGAAGTTGAACATAAGTCAATGGCATGCTGTTGCAAAAAAGGCCGCCACCCCAGTAAGCTGTATACTAAGTAAACCTTCTGTGCTACTCAGCACGGCATTTCCTCCCCTGCAGTACCACACTGTACTTCAACTGGGCAACACCATTCAGAGAATGAACACTCGACTTTAGAGCTATGCAGCATGGTTCTGGAAGGCTGGGGAATGATTTGCTCTCCTTCTTCAGGGTGAAAAAAATGCACAGTAAAGAGCTGAAGCTGCAACAGAGAAGACTGAAATTGTAACTGAAGAAGCACTTCAACAGCAAGGACATAAAAGCTATCTGCTATCTGAAGAGCATGAGCATTGCCACTACTGTTGATGTCTTTGCTAACAGATAGAACAAGCACCCTATCAGCAATGACACTGGTATAGCTGATCCTGCTAGGAGGACACAGGGATGCATTAGGCCCCTGCTAGTGATCTGATTCTACAGTTCATATTTCAGTTTGAAGAAACAACCTAAAAGCTTTCCATAGGTTTTGTTGAAAATTTTGCATTTGTTTAACTGACAATTTATAGTCAGCATTTGAGGCCACAGACAGCTAGTCTAGTTTACTGTCTGAAATGTAATGGCTGGAAATCTTATAACCAGTCACAACAATTGGAACTCAGAATTACCTTATGCCCTTACATCTTAAAGATAAATGTTTTACTTTTTTTTAACAAAACAAAAAACTTTGTTGTAAATATAAGCTGTTGGGGCAAAAGTACAAAAGAAAGATCTTTCTGTAAGTCATTTTTCCCAAGAAAGTTTAGGATTTTCATTCCTTCTTCCCAGCTTAATTCAAAACTCTGTACTTAAAGCTGAGATCATCATGTCTTGAAGCAGAAGGCATGGCATTTCAAGGGTTTTAGAACACTTAAACAAATTCATAAATAGGCAGATTTTCACATATCATAAAACCCACCCCGTTTCAGATGTCCTTTCTTTTTCTTGAGCTAACAAAAGCAGGTTCTCATAGACTTAATACCTAATCAAAATGCAGCTGAACAAGCGCACCCATTCTTGCTCCCCTTCTCCAAAATGAAAGGTATCCTTTGTTTTTGCTTGCTAATCCATAGAAGCCTTTAAAATGGCACAAATAGAGATGGCAGCATTTTGTTCTCTAAATCAATTTTATCCTCAGCCATCAACTAGATGTTCCAGCACACAGAAAGATCAGTCCTTCCCTTCTAATTCAAAAATCCATACTACCACTGCCCTTGCAAACTGCTAAACAAGCAGTATCGGCAATGCACTTGTGTTCTGTAATATATTTACTGCAAATCCCACCGGCTTGCCTCCTAATGCAGTTTTCTATTGTGTCTGTTCTTGTCAATACACTGACTGGTCACCTTACAAGTAAGTTGCTTTGACCAACTATTTACACAAACATAAAAAAGCTTCAAGAGGAAGAAAAAAAGACCAAACAAAAAAAAAGAACATGCATGCTGCTGAGGGAGAGGGACAAAAAAAAAAATAAATCCAAAAACCCAAACCAACTAAGAAGTCTTAAACCAAAACACAAATTAACCTCAGTTTTCTGTTTTGTTATCACATAGCCAAAAAGGCTAGTTAGCTCTTCAGATCATGTAAGAAGTACAAAATACTTTCAGATAGGCAGCCTTGACACAAAGCTTACCTACCCCTTAAAGAACTTTAATCTGTAATTTAATCATCAGGGCTAATTTGTTCACTAAGAACAAATGTTCTGAAGAACATAAAGAAAAGGTGGGAGCAACTTAGCCAATCACCAATTAGTGACTAGAGTCTTCTTAAACACTCTGCAATTTCTCATTAGACACAGAATATTAACATCATAAAAATGTTCAGGGACACTCACCAAACACATTAATTTCCTGAACTGATTTCCCCGTACTAGAAAGTGTATTTTATAACTAGGCTTGCTAACAACTGAAATAATACTCAACACTCAAAACCAAAAAAACCCAAACAGCCCACCCTGATGCTTTCAAGATTCATGTAAAGCTATGGAAACAATACTGAAATCTCTAACTTGGAAATATAATCACAATACTTTCAGGTGAAATTGGAATGGAAAAAAGCTTATAGCATTATTTCACGGGGTTGTAGTATTTTAAGGTTTTGTTTTGTTGCAGGTTTTTGTTTGTTTGTGCAGCACTAGGGCTTCTTTTTTAAAAGAGACAACCTCAGGAAATAACTGATTTTTAAGTCTAACCTGATTTAACTACAGTTCGGTTAAGATTAAACTCAATTTCAGCAAGCTCTAATCTACTTTTCAATCACCTCCAGCACAATGCCAGAAACAGTTCACTGGTGGAGTTTCACAGGGGCTTTTGCTGCAATCTGTTTTACTAATATGATCAGCAGCACAGCCTGGAAAAGACAGAAAGCGGTGGGTAAGAAGACTTGCTCCATAAAAGAATTAGAAAGAAAGTAAATGCAAAGGCTTCAAGGAAGTAGAAATACATTATTTTATTCCATGGGAAAGTAAAAGCAATGGCTAAAGAATTGCAAAGAGACCTTACTAGAGTAAATGGGCAATGGAAACAATTGTACATAAACAAAATTTACACACACTAGGAGTAGACATCCCTAGCCATGTAAAATGATGGTTCCTGAGATTACAATTACCATTCATGAGCAAGAACTCAAATGTGAAAGGAATCTCCAGCAGTTCAGCATTTCAGAAGCAAAAACTTGAAAACTTAACCAAAGAAGAAATAAAAATTAAGAAAACAAACAAAAACCATCCAGGAAACAGAAGAAGGTGGTAATACAAATCTCTGGTTCACCAGCATCCTGAGAACTGCATATAGTTCTATTTTCCTTATTTCAAAAGCCTAAGTTAAAAATTAAAAAGGTTGAGTGAAAAGCAAGGAAAGTGATCAAAGAAAGCTACACAACTGTTTAAGCTGGGACTTCCCAGCCTGAAAAGGAGTCAACACAGATGGGCTGCAAGAGGTGTTAACATATTGACTCCATTGAAACTGCAGCTAGGCATCAACAGCTTCTGTCCTGAAAAGCAGCAGCCATCAAATAAAGACAGTGGAAACCAGGTTCAAAGCAAACGAAGGTTGGGAGTTGTCCTAAAGCAGGAACAACCTTCTCCACAACACAGCACAGCAATGGTAGAAACACACTAGAAAGCAGTTTTGCAGAGGAGGGCTCTGGAGAACAAGCTGAATATGCATCAGCCCCACACTCATGTGCTGATGAAGGCTACACCTCATATGAGGACACAGTATAATGACTGTAATCAACTGGCTGGTTGAAACAATTCCCCTTTCTGTTCCCCCTGTCTGGCAAGAAGGAAGATGTTGCTAAACTGGAGTAAGTCTCTAAGTGTCACCAATAAGGTGATCAGGCAATCAGAGCATACATTATACCAAGGAGAAAATAGATTTGATCAGCTTCAAGAAGAAGCGGAGAAACAAGACCTCATTACTGACAAAGAAGTGATTATGGAGAGGACTATGTCAGCTCCTTCTTAGAGGTGCACAATAGAAGAACAAAAGGCACACAGTGATTACCAGTGCGGAAAGGCAAACTCCCAATTGGTGAAGGATAAAATTCTTCAGCATAAGGGCAGGTCAAACACTAGTAAGCGTTGTCCTGACATGTCACGCAATATTACCTCCATAAAGCTATTTCAAGTAGAAATTTGATACTTAGAAGAACACGGGTTGCAAATTCAGCTTGACTATGGGACCAACCTGCAAGAACTTTAAAAGCCATAGCCTACATGTAAGCACAAGGACTAATCTGTTAAACTAGATGGTTTGACAATTAAATGCTGACAAAATTATGAATTCTCCCCACCTTTGTTTTTCCCCTTTCTGAGAGGAACTATGTGAGCAACTATTGTTCAAATACCTACACACAAGAGTCCAATTAAGAAGTGTGATGCAGAAGGTGACAATAGTAGCATTTGACATAATTGCCATTAGATATCCCTAAATCTTACCCCAAGTGGAAAAGTAATTTCATTAGTTCCATTCAAAGCTGTTATAATTTTGAAAGTAGGTGCAGTTTTCTGATAAGTGCCAGTAGACCCGAAATTTGCTCTAAAGGCTTTTACTGTATGCCAGTGGTGATCTATCAAGCCTAAAGGATCCTAATTTTCCATTCTGCACAGGAGACACTGCAATTTTAGCACTTCGCTACAAACATTTAAGTAGAGAGAGAAGAAAGGCAATTCAAATGCTCAGCTTGATTTGGTATAACAACCAGCAGACGGAGGAAAACCATTAAGCTTTCCCCACGGAATCTCTTGTGACAAAAGGATATTGCACATTCACAAAGCATCTCCCTCTTACTCCTCTCCTTACCCCAAAAGTTACTAGGACTTTTTTTCCCTTTCCTCCAACTGAGTAGATACACAAAGTACATCAACAGACATGTGGCAATGCAAGCTCCAGCAACGCAAGGGAAGTCTAACAATGTAACTGGTAGAAATAGTGTTCCTCTCTCCGGCTCTGTGAGGAACCTGAAATCTGGTAGACTAAGTCTAAAATGAGAGACGATCAGGCACTATTTAACATATGTACAGTGTTTACACTGTAACACACTTTTGAATTAAGTTCTATATGGAGCTGACATAATAGATGGTATCTGACAACATGGTTATGTGAAAGCCACATGGAGATGTACTTCACAGTGCCCTGAATCTGTCAGATAATTCCTTCACAATAATGCTGGCCTCGAGCTTGAAACATGGTTCAAAAGTCATGTAAGTTGAAGTAATTATTCCAGTTTCTTCTTTCAAACCAGCAACTCTATTTGTGGTTGAAATGGCTAGGCTGCTGACACAACTGTACTCATTTAGAAACCAAATATTTGTACAATCAGTACAATTTTTAGAGAGAAAAATACTATCATTTTCTCTTTTAAATAAAAACAAATTTTGCATGTCTTTTTTGGCTGTGCCAACTGTAAAATGCTCTTGAAACATTCACTGCACACCACCAAAATCTTAAGGAGTTTTTCAATCCAGTAATTAAAATGTAGGAAAAAAGAAAAAAATTAATTTATCTTTAAATCCCTTTCAACAGCAAAGCCATCCTTCTCAGGAGCTGTAGAGAGCTAACTAAGCTCCTTAATTCCCTTCTGTTTAACCCACTCCTGAAGACTGATGCTCTAATGAGATATCATTAGAAGACTTTGTCCTTTGCTGTAAAGCATTAGAAATGATTCCATGGAACAGTCCAGGATAAAACGGACGTGTAACTCTTGTACAACTGGTTAATGCAATGCAGGTTTGGAGTTTGTGTACTTTTCTACAACAGGCAAGCTACTGAATGACAGGTCTGCCTCCAGGCAGGTCACAGAGATCAAAAAGACCCACCCAAAGAGAAGGAAACCTTGCCATAACTGTTGGGATAGCAGAAACCCAGACACTGCAGTAGTTTATAAGTCTAGCACCTGGTTCAGCACTGATGAATTTTTTTTTCCTATGGCTGCATGCCAATGAACAAAAGATAATCTTGCACCTAACCAACCTAGACATTAAATGCACAGGAAACCTTATCTTCTGACTTATGACAGAAGATGACAAGCAGAGCTGGGGAAAATAAAGACACACTGCCCTAGGAGCCCAGGGCAGCAACTCTAAGTACAGCAGGATTTTTAACACCCAACCAGCTCTTCATTTGGGCACTAGCAGCTGGTTCATCTGCTTTGCCAGCCACAGATGTCACACTGAGGAAAATCTCACTTGAACAATATAATACAGAAAATAAACTTAAGACCACACAATGTTCTTATTCATTCTGTCTTGACACATATAAAAACAACATCTAAATCAACCTACATCTACCTAAACAAATCCTCAGGTGGTTGTTTCTGTTTCAGGAATGCCAAACTCGGTCAGTAACTATTGACCTTAAAATAATTTCTAAGAACACCTCATAAGTGTCTACATAAAACATGCTCTTAAGAAAAATCTTTTAAATTCTTTAACTAAAGAAGTTTAAAAGCCTACACAGAAAAAGAAGGAAACAAAACAAACCCAAATCTAAACCAGACACCAATGTGTCAAAGAGATTATTTCCTGACCACTGTTCAGCCAGCAGACTGAAATGCAGCAGCACCTTGATTTAAGCACACATCATGCAGTTAAACACTGCGAAGTGCCAAAGGTAGATTTGTGAGGGAAGCCTTACCATGGCCATTTCTGGACTTAAATGCAACATATTCCACTGGAAGGCTCTGCCAGTAGAGCTGTTTGTGTATGCAAAGTTCACCTCAGTTAAGTCCGTTTGTAACAACATTCAAGTTTTGACTAACTTTATTTTAGTTAAATTGTAATAGATTACTGAATTAAATGAAGACAGAACTGCTGACACAAATCCATCCATACAAGAACTCAAATTCATTTACATTCAGGCTAACTGCAAGTACTTCATTTTATCTAAGTGACTGTACCTTAACGGTGATGTACACACCACACTCCATAAATAAGCTCTGCTGCAGCGTAATTTTATTTTTCAAACAGCAGCCCAAGCAGTCTGAAGAGTTTCACACAGAGCAAGTACAGCACCCAAACAGGAGGAAGACCTTAAAAATGTTAACGTTTGTTCACTGGAAAGTTTCCCCATCACTGCATTTTCCAGTAACAAAGATGTTGTCAGAAATGACAATTTTTTGTGTCCCCTGATGATGCCTTGCTAGCATTTGGTTATAAGCCATAAAGCAGGAATAATTTCAGCCTGTCAGGAGTCTAGCTAATGCCCAGTTTCCCCCTAGAGAGAATTCCTGTCAAACGTAATGAGAGCTCCAAAGGCCCTTTCTACAACATAATGAGCACTTAGGCCATGCTGGTGATCAGCCAGCAAAAAGCATCAATTTGAGCCTGGCTACACCCTTGGGGGTAGACGTCACCAGTTAATAAGAATTATGATTACTATCTGTCAAAAGCCTCCTCAGAACTTATCGTTAGCAGTGGAAATTCAGAAGAATGTCATTGTTAGGCTTTTTTTTTTTTGCTTCCTGTAATCTAAGGCCACCTACATACTGAACTGCAACACCATTTGGCATCCTCACTGCAGGCATCTAAATCAATAGCCTTTAACATGAAGGTGCTACTTTTACTAGAAATTAGAATTACTTAACATGTAAAAGCATAGTATCTGAGACTCACATCCAGAGAAATGTGTTTATGCCTTCAAAAACCTATTCTTAACAGCACACACAAAGCAAGTGGGCACTATGCTCCCCAGCTACAACTAACACAGATATATAATGCTCGGTCATAAATCTTAAACACTTGCGAAGTATCACTGCCTACAGGGTACATAATTCTAATTGCCATACATACAGAACATTAAACCTTTACACATATGTTAAGGTCAAAGTGGAAACCTTAGCTCTCACACAATTTAATTCTGTGGGTTTAAATGATTTTATCTGAAGTTAATTCCTAGTACACAAACTGAAATCACACATTCTCTTCAAAGATCTCCTGAAAATAACATCCATTTTGCAGCAAATGAGCTTCCTATACAGATACTGGCTTCCTCACAGGTTACAGTATGCCAAGAAGTTGTTGAAGAGAAAAAATGTAAAAAAAAAAAAAAATCTCAGAAACACAAAGCTATGAAAAGTCACCTCAAAGGAAAACTGACGTTATTCTAAAACACAAGCCACAAGAAGATTAGTTAAGCTACAGTACACAACCAAGTCAAACACTAAGCTTACTGTTCCATCTGGTTATTTGGTGCATTATTAAAAAAAAAAAAAAAAAAGAGGTTGTCATGATACTACTTCTTTTAATGACATTTTGAATTGAAACAAGCATACCGCCAAAACCCAAAAGAACACCTACCCAGACTTGCAGATAGAAAACTATCATGGAATTACAATGCCACCTTACCAAATATAATATCCTTAGGGAAAAACAAAGCAAACAGCAAAAAAAAAATCAAAGAGTTCAGAGTTATAAAAGCAAAATTCAACTCCGTAATTCACTTGCTTAATGAATGTCTTTGAATATACTGAAGATCTGAAGCCTGAACTAATCAATTTCTTCGCTGTGCCCTAGCCGGTCAGCCATGCTCTTTAATTTAATGAAACAAGAGTTTTAGATGAAATAGCACATACACATCAAGAAAGAATTGTATTGTTGCACTTTGAAATGTGTCCAACTGTGCAACTTCATCTAATGATAATTTTTTTAAGAGGCCATCGATTTCTGAAAGACTTATTGTACTAGCATCTTGATGAAAAAGTGAATGTCAGCATATCTACAGAATACTTACACCCTGCCATTAATGCTTTATTTGGCAGACAATGACTACTCAATTGAGGGTCCTCTGAGCTGTGCAATCATTTAGCTTTTCTTCTCTTATGAGGTCCTTAGTGTCTTGTTCCAGTTCAATACTCTTTTTATTCGCCATTATAGTTGCCATAAGTGTGAATTTTATGGGAACTTGCAAACTCATAGTCATAACCAGAGCTTTCCAAGTCACTAATCTCTTCATACCTTTATAAGGCAAGGATTTGAGTAACTATGACTACATATGCTACACAGACATAAGATCAGTTCTACATGTCAGAGCCTCTACCAGTAACAAACAAAAAAACCCAACCCAAAAAAACCCAAACTTGTAAAGTACTGAACTGCATTTTTAAAACCACAGACCTTCCCTATTTATGCCAAAGTTTTTCAAGACCAATACCAAAAAGGCATTTAACCTAATCTACACCTCATCTGGGCGGTAGGCAAAGGTCTACTAATCAGGCTACAAATCAGGCTATTGATTCAGACACAATACAGTCATCTGAGCATAAACAGCAGACCTACATTTAAATACACCAGACAGACTGCAGATTTTGTGGCTTAAAAAACAAAATGTCTTACCTGTTTGTGCATTTCAATGTTTAATCCATAGGACATTTCATAGTACTGCAAATAAATGAGCATACATTATTTTCTTATGCTGATGTACGTTGTATTAGGAGATATTTACTGAAATAAAGATAGAACCAAATATACTTACCATCACATAATGCCTCTGCATTTCCGTCTTTTCGCTTGCCAGCTTCTCACATTCCAATTTAAGGCTACAAAATAGATCATGCTTTAATGTAACATGTCATTTTTTTGACATCTACCCACTCTATTTGTATTTTGACAGAAGCTGCTAATTAAAAAAACCTCAAACTAACTTGCAATGTAGAAAGACTTAATTCATACTTCAAAAAAAAAGTCTGAAGAGGAAACGTAAAAAACATTTCATGGGTGCTGTATGAGGCCTGAACTATCTCCAGAACCTAAACATATCCACCTTCATAATTTGACAAAGAGCTGCTATTAAGTGCTACAACTTACAAGTTAGAATAGGATATGAATTTCTCTGAAGTACTTCTCAGGAGTAAAATAGATAAAATAGAGGCATTTCTTTCTACACAGTATTTAGTAAATTACTGCGAAGAAACATCACTCCTATTTACAATTACAGCTTGAGTATAATTCTTACCTTAAATACACTCTAGCAAATGCTACCTTGCCCAGTGCTTGAAAACTAGTAACTCTGACTATCATTTACTGGCAAGTTTCTTTTCCATTTTTTTTTCATAAACAAAAGTAAGTTGCATTTGGCACTTGCACATCTCATCACAAACAGTGGTATAATTCTGACTACTTTCACTGAGAGCCTCAACATTCCCTTTGTTTTCTATCAAACTGATTTTTTTTTTAAATGATACTTGTGAGCATCCTATGGAACACTTGGCGTGCAAGCAGTATTTTTCACTTTAAATTACAATACTGAATGTTTAGAGTTTACACTGTATTTCTTAAGCAATAAATAGCTTAAACAAGTTAATGATTTTTGATAAGACCACACTTCCAGAGGTAAAGGAAGAGGAATCGTAACTAAAAGCAAGCGATTCTCAAGTGGGAAACCCATAAAGCTTTTACTTCTCTCCAATTATTCCAGCTGCACATAAGTATAAAATTAAGGAAGATTAATGCTCCTTAACACCAGTTGCCCAGGGTCAAAAGAACCTGTACACTAAATCTCTGAAAGGACGTCAGCAGCAAGCACACACACCACAAAGGTGAAGAGCAGCGCAGCAATGACGAGCGCATCCCACGGCTTCCATGGATTCTGGCAAACTTTTTGTTGCTACTCCAAGTACTTGTGTGCTTTAACCGTCCTCCCTGGCTCTTAACCACAGGACGCTGGCGTTTTACTAATTTTTGCATTAACACCACACACAAATAAGCAAACAAGAGAAGTAGCCTCTTTAACGCGCTGTGCCACAGAATTTGCGCAGGTCTTCTCTTGATATACTGCAATGACCCCTCCACATACAGGTTCCCAAGACATACTACATATTTTCCAGGGCACAACGGGGCCGAACTGTCCAGCTTCGACGCCACCACCCTTTCGCAGCTGCCTGGGGAGCACGGGCCCGCGCAGGGCAGGGCTGTGTCCCCGTTCGTGCCCCGTCCCCCCGGCAGCCCCCGCCCCCACCGCGGACCAGGGCTGTCCACGCTCCCCTCATCGGCCCGTCGGGGTCTCTCGGCGGGGCTCCGCCGCGCCGCCGCACGCCACCGCCTGGACGCGGCCGTTCGCTGCAGCCCCCCGCGCCCGGCCGAGGACCGGGCGGTAGTCTCTGTTCCGGGGCGGCCCGCCGGCGCTCACCTGTGGTACTGCGCCTGAAGGAACTGGAACTCTTCTTTGATGCGGTCCAGCGACTCTGGGATGGTGAATTTGAAAGGCTGACCCGCAGCCTGGTGCGGGGTCTGGCGCGGTGGCGGCACGGGAGAGAGATGCACGTTCAGACATAGCGCGGCCGCCCCGCGGGGAAGAGGAGACGGCGCTGCCCATCGCGGCCGGGCCGGAGGGATGGAGAGAGCGTCCGGCGCGGTCCGCCCCCGCCCCGGGGCGCTGCGCACTTGTTACCCACCTTCCCGTCCCTCATCTGCGGTGGGGCCGAGGTTACCCGCACTCCGACTCCGACCCACCCGCTCCTGCCGCCAGTGTCTACACGAAAGCGGGGCGTGCCGGCTCCTCCCCGCCGACCCCCGCCGCGGAGGCACAGCCAGCCCCATTCCGGGCCCTGTGTTCGCCGGATGCTGCCCGGCCCGGCGGCGACCCCCTGCCTTCATTCCCAAGGCAAATAAGTTGCCCACGCAATAAAAAGTAGAGGGGGCCGCTCCGGCAGGCAGGATGAGCCGCTACACCGCGGAGGGAGCGAACTTGTGAGGGCGCCTTCCTCTCCCTCCCCCCAGCTCTAGCCGAGTAAGCGAGCCGAAGGTACGCTCCGGACCGCCCGGCCCTCGCCCCGCGCCCCTCACCCACGGAACGGCGGCCCCAGTCGTACTTACAGGGTGCCGGCTCTGGGGGAACATGGCTCCGGCCGCGGCGGGTCTCCCTGGCAGCGCGGTTCTCGCGGCGAGACTCCCCGCCCTGCCCCGGCTTCACACTGGGTGCGCCAAGGGGACAGGAGCGGCGGCACCCGCCGACCGCCTTCCCTCCGCCGCCGCGGGCAGGAGCGGGGCGAGGCGCGGCTCAGTGCCCCCGCCGCGGGGACATCCCCCAAACGCGGCGTCTTTTGTTGCTGTCGTTCCGAGGAGGGCTGAAGGTGGCCGGGAAAGGCGGACGGGCCGCGCTTGGGACGGTCACCACCGCTCCGCGCTCCTTCGGCGGCGCGTCGACCGGCGGGCGGCGCCCGCAACGCCCGGGCGGGACGGGACCCGACGGGGCGCAGGGGGGCAGGCAACAGCCGCCCCTCAGCGGGAGTGAATAATCCCCTTCACGGACTCGCAAGTCGTCGATGCGATTGTAAGGCCGGAAACCCCGAGCGGAGGCGACTCCTCTCTCCACTTCTGCCCCTTGTCAAAAGGGGAAAATCCAGCCTGAGAAAGCCGGACGTAGTGTCAGCGGCGGGACGGTCGCAAGCCGAGGGGCCGAAAGAAAGTCTCCAGGGAGGGACGCGCTGCTCCCAGGCGTCGGCGGAGGGGTCAAACCACCAGCAAGACACAGAGCGATGAACAAGGGAGGAAGGCAGGAGGAGGAGGAAGGAGGCGGGCGGGAGCTCTTGCACAGCCGTCCCCGATCGGAGCAGCTCCAATAGCACATGCACGAAACACTGGAGGACAGAGGAAAGGGTACCACACACGCAGCAGACACTCTTCCGTTAGTTGCAAAGAAGTCCCTAGGACAAAAGGAAAGCAAACCCCTCAAGATGCTCGCTGGCCTTAGCGTCCAAGCAACCAGCCCCGTTGGGGAAGATTCGGGGAAGAAAAAAAAAAAAATAAAAAAAAAAACCAACAAAAAGCAAGCGTCCGTTTGAGGTTTAAATCAGACGGGAAGCTCCTTCGCGCAACGGCACCACTACAGCCTTCTCCAGGCGGGCGCGTATCTGGGAGCTGCGCGTCTCACCAGAGCCCCCCGAGCGCGATACATCGCGGCGACATCAGCAGCAGCAGCATCATCCTCATCCTCGCTCTTCTCCGCGGTGGCCCGCCGCTCCTCGTCAACCCGGGATAAAGTTCTCCCCTATTGAAAAATCCGAACTCGAGCGTATGGGAACACCACTGGCTTCCTTTTCCCCGTTCCCTCCGCGCCGGCCAACAGCAAGGGGAAGCCGAGGCGGCGGCCTGGCGGGCGGCGCTCGGCGGGACCGGAGCGCGGCCGTGGCCGAGCTGGACACGCCGAGTTCGCCCG
Organism: Aphelocoma coerulescens; assembly: GCF_041296385.1. NCBI lineage: Eukaryota > Metazoa > Chordata > Aves > Passeriformes > Corvidae > Aphelocoma > Aphelocoma coerulescens. The sequence goes on from NW_027184085.1 coordinate 36,693,198, forward strand.
CGCCGCTTACATTAGCACGCGGTTTCACACTCCGCCGGCTAACCAGCCGCGTGGCCCCGCCTACGCCGCCGCGCGGGGGGGCGGCCGCCCAATCGCCGGCTCCGCCGCCAACGTGGGCCCGTGACGCGCCTCAGCCCCACGGGCCAATGGCGAGAGCCCGAGTCGCGCCGCCTTTCGGCTTTCCCTGGGAAGCGTTCTGCGGCGGAGCGGCGGGAGCGCTCCGAGCTGGCCAATGGGCGGGCGCGGGGCGCGCGGCGCCGCGGGGGGGGCGGGGAAGGTCGGCGGGAAGGAGAGCGGGGAGGCCGAGCTGTCCATCAAAGTAACGTGGGGCTCCCGCGCGGGCGGGGCTGCAGCAGCGTGCGCGCGGCGCCTGCGCGCGCTCCTCCTCTGCCGGCGCCGCGGGTGCGGGGCCGGCCCCGGACAGCAGGCCCGGCACGGCGGGGCCCGGCACAGCCCGCCCCGGCACGGCGGGGCCCGGCACAGCCCGCCCGGCATAGCGGGGCCCGGCACAGCGGGGCCCGGCACAGCGGGGCCCGGCACAGCCCGCCCGGCACAGCGGGCCCCGCACGGCGCCCCGCGCTGACACTGCGGCGGGCGGGTCGGGCGCGCGGCCCCGCCGCGTTCGCCAAGCGACAGCGGCGGGGCCGTGGCACCTGCTGACAATGCGCCACGGAGAACGCCGAAAGCAAGGATAAACCCTCCCGCGTGCCTGCGCGGCTCAGGGCACGCCAACTGCTGTGTGGGTTGGAATGGCCCTCTGATCAGACGGAAGTTGTCGTTTGGGGAAAACCGGCTTCTTTTTAAGAGGGGCCTGATAGAGGAAAGCTGTCAAGAATTTTAGTTTATAGGCCCACTTGAGATAGATTAGGGTCGAACAAATTCCACAAACTGTGTGTGCTTGCTGAGGAGATGACAAATGGTGACATAGCTTGCAGTGGGAAGTAAACTTCAAAACATATCCTCTATTAGCAAGCACCTTATTCACAGAATTCCACAATGAAGTGTGAAATACCTTTGGACTTAAAAGGGTGCCTTAAGACACACTTGTGCTGTTAGTATATACCTGTGTGCTACCTAAAAAGAGGTCTTAGCATGTTGAATCATTTAAACACGGTAAGGGTGATGTTATAGTGTGCATTTTCTTACAATTCCTCACTAATTTTTACTAGATACAGATTACTTCCTTAGAACTGGGTTGTGCTTCATCTTGTATCCCAAAGAAAGCAGTCTGTGTTTAAAATAGGATAGGAAATTTGATGTTTTGCAATATCAAGGTAAAGCTCTACTCATTCAAGAGTGATAACTTCCCATTATTATTCCCAGAATATTCTGTATTCACAGTTTTACTTAAACACAACCAACACAAAAGGAAATGAAACTGTCTTAGTCTTCTGCAGTGAAAAGTTTGGACTTCATTCCAGGACTGCAGAGTTTTATCAGTGAGCACTGATACATCTGTGTCTCAATGCTTGTCTGTGTACATGTATATATGTACATGTAATGGTGTCTGTACCTACAGGTGTACATATATATGTGTGTTTCTGTTTATGTATAGGGTGCATATGTGCATCCTGGGGAAAACATGAATAAATACATAGGCTTTTAATGGTTTTTAAGACACGAGGCAAAATACCCTTGATAGTGAGCTTTGGTAGACTGTGGTTCCCAGGACGGGAGTGTAAACTTCTCTGGTGTTCCACTTGCATAAGCAAAGCTAAAAATCTTGCATTCTGTTCCCAGCTCTTCTCTTGTTCTCTTGGACAAGCCAACTCTCTACTCTGTTCATAGCAATGGAAAGCTTAATTACTTAATGCTTAGTAAAGTACTTAGATCTTCGATGAAAGGTGCCATAAAAATGCAAACTATGATTATGCACTTTGTGTGTGTACCTAGTAGCTATGGAGTCTATAATAATGTAACACTTACCTAACTTTCGTTGTACTTTGCTTAACCTGCTGGCACAAGTTGTTAATGAGATATTGACAGATATGACATTAATACAACACTGTTTTGGAACATAAACAAAAGGGGTTTGGGTTTTTTTTAATTGCTCACCTACATGAAAGTTGAAATGTCTTGTTACCTGTATTTGTCAACATTAAAACGTCCAAGGCATGTTTTAACAGAAAGAGAAAAGCTCTGTTTTCCTGGTTTTTATTAGCAAGTGCTTTTAACCTACTTAGATTCTGTAATCAGACACTTAAGGGCATTTTGAATCTTATCCATTATATTTGAAATAGAAGATCTGTACAAGCAGGAGCAGAATCAAATGTGATGGCTTTTTTTCAAATGAGAGCCACTGACATTACATAGCAGGAGTAATAACCAACATGATCTGATATTTAACTAATTTATAATGCATCATCATTGGCTCATTAGAACATAAAAAAAAAATCTTTTTGTTGGATGGATATAAATCTGGATTAATTCCAGGAAACTGAACATTCTCATTCCATGGCAATATTCACTATTTACACCACAGAAAGGCAGCAAAGTATGGCTAAGCATGCTGTATTCCAGTAGGTAGCATTTTATACCAGATCATTATTCCATCATTACACAATGTTGTATATACTCTACAAAATTCTCCAACTGGATTAAAAATAATTGGTTTTAAATCTGTCTCATGTTTTAAAAATAAAATTAAAATATTTCCTTCAGTATTAACCTCCCCAACCATGCTGCCTAGTCATCCATTTGACTCTGTTGTTTGAAATCAGTTGTTTTTTACTGTAAGAGTTTTAGTGTAGTCTTCCTACCTCATACAGCAAAGAGCCTAATCCTAAACTGGCTATGTACTGAAAACTCACATGAAGCAGTTGAAGCTTTGAGTGAAAAAAAATCACTATTGGGTCTAAAATGTAGGTTAAACATACTGAGAGGGTTTCAGATGTAGTATCCATTTCTTAGGGAAAAGATGTATTGTATGATGTTCTGTTTAATGCACTGTTTATTATATTTTTTCTTTCACTGTTCACAGTACTGTTTACAGGCAATATTTTTTAACTTTGCACAAACTGGCACATAAAACAAAAATGTTGATAATGTTAATCACTAGGAGTTAGCTGCCGGTGGGCGGTAAACAATTTAGCAAATGTGTGATTTGTCCCACTCTTCTACTCTCTATATAGTGAGAGCAAGTCTATGGAGGAAGCAATTCTAAAATTCAATAGAGTTTATGCTTTCAAAGTTTTAGATGGATCACTGGATTTTCAACTGCAAGAGAAACATGCTCATGGGCATGGGGGTTGTTCTGTTTGGTTTTGCTTGTTTTAGGGTTTGGTTTGTTTTTTTAATGCCAGTGTGGTGCAGATGAAAGAGAAAAAAAAAAAGTACCTGAATCATACAGTACATGTGGTATAGTAGTGACTGTCAATACAGTTGAAAAAATAATAATTATTATATATGCAAAACAATATCACTTTTAAAATATTCATTTATTTATGAAGTGCAAATGGTGTGAATAGGGTAAAGCAATTACATTTTTAATTATTTGCTATCTTTTGGCTAATATCCATTGCATACCCTTTTTGTAATTTGATTTCTTTTTAATTAGTAACTTTCCTTGTAGGCAAGAATGTTCAAAAAGTTGCACTATGTCATTTTACCATCATGACTGTATTCACTTCCCCCATTCCTTCACCCTTAAAAAATCCCTGAGTTGAATTTGAAAAAAACAAGTCAGTAGCAGATCGTGTAGCAGTAAAACCTCACATAGAATCAGATCCAAAGAATCCCTTTTGGTTTCACACAATATGGTAAAATTAGAGATTGCAGGAAACCAAAAAAATTAAACTGGGAACATTTGAAAAGAAATGACTGGGCTTTATGAAAATGACACATTGACTGGCCAGTGTGTTTTTTTATCGACCATTTCTTTGTTGAGGCATAGATCAAAGAAACCTGCATATGTTTTCATTTTGTTCTAAGTCTAACTAGAAAATTACATCCAGATGTTTAATAGGCATTCTGTTGGTTTTCTGCATTGATTAGATATGTTGGTACTGTTTGCTTACAAGTGTAGCCGGATCATTAGCTAATGCAAAGAAATGTTTGTAGCGAGTTGCTAATTAGGTCTTTTGGAAACTCTCCATACTAAGGAACAATTTGTACAGTGGCCAGAAAAACTTGCGGTACTTGAGAAGTTGCTTTCCCTTCTGTGTCTGGGAAAAAACAGTCAGTTGCTTTCCCTAATCTTCTTTTGCCTACAGGGATTGCAGCTTGATCCCAGTGGGTTGAAGTGCAAATAAATTAGGAAGAGACCACACACACGCACGTGCGTGCGCGCACACACACACTCCCCACACACACTCTCCCCCCACCCCCAATCTGCTCCTTTAGTCAAAATTCAGTTGTACAATCTTACAAAAAGCTAGCCAAAATGGAGTGCTTAAAACTAAAATGTGTTAAATTCTCAACATTCATGTTATCAAATACACAGCATTTTTGAGCATACTTTAGAGACAGATGGGGAAGCCCTTTATGATAAATGAGTGTACTTGAATTCATTACTGTGGTACTTATAATTAAAGTAGCTCTTTCTCAACTTCACTACTTCTGCAGGGTACTTCAAGACAAAGCTTGGGGAAAGTGTATACATGGATGACAGAGGGGTGAAAGAGGCGCAGAAGAACTTTAATCATCTGTGTTTTGTTAAGTCCAAAAAGAGGTCAGATGTATTACCTGTTTACAATATTGACACAGAAATTGTTGTAGACTTCATGGCTCTGGCCTGATAACCTTCTAGGTGCAATGTCACCTTCTAAAGGATGCTTGACAGTGTCAATGACATTTCTAATAAAGACCACTTGCCAGTGTATCACACTTCAGCCTGTAGCAGAATGAGGCCTCCATCGCAGGAGGTGACAGCTAAAGGAGCAATGTGTGTATATTACGTACAGTAAATGAGAGCGCATGATCATACCAGCTCCCTGATCCTGTCATCACACACATGACAAAGTTTTACTCCTGGAAATAGTCCCTTTGAAGTCCATGACAATACTTACTTGAAAAAGGGTACCTTTGTGTCAGACTTCACCAGACCAGGGCTGTGCATACAGAATAGTATACAGAATAGGTTGTGTGTGACATACGTATGCAAAACACATGTTTTTATCAATGACGCCATGCAAGTGTAGAAGTTTTATCCCCCTCTTCAGGAACTACCTAAAAAGGAAGGTTTCCTCAAAGGTACATTAATTACTAGTCACTTCAGTGGACTAGTTGTGGGATACTATTTTTCCTTGCCTGGCAAAATACTAAAACTTTTCCATCCCATTTTAGTTCCATATATATATAGTCTTTTGACAAGATTAATAGAAGTTTTTTTCCCTGAAGCTGTCAATAACATTAGAGTCTACAGATCACCAAAGACCCTTAGACTTAAAACCAGTAGGGAAATAGCATTGGCACAAATGGTCTTGTGGAAATGATGCTTTCAAAACATTTGTTGAAATGGCTGAAGGAAGTTTCACTGTGCAAAGAAAGGGATTGTCTGAAAGGGAGAGATGGCTCCAAGTGCACTAGCATTTCAGGATTAGGAACAGCAACTTGCTTGCTGCTGCTAAGGTACATGAAGCCCTATCTTTTATCCTAGTATCTGTTCTCCATGTATGAAAGCAGCAGTCTTTAGGAATCTTTAAAGTACAGATGTGATACAGAAATATTGTGTGTGGAGCCATGGCTCTCTGTCAGCCGATAGGAAGCAGATTAAACTGAAAGTTGGGTACAGTTTGGCAGCTGTTGCCTGTAATACTTCTGCCTCTCAGTCCTTCAGAAGAGGTTCTTGCCTACTGAGGTTTTAAACATCATATGAGCTGCTCTTATACCAACCTTCTACTCCAGACTTCAGATTTCAGTCTGGTAAAGTCTAGATGAAAGCAGATTGTCCTGTCCTGCTGTCTCTTTGTAATGCAGATGCTGTAATGTGCTGGCATGCTACAGCTGCAACATCTGTGGAGATGCTCTTCCAGCACTGGTGGAAAAAAGACATTAAGTCTGCTTCCAGATTTCCCCATCCCTAAAAACTCTGGTCTCCCATATTTTTGCGGGAATGGAATTAACAAATATGTCTTTTAGGACCCAATGAGAAGTAGAGGAATTATGTGAAAGAAGTTGCTACACAAGGGTAGTGATGAGGAGAAGAAATGGGGAGAGGAATTAAACAGGGACCAAACATTTCAGTACCGGCATGATGCAATTCTTAACAAATGTGGAAATTTCCTTAGTAAAACACCATTGAACTTCAGGCAAGATTGTAAACAGTAACAGTTACTGACAGGATAAAAAGAAAATAATTAACTATCTGAGTCATCCAGTACTGTCCACCTCTCTGTTTTTCTACTTACACGGCCCTTCCACTACATTCAATGCAGGTGTCTCAGTTGATATCCTGAGGGGCTAACATGTAATGACAACTGTGATTACTAATAGAGTATATCCATTTTCCAAAATATGAAATAATAAATTCCACCATTTGACATGCACATAGAATTGTCACTAATATGTATCATCTACTCAGTCCTCAAGTGAACGTCCACATGAAGCATCCAATCAAAAGGCATGTCTTGCCTGTCCATGTATTGTGTGTCCATCTATGTCCATCTATTCTGATATACTCAGAATATGCTCATAATCATTGACATCACCCAGTAGAAAATTGGTAAGGAAAGAAAAAATAGATCCATCCTGTTTAATTCCATTTCTATATTACTGCCTCTAAAATACCAATATGCCTTCTGCTGCAGAAAATCACATCATGATTACATAGACAGTAGAATAACTGTGGTTAGTAGTCCAAATATCTGAATATTTAGCAGTAAGAAAGCATGATGAAGAGTTAATAATAATACTGCTTGTTAAGAAGGGAGCAGCCAAAGTCACTGAAAGGATCTCTTTTGTGAAAACAAGAGAGCTAATAAGTACAGTATAGTTGGGATGTTGAACGCTGCTTTGGTGTGGAGGGGATGGTGGGGGTAGGGAGGGGTTATGTTACATTGTTTCGGGTCTCAGTTGTTTTTTTGTTGCTGTTTGGTTGGGTTTGGGTGTGTCTTTTGCACAAGAATGATTTTCTATCTATCCTGAGCTCAAAAGCAAATGAAAACTATGCACATATTCATAATTTACTTTTATAAATTCAGTAGTTGGTAGCAAGACATTTTCTACCCAGCCTCTCACATTTTCTGCTGTAGTTTTACTGTTAATGTGCTTATGCATGCTCAGGTGCTCAGCTGTCTGAGTTAAGTAGCATCCATGCAGAAGAAAATCTCAATGCATCATGACCCTAGAGCATAGCTCAGGAGAATGTCTATGCCCTAAAACTGGCAGTAGATTTTACTGAGCAGACTGAATCTCATAAGTGAAACCATTATATCTTCATTAATTTTGCAATAAAATAGCTTGCAAATCTCACCCATGTAAACCCCAAAAAGCAGAAAGTAAGCAACCCAAGACATACAGGAAAAGAGGTGCACATGCACCATTTAGCATTATTATACATTGAAGTAAATATTCTTATATTGCCCATATTTTGGTTTTGATTAAGTTGTTTCACTTAAATGAAAGAGATACATGATTAGTCTTCTGGAGGTGGGACAATACAAAACCACTTTTATCAGTTCTTTTCACATCTGCAAGTGAAATACCTCCTCTCCTCTCCTCTCCTCTCCTCTCCTCTCCTCTCCTCTCTCTCCTCTCCTCTCCTCTCCTCTCCTCTCCTCTCCTCTCCTCTCCTCTCCTCTCCTCTCCTCTCCTCTCCTCTCCTCTCCTCTCCTCTCCTCTCCTCTCCTCTCCTCTCCTCTCCTCTCCTCTCCTCTCCTCTCCTCTCCTCTCCTCTCCTCTCCTCTCCTCTCCTCTCCTCTCCTCTCCTCTCCTCTCCTCTCCTCTCCTCTCCTCTCCTCTCCTCTCCTCTCCTCTCCTCTCCTCTCCTCTCACCATCTCACAACAAATATAAACAGATACTATTGCTAATAAAAAGCTTTGAGCAGCAAGTAAGTTAATTCTTTTTGTATGAAGGCAACGTTTTTTAAAAACTGTGTTTACTCATAGAAGCTGATTGCTGGAAATGAGAGACAGGTAATTGTTTCTCTCAGTGGTAAACATGAATTACTACTTTGTTTCCAAAGGAGTTTTATACACCCTCTAAAAGCTGAATGGCATGTAAGGTGAAATGCAAGATTGAAAAGATAGAAAAGCTCTTTGTTGATTTTAAGCTTAGTTGGGAAGACAAACAGAAAACAGAACCATGGGTTGGCATCAGACATGCATGACGTAGGAACATTAGTCATGTAAACAAGGCAACCTGAAAGGATTAATAAGATAAATTATACCCTAGTAATCACCATCCGAAAATCTGAAAGAAAATATTCTATTTAAACATCAAATCACACGTTCCACAAACAAGGGATAAAAGTTGACAATCTAGACAATAAAACAGATTCTTATAGATATGCTACTGGTTAAAAAGGAATTGAATCCATGCTCCAGGTTTTGCAGTAGCAAACAACTGCCTGTTTGCCTACTTGTGGACTTTTCTCTTTTAATTGAGAAATAATTACTTTCCTTGCACTAACCAACAGTTTAGGCCAGAAATGTTGGCACAAAACCTCCAAATAAGCGATTTTGCATAGTCATAAGACTTGCGCTCCAGACCCTTCATCATCTCCGTTGCCCTTTTGTGGACACTCTTCAGTTCCTCAATGTCTCTTGTCATGAGGGGCCCAGAACTGAACACAGGATTCAAGGTGTAGCCTCACCAGTGCAGAGTGCAGGGGGGTGAACCCTTACCTTGTCCTGACGGTCACACCATGTCAGATGCAAGCTAGGAACCTCATATAATTGGCCTCAGCCCATGGATCTATTCTATCCTAGAGCCTTCCTGCCTCCAGCAGATCAACACTTCTGCCTGACTTGGTGTCATCTGCAAACTGAATGAGAGGCCACTTCATCACCTTGGTCAGTAGTTCCAATCTGACAGATCTACCACAAGAAACGAAGGCTGTTTTTTTGCCAGCCATGTGCCTGAGTATGTACTGCTCTTAAATATCCCCCAGCACTATGAGAAATTCATCAATTACTTTTTATTTTGATGATAGACATGAAATTTTCCTGTTGTATTTCTACTTTTTGAGGCCTGCCTACACAATCTCCAATTTGTCTTTTGGACTTGCCTGCCCTCTCTGCACAAACCCTTCTAAGTCTTCTTAAGAGGTGTTTCCACCTAACAGTCAAGGCCTAAAGGCACGTGCCTCACCTTGCCCATTCAGCCACCAACTGTCTATGGATTTTGGGAATGCTTCTTATTTTTCATAGACTTCTTTCTTGGCAGCCACTGCTTTGAAATTTTCACAGAGGTCTGCCCCCTAGGGGACTGGGAAGCATGCTTGTGACCAAGGTGAAGAACCGGGCACTATGCTTTGTTGAGCCTCATACCACTGGCCTTGGCTGTCCAGATCCTCTGTAGAGCCTTCTGACCCTCTGGCAGATCAACACTCTCTTCCCGTTTGGTGCCATCTGCAAATTGACTGAGGGTGCCCTTGATCCCCTTGTTCAGGTCATCAATAACGATATTAAACAGAACTGGCTTCAACAGTGAGCCCTGGGGAGCCCCACTAGTGACCAGCTGTCAGATGGATGTAACTCCATTCACTAACACTCTGGGCCCAGCCATCCATACAGTTCTTATCCAGCAAAGGGTACACTCATCCAAGACCTGGGCAGCCTGTTCTCCAGGAGAATACTGTGGAACACAGGACCGAAGGCTTTACTGAAGTCCAGGTAGACTACATCCAGAGCTTTTCCCTCATTTACTAGGCAGGAATACAGCATGCTACAAAAGAAATGTGGTGTACTTTCTCAGAAATACCTTACTTTACTCTTTTGTTGCTTTTTAATGCTTCCTTCCTCTCATAATAAGAACAAAGAAACAAAGAAAAGAGAGACCTTTTCTTTCAAGTTTAAAGCAATATTTTCAACTGGATCTTTTCAACAGGAAACCTTGAACAATGGCAAAGAAGTCTTCAAGAATATATGGAAGCTATAGAAGTAACCTATGTGTCCAATCAAAATATGTCTTTTCAGAAGAATTAGCCCATGAAATGCTGTAGATCTTTCAACAGTTAATGCACTTCTTGGGCTACTGTGTAGCAGAAATTGCAACTTTTCTGTGCTACTAAGTCATTCCTGGGTATTTTCTCTTATCAATGTGCATCAATGGTGCTCACATACAATGAGATAACTCAAGGGAATATAAAAATGTTGGAAAAGTTTACCAGACCATTTTAATAGAAAGAAAAATTCCTTTAGGAAAAGAGGCATTTTAAAAATAATTTTTCAATTGTAAGTGCTTTCAACTTCTTAATGTGCATATCTGCTGGTAGGTATAGTGGCAACATGTTATAAGGAAGCAATGACATTACATGATGCAGAACTTCAATGTCTCTTATCAATTTGGATGCACTTGAACTTCTTTAACAAGCCATTGCATTGGGTTTTGGAGGGTTTTTTTGGTTTTGTTTTGATTGATTGGTTGGGGTTTTGTTTGGCTTTTTGTTTGTGGGTTTTTTTTCTTATTTTTGAATAAAGAGAGTGAAAATAGCCCATTTCTGAAATACAGGGATGTAAATTTAAGGTAGCAACAATAAAATAGCAGGAAACACAATCAAGATTGTTGAATACTGAAAGCCGTGACCATTTGTTGACCAATCTACTATTTCCAGTTGACACTACTGTAAAAAGTCTCAGTCCTTAGGAAACATCACATGTGATTGACAGAGGGGGTTTTTCTGCGCACTAAAAAGAATCAGACTATCTTAGGGACAGACTAGGTCTTCGCTTTTCCTCAGTACACTGCATTTCAGGTGTTAGAATCTAGATGAAGAAGGAAACCTGGTAGATGCTCAAAAGAGCATCTGGTAAATAGAGTATTGTAGAAGTGAATGATAACTTAGTCTGACTTCTACCAGCAACTCACAGCCACTGGGTTTTGTTCTTTATAGGGTATGCCCAGTCCCTGCCCTGGAGGGATGTCTGCTGAGATAAGGAGATTGCTCAGTCTCCCAGCAGGACTCCCTGGGAAGGCAGCTAACTTTCACTTATGGCAAGAAAAGACAGACCCAGAATCCTCTGGGAGACCCTATGCAGATCCTTTGTAACCCATTGGCCTTTACCCTCTGGCACCCACCCCCTGTATCCCTATAAAAGTTAGCCCTCTGCCCCTGCGAGACAGAGAGCCTTCGTCCCTGGCTTTCCCCTTCACCGGAGGGGACCAACAATAAAGCTACCTTCCGTGTGGAACCAGCCACACGAGCCTCTCGTGTCTCTCTCTGGTCTGGCTTGGCTGGGAGTCTGCCCTGCAGAGCTGAGCTGGAATCACGAGCTGACAATCACTAAAGAGCTGACAGCTTTTGCATGGGCCCTCCTGCCAGCAGCTGAGGGAAGACACCGGGCCTTGGGAAGGCGATTCCTTTCGGGACCATCTCTCTGGACCAGTTACCTCTTCCTCGGTCAGAGCTACTGACCCATCACCAGCTGCAATAGTTCTTATTTAAGAAAAGCTTATTAATTCTCACTAAGATATATCACAGGTCTGAGAAACCTGAGTCAAGATTTATAAAATGGATAATACTAAAAAAAAAAAAAAAAATCCCAGAAGTTACTTTTATAAATAATGTAGGACCTAAACTACAGCATGAAGAGAATCACATTAAATGAGTTTTATTATTTCAAACATACATATAAACATGTAGAAATGCCTGTGACTTGCTGTTTATGGGAAAGCTCAACATATATTTGATTTAAAATGTAGATTGATTGACTTTTTCATACTTTCCATAGTTTTTATCACTTAAGTATAGATAAAACAGAGCTTTTTAGTACACATAAACCAAACCATGCACGCTGTAGAGAAATGTCTGCTTATATTCCACAAACTGCTATCACTTCCAGCAAAAGATTGTTTTAAAGTTGTTTTTGGCTAAAGATTAGGAGAAACTCCACCAGAAAGAAGACAGGACTTATGACCACACATTATCAATGTAGCCTGTGGTGGCTAGCATAAAATCTGTTTGTCTGTGGATGCGGCTCCTTCCCTTTGGAGTTACTGCAGCTCTATTAGATCTAGATGTATAAGAGCACAAAGCTGTGATTCATGTTGCTTGGAGTTCTTTCTTCTCATATTAGCTTAGTTGCTAAATCTCTGGGTACATCAAGTGCTTCTTACTATTTTTTCAGTTGCATCTCTTTTCTGTCATGAATTTCTGACTAAAAACTTAATACTTGACAAAACCAAATAAGTAAAACGTATCTTTGTGGTCACATCTGACTACACACCCCAAATTTTTCATGAAGTAGAGGAAATTGGGGCAGTACAGAGGAGCCTACACAGAACTGTTCCATGTAAAAAAGCACAGTTATGCAGCTACCAGGTGAAAGTATCTGTTAATAGCACCCCCCTTGACACAAGGAGAATGGAACAACTGGCAGTGTTTCTTCAAGAGGAATGTCAACACCACTCTCTTCTGAAAAAGCAGGCTTCTCCTCTTGAGGTACCCATTGGCTATCCCTATATTTTGTGGAGAGCTAAGATAGTGTTCCCAATGGCTGCTGTTGGTCCTCTCTCATAATATGCCAATATGTTGGCATATTATCCTGTTGTGCTAGTGCCATTTTAGCAGTTTGCATTGATCAATAAAGTATGGTTGCTATTCCTGTATTTCAGCAGTTGCAAACGACAAATTAAAAATTCAACTAAATGAAAAATTCAATGTTTTGAAAAGGCATCATTTTGACAGTTGCTTTTTTCCAGTGGAAGTCTGAGTGTGCTCTTTGAAAATTATTTTAATATGACATTAGCACCCAATCATATTTCTTCAGTTCTTCAAGGTTGTTTTGTGGTTATTACAGCAACATCCCCATTGCAATGGGTTGAACTACTTCACCCTTACTCCAGAAGGGAAGTCAGTGTACTGAAAAATTACAAGCAATTACAGAATATTTCTTCCTTGCAGAAGCACATCAAGTACCAGTTTCCACCAAAATACCCAGCACATGGTTGATAACAAGCTCTAAAAGAGATAGCATGGACACTGAAAGTGACCTAGCTGGACCACTAATTGCAAAGCAGGTTAGTGCCTCTTTACTGTATTTTGGCATGCTTCCAATTCTATCTTAAACTTTTTCCACAACTGATATGAGCATAGACCCAAATATTTTGAAAAAGAATCTTAAATAGGGTTTGTGGAGAACAGTTTGGTCACATGAATCTTTGTTTCTGCCCCTTAAAAGCACATCTTTGATGACATGAAAGAAAATATAAATATCTTCCTACAAATATCACACAATAATCAAGTAATTGAAGCTAAAACCTAGGCATTTTGCAAAATACTCCAAAGCAGTTATTAAAAAAGTACTTTAAAAGAAGTACTCACGGTTTTTTAGCCAACGTTTTTATTGTATTCTAGTTGAAAGCGATAAAGCCCTAAAGTGAAATTCTATGAGGTTTCTTTAAGCAGAAAAAGAAAAACCAAAAGCTATAAACTCCAACCTTGTTACTGTGACTGCTTCCCTCTAATAACCTTCAACACCTATGGAACCCTGATACTTAATTTACAAACTGCAGATTTCTTCCTTTTGAGCCAAAAGGAGAGGTCTTTTAGCAGTGAGCTGTAGCTGGATCTTTAAGTTCTTACTGAACTGGAAAGAATCCCTAGACACATAACCAGCCCCATCCTCAGTGACAGAGCCCCCTTAGTCCTTCAGATACCCATGGATAAAAGCTTGGGTTTACAAATATCAGAGAAATGAGTGGGCCCAACCTACTTGCAACAAAATAATAACTCCACTTTACTAAATTCTTTTTCTTAAAATATCCCTGACACATGAATATTCAGCAGATTTATGTAAAATATTAGTTTTCAAGTGGTAACACAACAACAGACACTTTGATCTAGACTGACTAAAAAAAGATTTTGAATTAGAATATTTTTAATATAATGGAAAAAGTTATTTGACTAATTTATTCTTTGCTTCACAGAAACATTCTGACTTCCCTTTAAAGTAAATGGGATAGACACCAAGCCAAACTTTTTTTTCCAGTCTGGAATTACAAGACTGGATGAAACAGGGTTTCATATTTGTGGCTGATTTTACCCTCAAACCTGAGGGTGTTACTTGGTATGTTAAAAAAAAAAAAAGCCAACCAGTGATTATTTTGTGGGACCAAACCAACACCACTATACACATGAACTGATTGGCTCCAGTGCTCTTACATAAAACCTGAGGACTACATCACAGAGGAAGCTTTTGGATTCCCCTAGTGAACCACTGACTCTTTCATTTTGTTGTGCAGCAGCTGAAGAGCAAGATGTAACTTCTGAGTATGTCCTGCCATGATTTTCTGCAGCCTTGAAAGACACATCTTTTCCCCCTCTCACCAGTAAGTAGGCAGTGGGGGTAATTCAAATGGGAAAAGAGAGAATGGTGTGTGGAACAGAGTATAATGTATTCTAAAAACAGTGTTGGAGAGTTTTGAATTAAAATAGAAAATACAGACATATCACCATCCTATATGAGCTCCAATATGTCATTCTTCACTATACAAAAATCTCAGTCTGGTACTGAGTACAGTTTTGCTCTGGGTGACCAGACCCAGACTGAACCACACATAAGATATCTACATGGTCTCACAGTTTACCCTTTGTACATAGACAAAGGGGGTGTCTATTCTCATGCTCTCCTTTAACCAGACTCAAGGATGAAGATAAATTCACAGCTTGTTTTCTTCCTATATATAAATGTAAAACATCATGTCAGCCTCCCATCCAATAAGCTAAGGGACCAAGTACACCTATCAACTAGAAAACCCTTTTCACCAAAACACAACCGAAATACTTTTATAATTTCTTCTATTCTGCATAAATTGATCACAAATCCCAGCAGCTTTGCATCTCCATAGTCATGAAGCATCATTTTACTTGTGATGTATTTTTTTTGTGTGAATGTATGTGAGTGTGCAGACTTGTGTATACAGAGGAAGAGAAATTTGGGACAACAGAGTCTCATATTTAAAAACATGGGTGTTAGAACCCATCTGAATGAGTTATACAGCCCCAGAAATGGACAGAGTGACTTGTAAGCAAAAAATCCACAAAATGTCTAAAGCACAACTTTGAACCAGTTAATATAGTGTTACTTTTACATCTTAGTTTGCATTTAATAAAATCAGACTGTTTAATAAAAGGAGGAAATATATTTTGCCTTGCATTTGTGTAAAACTTTGGAAAAAGAGAAATATCAGGAACTCAATCTGCAAGAAGAATGTTCCACCATTTCCTTATCATATGATAAAAGGCTAAGGTGTTTTGGACTCTTGATTACAGAATTATCTTCAGAAGCTTTTTTCCTCCTAAGATATCAGCAGATATTTATGATTTAATTTAAATTATTCTCCATGTATTTATTTTGTGGTAAAATCTATATTAATATGCCTGTTTTCACAGATATACACATTTGCAAACAGATGATCTAAATGAAGGTGATATTCCTTTGGGCAGGCTGTTTGCATTTTTCAATGTCACGCCAATACTTTCAGTGCATTTTAACACTATTTTTCAGGTGCCAGTAGCAGTTTGCCATTTATATTGAGGAACAGAAGATCTAAAGTGCTGACAGCAAAGACAGCAGCATTCCCTGGCATTTGATGCTCTTAAGAGGGACACTTTTAACCAGACCGTATGCATTTTGCATAATCATTTCGAATGGGAAAAGGGAAAAAAAAAAAAATAAGGTTACTTTGGTTTGACTTCAATGAATCATGGCATAAACTGAAAGTTTAACACTTCTGGATCAGGTTCTCTTCACAACCCTTCATGTTCGCTGAATGCCTTGCCTGGGAATTAAACTGATCAGTTCTTACCTCATGGTGTTGTATATGTACATGTCTACATTTACATGAATGTAATCACATGTATGTGTGTATATGTATATATATACATGCACAAACAACTTTCTGATTTACCAAGGAACAGTAAATTGTTTTTTCAAAACAATCAAGAAACAAAATTATACCCTGTATCATACAATATTTTGTGTCTTATCCATAATTTTGTATATATCACACTTAGTGATCTAAACAGTACCTCTGAGTTTCCCTTTCTGCTCATCTGATGCAAGAGAAAGCTGGGAATAACATTTATACATTTTACTATTATTTCATATGTTCAGGATACTTATAAAATATACTTTTCCAGAAAGTTTGGGAAAGCATTAATATTCACTTTTTCATTCAAGTAACACATTGATATATCTCATTCATAAATGGGCAACTAATAGTCACATACTAGATAGAAGATGGAGTTCAATCAGAGGCTGAAGGCAGTACAATCTGCCTTCTGTAGAGGAAAAATCTTCCTGGGCTGGGCCAGATGCTAGTAGCCCAGTTTTCTGTAATAATCTCCCACTCATTAAGAAAATATCTAACTAGGCCCAAGACATCATGTAATGATTCCTCCAATATTTTCAATGAAAAAAAATCCAACAAAGCAAATGTCTAAAGCAGCACTTAAAGACAAACTAAACTCTCATGCTTTTCAAATACATATTATGCCAATAAATATTTTCTTCATTTTTACTGGAGATTTAGTATAGATGACTTGCAATGATATAAAAAAAGTTGAGGGCACTATCAATATAATCAGCTGATTGATTTGAAGATTTCTGTTTTTAAAGTTCTCCTACATTCCCACTAGAAGTTAAAAACTCTGTGGAATAAAAAAATCCAAACCACTGAATAAGAAACCAAATGAAACCAAACCAAACTAAAACCCCCAAAAAAACCCAAATAAAAGTAAGTGACAGAAGGATAACTTGAAAAAAAAATTGTTTTTCTGAACTCAACGGCTGCTTATAAATATTTTCTAGTTGTCTTGGTTTGAAAGACAGGTGTCTGCTAAGGAATGCAGAAGCTTCCCTCAGAACAGAAAATGTAATCCCCCTTCCCTCTGAATTATTATAGTTTTGAAATTAAGGGGCTTTCGGGGAAAGATATGAGAAATAGGAATAAAAGCTCTTTACTTATGTATATATGTAAGTATAGCAGGTCAAACAAGCACCAATAACTCTGGCAGTAACAGCAAACAATCCCAAACCCAGTCCCGGCCTTCTCGGCTGTCGGGCCCTTTCCCCTCGGGTGCAGTTCCGCTCGCAGCCGGCAGGGGCGCTGGCGGCTCCCGGTGAGCAGGGCAGGTGCGGCTGCAGGGGGCGCTCCGGAGCGAGCTCGGGGAGCACGCGGCTGCTTTGGTGCCCTGGGATCCTGGGAAGGGATGGGACAAAGGCTTCACAAACCGCTGGGCAGCCGATCCCAGTGCCCCAGCAAGACCTCTGGGAACAGCAAACTGGAATGGCAGGAATGAGCACAAAAAATCCTGGGTGGCAGGCGAGATGCACCAAACTCCGTAGCTGCAGCGGAACCCCCCGGGGCACCTGGCCAGGCAGGGCATGCGGAGCTGCAGTGTAGCAAAGGCTCGGAGCAGCGGCAAAGGAACGGCGGGGGCGTGGCAGCGGCGGCCCGGCCCCTGGCAGAGCAGGGAAAGGCGGGCTTGGCATCCCGGGGTCTCCTGAGGCACCCGAGCAGATGGCGAAAAGGTCCCTCTTTTAGTGAGGTAGGGTGTTAAATAGGGTCCCAGTGCAACAGCCGCTCCAGTGAGCAAGCTCCAGTCACAGTAGAAGGAAGGCAACAAAGGGCAGAACCCTGCAGTGGTGATGAATTCTCCCCACAGTGACTGAAGCCTCTCCTGCTTCCGAACGCAGAGAGAACAAGAGCCCTAGGCACACCACCCAGCCCCTTATCCCAGTCCAAAACTCGCGGCATCCCGGCCCTACACAAGAAAACCCCAGGTAAAAGAGAGTGGCCAGCTAGACCCCTCCCCCCGAGCTGTGGCCCGATCTTTTGTCTCTCTTAAGTATCCAGTCATTATTGTCTCCTAGCAACATGTATGGGGAAAATTCTTTAAGAGAAAAAAAAAAACAAAAGAACTCCTAAAACCCCAACACTAGTACTGTATTCCAGATAAAGTCTATTTTAGCACTTCTTTGTGCAAGTAAACCAGTCCCACGTTCTTCACAGGCAAAAGAAGATATTAATGCAGAGCAGCAAAATTATGAAAGACCTTAAAATAAGAGTGGGCAAAGAGGGACAAATCTTCCCTATAGTGAAATTCTACACCCAGAAATATTTCCACAATTGCCCAGGTTTCTTGAAAAGAAAGCTTTGCTTGACAATTAGGGTAACATAGATGATTCTGGATGGTTGATTTTCTCTCTGAGAAAAAGGAAAACTCTCAATAGGGCATTCAGTATAGTTTACTAAACTATATGAAATCCTGCCTCATCTGAAGTGAATGGGACCTCTTGAATGCATAGAACCCTATAGTTAGCCCTGTACCTCATTCATTTTATGACTGAGGGGATGGGGACACACATCAGCTCGACTTATCCTATTAAACAAGGTAGGATAATGTGTGAGGCAGAGAAAAGGAGATGAGGTTTATGTCCCACATTCAAGGGAAACCATTAGAAGATGACCATCCCTGTGCAATACTCCGTAAATGACCTGTTGCACTTCATGGACTTTCTGTGAGGTGTCCAACAACTTGGGATAGAAGTAAATTGGGATAGAAATAAACATGCTTCTCTTTCCTATTGTTTTCAAACACAGGGGCAAAAAATGCCAGGCTTTGTTGAGCAATTTGCTCGTGGGGAGTTTTGCTCAATCGTGAATTCAGAAGTTGTCTTGTGGTTTGGCTGGCTAGTTCAGAGAGAAACAACAAATACTCAAAACTTATTTAAAGACATGTGGGACCTTGTCTGCACCATCTGACCAGTTCAGCAGGAGCCCTCTGTGAACCACTTAAAGAAAAATCCTTTAGAACACAGTCTTTTCTCTTCCCATAGTATCTCAGACTAAGAAAGACCTAAAGGTCAACAATCATGTGTTATTTTTTTTTTCTCCCTACATTTATTTGCTCTTTTTTTCCTGCCAATGAAACTGATAGTTTAATAAAAGAAAGTGTACAGCCCTCCAGTTCAAACTAGGTGTGATTTCAAAATAAAAAATCTACTTTCTTAAATGGAGACTTGAGATAGGCATTCAGGTGTCTATATACATTCAGACACATCAGAATTTATAAGAAACAGAGGCAAAATTAAGCTCCTAATAAAATCATGTAAATAGAACCAAAAGGGACAAAGCTTTGCCACATTAATTAAATGAATTAAATACCTCTGCTCTTTTAAAGGAGTTGCATTGAAGTAACTGCTCTTCACTGCAGGTAGTACATTTCTCTTGAAAATTAAATGCCACATCCTGAATTGATCTGCAACACTGTAGCATTTGCCATGCAAAATGCATGTAGGAAATATCCCTAAATGTTCATCCACATCTTTCTTTTGTTAGAGAAATGTTTCTCAGTTTCGTTGAGCTAAAGAAAAATATAGAGGAAAGAAAAGAAAGGAGGAGAGGAGAGGAGAGGAGAGGAGAGGAGAGGAGAGGAGAGGAGAGGAGAGGAGAGGAGAGGAGAGGAGAGGAGAGGAGAGGAGAGGAGAGGAGAGGAGAGGAGAGGAGAGGAGAGGAGAGGAGAGGAGAGGAGAGGAGAGGAGAGGAGAGGGAGAGGGAGAGGGAGAGGGAGAGGGAGAGGGAGAGGGAGAGGGAGAGGGAGAGGGAGAGGGAGAGGGAGAGGGAGA
This sequence comes from Aphelocoma coerulescens, assembly GCF_041296385.1. Classification (NCBI taxonomy): domain Eukaryota; kingdom Metazoa; phylum Chordata; class Aves; order Passeriformes; family Corvidae; genus Aphelocoma; species Aphelocoma coerulescens. The sequence goes on from NW_027184085.1 coordinate 36,712,932, forward strand.
GGGAGAGGGAGAGGGAGAGGGAGAGGGAGAGGGAGAGGGAGAGGGAGAGGGAGAGGGAGAGGGAGAGGGAGAGGGAGAGGGAGAGGGAGAGGGAGAGGGGAAAGGGAAAGGGGAGAGGGGAAAGGGAAAGGGGAAAGGGAAAGGGAAAGGGAAAGGGAAAGGGAAAGGGAAAGGGAAAGGGAAAGGGAAAGGGAAAGGGAAAGGGAAAGGGAAAGGGAAAGGAAAAGGAAAAGGAAAAGGAAAAGGAAAAGGGAGGGAAGGGGAGAGGGGGAGGGAGAAGGAGAGGGAGAGGGAGAAGGAGAGGGAGAGGGAGAGGGAGAAGGAGAGGGAGAGGGAGAAGGAGAGGGAGAGGGAGAGGAGCAGGAATAAGAAACTTTGGTGGTGCTCAGGGAAATGAGAAAAGATGGTAGAAAGGGACTGCCTGGATCAATGAGTCCCCTGCTTCCGTTTATACCACACAGTAGAAGTACCTTACATGAATAATAAGATTAAATTGTCTGTCTTGAGAATTCTGTATTTAATAGTTAAACAAACTGCCCATGTACATCTTTAAGTTCTGAGTATCACTGTTACAGCATGGGACTTCATTATGGTATATTACAGTAGAGTTTTGATTGATACTTAAAGTAAGTTCAATTTACTTAAAGAAAAAGGAAGTCTTTGAGAGTGGAAAATCCTTCAATTTATAATAAAAATTTAATAAATTAAAGATTTCTTATTAACCTTGTATTTACCTTAGATATTTTTCCTAATCATACTTTTAAAAATACTTTTAAATATTGTAACTCAGTTTTGGATTCCATTTGGAAATAATTAATAAAAGCATCTTGTTTTCTTATTTCAATTGCACGGAACCCATTTTTTATGGGTTTGAGATTGCCTATATTAATTTATACTTTCACATTTTAATTCGTGAAGTTGTGAAAATTTTGCAGGCATTACAACTTTCCTTACCATTGGCTTCTCTTGTTGTTTTCTAAAAATAGCAATTGTTTAATGCTGTAAAAATAATAGATTCTTACGTGGATAATTGACATTTTATGCTGCAAAATCTTTTTATTATTGTGCTTCTATGCGCCTTTCACAGAAAGTCATTAATGTCTCCTTTTTGTACTGAACTGAGGTGAGGCTTGGCATCCATTCCTTTATGATAAACACAACACCACAAAGAAAAACCAAGACACTTTCAGCCTCAGAGATTCACAATCTGAAATTAGACTTACATTCATCTGGAAGATTTCTCTTCTTTTCTCTTCTAACAAATAAATAAAATCTGATCAGTGTGAAAGATGCAAGGTAGGGAAAGAAAAGGGAAAGGTACTATTGTCCTAAGTGTTTTTCCATGAACTGCACAAACCAAATGCATGGCAAAATTCCATATCCTGCTATCATGGCCAATTCAGCATTGCACATAATGAAGAAATACTGGGTAAACTCTACTTGAATTGACAATACTGTTGACATCTAGATCAACCATTATTATGAAATCCAGTGGCAAAACATAAAGTGTATAGCTACTATGTAATTAGGATGTTATCTTTAAAAGATTTTAGCAGTAGTGCAATTATTTTAAAATGGGAAAGAAGAAGGAGAGGAAAAGAAATTCTGAGTTATTCTTATGTCTATTCTGACTTTGACTTTTGATGATTTTTCATTAGTTGGTCAGCTACTGCATGGAGCCTAAAGCTCTGCCCATCTAAAAGTCATTGCTTTTTAACACCAGCTTTTACTGCAGTAGATGCTGTGCTGGAAATTAAAGGCCTATGGAGTCAAACATCTTTTGAATAGTATACCATCTGATGAATAATATAATAAATGTCTCTTCCCATAACTCCTTTTTATATGCACACGAATGTTTTTGCATTGTTTGGCCTACAAGAACTAGCTTAAGAATGTTAAGGAGATTTTTTCTCTTGTGTAGTTTTGATTTGTCTCAGTGCATAGAAGGAAAGTAGTTTCCTAATTTTCATCCCATTTAAAAAAACTTTTGAAAGTCACTTTATGTTAGAGAAAATGTCTCATGGAAGGCATACAGAGCAAACTCCTTTGTTTCCTTTCCATAGTAAACACTTAGTCTGAGTGGTGTCATTGTAAGGGCATTCTGGCAATGAGCGGGAGATTGAACATCATAATTTTCATTTCTGCTTGTATGTCAGCCTATCAGGGTCATGTCAGCAACAGTGCTTTTCGTACTGTATGACATGTTCAGAAGAGGAGTGGCAAATAGAAATACTGCTCTGAATCAGAAAGATGACACCTGGGAATGAATTTCTGGCAGATGCTATAAAAATATAGATATTTTTTATAATTTTTTTCAGGCAAGGAGACTTTTGAATAGAGGGGCAAAAATTAATTGTCATTGCACACACCCCTTCAATTTTGTCACCACACACTTTCTCATGGAAAAATGTCGTTGATCCTCCTAGGGAAAGTGACAATAATTAAAGTTACTTTTAAATACAGTAACGGTATTAGATATGAGCCTAGCCGTCCATAGTTAAAATGCACTGCTTCTTTTCTGAGCAGAACACTGTTACACTGCACCAGGACTGCCAGATGGTTATTTTTCACTATGACAAGGCTAATCTTGGCTCTGTGCAATGTAGTGCATGGTGCTAAGATGAAGGCCACAGTTACAGGGATTTTGAAGAATGTAGGAAGGAGGATAATTTAAAGGGCCTTCTGAGTTTAAAAATTGTTCCAAGAGTTTTCAGTTACACTTTCCACCATTTCAAGTGAAATTGAAGCCTTACTCATACTGCACTGCGATCCCTTGTTGAATTGTGTAGGGATATGGCCAGGCCCTGAACTGAGGCCATGGTTCATGTGGGGATTTGGGACTTCGACAACACTTGGGCTTAAGCACTTGGTGAATATGCAGTTTGGTGTTATGCATTCCAGCTACTGGTACAACAAAAGTGAAGAGTGAGGCCCATGGAGAACCCTAGAGAGAAAACAGAGCTGCCTGATCCTGGACATAGGGAAATTTCAGGACAGTTGATATCTTAGTTTCTATCTCAGTCTTCTGCTTAGGTTTGGGATTGAGGGGATGTATTTCTCACAAGGAGCATCTACATCCATAGCTCAGGACACTAGCCTTTTCCTTAGGCAGCTGGGAAAGCCAGAGTCTCTTAAATGCATTGGAGGAATAGAGAGGAGACAGAAAGAGCAGAATTTCATTCCCTGTTTTTCCAGCAGAGCACTGTTTCAGTTGAGCACCAGTCATCAGAATTTCAAATCTATTCTCGTGTATGTATACTTTATTTTTTCCTTTGCTCCAGCATATGTAAAAAGGGTGTGTGCTACAATGTTCACGGGTTATAGGGTGGGAAGGAACAACTTTTTTTCCTTTTCAATCATCAAGTTATGAGACACCACTCAGTGTGTATATCAGGCAATTATAAATAATTAAAACAGTCATGTACTTCAGAAGTAATGAGGGACACCGTCATGCTTTCAGTGAGAAGCTTGACTTGGAGCTTCTTTACTTCTTTGGACAAACAGAATTTCCACTCTAATGTTGCTGTAATGTTGCTTTCAAGTATAGTTCTTATACATATTTCAGTCTACCTTGCCATTGTTGGAGTGGATTAAAAAAGATCCTAGCTACATTTCAACTTCTATAAGTATTTCTGCATCTTCTGATGAAATACTATTTCATAACCACAGCAGCATTTCTCGGAAGACGCGTCTTACCCTTCCACAAATAAGAATATATTTCACCAGACTATTCCTGTTCACATAGGCTCTGGCCAACAAACAAACTGTTGTATCAGAGCTGGTGAGCTGTTCATGTCTATGGTATTATTAGCAAGCTTTTAGAGACTGTGTTTTGTTATAAGCCTACTCATAAAACTTTGATGAGAAATCCTGTCTAATATCCACATCTTCTGGCTAGAAACTAGCCAGATCTTCCAGGATTTCACCAACAGTAACTGTGGAGGTCCAGTTACAAAGGTAATGATGGAAATACTCTCCTCCAAAAAACATTGTTCAACTTTCTAAATGTGCTTGTTTATATTTTTCATGACTGCAGTATGAACCAAGCAGTAGGTCTGCTTGTTAAAACAAGGAAGTACATACTGAAATCAAATCTAGTGTAAGAGGTATAATATCAGTGATTCCTATGGGGTTGTACTGGGGCTGCATTTGCCCTGACTATGCAAACTTCATGTAAATCATTAAGGCACTGAAGGACTGTGGATAGTTTTAAATCAGCTTTTTCCTACAAACTACATTTAAGTAATATAATTTCAATTAGTCAAAAATAGTTCCTCCTTTTTCCTCTCGAAAGTGTATTGCCAGCATTATAAAACTTAATTTTGTGAGATTTTACACACTCTAATTATTTAATAATATTTTCTTTGAACAAGAAGCTGAAATGCCATCTGGTTCCACCAGTCCTGGTAAAATATTAATGATTTAGAGGTCATTTGACATTTCTTTATTAATTATATACTGATAAAATTCTTCCACAGAAGTAATCACACAGGACTTCTGATCCCATGGCTTGTATTTTTCCACACTTCAGCTTTAGACTGGCTGAGTATTTGTCCTATTATAACCATGAACCATGCAGTCCCTTACAACTGATAGATCTTATTTGTCTCTGTAATGGTTTAGGAATGGAGTTCCCACTGAAATCATGTGTTGCCGATCTCTCTCCCCCTCTATTTTTCCCCTTCCCCCTGTGGCATGCTGAAGAGGAGAACTGGAGACACGAAAGGCAAAGATCACGGGTTGAGATAAGAGCAATTTACTGGAAACAGCAATGAGATAAGACAGGGATCAGTAACGGCAACACAATCAGTAATGAAATCTACAGGATAGGCAAAAAATTTGTGTGTAATTGCTTGGAACCAGGGTCCTCCAATGCTCCCTTTGCCACACTTACTCAACCAGAGGGACAGTTCTCCCTGGAAAAGATTCCCTTCCCCCCATCCTTGGCAATAACATGGGGTAGTGTAGAATAACCTCCCAGTCCTGACTCCTCCAGGGAGAGAGGAGCTGTGAAAGCTGCCTACCAACAAGAGATCTATCATCCTTTATCTGAGGGGTGATGAAGGGTATGGTGTAGAGTCCCTTCAATAATATTAGAGGTGGGATTGATGGTGAGAACACTAATTCAGAATGAAAATTTTCTCCTGGAAATTTCCATTTATAAGGCAACCTCCTCAGAAGCCTGTAAATTTCGTTTGCATGCCACTTTATGCCAAAGGGATGGCAGAACTGGCGTGGCTCTTTTTTCCATTGTTGGTTTGCAAGTACAGGCCTGAAAGCAGGAATTCAAAGATGTAATAAAAGAAAAGAGCTTTGTTTCCAGCAAAATTCAAGATAATTCCATGAAAGAATAAAGATTTTTATTCAGAGGCAGTTAAACTGCCAATGAGCTCCTAGCTAAAATCCAGGCAGAAATACTGTCAGCATTGACCTTGGATCAGAAGATTAACTTTAATGGCAAACTATTGTTCTGAATTTGTGCTTTTACTGGCCAATCCTATTAAAAAGCATTCTATTACAAAGTCCTTGTTTGCTTAGACCAGCATCTTTTATTACGTGGGATTGCCTATTTTTTTTTTTTTGTGGCAAATCTTTTTAACTAGTGTCAGTATCTGTGCTTGTATAGAGTCCATGAGTACACATTTCTAATTGTATCCTGCTTCACAAGTTACTTAAAGTTAATGCTAAATTTCTGTGTCTTCTCTAATGTAGATCCTACTTCTTTGGTTATCCCTGTATAGTCTAGCACATACATTACTGCGTTAGGATACAAAGAAGGAATTTTAGTACGTTTTTAAAATGATGCTATTTTAAAATAATACCATTATGCTTTCATAAAACCTCTGCTGTTTTACGTGTAAGTTTTTTGCTTAAATCATGTAATATTATGACAGTTTCCTCCCACCTCCCATCTCCTTAGGTCATAACATGCTGAAAGACGCACCAGGCCCATTTTCAAAGAAATAAGAAATGTGCGTTTTTAGTGTTCCAAGTCTGAACTGAACAAGTTCTTTTAAGTGCTTCATTATAGTTGCTCTGACAATCATTCACCAAAATACCATATGTTGCCAATAAATAAGCCTTTGCTAGATAGCCATTGTCCCCTACAACAGACATAAGCACTTGTTAATTAAACCTAATTAAGCCAATAGCATACATAGTAGAAACACATGCTGACTAATTTGCTAGCCAAAGTCGGCTTGTGCAAGTCTTCAGCTTTTCACAGATAGCTGGCATCTCAAAGCCATATGCATTAAGGAGAAAAAAAGTCAGGCTATTTGGGAAGAAGGATGTGAAAAAGGTTTGTACACAGACACAACCCTCATGTCTGTACAGATGTAAGTTTAATTTTTTCTGTGGCCTGAGAGCAAGCAATTGATCCAATTAAGAGAATTCAGTCATAGGAACTGTCTCAGAGAAAAGAGAAATCATTCTTCACCACTTTTTTGATGGCTATGGGGAAGAAACACCAGTGGGTGTATGACCAGAAGCATTGTGCCATTGCAAACTCACGGCCAGGCATGTTGCACCTCCCAGTGAGATGTCAACAACTGGTTCACTAAAAGTACCTACCCACCAAATACTGTTACCCATTTAGAGAATACAGAGAGTTTCTATAAAACCATATGCTCTTGGTTTACAGGTGTGCTTTCCAGATCACTAGCAGGTCTCTTTTCATAGTTTTTTCATAATTATGTTAATACTGTAGGATCTGTATCACCTTTCAACACATCAGCAGGCTACTTTGACATGAGAAACAACAGGGAAACAATGCATAAAGCTATGTCACAGTTGTCATTTTGCTTTAGCGTTGATGCTATTGACACAAATATGACTCCACTTTACACTCGTTTTAGTTCCTCCATCATCCCGTTCACCATTTCAGCTGGCTGGCTAATGTCTTATTCACCCAGGTATTTCAGCTGGTACTTCTACAGAAAGTCTGCCTGATCTCTGTCACCTGGGGCAGTCAGTGTGGAGAAGACACCTACAGTCACCTGTGAGCAGTGGTGGAAAGGCTGTCTTAAGCCATAGGGCACATTTGTTAGCGTGTTAGTGGCTTTTTCTGCTTATTGATAAAGCTGCCTGATAGTTGCCATGAAACAGCATTTCTTCCTAAGCATACAGTACACAAAAGAGTAGAGTGGACTTGCGTTTTCATGAGGCTTTGCTCCTACTTTAAAATAATTCTTATTTTCACTAGCAAATTTACTGGTCCCATGCCATATCTGCTGCCTTTCAGAAGCTGTGTGCAGCAATACACCATGGGCAAGCTGAGGACGTATCTTTTAATGCAAGAGATAGCCATGAAACAGAATTAGAAACATTGGCATGAAAAATATGATTCTGTTTTGCCACCACCAATCACTGCAGTTTCTTACACAGAGGTAAATTTTTATAGTGTAAGTTGTTAATAAGACTGAGAAAGAGCAATATGATTATGCATCTTCTGATATTATAGTTGTCTTAATCTTTCTGTGTGAATTCATTCACTTTTCCAATGTCTAGTATGACATTTTAAGCTTAATTCAATAAAATGAAGGATTTTTTTTTAATTCAAAGCAAAATTTAATTCAGATGTCTCATATGCAGCCAAATATTTGTATGAAATATCCTGGGTTTATGAATATTATATTAGGAACATTTATTAGTTGGCACTTTCAATTAGCCTATATTTACATATGCAATATTAAGCCACAAAATTGCATAAGTTTCCAATTACTGTAAAAGAACTAAAATTATTTACAATGTTTAAAGTAACAGCAGGGAAGTTATTGCATTGGAATAATGGGAGAAAAAACTTCTGTAATAGCTATGGATTCCTTAGAGGGCTGATTTACACATAATTCCCTTCACTCAGGAATCAAAAAAAATATTGGAGTCACTTAAAGTTTAGAATATGTTGCCAAGAGATGCTGAAGTTATGACCAGATGATGAATTTGATCACAATACCACCTCAGACAGAGTGATGGAAGTTTGCAGAAAAATGTGCAAGCAATTCATCCTGCTGAAAGTAATTTGAATTATTTCCCCTCCACATACAAAAGGGAGATTACAACAGATCCAGGAGTTTCCGCTACAGTTCTAGTTGTATAGAAGTTTATGACCCACTAAATGCATGAATATACTGCAGGAAAATTTAATTACTAATACTTCTTTACTTTCCTGATTTTTGCAAAGCAGCAAATGAAATAACTTTTCCAAACCACATTTTTTTTCCTCTGGTACAATTTGAATAGAGGTAAGGACAAGCTTAAGATGACAGAATATGTACTTAGGCTTTTAGTAAAAATATTAGTATTCATTGCTTTCTGATTTTTTTTTCTTGAAAGGGTAATTGCAAGATAAAACCTTAGCTCTAGCTGTGATGTTTTCTACAGATTATAGCACATCAGCATTTGACATGGATGATCTAAAATAGATTCTTGTTTATAGAATTAGTAGCTAGTTACAGAAGATTGTGGTTTGGTAATGTGTCGGAAACAGGGATTCAAGATCCTCGGTTTTTCTAATGAGTCTTCCTTGAAAAATTCTCTCATTTACTTCATCAGTTAACTGTACATTATATGTACAGTTAACAGAAGTTATTACACAAACTATTTTAAAACAAAATGTATTTGAAATTATTTTTAAAATATGCTGCATTAGCTTGTATAAAGGCTCTGTGTGTCTTTTGCAAACTATGTGTATGACTAAGTTTATGAATACAGAAACTGTCACAAAAGAACAGGTTTTGGTTTTAGGGTTTGCAGGTACAAGATATGCTTAAAATGATATGAATTTTAGTAACCTCTGAAGAACTTTTATAATATGTGCTCACACAAGATAATTTCTTGCAAGGAGGTGCAGTTGAAATATAGTGGCCTTTATCATGCCATTAATGTAATGTCCATTGCAAATCTCTGATGGATAAAATTGGATTGGCATTAAAGTAGAGGGTTTTTCCTCCTCACTGTATCATTGCATTTTGAATTTAAAGATTTTTCATCAAAACTTGACGACAGACTTCCTCAGAAATATCCTTATTTTCAGGTCAAAATGACCATTCAGTAGAAACGATTGTAAAGACACCACACATAACATATGGATGGATAACTGGAGGAATAGAGCCTAATTTGAATATTTTGCAGACCAGATCCTAATATTTTTTTTCTTCAGATTTTTAGGTCATAAATGTTTACATAATTTCTATTTTTCATTCCAAGATGAAGGCAAAAAGAAGTTGAAACTTTAAAATTCTTGTGGGAATTATTTTCCCAGCACCATGCAGAAATTATACTATTCTTCACAAGCATTTTCATCACTTTTCTTAAAAAGTAGGTGTTCTAAGATTGGCTATTACATTTCTTCATGTTTTCATACGCAAGAATGCTATACCAGCCTTTTTTCATAATTTCTACCTGAGGTCGATAAAAGGATCACTGCTGTATGATTAAATTTATCTTGAGCAAAACAGCTCGATTTTCCTGCTTGTCAGCAGTTTCATCCTTAAAAATCCTTAAAATCCTAAAATAAAGTAGTCTTTATTTCATAGATGCTTGTAAAAGTCTGTTTTGGTCACTAACTCTTTGAAGATTTTTAAGAAATGCTAATAGATCTTTGTACCATGCATGTGAAAACTATTCATCTAGTAAAGCCTGGTCCTCCAAATTCCTGCCAGAGAAAGCTTATTTGCTTCTGTAAGAGTGCTCCTTTGAAAAGAAGTTTAAAAAGGCTGGTTATAGAATCAAGTACAATAATTTCAAAAGTACAGTCAGTCCTTGATTATTTCTTTCCTAAGATGAAAATATAATCACCCATGAAGTCAGTGATTTCTAAATTATTAAGTCAGTATAGAAAAAGGCAGCACCTCTGTGTCAGGGTTGGGGAGGGAGGTGGGGCTAGAGGCATGAATTATCCAATAAAATTAATTTTGCTTAACAAAACTGTTTTATCATCCATTTGGTTTTGGACCTGTGATGATGCATAAAATTATACAAGGATAATCAAGAACTTGATTTGACATGACAACCTTGATTACTGTGGCTAGAATAGCAAATAGGTTTCTGAAGAAGATCATCTCAATTGTAGGCTTTCTGTTACCAGCCGCTTTCAACAAATTTGTTAACCATTTTAATATCTTGCTTAGGTAGGAAGGTCAGCTTTCTGGCTGCCAGGAATAGGAATTTTACAGAGGTGAATTGAGATGTTTCCTTTCCAAATTAGGCCAATGTTATTGTCTTAATGTGCTCCTGAAGCTGGCCATGGAAAGACAGATACAGTATTTAATGTGATACGGTCTTTTAATCATTACAGTTTGGGTAACTGGCAGCAATCCTTTAACCAGACTGAAAAAGGCTTATGTATTGCAAAGCAGTATGTTGAAGAAGTTTTTTCTAGTATCACTGCACTGAAGAAAACCAGAGTTCTTTTGAGTGACGTATTGTATGACACATAGTTACAATTGCTTATAAAAGCAATGCAACTGGATACAGTTATTATAGAGAGAAATTATTTGAATGCATTGCACAGTATGCCATGTAACTGCTTCAATTTGTATAGGTCTGGCTGGGATGGAGTTAACTGTCTTGTTAGCAAGCATTATGGTGCTGTATTTTGGGTTTATGATTAAAGCACTCTTGACACAGCAATCTTTTGTCTATTACAACATAGTCCTTGCACAATGTAAAGGCTTTCTCTTTTTTTTCTTTCTCTAACTCCACAGTGAGTAGGCTGAGGTCAAGCAAGAAATTAGAAGTGGTCACAGTCAGACCATCTGACCCAAACTGGCCAAAGGGGTATTCTATACCATGTACTGTCATGCTCAGCAATAAAGCGGGTGTAGCAGACGTGTTGTTTGGGGGTTTTATGTTTTCTGGGATACCTGCTGCTCAGAGAGTGGCTGTGCATCAGTCTGCTTGTGGGAGGTGGTGATCACCTTTGCATCACTTTTTTTTAATCTTTCCTTCATTTTTTAAACTGAATTTTTCCTCAACCCATGAGTTTTCTTGATTTTGGTCTTTGTACTGTCTCCCTTGGCCTGCTGGGCAGGGACCAGTGAGCACATGTGGGTGCTTTGCTGCTTGCCAGGGACAGACCAACACAGAGTTATACCTGCAAAATCATTTTCTTGCACTCTCAGTGGCTTGTGTTTTTATTGGAGAAATAGCAAATGCTTGTCTTTTGAAAACATGCAACATACTGCTGATATAAGTCATAGCACATGAAGATTACTTGATTCCTTTCTCAAGTTTGAGCCTATGTGCCTTCTTCCCAAACCTCACTCACACGAACATATGAACGTATCTTCAAACAAACTATTTAGTCACGCTGCTCATAATTCTTACATCCCTGCCTTGAAGTTTCATCAGAAAAGAAGATGATTCTGGGCCTACAACAATAACACTTAGTCCTTTGAGTACCTCGACTGATGCAAACTTATCCACTAAAAATCCATGAAGCTGGATAAAGGATTACCTGGCCTTTCTGTTTTTCAATCTTGAATTGTGACCTTTATTTTTTTGTATGTTTGTTTGTTTGGTTTTTTTAACTAATAAATTGACACCACACCATTTCCCCCTAGCTAAGAAAACTCATATGTATTTTCCCTGACATCAGGAACTGTTCTAAGCACGAAGAACATTTATTTGATTTAGAGATTTTATTGACCATAACTAGTTTGCTGTGTTTTGTTTGGCACAACAGCCTTGGTGTGGTGGCTTCGTGGTTGAATTCTGCAGACTTTGTGCAACAAGATCCACACTTAATGACTTCGTCTGGCGATATTTCAAAAACAGACAAAATGTATGCACTTTTATTTTAAAGTCTTCCAATTTGTGGCTTTCATTTGGGAAGCATTTTTTTTATTAACACAGTATGCCCTTTTACATATGAATAGCAGCAGCCTGCAAGGAACGAAGGCTTTTTTGCAGTATTTGATGTCAAGAATGTGTTTACATGTTGTTGTAATAATTTTTGAACTTTGAGAGTACTCTAACTCGGGACACTGTAGAGTAGCAACAATTTTTGCCTGGTGTGTGAAGACTTGGAATTTGGGAATGTGTAAACACAGTGGGATGATCTGTAGATTTTCTTTTACACAAAGTGATGCAAGCAAGCATCAAGGGCAAGACGCAGTTCACCCTAGGTGGCTTACTGTGCAAGTGTCTGAGTCTTAGATGGGAACCTCTGAGGGACAATGGAGTGAAGTTGGAACTTTTAAAATAGGAGTCATCTGAATTATTGCCAAAAAATGCCTTAGAGTGAAGGGAATGACAACCTAGAGTTGCCTTTCTGTGCTGTCTATATGGAAATCACAGGAAACTAACCTATCTGTAGACATGCTGCACAGAGTAAATCCATCACTACAAGATCCCTGTAGGATATGGTTATTTCTACCATATTTTTAGGCATCTAGACACCTTTTAAAAGATCTGGCCGACAACTCCCAAGGAGTTTGCTTAGACAACTAAACAGGCGTTAGACTAATACCCAAGTACCGTGACTTTTGTCCTTTTGAAGACTAAAGAAGCTGGGACTTACTAACAGGTTAATGCCCCAGTTGAGAATATCGGAGCTCATTGATGTCAGTAGTGTAATATAGTTAATAAAAATGAAAATATAAACTAACATAACATAGTACTCTGAGTGTCCAAGCCTGGCCTGGAGAAAAAGATTTGCAAAATAGTGGCATAGTTCATGGTTTTCTCAAATTCTCAGAGCTAAGTCCTAAGTATAATTCACTACCATTTCTGATATGAGCAGAGTTGCTTCTTTGAATTTAGGTTTTAGTTACTCAGTGCATAATTACCATGTATGTTCTTTGAAAGTACTTATGTGTTGATCTCGAAAGGAGGAGGTATCTTACAATTCCAGTGTTATATTTTTAAAACTAAAACAATTGACCAAGAAGCCTGGTGTTCTGTTTTGAAGAAAGTCGGATTTCATGATAATTTACATTATAAAAAAAGTATTTTTATTGATATAGAACATGAAATATTACTGGGTTTTATACCCTATTACTTTCATATGGAGAGATAGTAAGCTATGCAAGGACAACCCATGCCATCAAAGGTGCGTTGTGCCAACACAGCACAATATGGTGTCTCACAAGACAACCTGCTTATTGAAAGGCTGTACTGCAAGGAAGTGACGGCACTGCATCAGTTCAGTTCCAGCTGTAATATTGCTGCATGTCACTGCTTCACACTTGCAGTTCATGATTTGTCCTATCCATTGCAATAAACTGGTGTGCAGCCGTAGGTGAAGGACAGAAACCTTCTGGATAAGTCAGTACAGTTGGATAAATGTCTAACACTTCTGCACTTATTTCTCATACCTTTTTCATCCTTAGATATTGCCTTCAACTGGTCATTAAACAACTACGACTGATATCTACTATCTGTGGTTTTCTCTTAGCCTTCATCCTGTATGAAAAATGCATTCTTTGGTTTTGTTAGGGTTCTATTTATTTTTAATGTACCCATATGAAAGTGCAATCAAAACACTTGGTCTTGGAAGCAGGAACAGGAAATGGTAAAAATTGTGAAGACCTTTAGTTTCCTTTCCTACTCTTACACTACTTTATACAAAGCGGATTTCTGTAATGACTAATAGGGTTTAAAGTTGTTTTGTTTCAGAACACTGGCTGTCAGTCATGGTCTTTATTGTGGCATGTTTCTCTTAGATACAGAGAGACTGTGAAAGGAACATGATAAAGGTCTAAACATTTATCCTTTCTCCACATTCTCTGATAAATCAGCTTTATAAGTAGAGTGTGTTTGTTATCTTTATGTCAGCTTGTGCAGCTAAGTACGCAGATTTACCCATAGACGGATATTTTTAACCTTGGTATAATTTTGGAGTGTAATGCTCCAAGTAACGTTTAGCTCTCACACTAAGGCAAAATTCTGGATCTTCCTTCATCCCATTTTCAGTAAGCTAAGAGGGAAACCAGCTACAGGCAAGCATCCATTCCCATTATTGTCCTTCATGGGAATATCAAAAAAGATCTGATTACTATGATTCTGAAAAACATGAAAGTGACATAACCATGCAGTCATGCTGCATCTAACTGCTACAAACATAGTATTAAACATCCCCAGAATTTTTGAGAAATAAAAGCTAACCCCGAAAACGACCACACAGAGTTCAATTTCTGAAATGTAAAATAGATGGGTTAATTTTTTAAAAATAAAAAACCAAAACCCAAAACATGGATGGGAAAATAACCCATAAAGTTATACTATTTCTGAATTAGTTAAAATATTTTATATAGAAAATGTAAACGCAAAAGAGGTTTGCAGTTCAGTTCTGTAAGGAAGCATGGAAGTAATGTGAACAACAGTTCAAGGTTTCATTCTTGAGGTCTCCAAGATTCCTGTTGAGCTGCTGGCCTTTCTCAGGTTTCCAGGCTCTGGTTTCACAATACTACAAGGTTCACAAATTGAGCTGTCTATAGAACCACAATCCAGCACCTTAGGGGAAAATGGTACAACAGGTATGCTACCCAAACTTGTTGGGGTTTAGTCTTTAAAGAACCACAAAAGTTGTGATGGCAAGAGAAGAAATGCTGACTATTACATTAGAAGTTCATTAAAATTAACTTTTGTGCTTCCTGTGACACAATAAAGCCTCAATCAAAAGTGTTCTGAAAAAACTGTTTTGTTGGAAAATGTTAAGCCAGTGTCATGAAAGCCTCAAACTGGCAGTCATACAACAATATTTTCCAGAATTATTTCCCAAATTTAGTGGCCTTTTTGTGGTTATTTGGATGAAGAGGGATAGTGAAAAGCGGTTCTCATATGGTCACGTACACAAGTCAGCCCTATTAATTGCTGAATTTTGAAAAATCCAGTTGCCAAATGAAACAGCATTTCTGGAAAATTTTTAGGAGTAAATGGTATAAATCAATATTAAATCTCAGTGAACTCCAAGCACAATAGCAACAAAATTAGTCCCCCTATTGGAGCACCTGTGTAGTATATCAATTTTATAAATATTGTTTCATTGCTAGGAAAATATTTCCATCTAAATTAATTTAAGAAGGTACACTGGGTGTTTCTTCCTTGGACTTTTTTCCAGAAATCATCCACGATTAGCACACAATATTTTTAATTACTGTGATTGCTTTTCAAATGATCCACACATCATAACTCTCACCAAAGTTGTCCATGACTTTGCCATCATCACTGCTTAATATGAAAGTTGAGTGAATACAGAGTAAAGAAGTCTCTGGTGGCTGGTGATTACTACTGATCAAGAAAGAGAAGTTAAATGCCCTTTAAATGGTAGCCCCATGATATTAACCAGACAAAAAGCATTGTTCATAGGAGGCAAGCAATTCCATAATTATCAAAGAAGACTCCATTTACAGGAGATTTTTCCATTTATTGCTATAATTTGAAAGATTCAGATGAACTCAGCTAGACATATGCAGTCTTCAAACATTCCTTAATGCTTCTTGATTGAACTACAGATAGAAGAATTTGCAATTGACCTTAAATCCTTTATGGAGATACTTTGAGTAGTCTTTATAAGTAAGATATTTTATAAAGTAAGAGAATAATTCAATTGTATTTGAAGATCATAACTACATTTGAATTTAAAAATTGGATTTCAAATATGTTAGCTGAAAATGAGCTGCAGCTTCAATAATTTTAGAATTTCTAATTGATCTAAGATCTGAGCAATATGAGATACTTTGGTTAGACATCCATTCTCATTTATAGCCATACTGTAGAGTAACCTGAAGTGTTAAGAAATCCAGCAAGGAACTTTCTGACAGTAGATAACTGCATTCAAAAGAAATCATGAAATTAATATCTACATTTAAAATTGGTACTATTTAGCACCTTTATTACAAACCCAGGTTTTGATATATTTTGATAAATATGTTGGCAGAAAAACTAATTATGAAACACCTTCCACGTCTCCTTAAAACTAACAAAACTGTTAAAATCAGGTTTACATATAGGTTTACATATATTTCAGGTGAATCTAATTTGATCTGTACATTTGCATTGTTAATACTTTTTGTTTACTGTGTAGGAGTCTTCACAACTGTGTAAAAGGACTTAGTGAACTTAATTTTGAGGCGCTGGAAAAATGTTAAGCTTGCCCAATGGAATCCCAAAGGCATTGGCCACATGAGCTGGCTGTACAGCAAAACTGCCAGATTTTTTAAGGACTTCTTCATGGGTCTAAAAGGCGTGGTTCCCATGTCTGACTAATGATCTTTTTCACTGTTTGAGCTGAATCCCTACAGATCTATGGGGCATGATGGGATTCATCCAAGCATCCTCAAAAAGGTAGCTGGTGTCATCACAAAACCTCTCTCAATAATTTTTGAGCAGTCCTGGGAATCTGGAGAGGTCCCAGCTGACTGGAAGCTGGGGAATGTTGTCCCAGTTTTCAAGAAGGGCAAGAAGGAAGACCCCAGAAACTACAGGCCTGTTAGTCTCTCTTCAGTGCCTGTTGAACTTATGGAGAAGATTATTCTTGGAAATATTGGATATGCTGAAAGACAACACAGTCATCAGTCACAGCCAGCACAACAGGACTGGAAGGGATTCTGAGCCAGTTCACAGATGATACAAAACTGGGAGGAGCTGTTGGCACCCTGGAGGGCAGAGAGACCTCAGCAAACCAGAGGGCTGGGCAATCACCAACCATGTGAAGTTCAACAAGGGAAAGTGCCGGATTCTGCACCTAGGATGGGGCAACCCTGGATGTATGGGCAGACTGGGAATGAGATGCTGGCAAGCAGTGCCATGGAAAGGGATCTGGGGGTCCTGGCAAGCTGAACATGAGTCAGCAGTGCCCTGGCAGCCAGGAGGGCCAGCCCTGTCCTGGGGTGCATCAGGCACAGCATCGCCAGCCGGGCAAGGGAGGGGATTGTCCCACTCTGCTCTGCACTGGGGCAGCCTCACCTCGAGTGCTGGGGGCAGCTTTGGGTGCCACAATGTAAGAAAGACATTAAACTATTGGAGAGTGTCCAAAGGAGGGCAACAAAGATGGTGAAGAGCCTTGAGGGGAAGACTCCCCTTGGTCTGCTCAGCCGGGAGGAGACTGAGAGGAGATCTCATCTCATCTCAGTTACAACTTATTCGTGAGGCAAAGAAAAGGGGCAGGCACTGATCTTGTCTCTGTGGTGACCAGTGACACGATCCGAGTGAATGGCCTGAAGCTGTGTCAGGGGAGGTTTAGGTTGGGTATTAGAAAAAGGTTCTTCACTAAGAGGGTAGCTGGGCACTGAGAAGGGCTCCCCAGGGCAGTGGTCACAGCACAGCCTGACAGAGTTCAAGAAGCATTTGGACACTGCTCTCAGGCACATGATGTGACTCTTGGGGATGGTGCTGTGCAGGGCCTGGAGCTGGACTCAATGATCCTTGTGGGTCTCTTCCAACTCAGCTTCTTCTGTTTAGAGTTAGCCCAAATGTTAATGGCTATGTGATTGTCCTTTTGGCACATGGAAAGTGGAAGTAAAACTCTATTTGTCTGGAGGACTGTGACATGAAAAGGTGTAAGGGCTAAACAAATCTCACACAAGATCCATTTTGGAGATGCTACTGCTCTTGAATTTCAAAAAAGTAACCTTGATCTCCTGTCAGCATCAAGGCATCCCATCTGCTCATCCATTCAGTGTTAGCCACCTGCAATGGGAAGTTAAAATACCATGCCAGTCTGTGTGATGTTGCTACCTGCCTAATTTCATGCCAAGAGCAAACTCAGGGATTTTTACAGGGACAAAATAAGGCAACTGCTACATCAACCACATGTTTTCTATCATACAGGGGAAAAAAAATAAGGTCAGTGTAGGCTTGAAGGGTTGTAAAGCTTTAGCCTGCCTGAATTATTTTATGCTTGTGGAAGTTAAGCAGATGAGAAACACATTAAATAAGATGACAGAATTTAGATTATACCTCCTCCCCTCCTCGTGCCCCTTCCAAGTTCTTAGCTCAGTGGATGAATTCCTCCCCCCATTCCTTTTTTCTTTCTTTTTTTTTTTTTTTTCAATTTGTTAAGATGCTGAAATCTGCTTTGTGTGATTTATGAAGGAACTTGAAGCGATTAGTTTCACAGTGCATGAAAATTCCTCAGGTTCAGAGGGATGTCCAATCTGTTACACCGCGAGCCGTTGACTGGATGAGAACATGAGCAGCTCGGAGCCATAAGGAGATTGTGTTGAGTTATTAAACACTTGTGGTAAAGCTGCTTATTGTTAATTCCCCAATGTCCTGCTGAAGTGATCGGATAAGATCAGATCGGATTAGATCAAAGAGCCTGGGAACCAGCCTTTCGAGCAGATTCATTTAATCAATAAAGAGGGTCTCCAAAGAGAGAGAGAGGCAGTACCAGGATCACGAGAGATTAGAGTAGGGAAAATAAGAAACAACAGATTATTTTCCTCTTATTTTTAAAATGTAATTCTGTAAGCCAAAGCATGCTTTTGTGTGTGTACGTGTATGTGTGTGTTCAAAAAACAGCCAAAAAAGATATAAGTGCTCCCTTAAAACTTCATTACCAAGCAGATAGTTTTAAATGAAGTATTTTGCAATACAGTAATACTTAATAAGTCAAGAGACTGTAAAAGTATTATTAAAGCAATCAGTACCATGAAATACCTACAGTGAAAAAATGAACCATTAACAGCATTTCAGCAGAAGCAATTTTTGCTTTAATGATTCCTTAAGAATAGGGGATTCTGGGTGGGTTAATCTGCACAATTTCTGAACTTGCTTTCATCTAAAAGAAAAAAATGGGAGCAAAACCCAATAACACCACCATCACCAACCCCCACCCACCAGTATCACATCAAGATCAGAATGTATTAAATTAATAACACTGGCAGATGTTGTGGAATGTGCATTGTTATAATACATGTAATTACAGTACAACTGCTGCTGTTAATGCTTGTACAGTGAATAGACTTGTGTATAAGTACTTGCAAAACCTTGATAAATCTGTACTAAAAGCTAGAAGCTGTTAGTAAATGTTTAGAAAGTTAACCCACAGAAAAAGGAAAAAAGAAGGAAAATACAAAGAACAAAGAATCATTCATTCTAACGAGGCAAAGGTATAATTCCTTTTCATTTCTAGAGTAGCAGAATCTAGCCCAAAATAATTTGGTGAGAGGGACACACCTCCTTCAAAGATTATTAACCCTAATTGTTTAATAAAAATTTAATAAAAATTAACATCTACTTTTACAGGTTTTAATATTCAGAGTCAGATAAGGATACATATCTATAAATCCCTTCTATAAAATGTAATTTTCTATCTAGATAGGCTGATGACTTTAGGCCCTGCACACCTTTAGCAATTGTTAATTACTATGGGATGGTTTAACACTATTTTCCAAATCAGCATGCATGCATAAAATGACTGCAATCTAATTTGACATATTATTAGTGATGATTATTGTCATAGATAAATTAGATTGAACAGAAAATAACCTTCATCCTTAGCATGTTTTAGCTCTCAGAATTAATGTGATTTGGTGAACACATATAAATAAAAGTCTGATGAGTCCCTGCTGACTGCAGGGCCTGGTGGTACTGAAGTGTATCAATTTCATGCAGATGATGAATTCCTTAAGCATTCAATGATAATCATGCTTGATTTGACAAGACTTTCTCATGCTATTTTAGGGCCTTAATTTTCTGTGAAGTTCTGTCAAGTGTTCATCAAGCACCCACTTATCTCCCTATCTTAACCTGGCAGCCAATCCAAAGGTTGCCTACCAGTGCCGCTACCGGTCCCAGTCCATTAATATTCCTGCCACGTGACTGTCCACGGAGAGAAGCCAATCAATGGCTGATTAACATTCAGGTCACATGATGCCCAAGGAGAGTAAATGAGTTACACAGTAAGACATCAAACAAATTTTCATCTTGAAAGAGTGATTGCTTTTTCTGCTGCTGTGATGTTTGTCAAATTCGCTCTAGCCTTGTCCAATTAAGCTCCATGAGCTGAATGACTAATGAAGAGAAGGGAACGCTGTGCCAGCATGACAGCTATGAGAAGTATCACTGAATAAGAGCTGCTGAAGAAATTTTTTAAAATTAAAAAAAACCCAAAATGATTGAAAAATCACATCTGGATAACTGGTGTAATTGCTTTCAAATTTCAGATGCTGTTTAGAAGTCTCTAGTGAAAAATATAAATTGCATCATGCTGTATAGGACATTTATTTTCTGTCTAACTTTACAATGGAAAATGAGCTTGCATTTTCTCATAATAAAATTATTTTTGAGATTTTGAACAAATATACATTAACTGGATTATTGCCAGCAAATGTGCTAATGAATTTTCACAGGCTGCTAGAGACACACTGATAACAGAAGATCCCACTTTTAAGCATCAGCCAGCATGGATAAAAAACCCCTTACTTTATGCAACTGAAAGGAAAAAAGGGAAAAAGGAAGATATTTAGCAGATTAGGTGGAGGAGGGAAGCAAGTTTATGCTCTGAATTTTAGAAGGAAGTAGATTTACAGACATTGAAATATTGTGTGAGTTTCTTAAATAACATGGCACAATTCTTTTTGCATTATTTGAGGAGCTGATCCAGTATGGACTTAATATTTTATTTTATTTTATTTTATTTTATTTTATTTTATTTTATTTTATTTTATTTTATTTTATTTTATTTATTTTATTTTATTTTATTTTATTTTAATGTCACTGCTGTATATTTGTTGTTAAATTAAAACTGCTCAAGGAAAAAAAAAATGTTTGAATGGGATTATAATCCTGTTTAGCAGAAAGCTTTTAAAGTGGATATCTGAAACGACATTCTGGGACATCACTGAAAGTCTATTTAGTCAGAAAGTCAGAAATTTCATTTTAGTGCTGATACTGTACTAATTCTGGTGATGTGTTTGGAGTAGAGACCCTATGACTAATAAAGCTTTCATCCAGTCACTGAAAGAAGTTACAGTCACCTAATGGATTACTGAAGATATGAAAGAGTGTCAGATCCTACTTATTAGGTTCTAGCATGAAATTAGTTATATTCCCAAGGCATTCTGAAGCAATATTTTCAAGTTGGCTTAATAAGGGTGTTAGAGCATGCCAATTAACTGGCAGCTGAAATAAACAGTAGTTGGAGGCATAAGACAGTGTTTATATCTGCAAAGCTAATAACATTTTAAATGGGACTTCTTGGTACGGTGGCTCAAGGTGCTGGAAGGAGGCAAGATGTGGAACATACTGTATTCAAAAGACTGGAAGTCAATTCTCAGCACTGCTAGTCAAGGATGGAGATTGCAAATAGAGAAGCAATGAATTTCTGAGAGTCAGTAAGAAGGCAGAAAAGGAGGCAGGGGGCTAGCAGTTCACTGAAGGTAGAAATGGGGTGTCAAGTGGATACTGCTGAAGCAACATGTGGTGAGGGAACTGACCAAGTGCCTGCCTTTAAGGCATCACCACAAAGACACATGATGGAAGAGACTGTGTAAAGGGATCAAGGTAGAAAAGGGAGGAATACATGGAAATAGCGATGTGGCATACTGCTTTTGTGAGGCATTGTTTGTAGTAAAGTAGCGCTGTAAACTTTAGAGCTCAGTACTGCCTCGACATGAAATATTAGCTCTTAGATTACTGTTTTACTTGTTCCTACTGCAGCCATGCCACAGAGAATTCATAGGCTCTGACCCCTTAGCTGCTCATATGTTAACAAAGCAAAAAATGGTGAATATTGTTATAAGCAACACCACTTGCTGAAACATTTAAATCAACAGTGGAGAAGGTGTCTAACTTTCTGTCAGTCACATTAGGTGGTTATGAATAAAAGAGTATTCTACTTTCTGCATAACTTTGCATAATTAATAGTTTTTCATGCAAACTATTGTTTGCCTTAATTGTTGTTTCAACAGCTGTTTTCATTAAATTGTAAAGCTCTTTGTGTCTAATCCTTTGAGCTGCACTATTGATAACAAGAACGCACTGGAGCTAGCTTTAGAGGAAGAGAGTCCCTGCCAAGCTGGAAAGCAGTCATGAAGTTACTTGAGAAATAAGGCCCTACAGTGGGACTGGTTGTGTAGTTAATCCATTAGTCTTTTCAAAAGGACCTTGCTCTACGCCCTTATGGCTAAATTGACCCAACAACCTATCAATGCCTTTATTTGCTGAGTGGTTGTCCATGAAAGGTCTCCGTGCTGGATCCAAGCTGTAATCAAAGCCTCCATCAGTACCAGGGCCCTGATGACACAAATGGCCAAATTTTCAACGAGGCTGGCTGGCTTCCAGCCACGCCATTTTAAAGATACAAAGAGGCTGTGTTGTGCTGTGGAATTCATTTTCTTGTTTACTTCCTACAGAAACAAGAGCATAATCAGCACTCAGTGCATCGGATCAGACCGCTGAGTTGTTGACAGAAGCTTGGAGAGGCTTGCCAGCTTTCCACATGAAACACTGGCTTTCTTCTAATACACCCCCCACCGTCTGTGGCCCTGCCAATTGTAGCACATCAGAGCAACCATTGAGATAATGACCGTGAAGTCTCATGATACACTTTGATGAAGTGTAACATTTTTTAAAGGATTTTTGTCTGTGCCAAAATGATAGAGACAGCTGACTAAAAATCACCCCATCAAAATCAAGGCTGATGAACAGCAGGCAAAGACATGTGCTTCCACAGAGAAAAGGGAGGAGAATTTACAGCCAAAGACTCTCAATGACTATGTGCACCACAGATTCCTTTATTTTGCTTTTAAATGATCCTTTGTTTCAAATGAATGTATGTAACTTTGCCAAGAGGGCAATTTCCCCAAATATTTTTTTTTATTCCGCATCAAAAAATGATTCAGCATTTAGCATTTATAATGTTAAATAAATACCTTTTCTATACAAGCTAACTTTGTTTCTTAACACTAATTTTTTGCAACCTTGCAAAGTAATGTTTTGAAATAGCTGGGACTTAAAACCTCCTCAGCCATTTTAAAATTGTCTAGTGGCAACTCAATGAACCGACTTAGCTTATGGTAAAACAATTGGAGATGTGTTTTCCAAGCAAACCACAGGGAAAAGAAACAGCAAGACGGTCACTTAGACTTTTACCCTGCTTGCTACAGCAGTCCAGTATTTTTTGTAACAGGAAATTCATTACTAGCAATGGATTCATTGATACACACCAGTGCTAAGGAGCCTGGTTTAGGAGGTTAGAGAAAGCCTGCAGAATTTCTTGAACTGGCTATTTACTATGGATCTAGACCACCCCACTGTGCTGATGGAAGTGCGGTTAGGACGTCTTTGAGCCGAATCAATTTGAGTTGGAATTTTCCCAGTGTATCACAGTTACATAAACACCTGTGCAAAATATCTCTGAGCTGAATTAATAGTATAGGGGTGCCAGTGGGGGAGGGGAAGAAAGGAGAGAAATGGAGTGGGAAAGAGAAAGCTGTTTTCAGTAGTTTTCAACACTTCTTTCTTTCAAAAAGTGAGTCTGGAGGACTGTGTTTTAAACTGTCTTTACTATAACCAACACAAGAGCTCATGCATGTTTATTTTTTTGTCTCCTCAGTACTGTAAGCCTAGAACAATGCTTTTTAAAGTCTCTTTTTCTCTCTCTTCTGTACTTGTATTAAATTATATTTCTTCCAAGCTCAAATTTACACAGCATGCTGGAGATATACAGTGGCAAAGAAGGATGCAGCAGTCTTCTGGAACAGATCAAAAGTACTGGCAAGAGAACAAAAGTACAAACTTCACTTTGAACCCAGGTACACAGCATGCTGCAACCAACAGTGTTATAAGTGTGCAGAATTCAGCGCTTTCCACAAGATAGATGTAGAATACATATAGGGTTTTTTGCTTCAGTTTACATCTTATGTCTGGCTTTGAAGAAAGAGGAAAAATTTGGAAGAGAAAAAAAGTGGAGACGGGATCTATCTTGCAGTGGGGATTTGTGGATGTTTCAGCAGTCCTGTCTACTTTCCTAGAAATGCTTAGCTAAAGGGGGAGACAGTGCAAAACACTTCAGTGCAAAAGGATACTTCCTACTGCGACTCAGCCTCTGTAGTAGAGTGAAAAAAATACTGCCACTTTGTCTTCTCTGGAGATAGCTCTATGCTTTGCAGTCTTGATATAAAATAAGATAGACAGTATGTGGTTGCTTTCTGTATCTGGGGAAGAAATGGACCAAATTTGAGCAGATTTCATGTGGTTTGTGTATAACAAAAACAGGTAGAAGCCTCACTCTGTTAGCCTTCATCTCAACAAATACAAAGCTGTTCAAATTTGCCAAGTAGCGGCACAGACTCTATTGATATACTTGCAGGATTGAGCTTCTCTTTCTTTAAGTTTCAATAAACCAGGTTTTCATACCTCCACTTAAGTGGAGCCTAGGTTGTGCCTCACAGCAGGGATGTCCATTGTCCTTCCATGAACACACAGAATCATAAAATCATAGAATAGTTTGGGTTGGAAAGAACGTTTAAATGACATAAAGTCTGACCCTCCTGCAATGAGCAAGGACATCTTCAACTTGGTCAGGTTGCTCAGAGCCCTGTCCAACCCAACTGTGAATGTTTCCAGGGATGGAGTGTCCACTACCTCTCTGGGAAACCTGTGCCAGTGTTTCACCACCCTCACTGTAAAAAACTTCGTCCTTATATCTAGCCTGAATTTACCCCCTTTTAGTTTAAATGCATTACGCCATGTCCTATCAAACAGGCCCTGCTAAAAAATTCTATTCCCGTCTTTCTTTTAAGTTCCTTTAGGTAATGAAAGGCTGCAATAAGGTCTGTCTGGAGTCTTTTCATCTCCAGGCTGAACAATCTCAGCTCTCTCAGCCTGTCTTCATAGGAGAGGTGCTCCAGTCCCCTAATCCTCTTCATGGCCCTTCTCTGGACTCTCACCAACGTATCCGTGTCCTTCCTAAGTTGGGAACCCCACAGCTGGATGCACTGGGCTCTCACCAGAGCAGAGCAGAGGGGCAGAATCCCCTCCCTTGCCCTGCTGCCCCCACTGCTTTGGACGCAGCCCAGGATACAATCGGCTTTTCAGGCTGCAAATATATATTGCTGGGTTATGTCCAGCTATTTGTCCATCAGTATGTCCAAGTCCTTGGGAGACCTGCTCTCAATACATTTCTCCCACAGCCTGTATTGATAACAAGGGGTTGCCCCAACCCTAGTGCAGGATTTTGCACTTGTTCTTGTTGAAGGGCCCGCTTCTTGAGCTTTTTCAAGCCCCTCTCTGGAATGGCATCCCATCCTTCATGAGTGTCAACTACATGACTTAGCTTGATGTCATTTGGAAACTGCTGGGGGTACATTCAATCCCAGTCTTTATATCAATGATGACGATATTTAGCAGATACTAAGATATCCCAGTACAGGCCCCTGTGGGACACCACTTGATGCTGATCTCCATGTGGATCTGAAGATCAGTGGGATATTGGGCCATTGAACTCTACTCTCTGGATGCGACAATCCAACCAATTGACATCCAGCAAACAGTTCATCAATCAAACACATCTCTCTCCAGTTTAGAGAGAAGGATGTTGTAGAGGACCATGTCAAAGGTCATGCATCACTGAATGCTGGGAAGACAGTGCCTGAAACCCTTTCCAGTTATTGGGTGTTTTAGCGTGAATAACTGTTTGAGAAGTCCATCTAGTCATGTTTGCTGATAGCATGGTAAATGTTCTGTACACCCAATGCAGGCATCCAAGCACAATCTGCAGTCATAAGTGGGCAGAGTGCAAAGGTACATCCACCCTCTTGATTTCTCAGAGGCAGAAGTCATGCGCAAGCTTTCACCAGCACGTCCCAAATGCCTCGCCATCTGTTAATAGCAACAGGTCTTTTGACATTAGTGTCACACTTGAAACACTGCATCTGTGGTGTGATGGCCAAATTTTCAATAATGTGGTTTAGTGATACTAACAGTAGAAGCACTTTCCTATCTTTACAGAAAAAACTAGAGGAGGCAAAGAAGTGAATCCATCACTAGAGGAAGTGCTGGGATTGCACAGGGGGTGGGGGTGGGGGTGGGGGTGGGGGTGTGGGTGTGTGGGTGTGTGTGTGAACACAAGTGAACCAAGAACTATTCATAGAGTTTGAGAGTGTTATTTCCCATCTCCTTCCTGTTTTTTGAAAGAATGTCCTGAGAGTATTAATTTTGGAAAGCAGTTCAAACAATGAGGTTATTCAAGCTGGCCTTATTTTTGCAGGCTGGTGAATGCCAGCACACATGAAATAGGTAAACTTCCAGCAGCCTGGATGGGAATCAAAATAATTAGAACATTTAAGAGATTTGTACCTTAGAGGCAAAGGTTGTTATCCTCCCACGTCCATTTTCATTCACATATCACAAAACTGGATAGGAAGGGGAGGACTGAGTTAGGCAGTTTTGCATCTCTGAGTGGGCATCTGTCAGTGATAAGCAATTTTGATGGAACTTTGCTGCAGGGAATATTCAACAGTAATATATTCCTAGCTGTACCAGTGAATTTATTCATTATGAATGCCAGCATGAGAAAGCTGAATGAAGTCAAGGGAAATGAAGAAAAGGTTGTGTGGAGAAGAAAATGAAAAGAAGAGGCGGAGGGTGGGGGGAAAAACAGTTAGCAATGTAGACACATATGTTTCAAAGCTTCTCAGATTTCCTGAAACTGAGCCTAACTGAAATGAGTAATAGTTAGAATTCAAACACAGTATCATGACAATCCAGGCATTTTGGAAACCACTTCCCCACAGAGTCTTTAAGGACTACTTGATGCTGAGGATTATGGTTGGAGGAACTAACATCTGCTGTACTCCCAAAGCCATGTATATGATTTCATTTTTCCTCCTGTCTTTTAATGATGAAGATTTTACTCTCTTTTGTTTTTTTGTTTTATTTTCTTATGTTTTGACTTGTGGAATCAGAGTAGATCAAATTAAAAAAAAAGCAAATTGAATGCATTTGTTTGTTTCTAGCTTTCTTTGTATAAATAAACTAACAAATTAGAAGAAAATTGAATTCTTGAGAGGAAAATAATTAAACAAATAATGTTAAGTGCTTCCTACAAAAAAGACTGGCGTCCTAACATACAGTCTAAAGTTAGTTGTGAAACTGTTGCATTATGCGCTTATGAGTATACACCTAAGTCATGGAAATCTTAACAGGAAATGCAACAGAAATATTCATGTGAAAATTGTTAATTTTTTTACATGTATTTTTATTTATATTTTTTAATAATTGACCAATTTTTGTGCATGACAGTAATGAGTAATTTGAAATAATTCAATGCTAACATCATCAAGCAACAAATTAATATTTATTGCATGAAAATAAAAATTATTTTTAAAAATCAGGAAAATCTATGCTACTGTATTCAAAGAGGGGAACAAAATGTGTTCTTCTACTTTTCCCATCCCACTGCATGAAACTATTTGCCAAACAAAATACTGGGCTATTAAAATACAGTTCTGTAAAAAACAGTATGATTTCAGTGGTAAGTTCTTTGTATTTACCTTGTAATGTACTCAAAACCTAAGATGTAAAATACAAATAACATAGAGTAATGAAGAAAACTTTAATGCTTTTTTTCTGCCTTAGTGGCAGAACTTGGTAGATTAAAGTTGTAGTAACCTGACCTTTTCTCATGCTCTAACTTTTTATAAAGTATATAGGCATTTTAAAGCTAAGTAATGGATGATATTATGTCATTAATATAAAAAAAAAATACGGGTGCCTGCAGGGCAAATTGTTTTAATCACAGATGATGCAGTGATATTTGAAGAAGAATAAGGAGGAAGTATTTAGTCATTTTTTGCATGAATTCCATTTACATACAAAAACTTACATCAAAGGATGACACTAAAGCCCCAACTGGCCAATCCTTTCTGCAACATCTAAAAGAAAAAGTTTTGCTGAGATATATGTTCATACATCTTTTTCCAGACTATCAGCATCTATAACCAGTCTAAACAGTCATCATGGGACTTACTAGAGACTGTCAATGTCTTGGATCTTGCATTTAGTGACAGTGGGAATGATGTATTTTTTAATTTGTTCACTTAGTCTTAAATCATTATTGATAATTTTAATATTTTTTCTAGTTAAATTGGAGGTACTAAAAAAGGCAAAGACACTTTCACAAAGAGAGAACCAAAATCTTCATCTCCCTGATTAAAGGACGTTTTACTGGTGGGAAGTGGAGCTATCAGCAGCATCAGACTCCAAGACAACATTTATAACAAATCACCCAATTGCATATGTAGGAATAGTGGCTCTTGGCTGAATGCAATGAACAGGTTGTTGTGATCCAAAGAGAGATTACATTTCATATACACTAAAAACTCCCTTAAGATACAGTGAGAAAGAATATTTGCTCTGGTACTCATTGCACTGAAAGATTTTTAGCTGCTAGGAAAGAAATGGATTTTTCCCTCTTGTTCTGTTTTTTTTTAAGAATTATTTTTCTCTGAAGGACTGTTGGCCTCTGGCAAATTCTGAGTTTTAAAATACAGTGTCAGTAAATTAAATTCGGAGCCCACTGAAGTCAGCTGAGTTTTGCCATTGAAATCTGCAGAGGCAGGATTTTGCCTACTGTTTGGAAAACATTGCTTGCAGCAATCAAATAGCAGCCATTGCTGACATCTAGCAGAGAAAACACTAACTACTCAACTGTCAGTAGCACTCAACTGTTGCTTCTTCTTCCTGTGCAGACACCAGGCTTTTGTGACTGTAACAGACAAGTGCTTAGAAATAATCTGTGCTCAAATTAGCAGAAATCCTACGGCCAAGCCCTCTCTCAACTTAAGTTAAGGGCCATTACCGCCTTATTATTTTCTCCTTCAGTCAGATGCCTTAAACTGGACCATGACAGAATCTGTCCAGCACAGAAGAGCAGGGCTTAAAAGTCTCAGGACAGACTTCAAATATCTACTTGTGTGGTGAAAAGCATGAGCATTCTTGTGCAAAGTTGTGTAGACATGGTCCTGGCTTTGGGACATAAAACTAGATAGATTAGCTTTGACAGAATAGCTCAAACACTTACAAGAAGTCTATCCTTGTGAAATTCCTTTATTGCCATTAAAGAAAAAGCACTAAATCCAGATAATTTCACTTTCCATTATTGTACCAGAACTGGAAAATACAAGAAGTTGTTCATCAGAGATTCAGACTCGGGAAGGTGTGAAAACTGAGGTTTGCTAATGATGATATTTTACCTTCTTGCTTTGTACTATGTCTACTCCTCTGCTTAGGCGAAACATCTAGATTCTGCTTCTACTGCACTGTGGCCTCTAGGGGCTCATAGCATTTTTTTTAGAGCATGTTCTGTGTATTGAAAACATTTTGTGAGAGAATGATTGAAATAGTTTAGTGAGAGGTCTTTTAAGCTTACTGAATTTAGGTATCCTTATCCATAACCCTCAGATTAACAATGCTGCTCTTCTTTACATCATCTGTCCTTGAGAAATCCTGTATACACTGTGGTTGCTGTGAGAGATAAAGATGCACAGAAACACAGCTGCAAAGAGAGAGGCTCATTTTTATGAGGCAGGTCTCTGTTTCAGAGAGTAGTCGGTATTGTGTGATTATTTAGAGAGTCTATGAGCCCTGAAGTAAAATGATGAAAACTTGATTTTCCTTCAGGAAACTATTTTAAATTTCAGTGGTTACATCGGAATTTGGGACCTTCACTAAAAAAACTGGATATGGTTTCAATGAAAGAAAATAATATTCTAAACTTTAAATCAATATCCAAACTTGATTTATGAAAATATATTTTTCTTCACAGCTCTGGGATCCTGATCCTATTGTGAAGTGTTCCTTTTTCTTATTTTTTTTCATATTTATTTTCTACCTAAAAACCTTACAGAGTTAAGAAAAGTTATATTAGTCCATTTGTGCAAATGTGTATCTGTGTGAGTATAGGGACAAGTAAATCACTCTGACAATGAGAATGGCTTTAAAACAAAGACACTTTTGAAGTAATAAGACTGTGGAAGTTTTGAATCTTCAGCTCACAGTTAATTTGACAATGGAAATGTAATTCTTTGATATGGGCTGCCCTGTCTGCATGAGCTGTGCAAGAGACACCTGTGTCTGTGAAACAACATTTTCAGTCACCTCTTGCTTAATCTTCAGTGAATTTAATTTATCCAGCAAAGTTAGACTGATCTTTTCAGCTGTGGATTCACTTCACTGCTGGGCAGTATACTAAAATTTAGTAAAGACACCTGTCTCACTGCCATTCAGTAAATGACAAAACTGTGACATTTTTTCACAGGAACTGGACAATAATTTTACTCTTCATATTGTGATTAATTTGATGTTAGGTACTGTGCTCTGAGAAAAATCCACTATTTATTTACCCTAGAATTAATATTCCAGTGTTTCATAACCTTTCATTAAACCCCATGCATTTTTCTCATCTTTTGCCTTGTTCTAATCACATATAAATTGGTACAGTGCAGTGTTTGTCTTGCTAACTGCTACTCACTCAACAGAAATTAAGTGATTGCTTTCCTTTGTGATTTGTAAGCTCTTCCAGGCATAATTTTGCTTTCTGCCAACCACCCATATTCATTTGTTAACATAGCTCCTTTTGTAGAATGACTATTGATTTAGAAATTCCCAATTAGAAAATGCGTATCCCACTTTGTTTTATCTTGCATGTGAATGTGGAGTGACTAATGTGCTGAAATCATAGCGTCAGGTCATATAATTTATTAATCCATAATGACACTATTCATCTAGATCAAGAGAGAGGTAGAGAATATTTCTGTTGAATCAGACCTTCAACCACTGGCAAATAGTGTTCCATAGATTGTCTTCTGTCACGGCATCACATTTAGCAACGTGGCTCAGCATTTTGTATCTGCAAATCTAATTTTTTTTGCCAGAGGCTCAACAAATCCTACTCTTTCATTGAATATGTACTCTACTGATAGATCACAGTTCAGCAGAAAAATCTTGGGGGACATTTATCAACAGTCAATGAGGACATGTCAGGCAGGCTGGAATGACAGCCAATTGGCTTAAACCATCAAAAAGGTCATTAATCTGCACCTCCACTAGAAAAACTTGGCCCATGATACCAACTGTGTAAAGGGCTGAGGACACAGGAAAAAAATGAAAGAACTAAAAGACCTGTAGCTGTCATTGTCTCAGTTGCAGGTTTTTACGTATTGGCACAAGAACTTTCCTTTTGTTAGCGTTCATTATTCTGTGTACGCAAAGAACCTTATATTCTCTGGAATTGAGTCCTTTAATTTCCCATCATCTGGTCTTTGTGCACATTAGATATTATTTTGCTCAGTTAGCTTGAGGCTAATTTCAAAATGAGGAATGGCTATTAACAAAATGCAACACTCCAACAGATGCTTTCCTTGAAGTTTTATTCTGAAGGAAAAGAGAATTATGCTAAAGAGAACAGCTTTACCTCAAGCATCAGCTCTGGTTTGGGAGATCAGGTATGAAAGGCCGTTTCTTTCGCATCTAATTTTCTGGGAGGGAAGTTTAATAAGGAAAAGGAACTTAAGTGGAATCTACTCTTTTGAGTCTCCTTTGCATGGGGAACAGAGGCAACCCAACCAGAGGAGGTTAGTCGTCTTTCTTGGTTTTGAGTTTGGTTTTGGTTTCGTTTTGGTTTTGGGTTTTTTATTATTTTGTCTGTGTGTTTGGTTTTTATTGCTGTTGTTGTTTTGTTTTTATTTTTGGGTTTTTGTAGTTTGTATCTCTAACTCAGCAGTGACTGTACTGTTACAGATATTGAGGGGGGACAAACACACTAGATGAATGGGACTACTTCTCTGGAAGCATGTTAGGGAAGTGTACTGTCTGAGAAAGTTTAGAGAAGTACAGGTGAGGGAACACTGGGAGTATTCATGGAGCTAAGCAGCTGTGCATGCTCTTTGAGGCTCCAGAAGTCCAAGCAGAGTACTTGAGATAATTGGCTATATTTTCCTGGCTATCTTCATTGTGAACAAGGACTTAGAAGGGAAAGCTTGGCCACTGGCCACCCTCCATCTTCCTCCCATGAAATAGGACTGAAAATTGACTGCATGAAGCTTTTCTCTAAATGGCACAACATGCAGATGTTTGAGGCACTTTAAATTAATCAGGTAATACCGGCACATGACACAACACTTTAGTTCCCATAAATCCCATGTTTTGGTGGACCTTTTCCATATTTCTCCTTTTTAAATGATAGTTCGCCATTAGAGTAAATCATGTATTCAAGAAGGCTGATATGAAGCATTTAATTACTTTTTGCTGCACTACACTAATTTTTATATTTCATAAAATACCTTTTGCTGTTATTTGATATAATAAATTTAGGAAGGGGAGCACTCACTTCAGGTTTTCCTCCTATTCTAATGTACAAGCTTCTTATTATGAAATCCAATCTGAGTCTGAATGTTTCAACAGAACTGTGTTGTCATATTTTGGCCAGTCATTTTTCTAACAGTTACTAACTAAGTGAAATCATCAGCAGCCCAGCAAGCAAAGTTCAAACAAAGGGAACTGCTCCATCTAGAGTTCCGTCTTGCACATAAGTTTATTAAATATTTTAATCAATTATTTTACTGGCTGTCATGGCCTGTAGCATTAGCTTTCTGTGACTTTGTCATTCCAATGATTCAGGAATAATGAATCTGCCAACAACCTTAGAAAACAGTGGTTCATGTGATTTGGTGATCTCAAACTAATTATAAATATCTGAGGGAAAGATACGCACATGACAAAAGATAACTAATTTTGCAGTAGTTTACCACATGAAAAAATGTTTTCCAGAGATGAAGTGCTCAAATTCCAGTTCAAAACATGAAGACGATATTCCTGTGATTATTATTCCTGTGATGATAATTCCCCTAATTTTATCAAAGTTAGTCAAAATCCACTGCAAATTTCTGCAAATACTTATTTCACAAGTAAATTCCGGTGGGAATGAGTTCCTCAGCAAATAAAGGCACTACCAAAAATTATACTGAAATATATAGATATATAACTTGCTTTTAATTTATTCAAAGTTGTTTAGGTTTTGTATTCAAATATTATCCCTGTATTGGCCTTCTCCTGATTTGCTTTATTCTGCTCAGCATATCTGAATATCTTTCTCACTAATTTATTTAATTTTCCCAAATTGAGACAACAGGAAACAATTCTTTTTAGATTTCTGCTCTCACTGCACCTCTCCTCTATATGTTTTTCTCTTCCCTTGCCTTTTATTTCCAGTACATTTTTTCAAATTAGATTGTCAAAACGGAATGCATTCACTAAAGTGAGGAAATTGGTAATTGCATTTGAATTAGTCAAATCTTGTGCAATGCTGCATCAAGACAATAATTTTAAAAGATGTCTTTGTACAACTCAAAAAGCTAGTAGGTAAAAAGATCTCACTAGAGAAAAAAATCACATAAAAATACATCAGCGTTCAGTACATGTTGAGAGGTGAGGGGTGGGAAAATGTGAGGCTTATGCCAGCCAAGCCATGACAGCCACCTTTCTGCCTGCTGTCAGCCCATGCAAATAAGACGTGGTCTAAGCTGATTTAGCCCAGTCAAGCTGAACTGAATTACTCTGCAGCTGCAAAGAGCTATCTGTGTGTGAGCAGTAACCACAGAGCAGCTACAAATGAGAGCTTGTTTGAGTTTGTCAATCCTAGTGCTAAGTACAGCAAACGCAACTTCTTCGCTGAGTCAGCTCGCCTGTTGTGTGTGCTGCTCTGCTCTCGCAGCACTGTTGCTGCTGTCCCTGGTTTAGAGCTCACTTCTATCATAATGCTACACAGCAGGTCCCCAAATACTATGTCTCCTGATCTGACAATGCTACTTTATTTGGTTTTATCACAGTGTGACTGAGGTTCCAGACAGAGCTCTGAGTCCATTCTGGAGGTGGGAAATAGTCTTAGTAGTATCCAGAAATAAAGCTGAAAAAGACTGTGAACTGTCCTCAGTGGAATAGTAGAAGATGAACCATAAATACACCTACTGGAATAAGTCTCCTAAATTTTTGGGCCTGGATGTCCAAGCAGAAGGATATCAAAGTGTCTGTTAATTTTTCTAAACACCTAAGGCCTGATGCAAGTCAAAGTGATTATTCTGAAACACTGCACACAAAGTTATTCATACCAAAGAGATCTCATCTTAGATTTGTAGACTCTTGAAAAGATATACAGGAGATATACAATTAAAAGTGACACAGCACTTCTTACGCTTTTTAATCTTGCTCTTAAATGAGCTCAGTGAATTGGATATGGATGCCTGTGCTGGTTTTAACACCAGCAGGAAATCAAACTCCAAATAATCTATTCCCCTTACCCTGCCCCTTCTGGTAAGGGAGGGACAAAAAGCAGAGACTAGAGGTTGAGATAACAGTTTATGAAAAGCACAAATTGGAATAAGACACACACAATTACAGCAGCAAAATTAATAGAAAAAAGTATATCTATATATATCCTGAGGGTAAATATGTATATAAGGTGTTTTACCCTCAGAAATGTATTCACCACTGGGAACAAAACCAAGATGACTGAAAGTCCCTTCAGGTCAGGTCCATGTGGTTTCCCCGGACAGAGGCACTATGGTGACCACACAGTGCTAAACTCTGTCCCCTCTTTGTAGTCAGGACAATGCCCTGTCCATACCCACTGAATAAATTCTGGATGCCCCATCCCTTGAAGTGTTCAAGGCTGAGTTGGATGGGTCTCTGAGAAAACTGAGCTAGTGAAAGGTGTTCCTGCCCACAGCAAGCCTGTTGGAGATAGGTGATCTTCAAGGTGCTTCTAACCCAACCATTCTATGATTATATGATTCTATGAATTATACCCCAGGCAAGCAATTATCTGACCAATCTTTACAATCTTTCCAAAAGCAAAATTGAAAATGACTTAAGCTTTGCTTTTCTCTCTCAGGGTCATTGGCTAGTAAAACAGCATGTAGACTAATCAAGATAAAATGACAAAGATTCAACCAAAGACTGAAATATGCAGGTTGTTCTTCAATGTTTCCATGGAATATTTATCTGTAAATTATATTCTGTCTATTTTATATACTAAGTAAAAATCAAGTATTAATTTTATTTCAGTACACATTTTCTAATGCAAGAGTAGGTATGTGGGGATTCCAGAGGAATTAAGAGAAAAAAAAAAAATCCACCCTACTTCTGTTTAATTCTATGTAAAAAAAAGGCCATGTGGAATGTGAATGGGTTTTTTGGAATTATTCTATTATGGATATCCCTTAACATTTTTACAAAGGAACATGTGCAAATCAGTAACCAGGAGCAAGCAGGAAAAATTAATGTGACACTTTAACAGGACTGATATAACAGGGTAAGTCATGCTTAGATGCCTGGGCAAATAGCAGCAGCTAGAGTTTATTTTTTTCTTCTTTTAAACTTAGCTTACTCTGCACTAGATCAAAATACTGCCTGGAAAAATGCCAGCCTGTGGTCTTTTACAGATAACGTCATTGATGTTTCAAAGAACTTTTGCAATAAAACACAACATTTATCTGCAGTGAGCCTTACTTGCATTATATTTGCCTCATGAAGTAGTGCCACAAGTGAAGGAAAGTGCTCACACACCAGGCACAATTTGTTGCCAAAACTCTTCTGAGGAACCCAGCTGGCAGACTGGGTTTCTTTAAAGAACAAAAAAGAACAGTTTGTGTAAGGAAGAACCACATAGGCACAAGAAGAATCTCTGTGAAGTTGCTTACAGTTGTAAAATATGCCTGGTTTCCTGGCTCAGAGATAGGGTCCAGGTGAAGAGGACCACATTGTCCCTCTGGTAGGGTACTGCTTCCCCTGAAAATAGTTTGTATGACTTTTGAGAATATGTTCAAATAGACTGAAACCTGCCTTACCAGATAAAATTTCTAGTTTATAAAGAACACTTAAGGCCTATCTCAACTCTGAAACACATCCACTTCAACCATCCTATCATTCCACAAAGCACCTACTTCAACTTGACACTGAGATAGATACAGGGCACGTGTTAAAGTGACACTTTTCAGTAATTTAGTTCTAAATAAAGTCATTATTATGGGCAGTGAGCCCAGGAGGAAAGTTCACTGTAATTTGATCCTCCTCTACTAATCAAATTCTTTTTTTTCAACAGTTCATTTAATCTTTGATACTTATTTTGACATTACCAGTGGGTGGGGAGTGAAACCCTCTCCCTGCTCAGGGCCAAATAAGCCTTTCAAAGATATTTTACACTAGCACATTCTCTAGTAATAGCCAATAAATATACATAAAAAGAAGAAGCAATGAGCCTGAGGAAATATAGGCATGGGCTGCAGTCCATCTCTGGGTCACAAGTTCCCCACCTTTGTGGTTCATGGTAGAGAAAGAATTATTGATGATTGCTACTGATTGGGCTACTAAACCTACAAATTAATCCCACTTTGAAATCCACTTAGAATTTGGTAGGTAGGCAGACTTAAGAAAAGAGAATTTATAAACACAAAGAAGGAAATGTACAATAGATTAATGCATTCACAGTGGGTAGCTGCAGTGCAGTTACCAGATCAGTTGAGTGGGAGTGTTCACCTGCTGAAGACTGAGAGGGGTCTGCAGAGGAATCTGGACAGGCTGGATTGATGGACCAAGACCAATGGTATGAGGTTCAACAAGGTGAAATGCTAGGTCCTGCCCTTGAGTCCTAACAACCCCCTGCCGGACTACAGGCTGGGGGCAGAGTGCTGGAAAGATGCCTGGAGGAAGAGGACCTGAGGATGCTGGTTGACAGCAGCGAACATGAGCCAGCATGTGCCCAGGTGGCCAAGAAGGCCAATGGCATCCTGGCTTGTGCCAGAAACAGTATGGCCACGAAAACCAGGGCAGTGATTGTCCCTCTGTACTCAGCACTGATGAGGCCACACCCTCAAATCCTGCGTTCAGTTCTCGTCCCCTCAATTCAAGAAAAACATTGAAGTGCTGGAGCATGTCCAGAGAAGGGCAAAGAGCTGTTTGAGGTCTGGAGCACAGTGAGGAATGTCTTACAGAAGTGGTGGTGTTCAGCTTGAAGAAAAAAAGACTGAGGGGAAACGTTATAGCTTTTTACAAGTACTGGAAAGGAAGGTGTGGAAAAGTAGGGGTCAGTCTCTTGTCCCAGGCAACTAGTGACAGGACAAGAGGAAATGGCCTTATTCTGTGCCAGGGGAGGTTTAGATTGGACATCAGGAAGAATTTCTTCATTGAAAGACTGGTTAAGGTTTGCAATGGGCTTCCCCAGGAGGTGGTGGAGTCACCATCCCTGGAAGTGTTCAAGAAATGACTGGATATGCTACTTAGTGCTACAGTTTATTTGACATGGTGGTGTTTGGTCAAGGGTTGGATTCAATGATTTTGAAGGCCTTTTCCAACCTTAACGGTTCTGTGATTCTATAATAATATTCCCCTTACATACTAGGCAGAGGATAAAGATGTTCACTGATGTGTGGCCAGATACTGTTTTAAAAAAAGTGAATGACAATAAAGAAAACAGAAGTTTTTGCCAAAAGGAGTATGTATGTGACTCAGATGATAGCAATATTGCATGCACATTCACACAAGAGGCAGAGGTTTAGAGGTGGGGAACTGTCCCTGGGAATGTGCTCACGGGTGTCATTGGGAAGACCCAAAGCACTCTGTGGCTCACAGTAACCTATTGCCATGTTAGCTCTGGTGAGCTACCACACACCTGGGGTTTTGTTCACATGGCTTTGCAGTGCAATGCTGCAGGTTATGTATGCATGGCATTACCACCTCATTGCTAACATATCGTCAGGTCATCAGCAGCAGTTATCACTAGTGCTGTAATACAGTGGGGATCTTTTAAACATCATATTTGTTGTATCAGAACCATGGCTTAAAAATATAACAGGTTAGTAGCCTTCTAGGTTTATGGATAAAAGTTCAAAAAGCTAATGTTAGAAGTTACGAGTCAAAAATAAGGAAAGATGTCCGATTAGTTATTTATAAATGTAAGGATTTTTAAGTAGAATTTATTTTGGGGTGTCCTAAGAGAGGGGTAAGCAATATAAAATGAAGCAATATTGAATTCACTGTAATTCTGGATTCATTACCCTGCATAATATCTTTCTTTACATTCATGAATTTCTTGGATTTTCAAGGCAATTCAATCGGGTATGGATTGAACAGGAAATGAGTGTCAGTCTCACCCTTTGAGCAAGGATAACAAATAATCTGCTACCAATATTTTGCACACCATGTCACATTTTTAGAATTTGTTCCATGCTGATGTACAGTTGCATTTATTCACCCCAACTTAGAGCACCTGTTGCATATACCAAGTTTTACATTTATGTGTCCACAGCCTGAGACTGCCAGTCTTTGAACAGCCTCTCTTCTGTAAAAGAAGACTGATGAAAATGCCTGCAAGCAATTAGCAGGACTCTCTATTCATGGTGTCAGCAACATCAATTCTCTCATTGCTAGTAAAAAAATTTGAGTTTGATGTAAACTGAATAGGAACTGTGACTGCTCAGCCTTGCACTAAATGGACCCTAAGAGTATTATTATTATAACCTTGGCATATGCATCAAAGTCCCTGTGCAAGGCAACTGTGAATGCAGTACTAGATTTAAATAAATGTCATACTTCCCGATGTCAGTTAATCACTTTGCAGTTCCTTGCAGTTCTGCCTACTGTAATGTGTTTCAGCAACAGCTAAAATTATAAATTCATGCCTCCCACCTTTTATTTGAAATATGTCAGACATATTGTAGGCCTTCTTGAGTCAAACTCTGGTGTAATCCTCTCACACAAACTAGTCTGAGTCATTTGTTCTGTTCAGGAAAAACAAACACATGTATTGATGCAGCATGTTTGAAACATTCTAACTAGTCATCTTAAAGTAAATTTTAGCAATTGCTTTCCAAGAAAATAATGGAAAATTATTTAAAAAACCCCCAAACAAACAGCAAACCAACTGCAGAAGATTTTTGTTGGACAAGTAGAACAATGTAGAATTTGATCTCACAAAAATGACATATCAGTGCTCCTGGGAGGCCAGATGACATGACTTCAAAAGTATCAAGCCTGTAATACCAGACTTTCTGAACATTTGTAAAATTCCAAGCAGAATATCTGCATAATCAAATATCTCACTCTTGGTATACAAATCGATAAGCTGAAAATTAAGGATAAGCTTGAGCCTCTATATTGGGTTTACATGGCCAAGCTTTGGTTATGGTGGGACTACAGGGGTGGTTTCTGTGAGACGCTGCCAGAAGCTTCCTCCATGTCTGGCAGAGCCAGTCCCTGACAGCTCCAAAGATGGACATTCCTCTGGCAAAGGCTGGGCCCAGAAATGGTGATAACACCTCTGTGGTAACATATTTATGTAAAACAGCAAAACAACCCTATTATTGCTTAGATGTAATTGCAGACAGAGAATAGCAGAGTGGAATACGTGAGAAGAACAACCCTGCATATACTGAGGTCAGTGAAGAAGGAGCTGAGATTTCCCTTCACCATTGTGAAGCAGCTTTGCCCCCACAGCCCATGGAAAACCACGAGGACACAGAGATCCACCTGCAGCCCATGGAGGAGCCCCATGCTGGAGCAGGTGGATGCCTGAGAGGAGGCTGTGACCCCGTGGGAGGCCTGTGGTGGAGCAGGCTCCTGACAGGCACCTGCACACCTGTGGACAGAGGAGCCCATGCTGGAGCAGGTTTCCTGGTAGGGGTTGTGACCCTGTGGGGGACCCATACTGGAGCAAGCTGTCCTTGGTCCTTAAAGGACTACACCCTGTGGAAGAGCAACCCGTGTTGAAGTAAAGAAGTTCATGAAGAGCTGTTGCCCACTGGATGGACTCACATTGAAGAAGTTCATGGAGAACTGTCTCCTGTGGGAGGGACCCTACACTGGAGCAGTGGAAGGATTCCTCTCCCTGAGCAGTGGGAGAAACAGTGTGTAATGAACTGACTATAACCTCCATTTCCCACCTCCCTGCACCACTGGGGGTAGGAGAAAGAGCTGGGAAGAAGGGAGGGGTGGGGGGTAGGTGTTTTTAAGGCCTTAATTACTTCTCATTCATCAACTCTGATGATGTTAGTAATAAATTCAGTTAATATCTCTAATTCCAGCCTGTTCTGCCTGTGATGGTGTTTGGTGAGTGATTTCTCCCAGTCCTTATCTCAGCTCATGGACTCTACATTTGCTCTCCCCTGTCCAGCTGCAGAGGGGAGGGATAGAGAGGCTTTGGTGGATGCCTGGAGTCAAGCCAGGGTCAAAATACTACTGCCTCTTTAACCCATCTATTGCTAATGTTTCACTTTGACAACATTCTGAACAAAATCCTTCAGAAGTTTGTCTGGATAACTTAAACATTAACCCAAATTCAGCTGAAAGTGATGATGCTTTTGCCTAATATTATCTGTCTAGTCTATCATGCTTTACAATGTAAGAGAGAAGGTAAGTGCACAGCTGTGAAGGAAAGAAAACAGGACTTCCCAGCTCCATATGGGGATAGCGATTGTGAAAGGTACAGTCTCCACAGAGGTCAGCAGTTTAAAATACTAGTGGTATCTACCTGGAACAATGTTACATTTTACGGCATCAGAAATAGGAAGAGCAAAACCTGACATAGTTGCACTCTCTTCCACTCAGTCTTGATATTGCTCCTACCCTCCTTTCAAAGAACATTTACTATCATTTCACTGGGGCTGGACATAAATTAGTGCACCAGAGATCTTACCTCTAATAAAAAAAAGGCCTACCCCAATCATCTTTCTTCCTTTCAGAAGTTTCTGTCTGTACAGGGAACATGTCTGGGCTAGGCAAAATTACGTGTCTTCCACCAGTGTATTGTAAAATATGCAACATCTTCACTTATTCTAGAGGGAGAATTGAGATAATTAAATCTCAAAATAACAAAGAGATGATTCTTCAGGAAAATGCTTTCTAAACAGTGAATTTATGGTAGGATATATTAAAAACAAGTATTAATCAATCCCTATGAATTCTCTGTCAAATGCACACAGAGTTATAAGCACATGTGGGTGTGGCA
This sequence comes from Aphelocoma coerulescens, assembly GCF_041296385.1. Taxonomy (NCBI): domain Eukaryota; kingdom Metazoa; phylum Chordata; class Aves; order Passeriformes; family Corvidae; genus Aphelocoma; species Aphelocoma coerulescens. The sequence continues at coordinate 36,753,880 of NW_027184085.1, forward strand.
AAACCATCACCAGCCAGCATTCAGGAGGCCTAAGAAGTTGCTTCCCACTAAAGTGAGTATCCATCATCTCAAGTTGGATGACTCACAAACTGAGAAACTTGTTTCTGGCTAATCTGCAGCATTAGTCTTGTTCCTGCTTCCCTCCATTCACTGCTGAGTAATAAAGTATATGTATCCTTTTTGTCTGTATGGTTTTGTAAATCAAGCCTGAATCCAAATTTGCTTAGACGTGCAGATTTTGGCTTTTGCACTTTTTGCACTATAATTCCAGGGAATTTCAGTGTCCATTTCTGTACCAAAAAAAAAAAAAAAAAAAAAAAAAAAAAAGAATTATCTGAGCAAAACCGTGCCCTCTTATTTTTGCTATGACTGGCAGTGTTCATTCTCTTTTTTCGTTCTTCTTTTTCTTCTTTACCTGTTACAAGTAGACAAAACTCTCTTTCAACAATTATAACTTTATGACAGATAAAAACTGATCGGACAGGGTGAATGATTCCACTAAATTTTGATCTGATCTCATCTTTTCTTGTGTAAGAAATTAACTGTAATCAGAACACAGAAAATTACGCTTCTTTAATAGATTTTCCTACTTGAAAAGTGCTTCTTCGCTTATGAAGTGCATAAATATAAAATAACAAGATGTAAACTTTCAGTCACAAGACTCTTTTCTCTCTTATTTATTATAATTTGAAGTTAATATTATTAACAACATATATGAAGTGTGTGGTGATTTCTTCCTTGTAGAAGCTGTAATAATTTATGCGCTGATTATTAGTGACAGACAGAATCACAGAATCAGTTGGGTTGGAAGGGGCCACAGGACAGTCACCTGGTCCAACCTCCCTGCTCAAGCAGGGTCATCCCAGAGCACATGGCACAGGATCGTGTCCAGATAGTTCTTGAGTATCTCCAGTGAAGGAGACTCCACAACCTCTCTGGGCAATCTGTGCCAGTGCACAGTCATCTTCAAAGTAAAGGATTTCTTCCCCATATTCAGGTGGAACTTCCTGTGCAACAGTTTGTATCCATTGCCTCTTGTCCTACTGCTCAGCACCACCAAGAAGAGCATCCCTTCAGACTTTGCTTACATTGACAAGATTGCCTCTCAATCTTATCTTCTCCAGGTTGAACAGGTCCAGCTCCCTCAGACTTTCCTCATACCTGAGGAACTCCAGTCCTCCTATCATCTTTATAGTCCCCCGCTGGACTCTCTCCCAGGAGCTCCATGTCTCTCTTGTCCTGAGGAGCCCAGAACTGGACACAGCACTCCAGTTGTACCTCACCTGAGCTGAGTAGAAGGACAGGGTCCCCTCCCCTGACCTGCTGGCAATGCTCCTCCTAATGCACCCCAGGACACCATTGGCCTTCTTGGTCCCCAGGGCACACTGTTGTCCACCAGGACCTGCAGGTCCTCCTCCAAAGAGCTGCTTCCCAGCAGATCATCCCCCATCCTGTGCTGGTGCCTGGGGTTACTCCTCCACAGTGAAGCATGCTGCATTTGCCCTTGTTGAATTTCTGACAGTTCTTCTCTGCCCATCTCTTCACCCTGTCAAGGCAACACTCTGGGGTATTGGCCGCTGCTCCCAGCTTTGTGACCTGCTGAGGAGGCATCTGTCCCTTTGTCCAAGTCATTGATGAGCAAGTTAAACAATATTTGGCCCAGTATAGAACTCTCAGGGGACACCAGTGGTGTCAGGAAGTGACAGGCTTCCAACTAGACCCTGTGCCACTGATTATGACCCTTTGAGATCTACCATTCCACCAGTTCTCAAGTCATCTTACTGTCCACTCATCCAGGCCACACTTCCTGAGTTTGCATATGAGAATGTTATGAGATACAGGGTCCAAATCCTTGCTGAAGTGCAGGTACACAACCATCCAGCTAGTTGTGTCATCACAGAATGCAGTCAGGTTGGTGACACAGGCAGTGAAATAAAGTTAGATGGAAGGTATCTCACACACAAGAGCAATTTTACAGTCAATGAAATCAAATGACATTAAACAACATTTTCTTGTACTTCAATTTTGCATTTGACTTGTCTTCACTTTTTCTCCCCATTTGCTTTTTAAATCAAAATATTAATGTTTGAAGTAGATCTGTAATGCAGGCACATAAAATAGATTAAAAGCAGTATTCAAAATTATATTTTAAGTGGACCCTAAGGTTCTTGATAATTTTAGTAGGGGTTTTTTTAACAGTTTTCTTTGTGTTTCTTGTCTCACTACTACCCGCTTTGCAGCAATACTCAGTACATTTAGCAATAATGCTGCATCCCTCTGGTCTTAAACGTAACTTGAAAAAAATAATCTGGGTGAAACCTGTGCACATTTCTGTCTTTGGTACCCAAAAAAACCCAACAAAAATTTTTGAATGGTGTTATAACAGCAGAACAATTATTGAAATGCTATCCAGTAATGTCATAGCCAGAGGGTAGGAAATGAAGGTGCAAAACTTACTACAGCATTGGTCAAATGTTCCTGCAGTAGGAAGTTCATGCATATGACCCAGTTAACAGATATTTTCCTATTTTATTTCAGTATCTGAATTATAAGAGCTTCATATAAATGATATCCCTGCAAAAAATGACAATGAACTTCACGTTATCAAGTACAGCTTAAGTACATTTCCCTTAACTGTTTTTATGGTTATTCTGAGCTTCTATACTAAGCCTTCAGCGTGCCATGTCACCTGAGATCTAGGAAAATATAGAAATAGATTCTGTACAATTTTGAGCATAACCACTCCTTAAATCTGTGACAAATACAGAATTGTTTTTATGAATGTATATATTGATAAATATATGAATATATTTTATACATTTAAACAGCTCATACACCAAATACAATACCACATACATATAAGTAACAATATAATACTACTCTAATTGTACATGGTTATGTATTACATATGTATAATGCATCAAAATGCACATATTGCAAAAATTGTAGAGAACAAGAAAGATTGTGTAATACTTTTCATGCCTTCCCTCCAACATCCTTTGGTTATTTAAAACTAAGGAGCAACTGTAGACTTTATTCCAAAGGGTCGCATCATCTTTATGAATGTCCAAAAGCATAGTTTTTTTACCTTGGAACTACTAGTAGACATGCAGCTATTAAATTCGGAGAATGATAGCCAGAAAGAATCAGGAGGAAAGAAAAATGAAAGAAGCAGTTGTTATTAACAGTCTACAAAGCATGAACGCATAAGGAAAAAATGAATCCCAACATCAGAAGGGAAGCCAGGGAGAACGAAAATCAATGAGATCTATGATGTCCTTGATTATTTCCTTTCCAGTTATTCTTTAAGTAACCCAAATTCTGGCAAACATATGAAACCATTTAAAGTAGAACTTGAAAACTAGATTTAGTGACTTTAGTTCTCATACAAATCCCTTACTCACTGCACTGTGTCAGAATAATACAAGCATAATAAAAGCATACTTCTCCCCACTAGCTAGAACTTTTAGCTCTTGACCAACTTCCTTTACTGACATAACAGGAGAAAGAGTGAGACTTTTCCACTCACTTTGAAGAAAACATATACTTCTGTGGAGTTCAGTGACCTAACAGTGTTTCTCTTTGAAAACTGGCAACCTTAAACCACAATCAGACATAAAACACACTCATTGCATACAGAAATTGACCCCTCTTTGTTCTCAGACTTTTAAAGCTTTTAGTTTTCAATTGCCTGTTCAATATGGAACATTTATTCTTCCTTCACTACAGGGGCAGGACATAAATGTGACTCACAAGGAGTTTCATGCTTTGGCTAAAGCCAAGCAAAATCTATTGTTTTTTAAAAATTACTAATGTCGGAGACAGATGCTATTTCTCCTTGACGCTAGAGGATGTATCCAGTTTATTTAAGTGTTCATTCTCAGTGTTCACATGGGAAGTAGAAAATATCAGTATGATATGTGTGACAAAGGAGCGCTCCTGAAATATTCAAAACAATATTATGTAATCAGTAGGTGAAGAGCTGGAAAAGATTTGGTTCAGAGTGTATGAATAAGACAAATGTGATAATTTTCATATGGATGATAATTTTTTGAAATGCATTGCAGGAGATATAGATACTATTCATACTTACCTCAATAGAAAATTTAGACACCAAAATTACTACAGAAACCTTTATCAGGGTCCTTTAAAGGAGTGGATTTCTGTGAGTTGTCACAGATGCTGTATCAGAATTCTATTTCAAGGTAAAACATAAGAACAAATAACTTATTTGCCTGAGAAATGTCTTGGTTTAGCACTCTGAATTTTCAATTTCCATTTTAATTTTGCAATGACCTACTTTTAAAATGCAAAATACATTAACTCCAAGAAATCAGCATCAAAACACAGTATTTTCAAAAACTTTGAACAAGGTGAAGTTTTTTTTTTTTTAATTTCAAGAATAAAAGGGAACATTTTTTCTTAGCTACAGAATTTTAGACATCTAATTTTGTCAAGAACACCTGGGTTTTAAATCTAAATTTGTTTACCAAACAATCTTCCAAGCTCTCAGCAATCCTATTACCAATTAAAGAAATATGAGGCACATGTTAAATTGTTGCAGCTGTTTGTTTGCTATTCATTGTTTTGATTTGAGTATATATGTTTTAATGAATGACAGTGACAGAGGTGGAGGGAATCTGGGAAGAGCTGCACAAAAAATTCTCTACTGAAGCTCACCACCAGACCCCATATATGTGGAACATAATGTAAAACACTGAAGAAGGCAAAAAAAGTGGAACCTTGTGTTATCCCATTGTTTTAAAAAATGACAACCTAGATTTCAGCTCACAGATGATATACATTTCATTTACTCTGGCTTTTAGGACAAAAGTAAAGGACCTGTAATTTACCAGCTTGGTAAAGCACTGTGAGGATAGCAGTCAATTGGCATGCAAGCCCAAGTGCATCAGCTCCCCAGTCCAAGTACAGTGTCATGGACATGCAGCTGGCTGCCACGCCCTGCTCTGAGAATAAGGAGGGGACATTCTCATTGCACACCTTATAACTCACCTGTCACACTCAGCAGAGCTCAAGAGAACCTCACGAGGGTGACGAGCCCTCCCTTACGCACACATAGTTTTCACCTCTGGTAGGTAGGAACTGGTGTGAGAATTCTGAACTTTCATCTTCAATGACAGCCTCTGTTACACATTTGGTAGCATCCTCCATCCTTCTGTATGCTTTCTAAACACCAGCACTGTATGTGAACATGAACTGGCAGCTGAACTACTTACACAAACATTTCCTACCGTCCAATAAAAACAAATTTTCAATTGTTTTGGTGCATGGGGAGGTTATAGTCAAATTCCCTCCTCAGATCCAACTGTATGGACTTACTGGCCTCAGTAAATTTTCCATGGCTTTATACCTAAAAGCAAAATACAATCTGTTAAATTTCTACCTTTGCATACTTATTTAAGAAACTAAGAGACTCGAGTGAACTCCAATTCTTTTATCAGCAACTACATTCTGTACACCTAATAGTAGGCCTGTTTCAAACCCAGCTAGTATTATTTCTGAGAATAGCAAGGCTCCGCCAAACTGAACTTGTCATCAAAAAACATTTTAATGTCACTGTTCCCAAAAGCATGCCCTAAAAAATAAGGCTTCAAAACTTCCATTTGTTCTGTGGTGTTCTTTAGTCTTACTTCATTTAGCAAGCATAAACAATGAGCAGGAGCATATTTGCAAGATATCTTTCAGTTTTCAGTCTTGGAAAAAAATATTGCTGGAGCATGTCTGGAGAAGGGTAACAAGGCTGGTGTAGGGTCTAGAGAGTAAAGCCTAGGAAGAGCTGCTGAGGGAGCTGGGGATATATACCATGGAAATGAGAAGGCTCAAGGGAAACCTTACTGCTCTCTACAACTGTCTGAAAGGAGAGAGTAGCAAGACAGGTATTTCCCTCTTCTCCAGGGCAACTAGTGACAAAACAAGTGGAAATGGTCTCAACCTACACCACGGGAGACTCAGATTGAATATCAGGAATAATTTTTTTCATTGAAAGGGTGGTTAAGCATTGGGATGGGCTTTCCAGGGAGCTGATGGAGTCACCATCCCTGGAAGTGTTCAAGAAATGACTGGACATGGCAGTAGGTGCTTGGGTTTAATTGGTGTGCTGGTGTTCGGTCAAAGCTTGGACTTGGAGTCCTTAAGGGCCTTCCCAACCTTAATAATGCTGTGATTTTTACTTTTTTATATAAGGCTGTTTCGATATTTTCCTTTATAAGACTCTAATTGACATTAGTAAAATAGTAAATTTTAGGGGATCTAATAATGCTTCAGAAATTGAAGTGCATGCATAATTCTAAGAAGTTATTTAGTTCCCTTAAAGTTAGTAACACTCTTACAAGAAAGTTGCATTAATATATATAAAGAACATAATTACAGAATTTTAGGCAGAAACACACCTCCATATGCGATAAAATCATACAGAAAGTGGCTGAAAAATCTTGAGTTTTTCTCCTGGGAAAAAGAGAACCAAGGCAATACCATTCTCAATTCCAATCCTGCTCTATCAGTACTGTGCTGCTCCCAAAATTTCCACAGTACAAAGACTGTTTTAGCAGGAATTGGACAATGTACCTTAAAATAGGATGGTCTGTGAGTTGGGATGCTGAGATCAAATCTTCTGATATAGTAATATCACTTCTGCTCTCTGTGTTTCACTTAATAAAAAACACTTATGATCAGTGGCTCCCTTAAAATCAATTGATATAAACACGTATTTTAGACTGGTACTATGTAAAAGTAACACCATGCCACTGTGTAGCACAGCAAGCTGAAATCTGTGCAAAAAGGCATAACCATAATATATAGTTAATTGAAAATATTACAGAAGCTACCTTTGAACATAAAAGCTGCCAGAAAAAGAGAATTTAAAAACCAATTAAAATAAAATTTCCACAAAATCTTGGTTTTATTCAAACTAGTAAATTATATTTATTATTACATAAATAAATCCTTTACTAATGAAGAATTAAGCCAAATAAATTACAGTCTTCCTAATTTTCAAATGAGACTTTTCTGTACCCTTCCCACTTATCAGACATCAATAATACTATCTGGATAAAGGACATACAGGAATTGGAAAAAAAATAAAGACTTTTAAAGAAGAGAAAGTGTAAGAGAGGCAGAGATAAAAGTAGGAAGAGTCTTTGCAAGTAGCATCTTATTTTTAGAAGAGTAATTCCCAAAGTAAATAATATTGCACATGCACAGATATTGACAAACTAATGCATCATATATACATGTGCAGTTTGAAAAATTTTATACAATATGCATTTATATTATGCCAAATACAGCACACTATTCGGAAGTTCATTAGGTCTTTTGAAACACCAGGAGTCAAAATTTTCAACACGTTTGCAGGTAAAAGTTGCTTTGATAGAATGCTGATACAATATATTGTGAGAACTTCATAATAGGAAAATGTTTTGCATCATTAAAAACATGCTATTCACATTCTAATTGAATCTTTATCAATATATTGTTTTCTTCACTTTTTTAAAGGAATGTATATACTATTTTTTTTTTCTAGTGTTTTTGAAAGAGGGTGACATGCAAAAAGTGTACATAGAAAATCTGTCACCTCTGCTTAAAACTTCTTTGAAATTCAAGGATCACTGATTGCTTTTTATAATGATATATTTATATTGATATCAAATGTGTTCATGACAAAAATTTAATCACACATTTAAATGTGTTTAAAGTTCCTCAAATAAAAACCTGTCCTACACTGTTGAAAAGGTCTTCTGTCAACAATGTTGGTACTGACAAGGAATGGAAAATTTTGTCCGTTCCATATAGTCTCACATGCTAACTAATCTTGATACATATTCACAGTGGATTAAAAATACATTAAGTCTCAATCAATAAAGATAGGACTGTTATATTCTTCTTTCTTATTTTATGAACTATCTTCTTACTGCAGCATAATAATTTGTATTTCTTTTTTAAGTTTGTGTTTTTAGTGAAGTAAGGGGGCAATGTTCCATTTAGGGTAAGGTCCTAAATGACTATGAAATTAACAGATGATTTTTCAACATTACTGAAAGATGACTGATTGGGGGGAAAATCGTACCTTGTGTATCTGTAAGCAGACACACAAAATATTTCCCAAAAGCCTACCTTTTCCTGAAGACCTAGCTGTACATTCTAGGAACTGCTAATGGAACTGTTGAACACAACCCCATTCTCTATGTATTTAATAAACCCCAGCAATATTAGTGGTTAAAAAAATAATTTCGACTGTAAAGTCAAACACACAGCGATGCTGTCCCAGATTTAGAACTGACTATGCAATCCATATCTGTCCTGCTTTCAACCCCTAATATAAAAGTTTGCCTTTTTCATGGTATAGCAAGCTTTCTGGAATCCCAGATTCAAGTAACTGCCCCAAAAAGCAGACAATGGAGCTTCTCAAAGGGAAGGTTAACCATTCTTTTAAGGCAGAAAGATAATATGTCTCCTCTGAAATAATGCAAATGTCTGAACTTCTTTCAGAGAAACGATGAGGAACAAACCATGGAGAGCAGTAGAAATGCACATTCAGTTTGTAAAATTTCAGCCCACATGGTTGAGTTTTAACAAATTGTAGTGGTTTGGTCTAAAATACTCATTACTGTTTATCTTCTGTGAGATAAGAATTAGGAGAAATGCAAAGCAGGCACCAACTTGAATGAATATAAAGAAGTTTATTAACAGACCTAAAAGAAGAAAAGAAAAAAAATCATACCACCTTCAGAACTCTCCTCCTCCCCCCACCTTCCTCCCTTCTCCCACTGACAATGTAAAGACAACCCTTGAGATGTTCAGTCTATTTACCACTTCCATAATAACCTTGTTCAGTCCGTTTAGAAAGAGGAGTCTCTTTGCTCGTGCTATGAAGACAGTATCACACCGAGACAGCCACCCACTTCCAAATATTGTTCAGTCCATTTAGGAAGAGGAGTCTCTCTGCTCGCGATGTGAGTCGTTTCCCCGACTTGCAGCTTTTCCCGCAACTGCTTTCGAGGGTCCACTCTTGAAAGTTTTCTGGGGTACAATTTTAAGGTTGAGCTGTTCAGAAACAAAAAACAGAGGCCCTTCTCCTTCCCTGGGAGCAAAGGGTCTTTCTTATCTTCAAGACTATCTCTGGGAGCATCTCTAGGAATTGAGGTTTTTCTCCTTTCCTCTTTGGAGCAAAAGTCCTCATCTGGTTCATCTGGTTCATCTCCCTCTGTCCAAACTTCTCATGAAATTACAGCTGCGGCAGCATCTGCCTATTGCTTACGAGTTGAACACTCCACCCCCCATATCTTCATGAAATTACAACGGGATACTCTGATATATCATAGCTTCACAACAGAATTTCAGCTTTAAGCATCTCCTCTTTCTCTTCCCTCAGGTTTTCAGCTCTTCACAGCAATAAAAGGGTTAATCTCACCTCGGCCTTGCAGCTGGAATGTGGCTTATCGCAGTTGGTCACCTGATCTCTGCCGGACAGAGGTGCCGCTTTGCTGAATCTCGGCCGCAGTGGAGGGGGGGGGGTTCCGAGCCTCTCTGGCTGCCCACGGTAAGGCAGTGGGGGGGGTTCCATGGCTGGAACAGGCCCATGGCTCCAGGCTGGCCGTGGCCCGGCCCGGCCTGGCTCAAGCAGGGCCTGGCCGGGCCCGCTGGCCCCCGCACGGGGCCTGCAGCCACCTGTCCCAGCGCCGGAAACGAGAGAGCGCTTGGGGGGGGAGTTTGTCTATTCTTAAGTGTGGATCACAGAGGCGGTCACAACTTTAAGTGGCTTAAAGAATTGTCCATATTCAAACTGGCCAGCTGATAGGTTCTATCAGGTCACAGAGGAAGCTGTAAGCACCCCTTTGCAAGGATATCCGTTCCGGGACTATGCTTGCTAACCTATGACACAAATGTATAAGCAAATAAGAAAAGCTCAGTAATGAGAATTTATGGACAATTTTGTCTAAAAAGCATAATATTTTCAATACCATGAGTAAGGTTAAGCTTCTAAAATAAATTAACATGGGATCAAGATTTTATTTTAAGTCCACTGTAAACAAAAATTTCTGCTTCAACTCTTTCTTTGGGGCAACAGGACTTTAATGAACTTTATTTATAAGATTATATGCATTACCCAAATCTAAGAGTTTAAATATAACCAAAAATTTCTGTAAGCTTAAAATCTGATTAATCTGTGATAAATCTGACTTCTACAATATTTTTTCCTTCTGTAAAGTGTCAGATCACCAAGGTCCGCTAAATTCTTACTCTTTCCTCAAGTTTCATGTATTTTCCATCTAATAAACAAAAAGAAAGCTGTGTTTGTTTCACTTTGAGTTGGGTCTCTTGCTAAAGATACCATTTAATTACTATTTAGCTCTGAGTGCAAAATGCAGAACAAGAGATCAATTAATTTATGTAAAGAAAAATAAATCCTATATAAAAAGCAAAACTTACATTGAATTAAGAGAAGAATAGCTGAGCTCTCCCTGTTCTCAGTGTGGAATGTCACTCCCTTCAATCCCTGCCTGTGGACAGTAAAGGTATTACCCATGCTCTCATGATGTAGGCCACTGTGCTTTTGTCTGCTGACTCTTTCTGTTTTGCTGTCCCCTGCCATGTTTTGCAGACTATGTGAGAGTATGAAGTGCATTTTCAATATCTGTAGAAAGCGAACTGGTCTATCCACAAACTTGCTATTTCCACACCACAAATTCAATGCTAAAACACTTAAGTTTTTTCTGGAGTTCTGAGAGAAAAGCTCAAGTGGAAAGTTTTTTCCTCATTTTATGTACTGGATGTAAATGTCTTCTTACCCCACTTCCAAAGGACCAGTCCGTCTGAACAGGACTTCAGTAATTCTAATAATCTCAGCAGTGAATGTCTGATTTGTGCTACTTTTCTTTTTGTTATCTTATTAATTTCTCCTTTTATATTTGAGGAATAAAATGTAAACTACAGAGGGAATTCATGCATCTGGGATAACAATCCAAGAGAGACAGGATGAATCTGCTTATGAAGAAGTCCATTTCTTTGCCTTGAGCACAGAGGAGTCTAAAAGACTTAAACTGCTAGGTTAAGGTACTGAAGACAACCAGTATTCTGGGAGAGCGTTTTATTGGTATAATTTTAAAAGATCCAGAGTTGCACTTAAGTATATTATAGGTCTTTTCAATCACACTTCTATATTCCATACATTTTATATATCAAAGCTTACTTACAGTGATTTTGGGTTTTTTGGTTGGTTTGGTTTTTTGTTGTTGTTTGTTTGTTTGTTTGTTTGTTTGTTTTAATCATCCAATGCTATAACCTTATTTTCATTGTATAGAGCATGATCCATGAGTAACCATCCTACAGTACCTGATTGCAAGGTAATTCTTTCTACAGATTTCCAAGACAAGTAACTGTACTCCAGTTACCATCTTTCAACAGGATTTTTGCAGAAATTGCTTTATGTTAGAAGACACAGCATTACCTGGGCTTGTTTTCCCTTGGCATCCAGATAAATCATCAAAGAAGCCTGACAATCTTTCTGTCAGTTCTTTCTTTTGTAATTTCTGCCTTTGTTCAGACAGAAGATCTGTAGTGAGGTATTCTTCAGCATTCTGGGAAATTATGTGTCTATCTGAGACAGCAGGATATCAACTACTATAAGTAGAAATAAATGCGGAATTGCCCACCTACAGAAGTTATTCATAACTTTGCTCTCTAAGGAGATCATTGCTCAGTTTAGGTGAGAGGTGAGCAATTGTTTTGCAGAATGCAATAGTTTTCTGCCTAAAAACATAGTCTTAGTGAAGTCAAAATATTCCGACAGAAAAGTTTTAGCTTATAAAAAAAAATTTTCAGTCTTTTCATTTTTATAATGTACGAAATGTGGCTTCCTCACTGTAAATGAGTTAATTTAGACATAATAATCTTATTTCCTTGTTTTTACTCTTATACTAAAATTTTTAATATATTTAGATAGTTTACCATCAGATATGTATTTTTTGATGATTGGCATCATCAATACTTCCTACCAAAATTTTTCAGAGTGCCCAACCAAGGAAAATTTTAACACATCCTTTTGTTCCAATTCAGATTTTTAAGAAACTCATATGCTTAAATCACACAGAAAAAGAATTCTAAGTAAAGAATTAGAAAATATAGGATAAAGGACAAGTGTTCCCATAATCTGAGTTTGTAATGTATCCAACTAATATGACAGAATTAAGACTATATTCTTATCTTCAGATATTCAGATATTCAGTCCCTCCCTATAACATTGTCTTATGCTGCATTATTGTATTCTTTTGAGTGAGTTTTACACTTCAGTTTGCAGCTATACTTATTTTTATTTAAAGATATATCTCTTAGAATTAAGTTCATCATTATCAAAATTCCTATGTATATTAAGTGATACTCAGTCCTACTGCTAGAATCAGCTCAATAAATATCTGTGCACAAATAAGTGCACTAGTAGTTTAAGAATTAAACATACATGCTTATTCCTGCATATAAATATCTTTCCATACACAAAAAAAAGATAAATATTTTAATATAAAAATGTTGAAGAAACAAAAATGACTGCGAACTGACTGTGAAACTGAGTAAGTTTTGGGTTAAACTCATAAAGAGGTCAATACTGAGGAGAGGTTATTTTTAACTGATACGAATATTTCATGGAGTGTTTTTGAGAAGATATCACTTCTATAAAGCAGCATACTGAACAAGTGAAGTGCAATGGTTTTGAACTGACAGTAGTGTATATGATTTTTGCAAAAAATCATAACCTACCTTTCAATGGCCAATTTCACTAGCAGTTGTTTCAGTAAAGTGTAAATATGTATCATAAACACCATCACATTTCAATTACCCTAATTTTTATCTATGGTATTTAAGGACCAGAAGGTCTGTATAAAACACTGAACTCTGATTTTTTAAACTTTATGGGATAAATTAAAATGTAGCAGATGTCTAAATTAAAGGTGTCCATTTCATACTGAAATTTTCTTACAGACCATTTGTCTTTCCTTCATTATTACTGCCTGTGTGCACATGGAAATAACTGGAAAAGATTAAAAAAAATACACATTGTGGTTTGTAAATGCATCTTGCCAGCTTTGAGCTTGTCTGTTTGTCCCAAACCTCTCTATGCCAGTTCAACAATCATTTCAAGCCAGATTTGGCTTGCAAAATTAACATATTTTGTACATGACATATGTTTGAAATTAGCACAAAATGCAGCCAAGAACTGGAAATTAACAAGGAAAAAAGTTATTTTAGCAAACATTTGGGAGCCAGGAAATATTTTGTCTGCTTAAAACATTAGGACAGGCTATTGTCTATTAAATTAAATAAATTCAATATGTAGCCTACAAATTGTCATCACCACACTGTCTGTTTTGTTATACATCATTTCTCCTCTCTTTCACATGTACATTTGATATCTGTGTGTACTTTTGTAGCTATAGATGAAGAAAAACATCACATATGCCTCTCATGTTAGAAGTGGCTGTAAAGTCTTGAATATCTTGCAGTACTGTCAGAGCCAAAAATTTCTGCTTCTCATTAAGAGCTGGCATATTGTTCTTGTCACACATATGCACTGAGCATGCCACTATGGTCACTGGGCTCTAATCTTTGTTGCTGCTGCTCATTTGGAAACAAACCAGCATTTTCTTTTGCTTGCGCAAGACCCCTGGGCATAAAACCTTGGATCCGTCTCCTCCATCTTGGCTGAAAATAATATTATATGCCAAAGATGCTGTCATCTCCTGAATGGCAACAGCCATTGGGACCTCCTTGGGACCATGGCTAGAGGAGAAATGGGGCGTGTAGCAGGATGTTGCCTCTGCATCCGGAGTGCCATGAATAGAGCAAAGAGGATCATGACTGATGGCACACCCGGAGCACCCAAGCCCACACTGATGGGCTGGTAGCAGCTCTAAACAGCTTGACCAGAGCTTCTGATCTTTGCAGAGGCAGGCTTATTGTTATTTGGGGTATATGAGTAAAAAGCTAGCCTATTGTCATGAATAAGTGGTTAGGCTCCTTGAAGAACACCATCAGAGGTAATGGCAAAAAGCAGAGTTTAATATAAATTTGTGAAAATGAAACTTTAACAGAGTTCAATGGACAAGTTATCTCTGTTGCTTATGACATAGATGAAGCATACACAGGCAAATCTGATTAGAATCAACTATGAATGATTTACATAGAGACAGGGGTTGCAAAAGGTTGAAGGTGCAAAGGATATGGATGCAAAAATATGAGGTTACAAAAAGGTTTAACAGCACTTAGTCATTGACTAATTTAATAGTTACAAAGTGATTCAATAGGACTTACTACTGTTATGACAATGACTTAATTATACATCCAAAGTGACAATATTCATACCAGAATTCACACACACAGAGGCACAGAAATGTCTTCATCTATATGTGTATGTGCGTAAAGGTACCCCTCAAAAATTTCCCTGCGGTTCAGTGAAATACTCATGTCAAATATGTTTCTCCACTGTTTCTCCATGTGGAGAAACAGTGCAGAAATGTGGACAGTGTTTCTCCACTGGCATGGGTTGTGCCTGGAAGAGTCAGCCTACATCTCACTGTCAGCAATGGTCTTTCACATATCACAAACAGGAGTGATGGTGAGCTCCAAGAATCATCCCACTTAGAGCTACCGTGCAGCCATGGCAGCCTAGGAAAACTCAAAGGGCTTTACTTAAGACTGCTCTTCACAGGGTCAAAAGGTGATTGGCTTTAGTCACCCATAAGTTTCTATCCTTACCCTATCTCAAGTTAGTAACTACCAGAGGGTTGGGTTTTTTAACAAAAAAACTAGTAATGATGGTGCCATTTCAGTTGGACTATGATTCAGGTAAATGATTGTCATAGGTTAGCAAGCATAGTCCCGGAAGGGATGTCCTTGCTAAGGGGTGCTTACAGCTTCCTCTGGGACCTGATAGAACCTATCAGATGGCCAGTTTGAATATGGACAATTCTTTAAGCCACTTAAAGTTGTGGCCACCTCTGTGATCCACACTTAAGAATAGACAAACTCCCCCCCCCAAGCTCTGTCTCGTTTCCGGCGCTGGGACAGGTGGCTGCAGGCCCCGTGTGGGGGCCAGTGGGCCTGGCCCCTGCTTGGGCCAGGCTGGGCCAGGCCACAGCTCCAGGGTGACCCCCCCCCAGCAGGGCTGTGGGCAGCCAGAGTGGCCTGGAACCCGCCCCCCACCCCCCCTCCACTGCGGCCAAGATTTCCACAAAGCGGCACCTCTGTCTGGCAGAGGTCAGGTGACCAACTTCGATAAGCCACATTCCAGCTGCAAGGCCGAGGTGAGATTAACCCTTTAATTGCTGTGAAGAGCTGAAAACCTGAGGGAAGAGAAAGAGGAGATGCTTAAAGCTGAAATTCTGTTGTGAAGCTATGATATATAGAGTATCCCGTTGTAATTTCATGAAGATCTGGGGGGTGGAGTGTTCAACTCGTAAGCAAAAGCACCTGAGCTGAGATAGGCAGATGCTGACGCAGCTGTCATTTCATGAGAAGTTTGGACAAGGAGAGATGGAAGCGATGAGGACTTTTGCTCCAAATGGGAAAGGAGAAAACCTCAGTTCCTAGAGATGCTCCCAGAGATAGTCCTAACGATGAAGATGAGGAAGACCCTTTGCTCCCAGGGAAGGAGAAGGGCCTCTGTTCTTGTTTCTGAATGGCTCAAACTTAAAATTGTACCCCAAAAAACTTCAAGAGTGGACCCTCAAAAGCAGCTGCGGGAAAAGCTGCAAGTTGGGGGAAGGGACTCACATGTGAGCAGAGACTCCTCTTCCTAAATGGACTGAACAAGGTTATTATGGAAGTGGTAAACAGACTGAACATCTTAAGGGTTGTCTTTTTACATTGTCAGTGGGAGAAGGGAAGAAGGTGGGGGGAGGAGGGGAGTTCTGAAGGTGGTATAATTTTTTTCCCCTCTTTTAGGTCCGTTAATAAACTTCTTTATATTCATTCAAGTTTGGTGCCTGCTTTGCGTTTCTCCTAATTCTTATCTCACAGAAGATAAACAGTAATGAGTATTTTGGACCAAACCACTACACTAAATTGGTGCTTCTGCCTGGTTAGAATCCGAACCCGCTACAATGATTTACCAAGGCTAAGAAAGTAGACCGCGTATCCTTTTTTCGCCATCTTGCTCAGGCAGCTGCTGCAGTCAGAATTGTTCCTACCTTTATCATGTAAAAGCTCCTGGTACAGGAAAGGAGTGCTCAACTTGTTCAGTCAACACTTTTCAGGAGCTACTGAGGTCATAGAGCAGGCCTGAGGAGGAGGGGAAGTGGATGCACCCCACGACCAAAGTCAATCCATTGCATTCCATGGAGCGATGGTGTGGTCGCCTCTTCCCTCTGTGATAATAAACACATTAATGCCATATTGCAATTGAAATTCTAGGGAAATGTTTGGTTAAGATGCCTAATTGTGTGGATTTTGTTACACATGACTGAGTAGTATTGTATGGGTAAGTAGGGCCTAGGAACCATCCATCTGCCTAGCAATTCTCCACATTCTAACGTAGAGAATATTAAATAGCAAGCGTGCCCACTGGTCTCTTCCAAACTTAGATATTCTGTGATTCTGTGAAAAATATAAGGTTATAGTACTAGGCTCTTCAAATTTGGTGACTGAATTAAATTTAATGGAGCTGCACTGCTTTACATCACAACAAATAACACCCTGCATATTCTGATTTAAATAAAATTCAAATCTTTACTAGTATATGCTAATGAATGCTCTGCTTCTGTCTCATCCCTTGTTAATAAAGGTTTGGAGTATGAAATTTACAAGTTTGCAAAAAAGTGACCACAAAAGATCCCAAAACCCTGTAGAAAAACACAAAATCTTCATTTATATTTGCTTGTTTCCCGCAATACCAATGCCAAGTTTATGGTTTAAGGCACCAAATAAATACGTAAACAGAATATGGTCCTACTGGCTTTGTAGCGGATGAAGAACAATGGAAATTTTGAATTTATGCATCTCAACAATAAAGTGCCTCCAGTACTACTAAAAACAAACTCTTTTTATTAAAATTTCATCAGCTGATAGATTGTGGGAGAATGATCACTCCTTCATAAAAAATGGAAAAAGTTTCAGAGTCTATGAATTACATCAACACAAAAAAAATTAAATCTTTGGAAGAAATGTCAAGCCCTGGAGGCAGGGACAGGGTAAATCCAGCTCTATTTGCCTACACAACTGACTGCAAAATGTATGACCAGCCTCAGCTCTTCTATTACATACATAATTATCAGCTAAAAAGTGTTGATGCAGTTATTAGATAAACTGTAACAGGTAATAGGAAAAAGAGCTGTATCAATTAATGTATGTTACGGGTATTAAATATTTGGTCTAAAATCTTTTCCGAATCTTTTTGTCCAGAGGTTTGCCTTGGGTATGAGGCTGAGCCTGCTTTGTTCCTGCTTTTCAGTGTATGTAGATGAATCATTGTGGGGTTTCTGTTTGCTGGCTATTTTTTAATTAAGGGCTTGCACTTATCTATTTCATATGAAAATACTTTTTGATTAATGCTTTACTCAGACAGGATTAACCTAGCTATGAGCTACAGTCAATAATAGCAGAGTTTCACAGTTTGGTCAGAAAGATCAAGGCAGCTCACACTAAAGCCAGTTTGGAAACTTTGTTCTCTACCATGACCCCACAGTACTGTGTATTCTAGATATGGATGATACATATTGTGTCAGAAACACAACCCAGGCCTTACAAAACAACAAAAAGGTCTTAATAAATTTTAGGGATTCTAAGACCACAGTCTGAATAAATATGATCCTGATTTTTAAAAATTTAAACAGCAAGTTTAGCAACTGCTCTATGTTATTTTCAGAGAGTATATAGACATTGTGAATTTTCCTAATGCAATACAGTAGTTTCTAATACATTATGCAAACTCATGTTTACTTCACTTCCTGAACTCAAATGGCATGCTTAATTTTTGGCTTCAATTCATTGAACTCCTATTTCTACTTAGAAAGATTTATCTTTTCAGATGGAGCCTTAATCAAGACAAATTCTACCACAGCAGTTGCCGCACAATTTTCGCCATGTGCTATGTATTTAGTTCACCCAGAGCCTACTTCAAAGAACTATAATTTGAGCATTACATCACTTCTGTCATTCTGGAATTATCTGAGGCCTGTTTTATTTTCCATTTCTTTTCCACCCACCCTCACTAACTTATTAATACATAGGAGAGTGCATATGTCTGTTTTATGCTCTGATTACCATCTTGCTTGCACTGCTGGTTTTGCATATACAGTAAATTCTAAGAAGATGGGCTTAGCAAAATGTGAAAAAACAGAATGACAGTGCAGGAGATGTTTGGATAGATTAATAAGAAATAGCCAGATTTATTGGCTCCCCAATATTTCTCATACTGAATTTATTTAAATCTGTGACTCATATATCACTTATGAAACAGTGACAAGCAGCTTATGAATCAGCCAGTTTGCTATCAACAAACTGTTATGAGCTCATTATCAAGCTGATTTGGGGTCACACCAAACAGATTCCAGCTGGATTGCATAGAGTGGATTAAATGTTGTCCAAAGGCTCTGTTAAAATGTTATTCAAGTGGCTGTCTGCCCTCTTTGATTCACAGCTGAACACTGGGCAGAGCTTTTTATGTTGTTTATTGTTCCTATGTTTTTTCCTGAAACAGAAATCTCAGAAGCTGGGAAAAAAACAAATGTGGGAATTCCATTTCTGGCTGAAGTTGAGGTTATTTGCACTCTATGGAGTAGCTGTGCTACCCTCCCAGATGCAAGTGTCTGGGATAGAACTACTGCAATCTGTGTACTAAGGACTGCAATGCAGCACTAAGGTGCTCCTGATGGCCCATCATATTCCAGCATTTACAGTCTATCTGCATGCCTGTTTTTCTCAAACAGCTGTGAGTCTCTCTGATGGGATTCAGAAGAGATCAAATACAATTACACAAAACATATTTTAGTATAACAGGATCTCAGACAGAAGATTCAATAGATTTGAGTACACGACAATGGCAGTCCTGTGCAAGGGCTGCAGGGCACGTATGATAAGATATAGAGCAACCGAAAACAGGCCTTGTGGGCAGCTGTTTGCTTCATGGCCTGTAAAAAATGAAGTCCCCAGTATATTCATGCAAAGAAACATAAGACAAACCCAAGTCAGCCATTTGAGTGGCCATTTCACTCCAGTGAATGTTATAGAGAGGCAGGTTTTGAGACTTTCTTTAATATCATATGCCACAATTTAATTCTTGAAATTAAAAGTTATCATGTAGATGCAGCCCAAGAGTAGCTGTACTGAGCCCAACTGAGCTAATACTCTCTGTGGCACAGTTCGGGGCAGCTTGGAAAAGGTACAGCTTATCTCTAGGCATGCTAGGGAACATTATCAGTGCAGCTGCTCTGAGACACATTACCCTGGTCTGACTACCTCTGATGTGGCACATCACTAGGCAAGACACAGGAAGCCAGACTTTCAAAAATATCTAAGTACCTATGGTACCAAATGGGATTTTCTAAAGTTTCCTTAAACCCTCAATGGCATTAAAAGTATTTAGGCACTTGTCAAACTCCCACTAAGAGACAACTTGTGTCTTAGGTCTTACACTGCCTTGTACCTTTGAAAGTCAAGCCCTTCTTTTTGTCTCAGCTAATCCTTTCACATGGGAACACAATATTTAGATATCACAAACACATTTAGTCAGAATTAATTAATGTTTGTAACAAGCTTTTCAAAGATTAAGTAGTCTCTGGTAACAGACATAATGTTGCTATTCCTAGTCCTCAGCTAATTGGACTGACTTCTGACCTCAGGCAATGCTGATTATCTGCAATATTTCTTTTTGTTATATGCACCAACAATGCATTAATTTTATCAAATTCCCACCAATTTTGAAAAACCTCATTCCAAGACTTTAGAAAAACCATGATCAAAGGGATTAAATGTCTTGAGCTGTACCATTTACTGTGAAAGTTCCATCAAAGGAGGTGTCTGAAATACAAACACAGCCAGTATAGGAGACTTGTTACTGTCATGCTCCAGGTTTTTTGCTACTCTGTTGTGCCTCTTCGAATGCATTCTCTTTCCTGTCCCCACGACCCTGCCAACATTAGAGATCTCTGGGAGCTTTCTATAGGTCTGAAAAAAGGGAGAAAGAGCTCAACCCATGATAAAAAAGAACAGCTAACACCTTCACTTTATGGAAGAGTGTTCTGAAGTGAATGTTTAACTTTTAATTGGTTCAATTTCAAACACAAATCCATATTCAGTTTCTCCCTGTCCACTGCTCTGTTTCCTCAGTTGTGGCAGGATGGAAGATACATCTCTAATTTCTCTTCGTACAGACCTCTTTCAAGTGACAGACCAGCACACTTCCCTGGAATCCCACTACTCATCTAGCTTTTTTTGGATAAAAGGAAAAAAGGCACTTTGAATTTTGGGGACAGCCTGTGTAATAGTTGGAAGAAAGGAATAAAGAACATATCTGGGAGACAGCTGAAGTTATTTTATATAAAGAAACAGGAGTAAAAGCATTGACCCATTTAAGACATCTCAGTTTTGAGGGTATAAATTTAATTCCTTTTTAAGACTATTGTGAACTTCATCTGCCTCATAAATAATAAAATGCTAACCCTCAGAGCAACCAAATAATGAGTTGAACTGTCCTCTGACTTTCTTCCTCAGCATATCTCTGTTGCAGTGACCCAGCCCACTGTGGGGCTGGGGCAGCGTGATGCCAATCAATCCCAGCCCATCCCTTGGATCGAGTTTCCCAAAGAGGCAGACTCAGAGGGTGGGTCGATGGGCAGCTCAGAAGCCTGAGCTGCACCCCCCTGGATGGTGCCCGGGTCCAAGCCGCCTCCCCCGGTTCGGGAAAATTCTCGGTTACTCAGTTGTTCACTGGTTCTCTGTTACAACTCCTGCCTCTGGGTTTCCCCCAGTGGTTCTTGTTAAATTGTATCCTCCCCCTGGCTTGTAACTCATTGGTTGTTTTCCCCTTTCACTGTGGTTTTCAAACTCTCTATAAAACTGAGGACAAGCCTTGGGGGAGCGTCCCATTGTATTCCATCCCTTCCAAGCTTGTTCGGGTTGAGAAACTTCTAACAATAAACCTGTTAGGAGTCAGACCAGAACAGCCTCTCTCTTCCTTTTGTCTCCAACAATAAACCTGTTAGGAGTCAGACCAGAACAGCCTCTCTCTTCCTTTTGTCTCCGAGCTAACGTGAGCCGATACCATTGGCTCCTGCCATGTTCCCTCTGCAAAGAAGCCAGCAGCTAGCTCAGCCAGCAGCACCTTTCCTGATGCCAAAGTCGCTTCTGTGATGCACAGAAGTAACACAGCTGGACTCTCTCTGACCTGGGGCATGCCAGAGCTCGTGCCTCGAGCACAAGAACTGCATTAGGTTGGCGCACCAAGCGCGGGGCTCACGCGAGTGGATCCCTGCGACGTTGCCGCTGTCAGTGGACAGTGAGAAGAAGCGGCTTCGGACCTGCTGGTGCCTCTCGGTGCAGTCCACTCTGTTTTAGGAGTGGTGCCCTGAGAGAAGGCTGCTCACTCCCACTGATTCTGCACTGAACTGACTTGGGAGAGCAGCCGTGCCTCGGAGAACCCCACCTGTGCCTTTTAGTTTAGTTTTAACTGATTTCTGAAACTTGTGTGAGTATCCCCGGTCCCTGATGTTTTGTTTCTTTTTTCATTCTGCGGGTGGTGGGTGGAAGAGGCGCTGAGAGAGAGAGATGGGATCAAAATTCTCTCAGCCCCAAAGAGAGGTTTTTCTCCAAGTTGTGAAATCCCTTCAAGTTAGTGGTTTTAAATTTTCAAAGGGTCTGTTAAAACAGTTTGTTCACTGACTTTTCTTTTACCTTCCTCGAGTGTCTCCTGCAAATTTAAAATCTCCTGCCTTCTGGCAGGCTGTGGGGGATAGGATTACTGATTTAAAGCGAAAAGGGGACTCCTCTGGAGAAAAATTCTTTCCTCTAGTTATAGTCCCACAGGACTTGCATAAAATGGATCAGAAAGTAAAAGAAAAGCACAAATCCCCTCACAGTTCTTCCCATATCCCTCCTTCCCCCCCTCTTGCTCCTCATCCCACTTCCCCTATGTTGGAAAAAGCAAATGGGGTGATATGCCCAGATGCACAGAGTTGCTACCTTCTCTCTGACCCCTCTCGGTCTTTTCTGCCACCCTGTTGGGGTAGCTCTGGCCAGGCTGCCTCAACCTCCTCCCAAAGCCCGTATCACTTGCCCTCTTCCCCAGCTGCAAGCCCAGAAAACTGTTCTAAATGCTGTTTGCCATTGTCCCCCCGCCACTCCACGTGTCTGAACAATGGCGCTGACCACATGGCACAGTCCACCCCTCTTCTTCTTCCCCCAGTCCCTTTCGCCCTCCTGCCCCCAACCCTTTCCTATCTCCACCCCCAGATGTGACATCACTGGGTTCCTCCCACGCATCGGGTACCGCCCCTGGCATTGGGAATCCCCGCCCATCCAGTGACCACACCCCCATCCTCCAACCCCACCCCCTGTGGAGGACTTCCTCGTTCCCACGCTCCCTTTTCCAGTTCCCACGGGATAGAAACTGGAACTGACGCCATCTTGAAATCAGGTCCAGCAGTCCCCTCAGCTTCCTCCTATCCCTTTGCTGCTCCTGTAACATATGATTGAACTGGCAATAATCCCACATGGAAACCTTTTGATCCTGCAGGGCTGAAAGAGCTTTGCAAAGCCCAGAAAGCATTTGGGAGGGAGAGTCAGTATTTTAAGAACCTTCTTAAGATAACTCTCACCAGTACTCTCACAAGTGATTGTGCGACATGACCTCAAAAGCATTTTCTCCTGCTTGCTTTCCCCATCTGAGTTTCAAATGTGGGAAGAAGGCTGGAGAAAGCAACTGGGAGAGGTCCTCCCAATTTTACTGCAGGATCCAAACAATGCAGGGGTTTCTATGGATTACCTTACCAGTGGGGGGTTATTAGCCAAGCCCCAGAACCAGGCTCAAAATACACCAGAGCCGGTCCTGAATGCTGTAAAGCAAGCAGCACAGTAAGTGTTCTTAATGATGCCCCCTAAATTAGCACCTCAATTGAATTATACAGAGATTCAGCAACTTCAAAATGAGCCATTTATTGATTTTGTGGATAAACTGAGGCTTGTGGTAGAAAGACAAGTGGAAGATCTGAAAACAAGAGAGCATATTATAACGCAAATTGCAAAAACTAATGCCAATGATGCTTGTAAAAGAGTGATTTTGGGTCTTCCATTCGAACCTCCACCTACTTTAAGTCAAATGATTAGTACTTGCATGACATTGGTGCCAATTCATCAGCCAAATTTAAGAACGGGGAAAAATTTAATAGGAACTGCAGCCAATGCTGATGCAACAGCATCTCAGGGAGATATAAATGCTAACTGGGTCTATCACAGGTGTGGGAAACAGGGGCACTTGGCCCGTAACTTCAGAGCTCCGGCTCCAATTAATCAGGGTTGCCGTGCTGTCTCCCCAGGGCAAACGACATCGCCTGCCACTGATGGGATGCAGCCAAAAAACTGACCAGACCGTGTGGAGTGGCAGGGCCACACAGGGGAGCAAATCATGAAACTGTCACTAGGAAAATGGTTACCATGACCACTGCAACTCAAATGGACTGGGTGACATCCCTGAGAATCGTTGTGAGTTGCAAGAAGCTGAGAGACTGTATACTGTTTGTGTTAAAAGATGTACATTCACCAGCTGACATTTGTGTTACACCAGAAATTGTTCAAGTGGGGCCACAAGGGTTCTTTACTCTCAATATCCAGTGTGTTAACCCTCCCTATTTTCTTGCTGCTAACCAAATTGTAGCCCAAGCTATTCCCATGCCCAGTAGACCGCCATAAGGACTACAACCCCTCTGTCTTCTGGGCTGAGGTATTTGGGAATGACAAAACCATGCTTAACTGCAAACTGCCTTGCCAAGGCTCGGACATCAGACGAGCAAGAATGATGGACATGGGAGCAGATGTGACAGTCATTTCTTCCCACAATTGGCCTTCACACTGGGAGAGGCAGCGGGCACAAGGTATTGTGACGGGTGTGGGGGGATCAATATCTGCCCAGAGAAGCAAGGCAGTTGTCCAAATTGAGGGTCCAGAGGGACAGATAGCATCAGTCCATCCTTTTGTAATTGACTCTGGATTTACATTGTCGGGCAGGGATCTCATGTCCCAGTGGGGGGCTCGAGTCGAAATTCCATCTCATCCCCAAAATTTTTAGTGAAGGCCACTGTGGAGTGCCCCCTCCAGAAATTAAATTGGATTTCTGACAAACATATCTGGATGGATCAGTGGCCTTTGAAAAATGAGAAATTAAAGTCTCTCACCACGCTCATGGAGGATCAATTGAAAAAAGGAAATATCAAACCCGCTAATAGTGCTTGGAACTCCCCGGTATTTGTAATCAAAAAGCCGGGGAAAGACAAGTGGCACCTCCTACAGGACTTGCGGAAAATAAATGCAGTCATTGAGGACATGGGACCCCTGCAGCCTGGAATGCCTTCACCCTCCATGCTCCCCAGGCAGTGGAAGTTAGCGGTCATTGATATTAAAGACTGTTTCTTCCAGATCCCTCTCCACCCAGACGATGCACCTCGGTTTGCCTTCTCGGTACCTTCCATCAACCGAGAGGCTCCCATGCAGCGCTACCAGTGGCGAGTTCTGCTGCAAGGCATGAAAAACTCACCCACCATCTGCCAGTGGTATGTTGCCCGCATTCTGTCCCCCATCCAAAAGTTAGCAGCAAAGGCAATAGTGCTCCACTATATGGGCAATGTTTTGGTGTGTGCTCCTAAGAAATCCTATTTAGACTGGACATTGGGGAAGGTAATCAAGGCCTTAGAGGCAAATGGATTTGAGATCCAGGCCGAAAAGGTCCAGAAAACCTCTCCATTTAAGTACCTTGGACTGCAAATCCATGAACAGACTGTGGTTCCCCAACAAGTCAAAATTAATGATAACCCTAAGACCTTGCAGGAACTCCACCAGCTCTGCGGGTCCATAAATAGGGTGAGGCTGCTCCTAGGGCTGACGTCAGAAGATCTTGCTCCTCTGTTCAACCTCCTGCGAGGGAAAGATGACCTCATGTCACCTAGGCATCTAAAGAGGAGGTGAGACAGTCCATCTGTAAGGTACAGGAAGCACTGTCGTCCCGGCAGGCACACTGCTGTGCCACAGGTCTGCCTTTTCAATTTATTGTATTAGGGGAAATGCCATACCTCCACAGGCTGATATTTCAATGGGATGAGGTGCAGAGGGATCCCCTGTTGATCTTCGAGTGGGTTTTCCTCTCGCACCAGCCGTCCAAAAGTATCACAATGCCACAGGAGCTCATGGCTCAGTTGGTGATGAAAGCTAGATCCCGCCTCTGCACCCTTGCAGGGTGTGACTTTACATGCATCTACTTACCATTGGCAACCCATTCACTTGATAACCTCCTTTAAAACAATGAGCACCTCCAATACACCCTAGACAGCTACACAGGCCAAATTTCTATACACAATCCAAAACACAGACTATTTACTTCAGTCTTCAAACTCATTCCAAAAGAAATTCAAAGCAGAAAACCATTAAATGCCCTGACAATCTTTTCAGATGGCTCCGGATGTTCCCGCAAGTCTGTCATCACATGGAGGGATCCTCGCACTCAGAAGTGGGAGTCTGATGTGCAGGTAGTTGAAGGATCCCCACAAGTGGCAGAACTTGCAGCCGTGGTCAGAGCATTTGAGCGGTTCAGTGAACCATTTAATTTGATAACTGATTCAGCCTATGTTGCAGGCGTAGTTTCCAGGGCAGAGAGAACCTTACTAAAGGAGGTTGCAAGCCCAAAAATTCATAACTCGCTTTCGAAATTGATTCAACTGATCTCCCACTGAAAACAACCATTCTATATCATGTATGTGAGATCACACACTGACCTGCCAGGTTTTATTGCTGAAGGGAACAGGAGAGCAGATGCCCTAGCAATGCCAATCGAGTTAGCAAATCTGCCTAACAGATTCCAGCAAGCCCAGCTGAGCCATGCAGTGTTCCATCAAAATGCTCCAGCTCTCATTTGAATGTTCCACCTCACTAGAGACCAGGCGAAAGCCATTGTGGCGACATGCCCCAACTGCCAAAAATATCAGCTTCCATCATTAGGTCAGGGGGTTAACCCCCGAGGCCTAGGCAGTTGTGAGGTATGGCAAACAGATGTCACCCACTTCCCCCAATTTGGCTGACAGAAATATATTCATGTTTCTGTGGATACCTTTTCTGGTGCAACCTTTGCCTCAGCCCACTGTGGGGAGAGAAGGCCAAAGATGTCATCAACCTGCTGTGTTGGGGACATCAAATAAAATAAAATAAAAACTGACAATGGCCCTGCATACACTCTGCAGAGTTTTTAACTCTGCAGAGTTAAAAACATTCATGAGTGAGTGGGGTGTGGATCACATCACTGGCATCCCTCACTCACCCACAGGCCAAGCCATCGTGCAAAGAAAGCATCAAACACTAAAAAGACTGCTAGAACAGCAAAAAGGTGGCAATGAGATCGCTGCCCCCCTCATAAGACTTTCCAAAGTGTTGTTCACTTCGAACTTTTTAAACTGTTCCTATGAGGAGCCTGATCCTCCCATCCTGAGACACTTCACAAACTCTGCCAAACATAAACTGACTGAGAGAGCTGAGGTCCTAATAAAAGACCCTGATACTTTACAAATACTTGGCCCGTACCCCCTAGTCACCCGGGGTAGAGGCTACGGGTGTGTTTCCACCTCAGAAGGTCCAAGATGGATCCCTGGGAAGTGGATCAAACCCTTTTTGAGACCACCTGCAGATGCCAAGCAAAGGAAAGAAGCTGCCACAGCCTGGAAAAGAAAAACCAAGCCACCTGGACAAAAGACTCCTCCTCCAGGTCTGAAAAACAAACCCTCCAACTCCTAGTCTCCTTAAAATGTGTCTCCCTTCCCAAAATGACCCCTCAGTTTTGTTTTGAAAGAGGGGGAGTCCAAGGGAGCCATTGTTATTTAAGTTAATTGTATTTGTATTAATTTTATTTGTGTTATACTTTTCCTAAAGTTACCACCCTTGACTGCGTGATGACATCCTACCTGCTGCTGTCCCACCTGCTGCTGCAGCTCCGCCTGTGCACCAGGAGCTCCAGCAGCTGGATTCCTTCCATGATCAAGGACATTGCATGGGGTTTCTTTATGGAGTTGTTAATTTTATTAGCCCTTCCCATTTTTAAGTGTTTGGTTTTGAAATCCCTTAAGCCTTCCCCCTCTTTTCAAGGCAATAAAGAAGGGGGAGATGTTGTTGACCCAGCCCACTGCGGGGCTGGGGCAGCGTGATGCCAATCAATCCCAGCCCATCCCTTGGATCGAGTTTCCCAAAGAGGCAGACTCAGAGGGTGGGTCGAGGCGCGGCTCAGAAGCCTGAGCTGCACCCCCCTGGGTGGTGCCCGGGTCCAAGCCGCCTCCCCCGGTTCGGGAAAATTCTCGGTTACTCAGTTGTTCACTGGTTCTCTGTTACAACTCCTGCCTCTGGGTTTCCCCCAGTGGTTCTTGTTAAATTGTATCCTCCCCTGGCTTGTAACTCATTGGTTGTTTTCCCCTTTCACTGTGGTTTTCAAACTCTCTATAAAACTGAGGACAAGCCTTGGGGGAGCGTCCCATTGTATTCCATCCCTTCCGAGCTTGTTTGGGTTGAGAAACTTCTAACAATAAACCTGTTAGGAGTCAGACCAGAACAGCCTCTCTCTTCCTTTTGTCTCCGAGCTAACGTGAGCCGATACCATTGGCTCCTGCCATGTTCCCTCTGCAAAGAAGCCAGCAGCTAGCTCAGCCAGCAGCTCTTTTCCTCATGCCAAAGTCACTTCTGCGACACACAGAACACAGTTGGACTCTCTCTGACCTGGGGCACGTCAGAGCTCGTGCCTCGGGCACAAGAACTGTGTTATATCTCTATCCTGATCCTTACACTGACTTGCCACACAGCAGACATTTTGATCACCTAGCCCTGAATACCTCTTAGTGATGGAGCACTAAGTGATAATCAGCTGCCTGAAAGTTTCAGCATCAGATAAAAAGGGAGAACGACCGCACGTCTTTGCTACTTTGTTGTTCTAGTTTTTAGTTCTACTATCTGCTCCCTATCCAAATACACTCCTTGAATTTATGTCCCTTCATCTCACTGAAAATCCTCAGATCCTGGATCCCTCAGGTCCTGCTCCTATTATTCTCAAGGGATGCTGTACTCTTTGTAGGCTTAGGCAATGGCTATCATATCAGGGCTAAATATGCTCCATCAAAAGATAATGGTTTGTGATGGGGAAGAGAAAAGAACAGCAACTGAAGAACTGCCTCAGGGTAATTTCCAGGAAGTGCATTTAAAAAAAGAAGCCCAAACAAACAACAAAGAATGCCTTCTTAAAAAGTTGAAACTATTGAAATAATTCAGTGGGATGAAGGAATTCAGGGTGAAGATCTTATTCCCTAATAAAATAAATGTGAAGAGAAAGCATTTCACTATTCAAAATTTCTATATCTCATAAAGGAAAATCATAATAGAAGTGAGATAAATAGTGCTTATGTGATGGTATAGGCTCTTTCTTTTATATACTAGCTAAATTAACACCAGCTAGACTGGCAGCTTTCCCAGATCAAAGGCTGCTAATACTCTATTCCTTTAACCAATGTATTTTTTTATTTTTAAATTATCCACTGTGCACTGATGTGCAAAAGAAACACATCAATTCCTAATAAAAAATGCCTGATATTAATCTAATGAGTGGAAGCTAGAGGTCATCTTGAGAACACAATATTTAATAGAAGTCTTAAAGTAGTGAACTAAATAAATATCCTTCATTGTGGTAACCTCAAGATCATATATATTTTTAATTGCTGGAATAAATGATTTCTGCTTAGATGGTTTAAAAAGATATGTTAAGACTTTTCTAGGTTTATTACTTAGTGTAAGTGCTGATGTGCAAACTGCAAGAGTCTGAAGCGTATGCATAATCAATAATGCATCTAGCTGCTCTCTGACCGAGTTCAATTGTAGTATCTATTAGACCTAGCCTTCCAATACCTTGCCTTGAAACAATTATTGAGGCATACCAGGGCCAGCTGTGCTACATTAACTTCTTTCTGATAGTAACAGGAAGGAAATACTGCTTGCAGTATAGGTACTGTGCAGTACCTTGTCCCCTTTAACAAAATGACCCACCAAATTATTGTTATTCACTGGTAACAATATTTCTATATTCTTCTTTGAGTTTATACAACATTTACATTAGCCACATTATTTATAAGATTTCTTGTCCCTTCCATCCTTTTCACTTTTTAGAGGCATTTGCAAAATAGAGAATATTGTGTACCCAGAGAGTCTCTACATACTTTGTGTGTCTTGGACATTTCTTTTTGGTTTTTAGGACTTTATTCAATTTGTATTTACATTTAAGAGAAGAGGATGATCAAACTAATATTTGTTGGGATTCCAGACATGTACTGAAGAGACAGGATAGCTTTCTGAAATCAGTAGAAAAATTCCTACCCTTTGGGTCTAGCATTAAGATACAAAGAACGTTCACAAAGCAGTTGTTAGCTTTTGGCCACTGTATAACAAATGTGGACCTTTGGGCTGCTAGTCACCTTTTATGGGTGGAAAAATCATCTGGAAATGATGACGGGAAGTAAATGGGAATGATGAATTAAGACAATAAGCACAAGATTCAAGAATTATGAGACTGTCTGCATATTCCCAGAGTTACACAAATATAGCTAAGGGCAGAATAGGGCTGATGACTTTTTTAAATGTTGCAGTACTGTATCTTCTCCTCAGTCAATGAACAGTCAATTGACAACCACTCTGGACTGGTTTCTTTTAGTTAAGGCCTTTCAATGACCTTGTGTTCACACCAATCACTCACTAGTTATCCAGTCTGAAAAGTCAATATCGTTCTCAAAAGATGACAGATCCACGTTCTGCTCTTTCTCCATTACAGAAAAGTAATTTAAGTGTACTGGGAGTATCATGCACTATCATATCGGCAATAGTTAAACTAAAAGCTGAAGGTCAATTTGCCAAGTATTTTACATCTAGGTCAGCCTTTCTCCTGAGTGGTCACAGTGCTCATTGTCATAGTGATGTTTGCAGTAAAAGAAACCTGTATGTTGATTCTTTCATTCTATTCCTATCTTTAGGATGGAGTCTGCAAAACCTAATTTCAGGCTGGGTTAATTCTTAATCTAGCAATGAGTAGAGGCATAAAACAGTACTGAAACATGCATAAATTATCCTACAATAATTTGTAATGATCTGGGCATAGCTATTAAGATAATGATGCATAAAACAACTATCGTAAATTATACAGTGATAGATAACGCTTTAGGTGGTAAGCCTCTGACTGTAATGCACTGATCTTAAGCATAATGCCACTGTTCTACAGCAGTGTATTTCAAACCTTTTTAAAATTGATTTGATTTTTTCTACTTTTCCCCGGTCTATTTTTATAATCACTTCTTCCTAATCAAAACAAATTTGCAATCATAATTCATATGTGCTCTAAGAAATTGTTTGTATCTGACTATAGCTTCCATATGTTTTGAATTGTTTCTTCAGCACTTCCTCCAAGAAATGCTTCTCATCCCTTCTACAATGGACTGTGAATGGCATACAATGCTTGGTCTCTGTCTTTTCTTACTTCTGCACTCGGGGCACACACAAGCATAAATTCACCTAAATTCTCTATGCCAGTAGCTCAGACATCTGTTTCTCCTCCAGTATGTGTACTAGTAACCCTTCATGATCAGCTATTGGCTTAAGACTGCTCATTTCTCAATCATCTCCCATCCCTGATCATGCTCACCTTCATTTCTGATCATCCCCAACCACTTTTCAACCTGCTGGGGACAAAGATTCTCATAACCAAACCATGTTTCAGTTACCATATTTTTGTTACCTTCTTCTGGGAAGCATCAAAAAATCCTCATATTCCACAGTTCTATTTTCAACATCATTTAAACTCTTCTTGATCTCAGAAACAACAGATCTGTGGCCTTAATGAATGCAATATTGTCATTCCTGTGGATATTTGACAAGTTTTGTAGTTCATTTTCTCATCATAGCAAACACTCTTTCCCTCTTTACCTGTTCTTCTAGTTATTTTTACTGTAGTTTCACATTTAAGACCTGTAAGACTTGGTTCCCACTTACGTATTTTCTTTCATTTAATATGAAGCAATTGAGTCGCTTGTTTCATCTGCCTGTAACATTAGCCTTGCTGTAATCCTTGTTAGATTTTCATAATAAAAAGAAAAAGATTACATTTCTTCAGTTCTGGGTCAAATAAAACATGTTAGACTCATGTCCTCCAGAAATGTAGTAAATATACTAATATGTATATAGATACATTTTAATGGATGTTATCAGACATTTTTTCACTTCTTCATGGAAAAAAAAAAGGCAACAAATTACCATGCTGCAGAGCTCCAAGAATTTTGCAAGTTAAATATTTACTGCCTTTTACTGGCTAAAGGAAATCATTAGTGCAATGTCTGCCAGATAATATTAGTGATAATTCTTAAGAGAAATTACTAGAAAGAGCAAGCAAATAACCTCCTAACTGTAATCTAAGAAGGTTTGAAAATCTATGCCACGTCCAACTAAAATCAGTGGGTACCTTCTATTTGACTCTAAAAAAAGAACCATCTAGAAAAAGATATGTTTTAAAATGAAAACATTTTGCTCACTTCTTTATGGCTAAAATTTAATAGAAGGTTTCCACTGAAATAAAAACAAAACAACAGTAAAAAAAACTCAATAGGAAAGCAAGACTACTGTCCCCTACATTATGTCAACATTTTGTGGTTTTTTTAGGTTGAACCAATCAAAGGAAATTCTATTGGTGCAAGTAGACATAAATCTCTTTATGCAAATATACATATACACATTTTAAGGTTGGGTTTTTTTTTTCAGACTCTAGTAAAAATGACAAAATTCTCTGATGTACTACAAGTTGTGAATAGCATGAATGATTACCTCCTATCTCCTGGATTAAGCAGCCCTTGAGCCCAAATTTTCTGAAACTTTCTTCCAGTTATAAGCTGTAATGAGCCTAATCATTGTGGGAAGTCAAATAGCTTTTTCTAGTGGCTTGGTGTTGTAATAGCTACTTCAGAATATTTTATTTTTATGGATTCATTCTATTTCTATGAAAAAGAATTATAATCTTGTGGCAACTGAACTTAATAACCAATTTTTAGTGACTATTACTAAATAGGTTCTGAAATAAGTACTAGTTGAATGCCAGTGTTGATAAAGTGGAACATTCCCATGTAATATAGCACACGTTGCACATAGTTCAATAGAAACTGCAGGATACCTGCTTCTGTGAGTAATGTAATGGTGCTCTTTCTTTCCTAACTCATATTTTTCAGACAGTGTACTGTGCTTAATTTGACCTGAAAATGATGCAGGTTTACTACTTAATCAGAAAGAAGACTACATTGTTGTTGTTGGGTTCTGGGGTTTTTCTACCCCAGGGTGACTTAAAAATTCCATCTAATAGCACCTGCTGACTCAGCTAATTGGTACGTCTTCTTGCACAGTAGCATTCGGGGATGCATGTGTTTGCATGCAATTTTGATTCTAGACCCCTAGTAATGTAGCTGGTGGCTTTCAAAATTCTTGTGAACTGCAAAAATATAAGCTGAAATACTTTTTTGAGGGGGCAACAAAAAGATAATTTCTTTGAATTGGTACTATATGATATTCTGCTAACAACATCTCACCAGCTGTACTTGTGTGCAGATCTGAGCTTTTATTGTGCAAGTTGGGCTAAGCAAGCACAGTAAAAATCAAATACAAAAATAAGTTAACACTTGTAGCCAAGCCTGTTAAAATTAGCTAACCAAATTGTACTAAATCATCCGTTTGTTACATTATCCTGACAATAATAGTGGTAAACCAAATTTACGGGCTGTATTTTATAGAGTGTACTGCCTATAATTTTAGTTTTTAATTTCCATATTCTAATTTATAGTTATTGGTACTGCGTTATTTTATTTACACAAATACTTTTTCTTCACCATTACATATTTAATAATCAAGTTATTTGTTTTAAGATGACTTCTAAATCGCCAGAATGATGTGGTAATTATCCTTTTAATCAGGATATTAATTCTATATTCTTTTTTATGGTAAACAGCTCTAAACTGTAAGTCCTCTTTAGCCCCCTGTTAGTCCTTCTTCTAGCCCTATCAAAAAGAGGAGAAATATGACCTTTTTGTCTGGGCTGTATATATTGCCTTGAAACATGAAGGTCCAGATTCACAACGGAAGGTTTGTCAATGAAATGTTTGTCCTTCCATTTTTCCCCTTTAATTGCTCAGTTCAAGAAGTCACAATATTAAGCCACCTACACACCCTGCACAACATATGGGAAAAGTCAGATCCCTAGAGTGCAATCTGTTAACATGGTTGTTAATACATGGAAATACATGAAGCACAGCTCACAGAGAAGTTACTCAAGCTTTATCTTATTCCCCTATTCCAGAGAGGCTGCACAACACCTACACGCACAGGCCAAAGATTCTCATGCCATTCATTCTGGAAACAGGATGGAAATAGGAATGGCTGGGAACAGAATTGTTCCACTTTTTACATTGAAAAGATGGCAGGAGCAGTGGTAGTCGTTGAGGTATCAAGAAGTGAAAAATGTGGCTTCTGGACTTCCTTCATCCTGAAGCCTTTCAAAGCACATTTCTTGGCTCCTAGAAAGGTGCCTAACATTATTCTGTGGCCTACATGAATGGAAGGCATTCCTCTTCTGGCAGGCATTCTCCTTCCACCTCTTCCGCAGAAGTTAAAAAAACAGTGGCAATCCAGTTTTCAGGGAATCAGAAAGGGTGAGAATATAGGGAGATCTGTTTCCCTGAGGAGACCTTTTCCATAAGATATGAGTACCCTAGGTTTCTCGTCCTGCCTCTAGGGATTGCTTACTCATCCTGCATTAAAGAATCATACAGCAGGGTAAGAAAAAATATTTGAGAAAAAAGAGATAAAAGCCAACAAAACTCAAAGAAGCCTGTACCCTCATAGGAACCTAAGTGCTTGGGTGAAGCTTTATAGGTAACTTATGAGGACTTGGAAATTTCCTTTGGTTGCACTTAAGGCACTTACATCTTTTAGTTCTGTATTCAGCACCTAATGGACATAATTGAGCAATTTATGAAAACACTCACATAAATAGCCTGTAGAACAGGGTTTATATAACAGAGATTAATGCCAAATCCCAAATGATTCTCATATAAACAGAAGGAAAAAAATTCTTTTGAAAGAGAAGAGAGGTTGAATTTTATTTCAAGCTGCTTCTGTCAACCTCAACTCTTTTTAATACAGTTGACAGCAGATTACACTGGAAAAAAATGTCCTGGATCTCAGCAAGGTATTGTTCCCGTGTGCTGAAAGACAAGATGGTAGGGAAGAAGACCATCCTGATTGAACAGAGAGCTTTGGCTTGAACTCAGAGAAAAACACAGAGAGAGGATCACCTTTGAAAGAAGGGGCAGGCAACTTGGGAGTACCACAAGGAACAAAAGGAGGGTTAAGGAGAATCTCCATCCTTTATTGGATGCAGAGAGAATCACAATGGCAAAGGATGAGGAAAAGGTTGATGTGCTTAATGCCTTCTTTCCCTCAGTCTTTAAGGGAAAGGTGGGTTATCATCAGGGTATGAAGCCCCCTGAGCTGGAAAACAAGAAAGGGAGCAGAAAGAAATCCCCACATTCCAAGAGGAAATGGTCAGTGACCTGCTACAACCCTTAGACATACACAAGTCTAAAAGGCTGAACAGATCCATCCAATGGTACTGAGGGAGCTGGTGAAGGTGTTCAACAAGCCACTTTTTGTCATTTATCAGCAGTACTGGATAACTGGGAGGTTCCAGTTAACTGGAAATCGGCAAATGTGACCCCCATCTACAAGACAGATTGTAAGAAGGATCCAGGGAACTACAGGCCTGTCAATCTGACCTTGGTACTGGGAAAGGTCAAGGAGCAGATCACAATCAGGCCCTTGTACAGTACACGCAGGACAGCCTGAGGATCAGGCCCAGCCAGTAAGAGTTTGTGAAATCCAGGTCCTGCTTGATCAACCTGGTCTCCTTCTGGGACAAGGTAACCTGTCTACTGGACGAGGGGAAGGCTGTGGATGTTGTCTACCTGGACTCCATTAAAGCCTTTGACTGTCCCTCCTGTTCACCAGGAGACATTGCCTTCACATGGCTTGGATATTTGTGCTACTAGCTTGAAAGTTGTCTGTAGTGCAGGGCCTGGAGAGTGTTGGTGAATGGATCTACATCCAACTGGTGGCCAGTCAACAGTGGGGTTCTCCGGGGCTCAGTGGTGGGGCTAGTCCTACTTAGATCTTTATCAACAACTTTGATGAACAGTTGACTCAGTCAATTTGTAGATGACAGCAAGTCAAGTGGGAGAGTTGATCTGATAGTGGGCAGGAGGGCCCTGAAGAGGGATCTGGACAGGCTGGATTGATGGGCTGAGGCCAATAGTATGAGATTCTTAAGGTGAAGTGCTTAAGGTGATCCTGCCTTTGGGTCACAACAACCCCATTCAGTGCTACAGACTTGGGGCAGACAGGCTGGAAAGCTGCCTGATAGGAAAGGGCCTTGGGGTGCTGGTCAGCAGTAACTGAACATGAGCCAGCGTGTGCCCAGGTGACCAAGAAGGCCAGTGGCATCCTAGCCTGTATCAGAAATAATGTGGCCAGCAGGACTATGGAAGACACTGTCCCTCCATACTGGTGAGGCCACACCTCAAATCCTGTTTCCAGTTTAGAGCCCCTCATAACAAGACAGACATTGAGGTGCTGGAACATGTCCAGGGAAGGGCAATGGAGCCAGTGAAGGGTCTGGAGAACAAGTCTGATGAAAAGTGCCTGAGTGAGCTGGGGTTGTTTAGCCTGGGGATGCTCAGGTCTCAAATTGCACCAAGGGAGGTTTAGACTAGATATTAGGAAGAATTTCTTTGCTGAAAGGATGGTCAGGCTTTGGAACAGGCTGCCCAATAAATGGTGGAATCATAATCCTTGGAAATGTTTGAAATTCATGTGGATTTGGGAGGCATGGTTTAGTAGTGAACATGATGGTGTTAGGTAAACAATTGATCTTAGAGTGTTTTCCAGCCTTCACTGTTCTAGACTTCTATGATTCAGAGCCCCATTTTGTTGTAAGTCAAATAAGAGTGGAAGAAAACTAGCTTGGCTGAACAGGTAACTCCTCTTGGGACTCAACAGGAAAAGGAAATTTTATGATCGATGGAAAAATTTAGGCATTGCAGAAAGATTACAGAGATGTGGTTCACATATCCAAAAAGAAAGGAAAAGAAGGCCAAAGCTCAGATGGAGTTGAAACAGGCAAGAAAGAAAATCTTTTTTAGATGTGTTAATAGCAAGAGGAAGTCCAAGAAAGCCATTTGGCCACTATGTGCTGGAGGTCATTAGGGAACATGAAAGAGTCGAAATATCCAATGAGGCTTTTTGCCTTACACTGATAGACCTTGGCCTGTACATTCATTCCTTCGAGTTCAGCATTGGTGCAGCCTCACCCTGAGTCCTGTTATGCAGTTCTGGTCCCCACAATGTGAGAAGGATGTGAAGGCCTTTGAACTGTCCAGAGAAGAACAGCAGAGCTGGTGGAAGGGCTGGAAGGCACAACCCGTGAGGAATGGCTAAGAGCTCTGGGTTTGTCTAGTTTGGAGAGAAGGAGGCTGAGCTGAAATGGTGACCTCATTGCTCTGTACAGCTTCCTTAGGGGGGATGTGGAGTGGGATGTACTGATCTCTTCTCCCCGGGATTCAGCAACTGGATGACTGGAAATTGTGCAAAGTTGTGACAGAGAAGGGTTAGTCTGGACATTAGGAATTGTTTCTTTTCCAAAAGGATGCTCAAACAATGGAACAGGCTTTCTGGAGAGGTGGTTGATGCATACAGCCTGTCAGTGTTTGAGAGCTATGTGGACAATACCTTTAATATTGTGCTGTAACTTTTGTTCAGCCCTGAAGTAGCCAGGCAGTTGGACTAGATGGTTCTAAATGAACTATTCTGTTCCATTCAGAGAACACATCTCATTTAGTGTGTGATAGACGTAAAATATGAACATCAGGGAAGTAACCAAATTAGTATTTTAAAAATATTTACATCTCAAAAGCATCAGTATTTTTAAAGCTTAATTGACTGTGTATGCTAATGCAGTGAAGTGAAAAGGAATGGGTGAGTGTCAGCCCTCCTGAGCATGCCTTCCATTTCTCTCCATCTATCAGTCATTTCATAATGCCTGTATCCTGTGTTTGGCATTGTATTGGGAAGCCACAGCATCCCAGGGCTGGTGCAGCAGTACATGAGACTGGCTCCAAAATGGACGAAAAACTTGCATGAAACTCCAACTAGTTAAAAATATTTCAAGGCCTGAAAGGAGAATTATAATAATCTGATTTTCTAACAAAATTTTCTGTTCAATAAGTTGTTCATCCCTGTAACTTGTGCTTAATCACAAAATATTTCAGAAAGGTGATAATTTGATATCAGAATTTCAGGTGATAAAAATTTGCTACGTCTGAAAAAGTTGTTCAAGTGGTGAATTACTAATAAAACAAAAATAACTGCATTTTAAAAATCATAATTGAATTTAAAGAGTTGACCATTATTAATTTCCCTGGCTTTATTATCCAATAATTAGGATTCTGTGGCTTGTCCTGATAAAATGCAGGGTCATTCACTGCAAGAAAACTTATATGCATGTAGACACATTGAGGATAATGAAGACTTTTCTCAAACTTTTTTAGATAAATGTAGCACATGAAGTGTCTTAGCTGTCTTTCAATAGACAAGTTTTCTATTCTGAAAGTTTTCTATGGCTCTTTCTAAAATCCTTTCCAATGTCTTAATGTTCCCTTTTCAAGCAGAGTTGCCAGTATTATTCTCTATGCACAGTGAAGAGCTCATACCATGGCTGTATTCTGTATGGTAATTGTCTATACATCTAGGAAGACTCTTTTGTAAATGTATAGACTGAAAAGCTCATGTTTATTTGATTATTTGTGGTAAGCCATTCCAATGTAATGCACTATATGATACAATCTCTCATCTAGTAATCACAGTCTTTTCTTTGTACATTGTGTGACCTTGCATTTGGCAATGTTAAGCCTCATGTTGATCAAATGAGCCAACTTCACTCTATGAATCAGATCAGCCTGGTTTGTAACTGACCTATGGCCATTGTAACTTCTCTCTCCACCAGTTTTTGTATTATCTGCACATTTTACAAGCAATGCTTCCATATTTTATTCCAGTTCATTTACAAAGGTATTGAAGATCAGTGGGGTGAGGACAGATTCCTGAATACTTGAACTAGAAGCAACCTCAACAGAAAGATGAGTCTTCATTTACGAGTTACATTTTGTGGTCTATTGGTTAGCCAAATTTTAATCCCTTTAATATAGGGATTATTGTATTTTGTGATTGCATTGATTTTGTGAGTGCTTTTTTTTCCTCCCCCATTACACTGTGGACCCAATTCAAATATCACACAGAAGTCTATTCTTCAGCACATTACCAGTATTGACGGAGTGTTAGGTTTTTAACAAGACTACTTTTAAAAAGTATTATATTGGATAACTAGAAAGGTAGTAGAAGAACATACACCATGTTTCTCATGCTTACTTAGGTGTCTGCTCGTGGGGTTTTCTCATTAGTTTTCCAGCTCTTTGGTGGTTGCTCATTTTGTTTTTGATCCAGAGACCACTTTTTGTATTCTAAAAGAGACTGACAGGCCTCTTTCTGAAACTCTACAGCCATTCTTATTAATTATGCAAAAGCTCTTATCTTTACTTTTTTGTATTCCATATCAATACTCCCACACATTTACTCTGAATCAATATCAAATAAAACCCTGAATTATTAAGCTGGGGGAGCAAGTGGGAAGAAAAAACAGAATATTTTTTATAGTTTTGAGAAACCTATCTTTTGACTTTTGATACGTAGATTTTATAAAACACTAAATTCTTGTTACTGCAAGCTACTAAGAAAGTCATGTTCTTCGGTGGCAAACAATGTACCTAACACCTTCAGTAATCTTGTGCAGCTTTTTCTCCATCAGTCTTCCCTATCTACAAATT
This sequence comes from Aphelocoma coerulescens, assembly GCF_041296385.1. Taxonomy (NCBI): domain Eukaryota; kingdom Metazoa; phylum Chordata; class Aves; order Passeriformes; family Corvidae; genus Aphelocoma; species Aphelocoma coerulescens. The sequence continues at coordinate 36,793,116 of NW_027184085.1, forward strand.
CTAAATGTTTTCCACTACAACATGATTTCTGTAAAAATGAATACCAATATATATGAGATCCTATCCAATTCCATAATTCAGACAGATATTGTTAGAGTACTTAACTTCTTAAACATTGTAACAATCTAACTTTTTAAACTTCTTAGGATTTTTCAAGTTTTTAAATAAACATTATTAAGAAACTCAAAATTCTAACATATACCACAATAATTGTAGTATGATACATCAATCTGCTTTTTTTTTCTGAATGCAGCGAAAAAATATTTACTGAACCCTTGCTCCTTCTAAGCCTCATGAGTAATTTTCTCTTGCATTTCTCTTGTATTATGCTTCTTCCACTCTTGAATTTCCCTGGATTTGATAGATTTTTATGAATGACTTAATATCTTCTGTATTACCGGTCATACATTGCCAGCAGATGCATTCGTTTTCTATGTTGATTGTTCACTTTTGCCACCTTTCTGGCTTGTCCTCAGTATTTTTGAGATCCCACTGAATATCTGCAAAAGGAATTTAAAGAAGTCATTCAGAGTATATAAAGTTAAGTAAATACACAAATTTTTACAAGGAGAGGGCCTTAATCTTGATTCAGTCTTTTTGTGCAATCACCTAAAAATGCTAACAAGTGTTGAAATTAAGGTATTTCCATAAAGAACAGTAATATTATTCTACTTTGGCTCTCTTCATTGCTGTCTCAAGATGCAAAATTGGTATATCTTTACATAAACTAGAAGATGGACAAGTAAATTTTTTTATTATCACCAGATAATAGGAACATAGCTACTCTTTTCTCCCACTCTCTAGAGCAAACTATTTCATTAAATATTTCAAGCAGATTCTAGGCAGTTAGAAACTCTTTCATGCGAATACAAAAATTGGAACAGCTTAACATATTTGCCGCAAATTCCACTTCCACTTTACTTTAAAAAATATTAAATATTTTAGGCACAATGGCCTGCATAGACATGTTATTGTCTGTGTACAAACAGGAAGAAAGAAGAGTTTGATATATTCTATATGTCTATGCTGAAATACTTTCACTGTACGTATTTGTGACTTTTTATCAGAAGTACTGTGGGGGTTTGGAGGGCTTAGAGGAGAGGATTTTTATTTTTCTTTCTAGTGCTGGTTCTTGTTATGTTCATTACATGATGGATAACTCCACATGTTATACAGAAATCCACTTTTTCATTTTTGTTTATGAAGAGTGAGTTAGGATTCAGGAAGGGCAATTTAATGCTTCTGCTAAAAAGTAGGTAAAGAATTAATTTGAATCCATGGAAAAACACACAACTACCCTTGTAAGACATCTGCACTTACAGTAATGTTATAATATGAAGTTACAGAATCAAATTTACATTGAGAAATTGAATACAACTCTGCTGATGTCTGTGTAGCAGCTCTGAATCACACCAGTTCAGAAGTATGCTTTCTAATGTACTTAAGTGTATTTTATTTGGTGTATGATTTATTCATCAAAATTTGGCCTGGGAGTTTTCAAAAATGTGGTGAAAAATTCTGACTAAAAAATATCAAAATGTTTAATTTAGTACCTGCAGGTAAGAAGATTTGGTTCTTTTAAAAGTTAGGCTTGTGAGAAAGGTAGGCACAAGTTTTTCCTTGGTGCTTGGATGACCTATTCATCTGTTGGCCTGTTGGGTAGCAAGGATGGTTTTCAGGAAATCAGAAAAGGTTTTAAACTGATCTCAGCCTGCACCAGGGAATGGTTTTGAATCAAAGTCTTTTCTACCTCAGGACACTATGACATACCTTGGTACTAGATATTTGATGCAGGTTTACTGCAATATTTTCATTGCAGGTGTTCCAATTTAGGGGAAAAAATAACTTTAAGCTTAGTCCATTGAGGACCTGGAACTGAAGAGATACAGCTTCCAGGTCAATGCTACTGTTGAGATTTAACTTATTCTGTGATGGGATTCTCTCAGCATGTCCTTTTGAGGCTGTATCATGACCTACTGATGCCTACAGCTAAGTCACAAAACGAGTTCCAATGTTTCTCTCTGTTGTAACGATCATCCTCTCAAATAGAGGTCTGATAAACACAGAGGAAAGATGTCACCGTAGTGTTCTACAAACATTTTTCAAATTGCTGCAAAATGGAGTAGCATTGAAAATTCAGTAATGATTTTTCTATTTTCTCTAGCCTTGGTGGAAAAGGTATGCTGTGAACACAGCAGCTTCTAAAGCTGTTTACGACAGAGGTGTAAACCTCTCTGTTCTATCCCATACGCATCAAATTTCAAATACAAGCAAACCTGAATTTGAAAAAAGACCAGAAATAAACCCCCACATTTATATTAGTAAGTACATTTTAATCAGTTTAAGTACCTATACCCAGAGTCAATGAATCAGAAATAAAAGATGAAAACACTTATTTCATACTTTACCTCCAAAGTCCTCTTTTTTTCCCCCTCAGATTACCAAAACCCAATTAAATTTCAGTTCTCAGGGTTGTCCATGAGCCGAATTAGAGAGTCCTTACTTTACTTATTACTTGTCTATCTTATTACCCAGCTGGTTTATGACAGATTAAAATAGTCACTATTCTCTATGTAGAATTCCCAGCTGCAGCCATATTGCAATTGTTTTAACTTCTAGACAAAATATATGATCTTCACAAACAAACATAAACAAAGAATTAGACCTTTATTCTACCAGCTGCTTTAGAATTGCTCAAAGAAAGGAAAGGCAGAAGCAGACGGAAATCCTCTACATTTTGTCTTGGGGTGACTTTATGATAATGCTGTATTTCCCTATAATCTGTTTACTGCTCAGAAATGGGTCCTGTAGCTTTCAGTTGGGTCCAGGAGAGGAGGGAGAGAAGCTGAGCGAATTCTTCAGCATGGTTTGTGTTCAAGGACGCACACACTCCCCTGCGTTCTCACCACTGCAGAGCCGAGGGAGCACCTTCCTGCTTTTAGCCAGCCTGTTAGCTGAGGCAAGGAACATTCCCCTACTGGCATACCAAAATCCTCTGGAATTTCTTCTTGTGGAACTGTTCAGCTTAGCTGTGATCCGAGAACCAGACCATCAGACCCCAAGGACTGGCAGGGAGGCTGTGGGGATGCTGCATCCTGGCCTTGGGCCTCAGGAGGGGCTGAGCCAGCTACAGAGGGAACTTTAAACACACTGGCTTTCTCCGCATTGAGGAGGTTTAATATTTTAGCAGTTATTCATTTTTCCTGTGCCTTGGTGGAACTCTGCTTGTTAAAACAAGTAGTTTTTTCCACTTTCATCCCAGAAATTCCTCTAGTATTGGTGGGGGAGCGAGTGCTAAAACCTGTCTTCTGGGGAGGAGACATTTCTTCCAGAGCATGTTCCCCTAAACTTGTCTCAGTCCGAGAAATATTTGAACTAAATAAATAACTGAAGCCTTTGAAATGTGATGTATACTGGGAGCATTGGCTGCCCAGGGTTTTGTAAGCTATTCTGAAAGAAAGTCACCTGTTCACTATTTTTGTTACAGGCTGAGGACAACTAGAGTTGTTAAGTGTCTGCTTTGTGAGCAACTTGACACTTTGCGTGCTAATTATTTTAATAATACACCAGTGTTTTAAATATTTTAGATTGTTTCTAATTTAGAAAGTGAGTACAGTTAAATAATTAATGAAGCATTATAGGTGATAAAAGCAAGAGATATTGAAACAGCATTCCTCTGGCCAAACAGTAAGTTTTCTTATTGAAGAGGGTATTTTCAGGTTTGAATGCTAAGATAACCTCATCACTTTTTTTTTCTTTCAGATACTTTAGTATATTCAAAACAAACAGGAAGGAAATAACTGAAGTCATTACAAAGGATTGCAGCAGAGGAGACTAGAAAGTACATTGGAATTATGTTGGAAATTTCCAAGAAATCATATCTGTTAATTTTGAAATTATGCTAATTATGAACACATGATAGTGAATTCAGAATAAAATATTTATGTTTGGAGAGTGAATAAGGAACAACACACTATCATCTGAAATTCCTATTAGTCCTTCCTTTTGAATTTGGCTGGGAATACTGCTGTCAGAAATAGCAGAATTAGGTCCTTTGAGGTCAGTACTGCAATGCATGTGTGTATGGTATTATAGTAGAAAAACTCTTTCAGAAAGATGAACAGTATGCTAGTGACACAATATCCATAGACATTTTCTCAATCATTTAATGATTGAGATACTGATTCTAGATTCAAAATTACATCAGTTTGAAATTGAAATACATTTTTCACCAGAATCAAAGCTTTTTCCAGGCTATTGAATACTGGCAAGCTTCTGGAAAACCTTCCCATTTTGTTATATGAGCCCCCTGTAGAAAATTTGATTAAATGGTAAGTCAGATACCTCTTTTATCTTAATTTTCCATTGATTAAAGAAGTGAGCACTACTGTGTATCCTCCAGAAGCCTTGGTTATGAACATTTAAGTATGAAAATTATAGAAGTTCTACTGTTAGTTAGATAACACTGATGACAAAGATTAATTTCTGGCTTTATGGCTACTAAAATATATATATTAATAATGTAGCATTGTGAGTACCTTATTGAAAAGATTTAGCCTTTGGGAGAGAAGATGGTTCTAGTCCCTGAGTCTTAATACGTCAGAATATAATAGTAAGTTAAAGAGGTCTGGTTAAAGTGTTGTGAAAAAACTGTAACTTCCTATTTCTACTTGCTCAATCAGTGTGAAAAGAAATTTTCATTTTAATTTTGAAAATCTTATATCTTGACTACACTTGTGCAGGAGAAGTAGCTTCATGGCACTTTGTAATATATCTGTGTTTCTGTACCTGAGAACATAATTATGGCTAGGCCAGCACACAATGCTCCAGTGACTACCTTAATAATTTTAATTACAGAAAGTTTTTCTTGAAATTTGGAAGGAAAAACTGTATGCTACTGACTAGGAAACATTCAACATATAAAGAATATCAAAATATGTCTGAGTCTGATTTTGATGGAACCTGACAGAGTCTCAAACTTTAGCAGCTGTTGACACACCAAAATACATTTTGGCTTCATCACTTCAAGAGGAAATTCTTTATCTCTGCTAAAATATCTTAGTCATTTTGGAATCAGTGGAAAAATGACAGTTTCAAATAACCAGGAATCTATCCTGAACTTCCAAGCTACAAGCCAGCATTCCAGAAGCTAATGACAATATGTAGAAAAGTCATCCACAGAACCCAAATATCAGAGAGAAATTATTATTCTCTTCAATCCTTAATAGACTATACCAGGAGTACTGCATCCAAATATATGAAAAATGTTGAAAAACTGGAAAGTCCAAAGGAGGGCAACCAAGATGGTTAGGAAGCTGAAGCACAAAACATGAAAGAAGAGGCGTAGGAAGCTGAGTACATGTAGATCCAAGAGGAGAAAGCTAAGGCTATCAATTTGCCATCATCAACTAAAATAAGAAGTTATGGTGAAAATGGAGCCACGTCTCCAGCAGAAGGTCAAAAGACAATGGTAACAACTTGCAGCAAGAGAAATTCCAGCCAATCATATAGGAAAGATCTTCACAATGAGGGTGGTAACATTGGGACAGGCTGCCAAGAGAACTTCTAAAATCTCCATCTTTGCACATATTCACAACTCTCCTGGACAAGGTCTTGAGTAAATTCATCTAAATTTAAGGTAACTCTGCTGTGAGAAGGGAATGAAACTAGATAATTACTAGAAGTCCTTTCAAATCAAAATCATTCTGTGATGCTACAGTTCTGTTAATTTTGATTTTCAGTTAGAATTTGTAAAATATTTTTGCTGTATCAGTGGTACCTGGGTTGTAGAAGCTAATTTCTGCAAGCTAAGTTTTACATTAAAAAAAAAAATTAAAAAAAAAAACCAAAATACCAAAATATGCAGCAGAATGTTTCTACTGCTAGATAAAATGGAAATTTACCAAAAGAAGAGGAAAACTAAAAGAAAAATAATGCTGAGTTTGGTGGGATTTTTTTTCTTTCTAAATTTTGGTTGAATAACACTGTGGGAGGTGTTGGATTATTGTCAAGAATAAGCAGACAAAAAAATAATAGAATGAGGAAAAGAATATAATTCAATTTCTTGGCAAAAGTAATCCCCTTGGTCTCTTTGGTAAACTGCAGTGTTGGAAAAGTATTCTTAAGAAACAAAGTGGAAACTGATTTACACTTGGAACACACAAACCAGAAAGACTCTTGGTTTTTATATGCTCATTGAAAGATGAATAACTATTTCTTTCTATCATGGTGGGTGCCTGTTAAAGCAGAAGAATTTCTAAAGAATGAGATGAAGACAAGGTTCTTACATCTGGGAGATAGCCAAATTAACTGAACTATATTCAGTTAATTTATTTTGGATTTTTAAGGGTATAATTAAGGACAGAATTCAATACTTTGTGTGTCATATTAGTCAATAAAGCTACATTTCTATTTTTAGTCTGGAATTGAGAAAAACTTTTCAAAATAATTTCAAAACAGTGCATAGCAGGTAGCATCAAACCACCTGAACAAACAATTGGAGATGTGTCTTAACCTCAAGGATCTTTCCCAGGCTGCACAGGAGATATGTTACTTCTCCTTTATAGCTCATATATAAGACTTAAGACACTGCAAAACTGGAGCATCAGAGATCAAATCAGGCTTTCTTAGAAGTCAGATAAATTTTTAAAGGGAAAGGTGCACATATTTACACATATGCAAAATTATCACAAGGCAGTTCTTTCAAGAATACATCAACATTTTAGTTAAACATCAGAAGTCTGGGGTCTGGTTTCCATGGCAACTTTGTGGAAACACTTTAACAGTGTTATTAAAGATCGAGGGATGTAGACCATTGCTAAATGAAATACAATCCTGTTTTTCTGAAAACTTTATTCAAAAATAGCTAATAATTCATACCATTCTTGTCCATATTTTGTCCCATTCCCTGAAGAATGAAGAACTTTTTAAGTCTCCCTGCATCTACTTCTGGGTTGTTCTTCAAATATTTTATGGAGAAAATGCAAAAAAACCCCAAAAAACCAAAAGGTGGATTTTTTTCCCACTCGAGAATATGAATGTGTTCTTTTAGAGCCAAATTCTGGGGCTAGTGCTGAAGGCTTTCTTTACAGAAAGGAACCACTCTTTTTTCTATCCAGTTCCCAGGATAGAAGACCTAGAAGATTATGTCTCCTATTATTTCCTAACCTTTCTAATCTGACTACCTTCTTCCTGAAGAGACACCAAAGAAGCCTGTGATCTCCAAAGAGTAACAGGATAGCTCACACATGGCCCTCAAAGAGAAGGAATTGCAAAAGATGAAAGACAAGCTCTCAAAGTTAAAAAGCTTTGTCCCTGCTTTGCAACTCATTTTCTGAAGTTCTTAAGCAGCACTGATGCCAGGCATGAAGAGAAAAAGGAGGGATGTTTTATCCCTTTCTAACTCAGCTTTTTTGAGTGGAAGTTAGCCAGGGAGATCACTAAGTGATAAAACTATCAATTTTAATCCTGATACAGCCACCATTTTACCATTGTCTCACCCCTCAAGATATGAATAAATTTTAACTGGCAAGGAGTCTGATCCAGACCACAGAACTGCAGCCAAGCTCCTTGTTCACTTAGTTCCAAACTCAGGACTTGGCCAGGGTGTTTAATATTGGAATGAAAACCTGCAGAGCAAAAATGTTTCATGAAGTTACGCAGATCCACGCTGCCGAAGTCCAGCCACTGCTCTATGGTCCAATGTTCAGGACTGGAAGTGGGACTGCAGGCTGAAGCCAAACTGGAATTGGCAGCCAGAAGGAAGTGGATCTAGGAAGGAAATAGGAAAATAGTGCCTTTTTCAACACTAAGAGGAGAAAAATATTGAACCTTTAAAATTACTTCTTTAAGTTAAAGGTGTTAAATACCTTCAATACCATGAAGAAGGAAAGGTAAAAAAAAAATAGGAAATTAATATTATTTTTCTTCAGGAAGTGTATCAGGAAAAAACATATATTCTTCAGGGAACAGAAAAATGAATTGATTAACAAAGGAAACTATTCTTTGAAGAGCCTAAGGAACATTGACATGAAATGAAAAGCCTATAAAATTCTGTTGTGGTGCACGAGGTAGTGGCCACAGCAGCAGAACATTCAGAGAACTGATGGACAGGCCTCCAGAACACCAAGGTCTAATCCTCACACCTTGGTTACAGCAAGTTCCTATGTGCCTAGTGGTTCTAAAGTTTAGATGTTTTAAGTTTATTGGTTCAGGAGTTCTCCACCCAGTTTTATGTATAAGTTCATGTTTATGTATTTCCCCTAGTTGCTTAGGTATTATTTCTGGAAAGTTCTCCCTTCTTCGATGCCCCATTGGTCTACTCATGTAATTCCCCCCCTTAAGTTATCCCTATTGGATATTCTTGTGTTGCCTCCTCCTCCTCAGCCGATGTCCATTGGTTGTTTCCCTTTGTTCCACCCCCATATAAAACAATGCACACTGTCTCGCTCCCTTGTCTTTTGTCCCTGGATCCTCTACCTGCAGTAAACCAGCTGGAACCCATTCAAAAGACCCCTCTCTCATCCTTTGCCTCTGCTGACGCTTTTACACCACCTTTGTTTGGGGCTTGCTCCTTGCGAAGGAGCCAGCTTTCCCTGCAGGCTGCAGCTGACAGCTTTCCCTGCTTGCTGCAGCCAACTGCTGCCTGCTGCAGCTGACACCAAGGATGTCTGCAGCTGGATGCTGTGCTGCCTTGGGCAGCCCCAACAGTGTCAAAAGTCGAGTGGAATTAGTCTGAAAAGAATCTCAAATTGGATATGCAAAAATACGTCCCTTCATTCTGGTTTCCCTGACTCTTCATAGCCTGAAACGAAATCAATAGTTTAATTCAGTTTTCTGTAAAAAATTGCAGCACTGAAAGAAAAAAAGGTTAGGACACAGTATGAAAAGAGAAGTTACCCAAATGGAGTTGTAACTAAAATTTTAAAACTACGATAGATTCAGGCTTGATGAGCTGCTCTGCATGCCAGAACACTGAAAGAACAGGCAGATAAGAAGATGAAGCTTCAGTAATGAGCACTGCATGTTTAACAGGGTCACAATCTTGATAATTTAATGAATTTATTAAACACTGAACCAATTAACAGAAACAGACAATTGGAAGCCACTGCGGCGGTCTGCCTAGCACAAAACAAAGTGCAGCGCTGGGTGCGTAGCCACGAACAGATGCAGCCAGAGGCACCCCTGCAGACTATGGGCGACATATTTTATACCCCCAAACCACCTTTAGAGCACCCATTCCTCTGCCCACCAAAGTCTTTGGGATTGGCTCGTTGATGTCTTGGGTATCTTGATTGGCTCCTTTCTGTTGGTTCGATGTCTCCTGTTGGTCCACTGTCCATCCAATGCTGCTCCTTGTCTTATCCCTTTAAGTGAATTCCTCATTGAACACCTGCCCCTTAGGTTACTTCATTGGGTTCTGTAAAGTTCTACATTCAATCCTATGTGGTAAACTCAGCAACTCATTGTAATAATAAAACATTTTAAATGTTGAATCCCTGCTCATTTACAAGCAAACAATTAGCTATAACAACCAAGTCCACTGATAACTTTAAACAAACCATCCTAATTATAATCAACTTTTTCCCTCCCACTGATTAGTTCTTTATTGCATGCGAAAACTACATCCCAAAATTCATTTATAACACCTACTGAGTGCAAGCAAAATAAAACATAGCAAATATTCTCACAGGGAGAACAGGTGATCCAGGCAAGTATAATCCAATTACCCTGATTTCAGTGCTTGTTTTCTAGTTTGAATGGACCTAAGAACAAATTCTGAGGCAAGGAGTAAAGGCAAAAGTGAAGTTTTAACTGTTACTTATCAAGAATATCTAAATACTCTTTTATATTATATAGTGAAGAATATTAAACAGATAAAATTACATGTTTTACGTATAAAAAGCTGAAGGATATAGGTTTCACAGAATAGTTAAGCACATGAAAATACATATATATAAACCAGAGAAAGAGAGGTCTGAATATCTGAGTTCCTGATCCTACAGGGCAAGATGAATGCATAAATTGTGAAAATCTCATTATTGTAACCACAAAGTAGAAAATTCTAGGAAATTTCAAAAAGTGAATTTTGATAAGAAATGGAAATTTAAAAATAGACATTCCTAAAATAAAGTATAGATAATGTACCTGAGGAATATTAATGATACCCTTGGGATTAGGTAATTTGCTGCACGTAAAGGAGCTTTGTTAATTGATACTAGTCACCAAAAGATATGTAAATTTCACACAGAGCCCTACATTAACCATTCCATGAATAAACCCAGGAGCTAAATAAACACTAAATAAATGATAAATAAATGAATCTTTGAATAATCCAGGTTGTGTTTTAGTCAGTGGGAATGGTCTTTATGGAGCTTCAAGAATCACCCACCCACCAAATGACTGGAGGTTTTCTAATTACTCTGAAATCACCTTTAAAATAGGCCACACTCAGAAAGGTAAAAAACAAAATAATTTTAAAAGTCATTAATCAGCTTCAGACACAAATCACAAAGCTTAAGGAATTTGTGGTCAGAACTAAGAGAATATGCATGTGCCTGTTATCTGAAATAAATCCAAGGTTTTTATTCACTCTGAAGTGAATAAAAAAAAAATCTAGCTGCCTCTCCACAGGTGTATAAGCTGATGATCCAGCTCTCAAGCACACTCCAATAGTTAGTGTTCATTCATGAAGGGGAATCTAATTGTAAGAGGTTTCTTTTATACCCTTAGAACTTTGTGGAGTATTCAGATTCAAATCTGCCAATACTCATAGACTTTCTTAATGATACTGAATCAAAAGGCAATTTAGACACTTTTTGATTCCTAATGATTGGCTGCCCCCACCTTCTCTCAAAATGCTAACAGCAGGCAGCTGTCATCACCTGTGTATGTGGTAATCAATGTCTGCTGGCAGCTACAGTTATATCATGACCAAATCTTAACTGAACCTAAGAAATAATTTTTTGGTCAATATGGCAGCAGGCTCAAATTCCTAAAGATTGCCTAATGCTTTTTCAGTACAATGAAGCTTTTACTTCACACAAATATCCTACTTAATACTCATAGTTAATATGGTAACAAAACTGAGTCTTTTCCAAGTAGTCATTTTTCAACAGACCAAGACAATGAACCACTTGGTAATATCACTAAAACTGGGACAAGTTGTTCAGGTCAACTTCACTTTAATCCTACCTTTTGAGAGATGAAGGAAAGAAAAAAAAAGTCTTTTGAGTTTGTTCAAAGAGACATCACTGAAGAAGACGGCGTCTTAGTTATTATATTATTCACTTCTGAAACAGAAGATTATACTATTCATAAATATGTTGCAACAATCTCATCTGTATTAGTCAGAAACACATTCTTCAGACCATATATAGTGGCACAGAGGAAAATGGAATAGATTATCCTAAATGGAAAAAAAATTTAGGACAAATTGCTGGGGAAACAGATGTGAGAGAGAGGTACCAGGCACTGGCAATGACTAAAAAAATGAAATTTTATTACATTTACAATGGGATTTTATAATAATTATACAAAATAACATTCTTTTAGAATTATTTTAGACACTACCATAACCAAAGAGATAATGTCAAAGTCCAGTACAAGGATGATAAACCATATTTGGTTAAAAGGGGAAGAACAAGTAACAGGAAATGGTGGGCCAACAACCAAACAGAGCCAACATGGAAGGAACAAGGGGATTTTCATCTTTCAGGAGCATGACATTACTAATATAACAATCAAAGGATAATTTGAGCTGGAAAGAACCTCTAAGGGTCATCTAGTCCAACCCCCTTGCAATGAACAGGAACATCAACTCAATCAAATTGCTTGGAGCCCTGCCCATAACCTTGGATGTTTCTAAGGACAGGGCATTTACCACCTCTCTGGGAAACCTGTGACAGTGTTTCACCAACCTCATGATAAAAAATTTATTCCTTATATTTACTCAGAATCTATCCTCTTTTAGTTTACAGCCATTACCCTTTATCTCATCTCTATAGGACCTAACAAAAACTCTGTCTTTTATCTTTCTTATAGGCCCCTTTTAAGTAATGAAAGGAAGTAGTAAGGTCACCCCAGAGCCTCCTCTTCTCCAGTCTGAACAATTCCAGCTGTCTTAGTCCCTGTCATAGGAGAGATGTTCCACCCTTCTGATAATTTCTGCAGCCCTCCTCTGTACCTGCTTCAACAAGTCTGTCTCTTTAATGCGCTGGGCACTCCAGAGCTGGATGCAGCACTGCAGGTGGGGTCTCAACAGAGCAGAGCAGAGGGGCAGAATCCCCTCCCTGGCCCTGCTGCCCACGCTGCTTTGGATGCAGCCCAGGACACATTTGGCTCTCTGGGCTGGGAGTGCACATGGCTGGGTCATGTCCAGCCTCTCATCTCCCAGCACCCACAAATCCTTCTCGGCAGGGCTGTTCTAAATCCCTTAATCCTACAGCCTGTATTGATACCACAGGTTTTACCAACCCAGGTGCAGCATCTCATACTTGTCCTTGTTGAAGCTCATGAGGGTCCCATGGGCCCACTTCTCAAGCTTGTTTGGCTCCCTCTGGATAGCAATCCCATCTCTCAGGCATGTCAGCTTCACCACTCAACATAATGTCTTCATACTCCTGCTAGACCTTCTCTATTACAGCTGGTGATGGGTCAGGGGCTCTGACCCAGGAAGAGGTGACTGGTCCAGGGAGATGGTCCCGAAAGGAATCGCCTTCCTGAGGCCCGGTGTCTTCCCTCAGCTGCTGGCAGGAGGGCCCATGCAAAAGCTGTCAGCTCTTTAGTGATTGTCAGCTCGTGATTCCCGCTCAGCTCTGCAGGGCAGACTCCAGGCCAAGCCAGACCAGAGAGAGAGATGAGAGGCTCGTGTGGCTGGTTCCACACGGAAGGCAGCTTTATTGTTGGTCCCCTCTGGTGAAGGGGAAAGCCAGGGAGGAGAACTCTCTCTGAGTCCCACAAGGGCCAGAGGGCTTGCTTTTACAGGGATACAGGGGATGGGTGAAAGCCAATGGGTTACAAAGGATCTGCATAGTGTCTCCTAAAGGATTGTGGGTCTGTCTTTTCTCGCCATGACCAAAGAAGTGGTTTCCTTTCCAGGGAGTCCTGCTGAGCTCTTATCTCAGCAGAGATCCCTCCAGGGCAGGGGCTGGGCATACCCCACACTTCTCCATCTCTAAAACAAGCAAACACATGGGTTATGAAACTTTATAGAAAAAAAACGTGTTCTAGTATATACTACATATATAAATATATATTCTGTGTAACAATGCCCATGTGTTCAACCAAACGTACCAATATTTCCAACAAGCCACAAGAGGCATTCCTGGAGCTCCACATGAAGAAAAAAAAATCAAATGCACCATCAATCATTTTGGCTGGAATGGACAGAAAGCAGTGAATAGAATCATAGAATTATAGAATCATTAAGGCTGGAAAAGACTTCCAAGATCATCAAGTCCAGCTGTTGACTGAATATCATCATGTGACCATGGCACTAAGTGACACTTTCCATCACTTCCTGAACATCTCCAGGGATGATGATTTTACCATGTCCCTGGGCAGTCTATTCCAAAATTTAACAACCTTTTCCATGAAGAATTTCTTCCTTTTGTTGAACCTGAACCTCCCCTGGCACAACCTGAGTCTATGTCCTCTCATCATGTCTCTTGCTTCCTGGGAGAAGAGGCTGACCCCACTTGGCTACAGCATGCTTTCAGGCAGTTGTAGAGAGCAATAAGGTCTCCCTCGATCCTCCTTTTCTCCAGGCTAAACTCCATCTGCCCCAGTTGCTTCTCAGAAGATTTGTGCACTGGACTTACTCTAGCACTTCAGTGTCTTTCCTGTAGTGAGTGAGGGGCCCAGAACTGAACACAGGATTCAAAGTGCAGCCTCACCAGCGCAGAGTGCAGAGGAACACTGCTGGATACACTGCTTCTGATACAGGCCAGGATACCATTTGCCTTCTTGGTTACCTGGGCACATGCTGGCTCATGTTCAGCTGCTGGTGACCAGCAATGCTAGATCCTTTCCCACATGGCAGCTTTCCAGCCTCTCTGTGCCAAGTCTCTAGCAAATGCGGTTGTGACTGAAGAGCAGGATGTGGCTCTTTGCCTCAAAAACTTTAACCATCGGTCTTGGCTGATCAATCCAGCTATTCAGATCCCTTTGCTCAGGCCTCATACCCTCCAGCAGATCAATACTCTTGCCCAGCTTACTTAAGATGCCCTTAATCCCCTCATCAAGATCATCAATAAAAATATTTAGCAGGACTGGATGCAACACTGATCCCTGATGGCTGACTGACAACTGGATGCAGCACGATTCATCACCACTGTCTGGGCCCAGCCATCCAGCCAGTTTTTAACAAAGAGAACATCTGTCCAAGCCATGGGCTACCAGCTCTTTCAGGAGAATTCTGTGAGAAACTGTACTGAAGGCTTCACTGAAGTCCAGGTAGACACCAATCACAGCCTTTCCCTCATCCAGTTGGGCCATAAAATGAGATCAGGCTGGTCAGGCAGGACCTGCCCTTCCTAAATCCCTGCTGTCTGGGCCTGATTCCCGGGTTTTCCAGTATGTGCCATGTTGTCACACTCAAGATAGTATGTTCCATAACCTTCCCCAGCACCGAGGTCAGGCTGTCAGGCCTGTAGTTCCCTGGATCCTCCTTCTGACCCTTATAGGTGGACATCACATTGGCCAACCTCCACTCATCTGGGACCTCTCCAGTTAACCAGCACTGATGATAAGTGATGGGCAGTGGCTTGGTAAGCCCCTCTGCCAGCTCCCTCAGCACCCCTAGGTGGATCTTATCCAGCCCTATAGTCATGATTGTCTAAGTGGCAGGTCACTATGTACTTCCTTCTGGATTCTGCTCCCTGTCCCTGTTACCCAGGTCAAGGAGCTAAGGATAAGCAGTCTTTCTATTAAAGACTTAGACAAAGAAGATATTAAGTACCTCACCCTCTTCCTCATCCTTGGTGACAATATACCACACAATGTCCAGTAGAGGATGGAGATTTTTCTTGGCCCTTGTTTTGTTCTTAATATGTTTATAAAAACACCTTTTGTTTTTGATGTATCTATAAAAGCACATTTTATTATCTTTCACAGTGATTGCCACACGGAGTTCTAGCTGAACTTTTGCCTTTCTAATTTTGTCTCTATATGATCTAACAGCATCATTATACTCCCCTTGATGTCTACCCCTTCTTCCAAAGGTCATAAACTCTCCTTTTCCCCCGAGTCACATCAAAAGCTCCCTATTCACCCAGACTGCTCTTCTTCCCTGCTGGTTTGTCTGTAAGTACATAGAGATGGCCCTCTCCTGCACTGTTAATATTTCCTTAAAGTGTTTCCAGTCTTCCTGGCCCCCTTTGTTGTGTAGGACAGTTTCCCAAGGGAATCTCTGAACCAGGCCAAAGTAGCAGGTCAAAGTCCACCTTCCAGAAGTCCAAGGCAGAAGGTTTTGTTGACCCCCTTCTTTACTTCACCAAGAATTGAAAACTCTCAATTCATGGTCACTGTGCCCAAGACGGCCTCTGACTACCACATCTCCCACCAGCCCTTCTCTGTTCATAAACAGAAGGTCTAGGTGGGAACAGCTCTGGCAGGCTCGCTCAGCAGCTGTGTCAGGAAGTTACCTTCCACACACTCTGATAGGTTTGGGGGAGACACAAGCACAGTTTGCATCCTTTGTCAAGCAACTGCTCTTTTAGGGACCTTAGCGAAAAGCAAACCTTTTTTTAAGGGTATGAAATTATTGGGTTGAAAGTATGTGGCAGACTCCTTCAATGAAATGGAATAAAGGAAAAATCTGGACATACAGGGACACCACCATATCTTCCAGCACTTCCCAGAGATGAAACTAAGAATAGATTCGTATTTTTTTACATAGTGACTTAATCACCAGGGCTTCTTTCAACAATCACAGAAAAAGAAGTATCTAGGTTCTCCATTGTCACCATTCACCAAAGTACTAGGTGCTTACAAATCCCCAACGTATATCACAGAAACAGCTGTGCTGAGGAATGTCAGTGACATCAAAGATATGACATTAAAGGCAATTTTTGGCAGACAACTGCAATTGAAATAATTTCTTTGCTCCCTTTGTATTTATGTTGGAAGTGGTCTCTGAGATCATTGGGCCCAACCACTGACTGATCAGAACAATGTCAACTAGACCAATAGCACTAAGTGCCTTGTCCAGTTGTTTCTTGCACAACTCCAGAGATTGTGATTCCACCACCCTCCTGGGCAGTCCATTCCAACCTTTAGCAACCTTTTCCAAGAAAAAATTCCTCCTGATTCCCAGCCTGAACCTCCCCTGGCTCAACTTGAGTCTATGTCCTCTTGTCCTGTCACTAGTTGCCCGAATGTGGTAATTTTGAAATGTGGTTCTGGATTCTTCATATGTGTTCTCATTTGAAATAAAAATACCTGAAAGATAAAGTATGTGGCCCTGCTAGGTTATACTTTGTCTTTTCTTTATTTTAGGTACTTATAACTACTAAAAGTTGCCTTAATTTTGAACAATTCAATATTGTGATAGATTTTCAGCTTATGCAAGTCGATGTGCAAACTTTTCAACCAACATATGGTAATATATCAAAACTGCATCTCCATATTAGAAAACCAGGCAATTTTGTAGTTTTAATTCCTTTCAAGTACTTTTTAAAGAATTGGAGGTAAAAAGACTTTAGAGAAGAACATGGAGGACAGAACTTTAGTAATAAAAATAAGAAAATAGAAACAAAATGAATATAAAAAATAATTTTTCCAAAAGAGATTTTGTGGCTTTTGGCATTGCTAATAATTTCTGTGGAAAGATAATATTTTCATGTGTGTTTAATCCTATGCCAAGGCAGCTGCTGGTGCAGTAGCTATCTGAAACAAATTAGAGGGCAGTTAAACTGAGATTTTCCACAATCAAGAACAAAGTGGGACCAGTTAGTGTGAGGACAGCTTGTTCTTGTTGCTAATGTGTTTAAAATCTTGCTGCACATAATTTGAAACAGTTCTTGAGTGGATGCTGGCTCTGGTTTCCAAGGTCTAGTGCTAAATCAAAACCAAATGGAGAGAGTTGAATTAGAAAATGACAAATTATACATTGACATCTCCTGCTCCGGCTAAAGAAAAGGGCTTTTTTTTTCATCTTTGATATTGATTTACAAGTTAATTTCCCTCAATATTAAAATATTTAATAGATGACAGCTGGTTGAAATCTAACGCTTGCAGCCAGCTATCTGCTGAAGGAAAGCTTTCAATAACTATGGTGGCAGATATAACACACTTACAAATTATTTAAAGATGTATTACCTTTACTATTAAAGAAGTAGATGTTAAGAAGATTCAGTGCCTTTTTACTGTCTGACCTGAATTCAGGAGCTCTATTTAATGTAACTTTTCATTTCCCCACAAGGTGAAATACATTGGCTGATTTCCTAGGAATCCAAACAATGGTCAGGTATCAAACCAAAAGTGTCATTTTAAAACTCAATTTTATTTTGAAAATTATACCTAGAGAAAAGAATACAAATAATCATGTTTTTCTTGCTTTTTCTTAGTATCTCATAGGCACCATGTGGCAATGTGATATGTGTTCTTAGAGAGGTGAGAAATCTAAATTTTTAAATGTCAAAGGGAAAATACTGCTGATTTCAGCTAGACCTAGAGCTCTTTGAATTGCAAAAAAAAATACAAGCTAAATAATCTAAAGATAAATTTTAAAAAATGGCTTTAAAATGTGGATTCTAGCAGGGCCTGACAGAGGAATTTTTCTGTGAAACTTTCTCATAAGAAAGCAGTTAGAGAAATCCAGCTTCCCACAGCTTCTCTGTGAAAGCTTTCGTTTCATGCGAACTGGATGGACAACAGTTTGAGAGACTGTAAACCATTTCTGCACCTGCAGGTTGTTGTGAGAACAGTAGAATTGTTTTCAGTCTTGTGAGCATAATATTTGGATATGGGTGTCTTACTGCTCAACCTATCACCTCGGGAGGTGGTGGGTCAATAGGCCAATCATGTAATTTCTCTTTTGCCAACCACGCTGTAAAGGTTATGGGTGATTAAACGAGGTCACTTCGGCCATACCTTACAACCTGGACTCGTGATTTGCCGTTCTCTGGGGAATAACAGCGACATTAAAATAATTACAATACTGTTTTTGAAAAGAATATGTTGAAAAATTTCATGAATCTTTGGCCTCAGTGAAAATGTAGTATTTGAATGATAATTGTTTTTCAGTGGTATTTATGTGATACCTGTGTGCTTGGTAGCTTTGGTAGGAAAATATTAGTGTTGAGTACTATATTTTCCTGTGCTTTCTGAAAAAAAAAAGTGCTAATATGAGCCTCATTTTTATTAAAAGATAATTGACCTTTTTCCAAGATTCCCTGTAACTTGGTTTGAATTTTTAGAGAAATATATAGAAAAAGTGCAGGGATTTTTAAAGTTTATAAAAACCCAAGTCAGATGTCACTGTCATCAAGAAATCAACTAAAAATATGACAGACCCATGCTAATACCATCAGACCTTGCAATTCCCCAAATAAGCATTGGGGTCACTCTGGTTTTATAAACACAAGACTCAGTGTGTCAGCTGGTTCTTAGATGCATGGATGAAACACAGAAGAATTTTTCTTCACTACTTGGAGTCAGATATGGTCTTCCAGCTGCATGGTGCAGCATACCTAAGACTGTAACAAAACCAGAAGGTAACTGCTGGCCTAATCTGACCTAATCCTGCCGTACTTCTATCTCCTTGAATCAAAACTGGGCATCTGGGCATAACAGAATATGGATTAAAGAAAGTGAGTCTTGAAGGAAGAGGAAGCAGGTGAGTGAGTAAAAAGAGACAAAGGAATAATGACTAACCAAATAAAAAGTTACAGGTGAGAAATACACAAGAAAGCAAAAGGTACAGACATTTCACAGGATTAAAAAAAGAAGATTGGGACATGAAAAAAGCATGTGAGGCTAAAAACTAAACCACAATATATAAAATGAAGCTGAGAATTGGATTTGTGAGTATAGAGGATAAAATGAAATACTGAATGTAGAATCCAAGAGGCTAACTATGGTTTACCAAACTCTTTGCAAGTCAAATCCAAATTTCAAGTCAAAGACACATTGAAAACTTTAACTACAGGAAGATATGACCACATACTAGATTGCTCACACAAGCACTGAAGTTATTTATAACAGCTGAAGTTGCAACAATTTTAAAACTGGCAACAGAATTTAAGGTCCTCAATCCATAAGAGAGAATTTTCAATGTAAATGTTAACAATTTCTATTTCGTCACCTTCATCTCTTTTTACAAGCCTACCTTTGAGAATACACTTCTGACATGTCTTTATGTTCAAATATTCATTTCTGAATGTTACTTTTTGCACATATTTAAAGAACAGACATATTTTTGCACATTTAAAGGTATACCCTGTAAGGAATTAGTTTGTCAAGCATGATACAGTTATTTCTTTGTAGTATGGTCATGCATCCATTTGTTACAGACTGTATCGTATTTTTATTTTAAAGGACATAAGGACACTTTCCCTGCTTCTCACCTACTTCTAAAGCCTTACAGTCAAACCCTCTAATCAAGATCATAATTCCAAGATGAGTGAGCTCATGCATATGTAATATATTGTTCCAGTATCTCTAAATATGATTTATGAAAGTAAAGAAAAGAAACAGAAGAAAATAAAGGAAACAAATACCCTGTTGTTATACTTGTATAAGAGGTATAAAGAGTTTGAACAGAATTTACTGCCCTTTTTGTTAGTATTTCCATTAGTTGAAAGTTGTCTATACTTCAAAAGATGCAGGACAGTGAAAAGAGGAAACCCCGTATTAAAAATTACTCTATAATATCACAGGACATGAGAAAAAAACTTGTTAGGAACATCATACTTGCATTCAGGTTAGAAAAAAACCAACTACATTCAATATAAAAGTTGTTTTAATACTGACATTCAATTCTATAGCTGTTGATATAGGACAAAGCTTGCTGGGAGTATATTCTCAACACAATCTGGTATAATGCAGACTTGCATGAAAGCTGAACATATGAACAGGGCTGTGTTAGTTAATGGGCCTAACAAATTAATAAATAATCGCGAAGCAAGTGACACTTTAGGGTGTGATATTACATTGGCAGGCAGTCTCTGTCTTACAACAGTATAAATTTGTTCTGGCATAGTTTTGAAGAAATGGACCAAAGCATTGGTTGCTATAAATTGAGAGAATTACAGTGGCTTCCATGCAACTGCATCAATTCATGTCAGCTGAGAATTTAGGTCTACTGTACCCGTGACACTACAGAAACAGGCTTCTTACTAAGAATGATTTAGAAACTCCCAAAATATTTTAAGTCTGTCCCACTAGAGATAAGACCTAGTTTACTTACTTCTAAGAAGCAGGCCTACACTATTCTAGAAGAAAAAAAGAAATTGAGAGGTGTTAGTTAGATCATGCAATACTGCCATGAATATTTAACCTAGACATTAAGATCACAGGCATATCAGGTTATTGGAATTACGGAGAGGACTATTTCAGTTTAACAGGGGTTTTTGTTATGCTTGCCTTCTTTTGTTGTTGAAGTTCATAACAGCAAACAAGCTCAAGCTCAAACTCTGAAATGAGATAAATGCCATAAAACACATTATGGTGTACTTTATCCAAATATATGTTTTATCCTTTTTCTTTGAAGTCAATATCATTACACAGTGGGTAAAACTGTCCTATTTTAGTTTATACTTTGTTTTCTAGACTATCAGATTAAAACTTGCTACTCAGGTAAGACAGAAATAAATTATAGACATATTTCTTTCATTTCCAGGTAAAGCTTGCTTTCATTTTTAATGTCAACTGCAGACCTAGATGCAGCCATGAACAGTTTTTATTCCACATACCATTTGCATAAATTACTCAATAGAAAAGACTAAAGATATGCAAAATCTTTTTCCTCGTTATTCCAACTCCAACAGCTTCATCAACAACATCAAATTACTGCCAAAATAATGTTCAGTCTCTTGAAAATGTGGATAGATAGTCCTTTCCCAGACTAATTTAGAGGGCCTGCACCACCAGATACACAAAAAATATTTCCGTTTTGATTACCAAAGTTTACAACATTTTTGATGATATGCCTCACAAGCTGTTCACAAATCTGTTTCTGTATGGCTTTCGCTACATTGATTAATGGAGTAGGCTGAATTCCCTCATACATAGCAAAGTATTTCTACCATAGGAATAATATCACATCACTCTGGAGTATTTAGAATCACTAGAAAAAAATCACAGAAATAATCTCTATTTCCAAATGTTTTGTGGCCAGACCGACAAAGGAAGATGTAAAGTCTTGAAACTATCCTTTATCAAAATAAAAAGAAGACAGTGCTTCAAGTGAAGATGCAGTTCCAAAGAAACCTGCAGGACTGTTCAAGTGCTGAACCTAGGCCTGATTATCTTGCTGAATCCAGGATTGAATACTGATGGGAGATCTGCCCCAGAAGAATAAGATTAAGTGAAAAACTCTACCACACCCGCGCCTGTTCATGACTTATTGCTTATTAATTTCCAACAGATGAAGGAACCTCCCTCTATTTCTACCTACTTCTCTGTTGCTGCATCGCTGCTTTTTGTGTCCCCTGTATTTGAGAAGCTTCAATTTTCTCTTTTGGTTCAAAACCACCTATTTAATGGATTTAAAAATATGCTTCTTGAGAATAACTTTATGGATAGGTTACAAAAAGCACAGTGAAGAAAGAGACATGTAGGAGTTTAATTACCAATTTAAAGCATAGTAATTAACTGTTGAAAAAGTACAGGTTAGTTGATCTCTAAAGGGACTATTTTTTGAAATTAAGAGTACAGTTTTTACTGTTAAACTTTTGCTATAAAGGAAGGGCAGAGCCTTATGAGAGTTTCAGAAGATGAGTGCCAGGGCACTACTACATCATAGCAGAGTTCACTACTCTCAGTATTTTCAGACAAGAAGGTTAAAACAAGTTCCCTTGTCTAAAACTTCTTACTACTCTTTAGGTTAAAAATGTCATCAGATCAGCTGAGGATATTTTCCTTACAGGTCTATACCATAACAATATTTTACATATCTTGGAAAAACCGTAAGTCAAATGGATGCAGCTCCTCAGGTGCCTCTAAAATGTTATGTGCTCTTTTTGAAAAATAATACAAATATAGTGAATATAGTGAATTTTTTGTTGCCTGGGCATCTCCAGAGAGATGTCCATATGAATGAAAAGTGACCCTACTGAAGCACTGCTGAGCATGACATACTTAAAATACTAGAAATTGGTGTTCACTTTTTATGTGCAACATTTTTCAAGCTTAATAATGAGGAAGAATAAGTGTAGTATTTCCGATGGTAAGAAATTGTTTCTCTCCTACTTCACCCCCACCCCCAGCACACCTGGTATCTTTTGAGGGTGAAGGGGAAAAAATTACTCTTAAAATAACAGCTTTTTAAACTTTTGACACATCTAACAAAGAGGAAATGTAAAGATTCCATTTTATGCTACTGCCTGCTGCTTAACTAGAGTCATAAGGTCACTCTGTAACGCACCTCTTTTGTGCACATCTATGTAATGGTGATAAAGGGAAAGCTGCCAATTCTCTAACTAGGTATTAAATTTTCTCTTCTCTTCTGCACCACCCATTTGCTCCCTCACTCCCAACCCTAAACCCACAGCCCAGATTTTCAGCATCACTGCTTTAAAACCTGAAAAGTCTCTGCTTAGAAACATTCTTGACCCTCTAGATTTTGCTCTAATGTCCCATATGTTCTTTACCTAAACATAATATTACTGTGTTCTAAGACAGTAAGGTTTCATAAAATACTGAGGACTAAAATATCACTGTAAAGCACCTAGTAGAATAGTGGTTTTCAAATATGATAACACTTTTTTTGCATATTACACTGATTTGCAGAGTATGTGCAACTTGCATACATACCCAGGTTTTGGGATATTATTAAAATAGTTATACATGTCTTCATTTCCTTTTGTCCTTAAATACAAAATATGTTGTACAAGAAATCTGAACTATAACGTAAAATTTTGGAAACATTCAAAATTTATTTACACACGTTTTATATTTTGATTATCTCATTAGTTTAAGATGCTTATGCAAGCACTTTGATTAAATTCAATGATTCAATATGAATGGGCACTGAGTGGGTGGAGTCTCAGTTACAAAACGCTACTACATGATGAACATATTTAACTATTTACCTCTCTTTCCTAGAAAGAACCCAAACCTGCTATAATACCATCTCTTTTGCATTCTTTCTGCAGATATGCCTATGGAAGTTTAAACAAAAGAGGCAAATGATTTGTCTTATTTTTTGACAAAATTTGTTGACAAATGACCCAATATGTTTTATTGGGTTTTATGCAAAATCCACTCTAAAAAAATATCTAGGTTATTTTAGAAAATAAAGTATTACCTACCCATTGTGAACAATCCAATCTCTCTTACGGTTTCTGTGAACAGTATTTTGTATTAATGAGCAATTGTAAATTGTGGTATAACACAATCCTGTCTTACTGATATCTTTCTTCAAAAAGGGATAATTGGACATGTTTCATCTGAACATAAAAGAATAGATCTTTGATCAGTAATTTTGCGGTTATGATTTCATATGTGGCTAATAGGATATCATCATATGAATGATACAATGAAAATTTTGTATTAAGAACAGTTCCAATCCACAAAATTAGACTTCCTAACATCTGCTTTGTGTTCTGTACTATTGTATTCTTTAGCTGAGAGTTATATAGTTCACAAATATGTTGCTAACCATTTCCTCAAATGAAGGGTCTGAGCTCTAACTGAGCTCACAGAGTTTGAATGGGGGCTTAGAGGCAAAAAAAACCCCAACCACAGTTTTTGCATCAAACCTTAGATAAGCAAGATAAATTAGGAGAACCTATACTGTAGGGAGGGTGTCAGTGGATTGATGCCGTATTTTTCCACATGGTCCCTCGTGGAGACACTTAGGTGGCACTCTGCTAGCACCCATGCGTGCACACAATCTCTCCCTCGCAGGTAGTTGCAAACAGCCACTCACTCACACAGTCTAAGCCTGAACCAGAGATGAAAAGGTGAGAGGGGTTCTCTGCAATTCTGAGGCATTTAATGGAACCAACACACTTGAAGGCAACAGAGGCAAAGAACCAAGAACAAATGCCTGTGCATGGTTTTATCCCAAAGGGTTCCAGGGGCGGGCAGAGCAGCAGAAGCCAATAGTCTGAGGCTAGGGGGCAGAGGCAAGGTTGAGTGACATAACAGGGGCCAATGGGAGAGGGAGGGGAGGGGCGGTGGCCCAGTGACCAGTGGGGTGTCGGTAAAGGAGAACTTTTAGCACAGTGGTGTGGGGAGCGACCATGCTGAAGAAAGAGTCATTTCAGTGCAGAGTGAAGACATTGTTCAGTCATCAAGGTGAGAGTTAGTGCATTTTACTGTTACTGCACAGTAAATTGTCTGTTTCTATGACGATGTTCTTGCCGTATAGAACAATCACATGCTTTCAATTAAGTCCCTAGCAGATGACAGCAACAGTAGCCATGAATATGGCTCAACTCAGCCCATGAATAGGAATTTTTTTTTTTTTTTTTAATAAGAAGACACCGCACCATCTGCTAAGGTGCAATGTTTTATAACAAAAGTTTTTTAGAACACTTCAAAAGACATCACAGGTGCCTGTCTTTTTCTATAATGTAAATCTTCACTGAAGTGTCCTTCTTGTTGTGAAATACCAAACTGTATATCTTATTCTCTACATAACTTTAATGTTTCAAATATAGTTCTAGTCCTGTTTTCAATTGATGGGTTTTTTATGTCAAATGCTAGCAAAACAGTACAACATACACAGAGACTTTACCAAAGACACAGCAAGAGATACAGTCATTGTACAAAAATAATTAATCGGTAAACAGTTAACAAATTACTACTGCAATCAAAAATATTTAGACCCACTTCATGTCTCCTATTATTCTAGTTATTACACTTTGAAAGAAGAAATTAACCTAATTAGAAGAAAACTCCAAATCCTTTTATTAAAAGCAGCTTGCCCATAAAACCAAGATTTGCTTGACAATTTAGCCTACCTCTTTCATTCAGTATAGTAAAGGTTTTCCAATGCCATTCAGCAGCATCCTGAATTGACTTCTACATTTTTGTTTTAAATTAACATTACAGTGCTGTTCAGTGCCAGTCGGGTTTGAAGTTGCAACACCATCTGTGGCAGTTGCAATTTCTCATGGATGAAGATAAGGAATCACAATATATTCTCAGCATTCACACTTGTTTCTCAGTCACTAAAAAGATTGCAGCTGCACTGAAAATTAATTCTTCACAACATACTAGGAAGGCAACTGAACTACTTGCAAAGTTAGTCAAAGCGTGGTGAAAACTTCCTGATATTAGTATGTATGGGAGTCTATACATATGACTAAGCTTAGTCTGATGTTTAATGAGACCATCTGACACTGGAAGATCTAGCCCTACTAGTCTAGTACTTACTCCACTAGATTTTAGTGATGAAAACAATTACACAATAAGTCATCTGAGACAAAATAAGTGAACACTAAAGAAGTACAGTAGCTTGCCTGAAAGGAGATGGAGCTAGAGCTGTAAATTCTACCTAATCTCCTAATTACAAATCTTAGCGCTGGATCATGTCAATGTCCCCACTGATTTTCATGCCTTAGGATGAGGACTCACTTTTCCAACATACCAGATTTGCACACTAGAAGCATTTTACAGGGCATTTTTTCCTATGGAGATGTTGTTCAAAAACCGAAAGAAAAGACTACAACCTGATGCCGATAGTGTGCACATAGTATGCTGGAATGAGGAAAATTTTTTTAACCACTAGTCCTCGTAGACATCATCATTGCTGAAAGAGGGCTACAAAGAGTGTTCTTGAAAAGGACTGGTTCTGTATTTTTTCCATGTACTCTCTTAGCCTCTCTTCCCATACTCTCAGAAATAAATGTGTAGTCTCATGGTTTACAGAGTGCTTGCAAGGGACATTTTTGAAATATTATTTCAGTGTGAGAAGAGAACTGATTTTCATTGAGAAGATACTGTCTTCTTAAGGCAGTACAGTCTGGAAAAAATATACTAGATGTTTCTGTTCCTCATAGCTTGTGCAATAGCTTTTCTTCATTTTTTTTATCGCCCAACCTGGAATACTTTTTCTGTACACACACTTTTCAGATTTTCAGGGAGTGGGAGCTGGAAGGTCAAGCTGACACGTGGTAAAGGCTATATAGGTATGTATTTATTGCCCTATTCTAACAGATATCAAATAGAGATTTTACACAGCATATTTAAAATGTGAACAACCACTCAAACCTGCACAGGAAAACATTTAATGCTCTTGAAAGAAAATTTCATTCCACCAGGATTATAATGAGTACAAACATAGTGATCCTCTGAATAGTCCATCTCAGATGGCTCTTGCAATATTGGCTTCATTGTCACTGTAATTAAGACTACAGAAGAGGATTCAGGGAGATAAGCAGCATATTGATTTTTTACTAATAGCTTGATAAAGTTTTGGCCACTGTGTGATCTTTGAGTAAGTGAGAGATGGAAAATTACAACTTACATTAAAAAATCGCTGCTGGTGTGGTTGAGACCAAAGTATTTTGGAAAGAGACCAACTTACAATCAGCCAGAAGACACAAGGTATTCAGGTTTTTTTCTTATTCATCTACATAAGTGTTACCTGTGGGACTATGAACATTCATTCATAAGGGCTCCTGGATTTAACTCATGCTGGTAAAGCCAATTTGATTCTGTGAAACATCCAGTTCCTAAGTCTCTGATCCCTCCTGGTCCTAGTAGCACTCCCATCAATCCATGTTCATTCACACTACATAGTCACAGCTAAAAAGCAACAAATGTACAGAAACACCTTGATACTTTTAAACTCATAGTCTAATTAATCTAGAGCAACAGTAAAATAATGAAAATACTTTTAGTAAAATTTCCTCCAGAAAAAATCCAAATAATAAAATGCTAGCTTGTCTTAAATCTAACTAACAAGGCATTTATATTAAACAAGATAAACTTATTCAAACAAATTTATGGAACATTAGCAGATATCTACACATATAACATCTCTCAAAAACATACTTTACTAAAACCACTAAAAATATATCACTTAGAGATATCTTCAAGCTTTTCTGTTCATCAGTCTTCTCTCCCCTCAAGAAGGCAGACAAAAATATCTTATTTTTGTAGGTCATCCTAACAGAGAAAGCAATGGACTCTGTGTCCTCCCCTACTTGGCTTCCATGGTATACTTGCTTTTAGTTGTTTTTCACTTGCCTCTTCATTTCCTCATCTGGAAATAGAGGACATAATATTTCTTTGCGTAACACTCTGAGATCTAAAGATAACAAAATGTTAAATAGTAATTAAAAAGTATTGTTTTTACAATGCATGCAGGAGAAAGGGTATCACAGGACCAACAATACCAACTGCCATCAGCACTATTGTCTTCAGTCTCTCACACATACACTGAAGTACAAATCATACTGTATATAAAGAGACTAAGGATGAGAGAAATGAGTAGTGTCATTCTCACCTTATAGGTAGGGCTACAGTTTAAAGACAATATTCAGGGCAGGGTCTATCTCATACCTTGCAAAAAACCCCCACAACATCAGCCAGCGTTTTCTCCTAACAGGTACAGAAGGCTGATAGCACCCTTTGGTCATGGCCTGCCAGGTCTTATATTAGACTTGTTTTTCCAGAGGCTGACAGTCTCTTCTTTCAGTCTCAGGGGCCACATCTACCTTTTACAGTCTAGAAAGCTGCGATCTGACTCAGTGGTGGCAACCACCCTGCCACCTGAAAGCTACACCACTGTATGGAAACTCCAAAGATACTGAAGCTGCATTCTCATCTAAGAAGTCTGCTGAGAGAGGATGTGGCACACAGGTTGGAAAGGGGAAGCCTTGAGTTATGGCCAGTTCCCTCAGGTCCCTAGAAAATGCATTGTGTTTTAGTCATTGTACAGTGGAAAGCCTTTCTATGTAGTTCATCAGATGGTGACATTATTAATCAGTGGCATTTGAAATCAGAACAAATGAAGATAGTTTGCCATTACTGCTCTCTGAAGCCAGGCTATGTCTAATCTTTCTGAAAGCTGATGTAACTCTCTAAAAAATATTCATAAGAAATTGTTGCATTGCTTGGTTTGGTTTAGCAAGCCGCAGCCTTCCTGGAGAGCACAGCGTGGCTGCTTAGGGCAGGACAGTCGCTCCGCCCCAGGTAGTGCTTTTTAAGAGCCCTGAGCTCCTGCTCCGGCTAGCTGGGCCCTGCAACACGGTGGTAGTAAAGGAGGCGAGAAGGGTCTCTCCATCAGGAAACTTTATTGTTATATGTTGGTCCACTGCTTCCCAGAGGCAGAGTGATCTAGAGAGACCACCAGGTCAGGCAGCAGGGGGGTTTTCTCAGAGTGCAGGGCTGGTACATGGGCAGAGTTGGGGTACAGAAACCAATAGGGAGAACCTGAGGGAGTGGCCAGGACTAGGGACAGAGGAAGGGGGTGCCCATGTGGAAGGGGCAGACAATTAATAGGAAAAAGCAGTGGGGAAAATACAGCACCATAAGAAATTAGTACTTAATTACTGCAAAATAGCGGTCCCTTCTGTTTTCATCTTCTTTTCCTTTCAGAATTGTCTTACATCTACAGAATCTAAACAAAACTGTTTTCTCAAAATGGAACAAACTGATGAAAGGGAGTCTCCTAGACCACCAGCCAGACCTGAAAGTGGTATAAGTAAATCAATCTCACGTCCAAAAGCTTCCACTTGAAATGAATAAAACCCTTCTTGTTAAATCCTCTCATTATGCCTTCAGTCATTAGAAAAGAGTGCTGCATATTTGGTGGCTATTTCCTACATACAGGCAGGGGAAAGGCAAATCTGCATTAAAACATATCAAATCTTTTGCTGTCATTCTGTCAACTGCTCTCTATGCTTGACATCCTCTTGAGACTACATCTGTAGGCCCTATACAAATGTCATTTAAAAAAATACATTACTTTCCAGTACCATCTGTTATTTCAGCTGTTTTCATAATGATCAGTTTAGTTTCTTATGTAATATTTCCTGTCAACTTTCATCTCCAGAGAGATGTAGGTGGTAAGATTTCTGTTGCCTTTCCTTAGGTTTTAATCTCTTTAGTTGAAGCAGATTAATATCCATTATGACAAATAAAGTGCATAAAATGAACTGGCAGAAACTGTGGATTGAGTGTACAGTGAGAATACTCAAAACAAAACTAGTTATTTTCTTCAGAGAAATATTAATAAAAGAACTCAGAGAAATAAAGATATTTTGGTTTTATTTTCCCCTAGTGCAGTGGATAAGGCACTGTCAACTCGCCTGAGCTGCCCCTTTACCAGACCACCCATGAGTTTTACCTGGGGAGAGAGGAAGTAGCATTTACCAGGGCACAAGAGAGATCCCTCTTTTCTGTACACAATTCTTCCCCTTTCATCATGGAGGAGGCGTCTTGCTAAGTGGATGTGGATAAGGTAAGCTACACAACTGTCTTGACAGTTCTGCAAGGCCCAGGGCTTCCATGGGCACTCGAGTCCTGGGGCCTGAACAGTTTGAGAGTATTGTCTTAGGTCTGTGATAAAATAAAATGGATGAACGATTGGCTGAACATTCAGGCTCAAAGAATTGAAGTAAATGGGGTAATATCTGGTAAGACATGGGTGCTAATCCAGGGCTCAGTTTTAGGGCCAGTTCTCTTCGACATTTTTATCAGTGACCTGGATATAGGTGTCAAGTGCACACGAAGTTTATGGCTGATAATGTATTAAGTGGAATCACTGATTCCAAAGAGGGCTTACAGAGACATCTTGATTAGAACACTGGGAAATCACCAACTGTGTGAAATCTAATGAGGACAAATGCTGGATTCTGCACCTGGGGATGGGTATTTAGAGACCAGAGACAAGAGTTTGGAGAGCAGAAATGCAATAAGGGATCTGAAGGCTTTTAGCACTAAGTGCAGCAAAAATAACTCATTAAAAGAAGTGATTGTCCCACTTATACACAGCATTGGTGCAACCTCCCCTTGTGTGCAGTTTTGGGTTCAACAGTATAAGTGTAATGGAAAAGATTTGGAATGTGTCTAAAGGAGGGCAACAAAGATAATGAAAGGACAAGTGGGCAGGATTTATGAGGAGTGGGTGAGGATACTGGGTTTGGTCAGCTAAGGGAAGATGAGACTGAGGGGTGACCTCACTGCTGTCTACAACTTCCTTATGGGTGGAATGAAGTGGATGTGGTGTTGTTCTCCCTGTCATCTGATGATAGGATACAAGGGAAGGTGGACATAGACTGTGCACCTGCCTGACAATGGGAAATGGTGAATGAATTCCTTTTTTTGCTTTGATACCAACAGGAGATAGTATATGGTAGTATGTGTTGATAGTATATGAACTGAGGTTCCAGAAGAATCTTGCAGTAAAATTGGAGAAATAGTCACCTAAAATACTTAATGCCAATAAAACCACAAATTTGTTGGCACTGGAATATGTTGTAAGTTTCCCAGCAACATGACAAGCTACATCTTCTTTCAGTCTTTCACTCCAGTGCCTCCAGGTGTAAGTAGTTTTTTGTACAAGCATCCTCACAGGAATATAGATGTACGCATGAACGTGTGTATGTCTTAATTATATTAAACAGGATTTATTTTCTCTAGAGCAATATCAGCTTATACATATCCTCATGTGGGAAAAGGCATGCAGGAATAAAATACCACTGTGTAGTAGTTAGATGTGAAGGGTTAGCATGGCTTTGTGCTTTGCATTTGCCCTGAGAAAAGGAGATCTTAGATGCTGACATGGGTTTTTCCTATTCTGGTATAGCTGCTCTGTGTATCTGCACCATATGGAGCTTTTCCTTTAAATCTTTTTTTTCAATCTTGTTTGTAGCCCTTATCATAGAATTCCTTTATTGACACTTACAGGTTTCAAGTTGTGTCTCTGAGCTGCATGAGTCCCAGCTGTAAATAAAAACATAGTTCATTTGTTTTCTATAAGGTTCACTGAAGCTGATGGGACTCTTTACACTGAGTTCAGTGGGAGCTGGAAAAGTCCTCACTTATACTGAGTTAGTTTTCCCTGTAGTCCAGTTTCTAAGTAATATTTGCGAAAAAAATACTTCACAGAAAAAGTGATGGCATAATAATGCAATTTGCCACACGTGTTATATCCAGTAGAACTACCATGCTGTTGCAACATTATTACTGTGAAATGCCTTTATTTCACAGTAACGGTAAAGTGACACCATGTCCCCTGTACAACCCCTTTCTCTCTTACACACATGAGATAGCATAACTGAAATCTTATTTTCAGACTTGTGCTTTCCCTTCTGTATAGACTGGAATTGCAGAATGCCTAATAAAGGAGCTCCTTTTTTTTTCCCTTTTCTTTTTTTCTCTTTTTTCTTCTTTTTGTTTTTAATGTCGAAGTAGTCATATTTTACAAATACAGTCTCTCTCTGACCAAATTACCTAGACAATTGTCAGGATTCCATTCAAACTCTTTTGTTTCTGTAGATGCATTAGGGGTCCCCTATTTCCTTTAACATGTCACTTTTACAATTGCAAAAGGATGAGAATTCTTAAGGAAAATGATGTCCTTCATCTCATAGCTTCCTAAAGAATATAATAGCAATAGAGTCAAATGGACTGAAAATGCAGTATTAGTATTGCTCAATAAATCTTGAACAGTGTAGAATTTCAGAAAGAATATCTTCTCTTTAGAAGTACAGCTTAGGTAGAAGCAGCTTTACCACTACTTCTATCCATACATTTTTCTTGGACTGTCCATGGGTCACAAGCAACCCCAATTGCTTATAACATTTTGTATTGTAATAATGCTAAATTTACTATTTTGTTTTATATATTATAAACATATTTCTTACATATGTTAATGTCTATGTTGAAATTTACTTCCTTTGCATTATTTCACCCTTTTACCTTTTTTTTTAGTTTTATCTTAAGTAATCATAATTGTTCTATTCTGTTCTCAGGAGCATGGTTTTTCATTAAATTTTGCTCTGATCAAATAGAAACTCACTGCACTAGGTAGTTACTCGTACTGTTCACTTTTAAGACCCTGGATTTTTATTTTTGAAACATTTATACTATTATTGTATTATAGCATCAGCAACTTATGAGGAAAATTTAAAAATAAGACATAATTTTAGTGATTTGCAATAACGCAGTTCTTTGGTATTTTACTCCTCTAGAAGAGGGGAGCTGGGGATTAGAATTTACCCCCAGTTCCAACCTGGGCCATAGTCTACTGGTTTGACTACCACTACTACATTCCAGGGAATGCAAATGCAAACCTGTACCCCTGGAAAAACAGAGGCTTTGTGTCCATGCTGTAATCACCTCACTACTTTAACAAATGTGTACACCTAGCCTAGTAATAACTTGTTTTCTTTCAACTGACCCATTTTAAAGTAGCCATAACTACACACAGTGAAAATGCAGGAGGACTGGGGGTCTGCTACTGAGGCTTATGTTGGAGTGTGAGACAAGACAGTTGTGGAAGTGAAACTTCAGACAAAGAGGTTGTGTTCTGTTTAGGCTGTTCCAAAGTTAGGCCACCACAGCAGGATAGTTTTTACATGGCAACTTTGAGCCTGGGCTACAGAATTTGGATTAAGCAGGCATTCAAATTTACACATCTAGATGCCTTTTTTCATGAGCTGGGCCAAAATTAGTTACTAAAATAATATTTCAAAATAATTTCTCAGATGATAAGTAAAACTTAAGAAAGAATATACATTTCCAAATCCCCTCTACAGCTCTAACCTCTTAACATACATGTACCAACTTCTTTAGAAATGCCTTTGCCAAGACCTCATTCGAGCCCTTTCCTTTCTGTGCCTTGATCTAAACTGACAACAACTGGTTACTTTTCCAAAGCTGCTGTTTTGGTATTTCATTGTCCTCTGTGGTGAATCTCTTCAGGTGCCCTATGAAGATGAAGAAGATAGTCAACACCTATCTGCATTAGCAGAACCCGTAGAGGGACATGAACTGTAAGAGAAAGAGAAAACTATGACCCTGTTATTGTTCCAAAGGAGATAATAGGACAATAATAGAGTTAGAGGTACATGAGCATTTTGATAACTTTTTTTTCATAAAGCTATTGACCCAAAGGACCAGCTAAGGTGACAAAAGGGTGATCAAGACAAAGAAAAAACAAAAAAAAAAACATGAATAAAAATCTGCAGACAGCAACACATGATGATTTGGAACATATTTATCTATTTTATCACTGAAAAATTTATGCTTGTGGCTTGATGTTGGGAGGTGATAGTGGAGTACAGTGAAGTGTTCTAATATTTACCTTAAATCTACATTTCAAAGTCAGTGTGTATCTGTTGGCATTTACTACTCAGTAAATGATCCTTTATTCACAAAGCTGTAATCTCACTGAAGGCTTGTCTTGCAAAAACCATCCGGGTAACAAAATGCTGTGACATTTTTAAAAATGCAGTGAGAAGGTAATAAAAATTTAAGGTATTGAAATTACATGCTGAAAGCCAAATTATTTAATTTGCAGATTGATAGAATAAGCTCTGCAAGAGACACGTGTACAGGCCCCAAAACCAAAGAAGATGATAATAGCAGGTGCTAGGGGCAGGGTGGGAGCTAGGACTCAGGTTCTTTACAGGCAGATTATCTGGTTTCTGACAATTACTGTTTGATAATATAAGTTTTTCTGATTTTCTTTTTTCAAAGACTCTTCAGAAAGATGCATGCAATAGATAGTAAAATAGCACTTACAGAGGATATTACACTAGTGTAAAATCAAATGAAAAAAAATCAGAGTATTGAGTTCAATGAAATATTTCAAATTATGTTCAATAAATATGTTAAACTCAATATTTTGTTTTTCTTTCATTTGATTTTACTGAAATATTTCAAATTATGTTTTAATAAATATTTTAATCCAAGATGAAGCACAGATCTTTACTCCAGTTTTCATGAAGTGCCTTTGTCTTCCTGAAATATGTGATTGCTAAATCAAAGGACTAAAAGAAATGTATCCTAGTTTTGGTATTTACTTAACAACAGAATAAACTAAATAAGTAACATGTTTGTTATGTCTGCAAACAAAATTAATTAAATGAAACAAGGCAGGCTGAATGGACATGCCAATGTCTCTGTTTTCAACAGAGCCTCATTCTGGAAATAGTAACATACTACAACAAAAACCAAAAGTTTCTTGTTCTGTGTAGTTATTTACTTGCTGAGCAATGATTTGTGATCCAAGAGTTTTCATAACAAATGATACCCAAACAGCTCTACTCTGATTAAAAAACTTTCTGTGTCATACATACACACCATCTCCAACCAATGCCCTAGAGAAGAAAATGAAATTAAATTTATTAGACAATGGAAAAAAATTTAAACTAGTTAGGTTATTTGTATTTGCTCTCTGGAGACTGTTCATTCTTCTTGCCTAAGCAAGCTTTTGCAGTTGCATCCCTTTTAAAAGGATGCTTTCAACAACCCATTATCACTACCCATAATTAAGCCAGGACCTTATCACTGCCTTTTTCATCCTCACAACAAGGCACTCAGACATTTAAGTCACCCACAATCACACCACAACTATTTGTTTATTGAGAAGGAAAAGATGGTCAGACTTACAAGACTGGGTATGTATTATTAACATTAGCTTGGAAAGTGTTGTGGTTAAGCTATGGTAAATATCACTGGTAGTGATATTTCAGTACTGGTAGTATTGAAGAGTTTGGGAAGTCATCAACTAGGGCTTTCAATGTGAAACACATGACATAACCACAAGCTACACTTCATGAAATTTGAAACTGTTACATGAGGAGTGACCTAATTTAATTATTGTGGTTCCCTGTGTTTGAAGTTAATAGACCCTTTCTTACTGGGGGGCAACAAGGCCTTTAACAAAACACCAGCCCTACCACGCCAAATTGTTTCTCTTTGGGGACTCATTCTTTTCATATTATGATTGATAATATGGATTCCACAGATGTTTCTTGTACCTTTTACACATTCTGTTTGAAGGAGTAGTTAACTGCAAGTTCAAACAGTTTTCCTATCTGCAGGTGTAATGGGGGGGTTGGAGTCAGACTGCCCACATATGGTGTACCAGGTCTTCAGCCAGGAGCAAAATGAGGATTCTGGAGATGGAGGCATAGCTTCACTTTCTAATATTTACAGGCAATATTCATCTGACATTGTTCAAAGCTTTGTTTTTATAAAAGTATTTTATAAATTCTTTTAAATTTATTTACTTTGTATGCATTTATTTCCAGTTCTGTATTTCCTCCCCAGAGGAAAAACACCCTCAAAAATACTACCAGATGATTAGATTACCACCTTCAATTTTTGAAACAATTCTTCAGGCTTTCCAGACTGATATTAAGGCCTTTTAATGCATCCAACAACAAAAATTAATACTAAGTTTGCCTCCTAGTTCCTTTACCCTTGTTGTTTTCTATCCATCAGCCCTTGTCTGATGTCATGTAATTTCTCTTGCTCTCAAGAAAAATATTTGACTTTGTTTTG
Source organism: Aphelocoma coerulescens (assembly GCF_041296385.1). Lineage (NCBI taxonomy): Eukaryota > Metazoa > Chordata > Aves > Passeriformes > Corvidae > Aphelocoma > Aphelocoma coerulescens. The sequence continues at coordinate 36,828,756 of NW_027184085.1, forward strand.
AATCATAATGAAAATTCAAACTACCCAAATTTCATTTCAGCATTTGAGATCAAGACAGAGTATTTTAGCATTCCAAATTCAAAATATTTTACTGCAATCTGCTTAGGGACATCACAGGACTTCTATTTTCATTTTCATTTGGATTCAGCTTCCCTGCAGACTAGGCAAATCGTGTTACATGTTGTACATTTTGGGGAAAAAATCACAATGATTTCCCACATAAAATTTTTTTTACTGTTAAAATGGAAGTTTTCCTGTCGAGAATTTTGATTTGGGGAACAATTCTTTTCCATTCAGAAAACACTTTGATAGGAAATATTTTATTTGCTGCTGAGCAGCACTTACATTGCATCAAGGCCTTTTCTGCTTCTCAGACTGTGAACAGGCTGGGAGTGCACCGTCAGCGGGAAGGAGGCACACTTGGCACAGCTGACTTCAACGGAACAAAGGGATGTATCATAATATGTAGCATCATGCTTAACAATAAGAAAGAGGAAGAGGTGTGTTACAGTGCGGATACTGTAACATGCGTATCAAACAACGAGGCCCGTGGAAAAGAAATATATATAGACCAATTCTTGATAGATGTTTCAGAGATGTTTATTTCTCCAGCCACATGGCTGAAGGTCTGCCAAGGAACTGAGGCAATCACGGGACCCGAGGGGTCCTTCCCTGTGCAGGGGAACACAAAACAACCAATGGGGAACGAGGCTGAGCAGGGGCAGGGAAACCCCGTGCCTCCCCTCCGGGGCCCCTCTCCCAGGACCCCATGGCAGGGGGGGGAAGGGACCCCGACATGTCACCCATTTATTTTAAAAAAAGGAGATTTAGAACTTATCATTGAAAACAACTGGATAAACATAACAAGAACAGTTTCAAAACAAAACAAGCCACCCTCCTGAGTCTTTAAATGTCCAAACAGATTCTCTGGAACATCTTAAGGCTGACAGAAGGGAGACAGGACTCTCCGGGCATGCTTTGTGGGGAAACTGAGGCAGGAGAGGGTTTCATTTCTTCCCTCCCCTTTTCATCCCCCACTCGGCATCAGAGAGGAGTTGTAGGGAAAGGGAATTGTATAGGGAAGCCATGGAGTGAAAAACGGATTAGGAATAAACTGGGGATGGGGTAAACTTAGGAAAGGGTTCATATTGGGTATAGGGTAAAAGGGGAAAGGTGGGATTAGGAAAGGGAGACTGTCGGGGGGGCTTATAATGGAAATATTGTCTAACATGACTACGATTTTTAGCATATATACTGCCCTTTACAGAAACACCATCAGGCCCAGTGACTTCTGCTGCTTGTAACCCTTTTCTACCTTGTACAATTTTGAATTCCACCAGCTCTCCACCTCCCAAGCTTGGGATGCATTTTTCAGAGTTCTTCTTTTTAATAGCAGTTCTATGAACAAATATGTCTTGCTGGTTGTTACATCTCGTTATAAAACCATAATTTTGTTTAACATTATGCCATTTTACTATTCCTAAAACCTTAGCTACAGTGATTTTTCCTTTTTCCGAGTGGCTGCTGTTTTCTGTCTCACTGCGTTTTTGCTTTCTCTTTCGCTTGCTCCCGTGTTGGAGTTGTCGGGGCTGCTAATGCCTGCGCGCTCTTCCTGGGGTCGCATTCAGGGCTGCGTGGGCTGGGCCGGGCTGTGCCGCTCAGCTCTCTGTGCTCCGCTGCCTCTGCTCTCAGCCGCGCTGCTGCTGCCTGGCGCTGCACCCACGTCTTGGCAGGGGCCCCGAGCGATGACCCCCCTGCGCCCTGCTCCAGCACACGTCTCAGCTAGGTGCAGTTCCACTCCACCGCCACCGCTGCCCCCAGCCGCCTGCGCGCCACCCCTCTTGGTTGGGCATTCACGGGGCTCGCTCCACCACGCGCTGCGCGGGGCTGGGCGGGCACCTCTGAGTCGTGCCGCTCCCACCGCGCCTCGCTCCGCTGCTGACACTGCTGCTCCCACTGCTCTGCCCGTGTGCGGGAATTGCTTCGCTGTTGCTTGGAGAGCACTCGGTCCGCATGGTCTGGGTCGCACAGGCTCTGAGGCACGCTTCCCTTTGCCAAGGCACAGCTGACATTGCTCAACAGTCTCGGTAATTAAATAATATTCACGAAAATATTCTTCCATCGGCATATATTTTGACTCAAAAATTAACTGTGTCCAAATGGTATTCCAAAAGTCTTTGGTAAGAATTAAATCCCAAAAACCAGAAAAAGTTCTTAAACAACCATGCCAGGAAGTGTTTCAGTTCCTTTTGAGCTTGAATTAAGCTAAAATTTACAAATTGTTGTTCAAGAATCTTTTCAAGTTTAAGATAAATGTCTGTATGTGGCTCTGAGAACCAAGAGTCTTTCCATGGTTCATCCATAGTTTAGATACGGAATAGCAAAACAAAAACGAGAAATCCGGAGTTTCTAGAGTTTACTCACAAATCAGTTGCTTAGGGATCGGGGATTGTTCTGCCTGCATTACCACCATTTGTTACAGTGCGGATACTGTAACACGCGTGTATCAAACAAGGAGGCCATGGAAAAGAAATATATTCGGGCTGATTCTTGATAGATGTTTCAGAGAGATGTTTATTTCTCCAGCCACATGGCCGGGTTCTACCGAGGAACTGAGGCAATCATGGGACCCAAGGGTCCTTGCCCGTGCAGGGGAACACAGAACCACCAATGGGGAATGAGGCTGACCAGGGGATAGGGAAACCCAGTGCCTCCCCCCGGGGCCCCTCTCCCAGGACCCCATGGCAGCGGGGAAGGGACCCCAACAGAGGTGATGCTTGAAGTTATGGCATTTTTCTTCCCAAGTCAACACTACGTGTGATGGAACCCTCCTTTCCCGGGGATGGCTGAATACCTGTCTGCCCATGGGAAATGGTGAAGTAAGTCCTTGTTTTGTGTTGCTTGCATTCACAGCTTTTGTTTTACCTACCTAAACCATCATTATCTCAACCCCCAAATCTGCTTCCTTTTACCCTTCCAATGAACTTCCCCATGCCACTAGGGAGGAGAGAGGGAGTGGCTGTGCTGCTAGTTTTTGCCTGGGCTTAAACCAAAATCTTGTTTCAAAATACTTGAATTACTCTTTAGATTATTTAAAAAATATTTTTCATTAAAAGAATATGGATTTTAATCAAATTATTCCAGATTCTGCCAAAATATGACTTCCTAGAACCATGGAAACATCTAAGTGTTAGCCAGATATCTGACCAAAAGTCTTTATGTCCCATTTAGGAGCTAGAAGATACTTAAGTGCCAGTTATTTTTATACCTGAAACATCTGAAAGACTTAACAGTGAAAACACAACTAGAATAAAAAAAAGAAAAATCCAACCAAAAAATGTAGAAGAGAGGAGGCAGAGCAGTCATCTCTTGTATAAGGTTGTCTTCTAGAACATAGGGATGTTGTCCAGGTAGAAGAGGAGATGGTACTCTCCATCAGTTCAAACACAGTCTCTGTGTAGGAGCTGTATAATTTTCCAGGCTGTGCTGGCTCTGGAACTGATGGGAGATCAAATCCTGATTGTGGGAGGAAGTGAGTCACACATTCTGGGGATTATATGAAAAGATTGTCCAGGGATATGGAGACTCCAGCTCCTCCCAACAGGACACTTTGAAAACTCTTACCATCTTGTACTTCTCATCTTTTTTTGACACTTCTATTTTTTTTTGGTCTATATCTATATCTGTGTCTATATCGACATCTATATCAAGTTGCCAAACTATTTCTTCTCCTCTTTCTCCCCCATAATCACCCATTCGATGAAAATATTTTTATTTTACATAACGATGTAATGCCTAAATGACTAAGAAAACAGAACTTTCAAAAGCCAACCTGTTAGAGTGAGAAAAAGGAACATAACCTGCAAGAGGTTTATTCCTGAAAAGGACTTTTGAAGTAGGAGAAAAGCATATGGAAATTTATCCCACGTTGAATCAAAATAATAGCAATTTCTGAGAAAGTTACAACCTTAGAACACCAAAAATCGTCACAAAATTACAATACAGGTTACCCTGAGGAATACCTTGTCACAGAGCTCTCACCAGCAGTTTTATTCAATTATTTTCTTATTATGTGTAAAGGTAAATGTGTAAAGATATTTTCTTATTATGTGTAAAGGGAAGTTCAGGAGTTTTACAGGTTCCACATATCACTCTTTGACATGAAGAACATTTGGATTACTTTCAATAATTTAAGACGGGATCAGTCTTTTGGTAAGGAGAGAAAACTCTTCATAATCTTTGTTAACTATTTCCAGCAAATGACCGATACATTGCCTACTGTAAACATAACTTCTGCCACCTTTCCGTTACTTCCCGGCATAAAAAGATATTTTAGTTGGCCTTTTGCTTTCTCTTCAGCACTAAAAATTCAGGTCCTCACCCCAGGTCTTGGCATTCTTTAATCTGGTTTAAATACCTGTACATAATCTTCTTACCCAAAGAAATCTACAACAATTTATCAGTGTTTCCTGATAATTTACTGCTAACACCTCATAATTCAAAGTGTGCAGTGGAAACCTGATAGTTCTGGTGTGTGTATATATATATGCCAAGCAGGTGTAGATTCAGAATCACTGTGGGGCAGAAGAACCCTTCTCAACTGTTGAGGAGAAAAGAGAGTCTTCTTCACTGTGTCCTGTATCTGGGGTCACGTATTTTCTTATGGCCTAAATCCCCTAACAGAATGAGTTTTCTTCCCACCCAAAGCAGAGGACACAGAAAAAGCCTTCTATTAAAAGATTAATACTCCTCAGAAGTAATAATAGAAAATAATTTCCCTTGAACAATAAATGGGTTCTTTGATTAGTATAATTTTCAAACTATTAAGACATTACTTTTAGACCTTTCCAAAATCACATTCATTCAACAGTTTCTCCCAATCCTGCTTTCTCTAAGCTATATAAATTTTTCCTTTTTGAACTTTGCATAGGTAGCTGATACTAGCAGCAGACGACAGATCAGCAGCCCCTGAAAGGCAGAAGACCTCTGTCTGGGCACATAGAGGGTCACATCCTGGTATCTACAGTCTTGAATTCATTTGCATGAAGACCAAGCTGCAGGGGCTGTCATTAGCCTGAGAGACAGATATTATTTTCCAGCCTGTCTTCAGTGGTTATCAGCAAGATTTTTAAAAGCATTTCAAGTAATGGCTTCATGTTTGCTGAAAATTACAACCAGTCAAAACACCTTTGATGGAACAGTTTTACATCAGAAGATGAAGTTTTGTCAACTTGGCTTTTTTTTTCCCCAAGTGGAACATGTCAATTTCAATTAAGCTTTATACGTGGATATGTCAAAATTAATCATTTCGGTTTTTGTATTTGGTTTTGATGAAATAAAATGTTTTGATTTGTCTATTATTTTGGGGGTACAATAAAAGACAGGACTGGAAAGATCTAATCTCTTAAACACATTCTAGCTACATCACTGCCTCTTTCTAAAATGCCACACTTGGAAAATTCCTTCCTTTAAGCTGTGAACAATGGTAAGTTCCCTCTGAATAAGTGTTATTTCCCATATTCACACCATTTTACTGGTATCAGAACAGTAGTCCCCAATTTAGCTAATCAATTAATCACACATTTCTATCTCAAATTAGTGTTGCTGTTATTATTGATTACCTTAGTATTTTTATTATTACCTTTACCATACCAAAATCCTGTTACTGTCTTGCAAGAATGTTTTGCCTGGCTTTGACTAACTTTGTTTCTGATGAACATATCAAATGTCTGAGTCTTCTAGTAATCTCCAAGTTATTTTTCAGATGTTTATGGACAGTTTGATAACTTGTTTCAAGTTACACTGATCTGGTTCTTGCTTAGGTCTTTCTTTCTTTATTCAATATTCTTTGCTCTTCTATGGAGGGGAGGGGAAGGGAAATTTTTAATAATTTCTATTTCAAAATTAAGTTTTTTTCTTTGTCTTTCAAATTTTTCTTTTTTAGCTTTTTAACCATTCAGGGTAGAGAGTTCTTTTGAAAATGAGGAAGAATCAGCCAACCCACCTTGAATTCTTTTTTTTTAAAATGTCAGATTATGGTCAATTAATAATGAAAACAGAGAGAAGAAATAGAAAATAGTAAGAAGAATTTATGTTTCTTCCATGTTTAAGAAAATATTTGAAAATAGGAATCAGATCATCCTTTATATATAATTTTTTTCCTTCTATTTGGCTATTGTCTCGTTTGCATATTAATAAATTCATTTGGTTTTGCTGTACAGATTTCCAACTTTTTGTTCCAGATCAGGTTGCTGTCACATGAAATAGGGAACATTTTCTATTATCTTGTACATAAAATAACTATTTTTGGGCTAAATATATACACAGACATAGCCATGAAAATAAACTATAGAAGAACTAAATGAGTTAGATGTGAAAGACTCCAGTATTACTGTATTTTTTTCTCACCCAGATACTCTCCTTGGAAACCTGTCCCAGATATAAAAAGCCATTCTTCCCAACAAAGATGTTGGAAAGCATCTCTGATAAAGTTCAAATTATAGAATAATGAGTGCAAGATCTACTCTATTTGTTGTACACTAATTTTGGCAGTGCCATTAGAAAAAGAAAATAACAAGAAACACCCATTAATGACTAGCTCAGAGGGTCTCGTTTTCAAAGCATTGAAGCAAAAGGCCACTTGCAAAAGTATATACCCAACTGTGTGCTTAATCTGCATGCACAATTACTGTGACTTCATGTGATTTTCAGGTATTGAAACTCAACTGACTATTTCCATGCACACAGCCTGATTTGCATTTGCAATCACAGTAAATGTGCATTCAGATTAAATCTGTAATTATGCATGCAACTTTGCACATGGCCCTGAGCTTCTAATATTTGGAAAAAAAAAACCCTGAAGGCTGCACTCCTCTCTTGAATACACAGAACTCCCACTGTCCCATTAAAAGGGTAACCAAGAACAGAATATGTTTTCACAGCATCCATCTTTTATGAATAATTTTTTCTTGTACTGAAAATCTAGCCCAAACCCAGAAGCCACTTAACAATTAAATCCTTTGACTACATCATTTATCCAGCCTGTACTGAAATAGGCAAGGTATTTATCAACCCCTTTACAAATTGGAATGTCATGATGAACACAACTAATGCTGAAAACTCTGCACCACAATACATTGAATAATGAAATACTCTTGTACTCAAAGGGTCCTTTCTTGGTCTGTGTTTCATATCTACAGTAGGAACAAAAGGAGGAGTATAACAGGAACCTGAGCAAGGAAGCTAGAAGGTAAAGACAGATGCCTAAATGACAGGAAGTGAGAAGAATAGTCTCCAGAGCAGGTCTGGAATTTTGTGTTCAGGACTCAGCTGAACAGATTAAGAGGACCTAAGCCATAAAAGATTGCTAAACTTGGTGGGGCTTAACTATAAGCAAGAATAGTATTAACATAGGAGACACTTACAAAGCACTTTGCAGCTGCAGGCCCCAGAATACTTTACATGAATGGTTATTATTACTACCACTCTACAGAAAGAAGACCCAAGCTACTGAAAGGTTCTGTCACATGCTAACAACCAGTCAGAACCCAAGATGAAGAATTTAGGTCCTTACCCATTTCTACAGCTTTCCTGAGAATCCTAAAAGAAGGAATTAAAACAAGAGCATAGCCCTTTTTGCCCAAGCATTAGACTACAGCAAAATAGTGAGTTTCTTCACAAGGGAAATTTGTGTGGCCACAGGACAGATGAAAGAAACTTTTAAGGAATTTAGAGATTGTGCTGCTGTACAACAGTTCAGTTTTCAGAAGCTGTAAAGAAGTAGCTTCAAATTGTCACTCCTCTAAATAATTTTTTTTTTGTGTATGTACAAGTATGTATCTATTTATCAGTATTAGTGTAAATACAGCCCGTATAGAATTTGCTTGTGCAATTTAGATGGTCAGCTTTAACAATAGAAATATAAATAGAATTACTCCTTCCTTTGAAAGAAATGTTTCATAAATCCTAGTATTCTGTAATAAAATCTTTGTCATTAAACTACTATTTATAAGAATTAGTTATAAATACCAATAGATACTGGTGCAGAGTATCTATTAATGGAAGTGCATTTTGCTTAGTTCTAGCTGTAAAGAATCACTTCCCACTTAGTTTTCTTAATGTGAATTTTGAATGACTTATATTGCTGTGCACGTAAGTTGTTACCCATACTCATGGTGTCCTGTGGAATGGGAAGGGAGCGAAGTCCAGGTGAACACTTCAAACAAAGAGGCATAATGGCCCTTTTGCATCTGCTCTGTCTGCTTTCTAGGAGCAGTCCTTACCTATCATGTAAAAAGGCCTGCATGAAGAACATGGCCATGCCATGTGTAGAGAAGTGGTATTTGGGCTTTCATATTCCTTCATGTTCTATAATCATTACAAGAATAACATCATCTCTTCCCCAGCACCTTCATCTGCAGGAGCCCTTGGAAACACAGAAATTCTTAAGATAACAAAAGGAACCAGTGTTTTTTCTGAGCCTCACTATGACAGAAGATGAGAAACCAGAGAGACTGCCAGAGCAGGACACCTATAGGATATAGCTGCTGCTTCCTTCAGAGTCCAGCGAACAACTAAATTCATTCCGTGTCTTCAGTAACACCTCCAGCTCACAGTCTTTGGCCAGTGATGCACAAGGGTGTTCTTGAACCCTCTGTCTCCTTCTGTAGAACAACTGTGTCTTAAAACACATGACTCTTCCTAACCATAGCAATAGCAGAACTTGCAACCAGGAGTGATCCTGTACCAGTAGGGGCAGAAAGAAACTTTTTAAACCTCTTGCTTCAGTGAGGGGAGGCCCATGTGCATAGGGTTGTCATATCTTTTGCTCTAAGAATCCAGATCTTAAGTTCCAAAACCCTTTGACAAACCATTATGGGGACAGGGGAGATGTATATCAAATCAATACATAAAAACATTTCTGAAAACAAGGATCACCCGTTGGTTGCACACTTAAGCTGTATTTAATAGCAACAGGAGTTTCTACAATACAGATACAATGTTGACAGTAACTATCAGCTTTTCAGTAATCTTCACAGGTCTTTTTAGCAATCTAAAACTGTGTCTCCTGGGGAGTGGGGGAACTTGCATTATTTCTGTAGTTTTGACCCTCCAGCAGAACATGAAAGCTGTCATAGCTCTTAGATTAAAATTCTGGTGCAGTCGAAATGTCAAGTTCTTACCAAAATTTTCATGCACTTCTTTTTGTGGCCTTATTTGTAGGTATGACAGAAAACACCTGCAGCTAGTTATGTCCACAGAAACATCAGAATCAGCTCTCTTTGTTGCTAATGTACTTTATTTGGATAGAAATTGCCTCAACAGGGCAAGTATGATAACACCTTTCCCCAGTCCTGCTTCTACTGGGTATGTTCCTTCCAGAAGATGCCATTAGGGAGAACACTGGTATCACTCGTATTACAGTCCTGTTGTTCTGCTCTTTGGTAGCTGAATGTATTTCAGAATGGCAGCTGGTGAGTTAACATCTGTATCAGTGCTGAGATGTGATGAGGTCTACGTAATGAAAGAGTTCCTTTCCATGTTCTGTTACATTGAACACCACACAGAAAAAAGTATAAAATATACATGAAAATGCAGTACTCACTTTACACAGGCTCATATTTTTTAGATTGATTAGCAGACTTAGCTATTGCATGGAAAAAAATGTACCTGGGAACAAGAAGGCTTTTCGTAATGAAATGAGAAAAATCTACTGCTTTTTTGAGAACCTTTGTTAAAAGGCTCTTTTTGTTCCCAGTGTGAATTTTCTTAACCCTTGCTTTTGTGGGAGCAAGTCAGGCTGTGAATAGCATTTAAATATAATTTTTCACATAATACCTAGCCTACTTTCAAAACTCAAGTAGCAATTTAGTTACCTGGGTTTTATTATATATTTCTACTTCAAATCTCACCTGTGGTTTGAACATATTTTGTCTTTCATTTCAATCCAGTTTGTATGACTCAAAAGCCCATGATAGACTAGAATATGGTAATAGAGGCAATTATGTCATTGAGTATGCAGCACTACTCTCAGGTTAAGGTTTCACACCTGGGTGTCATTATTCTCTCCCATATCAATTTATTATTTAAGGACTTACTATTTGAAAGCTCTTAGTGTGCGCTGGCAATTAGAGTTGCAGAGTTTCTGTCTGCAGTAGCTGTATTTATTTTTCTCTCCTAGCTTTTTGTGATAGAATAATTAAATCTGCTTATAATTCAGTAATGGCAGACTCCTCTGAAACTGACAGTATTGCCCAGCCCTTCTTTAATCATCTGCATGAAAAAAAAATTGGTGGGGTCTGTATTACAGATACATACACACACAGAACTAGGAAGTAGAATTGTGGTAAAAATACATCCAAATGTTTCAATTTTATTCATATTGGTAGACCAGATTGATTTTTGCACTCGAACTACAATAGTTGGGAACATTACATAGTTGCTTACCAAGGAAGTAAAATTCCCCAATTTAAAAACATGAACAAAATCTATTTTACTATGCTAATATTAAATATTTGTTATTTATGTTATGGCATTTAAATTACATTGTTATTCAAGCTAGGCCTGTGCCTAACAACTCATTGTGAAGTTTTGGAGACAATCAGCTCTGCAAGTTTCTTTATTCAATGCAATAGGCACTAATAACATTATATGCCTTCTTAAAGCCACAGAAAGCAGAGTACGTTTCCTGATTTATCAATATTACTCTTATACTCATTAGAATAAACCAAGCCTCTCTTGGATTGAAGGAATGGCCTCTTAATAAATAAAGCAAGAAAAAGAGAAAAAACCCACAGAGATATACAAACTTATATGAAGATACATTCATGTCTATGCATGCACGTATGCAGCAGCACACCTTTATGAGTACTTGAATCTTAATACTCAAAAATGTTGCTAGATAGTTGATATTTAGGTGAACATAGGACACCTTCAAAGAAATGTGTCCAAGTTTGCTGTAAAGCAATGTAAATTAGTGTCCAAAAAGGAGTTAACATTTTCCTAGTCTGTACAAGGAATAGCAAAACTTAGTGAATTGTAACAGGTAAAGAATCACAGATACTTTCCCTATTGTAACATTCATTGTCAGATGTATCACTTGTTCCTTCTCTTAGGTATTTACCTCACCATAACACAAACCCACTTATTCATGTGTGATTTTCATTACCTTACAAATCAAGCCTCAGAAACAAAAGCTCAGTAAATTTATTTCTACCCCTATAAAGTTGCTTGGCTAGGGTAATGTCTATTTAACTGCAAACAAGCTTGTCTTTCTCCTATACTACTTTGGATTTTATGTGCTTGTATTAAAAAAGTCAATGTAAATAGTGTGTAAAGATTTAAAGAAAAGAAGGATAAAGTCAAAGGCAGAGCAGGTGTGCAACACCCTGTCAGACTGTCTTCATCCAGAAAAGTAGAAACAGAAATTTGAAAATCTTTGATATTTACCCTTGCAGATACTCTCTTACCCTTGAATTTTCCCAATTCCCCTTTTCATGTGATCTTGAACTCCAAAAGTAGGAGAGATGGAAAGAAAGAAGACAAAGCCAAATGCATAATTTCTACAACAAATAAGTTTCCTTAGATAGCAATGCAAACCACAAATATAAAAATGAGTCCTTGCAGAAAATTCACAGAAGTTAGAAAAACACCGGAGTGTATAATTGAAGCTCATTTAAAATAAAAAATGCATAGATTGGAACTTTAAAATATACATTATGTATTTTATGCATCTATAAATTATAAAATATAACCTGATTAATATAACCACACAAAAAAATATCATTGTTGGGGTTTTAGGAGCTCTCCTGGTTCTTTTGGATTTTTTTCTGTTAAAGGAATTTTCCCCCTATATATGTTGCTAGGGAAACAAATGGCCCAATACTTAAGAAAAACAAATGACCTGGCTGCTCTTTTTGTTTCAGCTGGATGTGTGGGCAGTCGGTCTTGGCATTTTGGACAGAGAGGGAGGCTGCTTGCTTGGTTCGCTTTTCCTTCTGCTGGAGAGAAGCCCCGGGATCCCAAAGCCTGCCTTCCCTGCCCCGCTTGGAGCGGGGCTGTGGCTCCCCTGCCACAGCTGCTGCTTCGAGCCTTCGCTACATTGTAGGTGTGCTCGCCCTGCCTGCCTAGATCTCTGGAGGGGGATTCCGTTTGGATACATCTCGTCTGCCACCCGGGATTTGTGCTTGTCCCTGCTGCTCCAGCCTGCCACTCCAGCCTGCTGTTCCGGAGGGTCTGGCTGGACACCAGGATCAGCTGCCCAGGGGTTTGTGAAGCCTTTGTCCCATCCCTTCCCGGGATCCCAGGGCCCCAGTGCCGCGTGCTCCCCGAGCTCGCTCCGGAGCGCCCCCTGCAGCCGCGGGGGAACCATCGCACCTGCCCTGCTCCCCGGGAGCCGCCAGCGCCCCTGCCGGCTGCGAGCGGAACTGCACCCGAGGGGAAAGGGCCCGACAGCCCAGAAGGCCGGGACTGGGTTTGTGTTTGCTGTTACTGCCACAGTTATTGGTGTTTGTTTGACTGGTTATACACATATAGATATAGAATAGTAAAGAACTGTTATTCCTATTTCCCACATCTTTGCCTAAAAGCCCCTTGATTTCAAATTATAATAACTCGGAGGGAAGGGGGTTGCATCTGCCATTCCAAGGGAGGCTCCTGCCTTCCTTAGCAGACACCTGTCTTTCAAACCAAGACAATCATGCAATTCTAGGAAACGGTAAAATGGTTTTGTGAAGTGTCTAAACCTGGTGCAATATCTAAGTTTGGAAACGTGTAGCAAACTTCACGTAGCATTAGAAGATCTTAAAACCCGTAAGTTTTAGTACACTGAGTTCTTCTGTTACAGGTCACACCCACCACAGGTTTAATAGTACCATTCACCTTAACAGAAATACCTCTTCACTGGTGCTGCTGGCCAAGGCCATGATGATTTATTACACGTGTATTCTGTCATGCCTGAATGACATCTATCTATTTCCATTTCAGGGCACCTTTCACTGTGGTATCTGGGCAAAAGCATGATGCAGTAATGTGCACAGATCAGTTATGTGATAATTTGCTTTAAGCATTACAACCATTTTGAGTCTTTTTATACACTCTTCAGAAAGGGCGGCATTGAAACTAATAGTCTTAAATTTTGTTCTAGGTGTTATGTGGCTAACTGACATTTAGAAATGAAGTCTCAACAGTTTTATTTGAACAATTGACCAGACCACAACAGCCTGAAGTCATTAACATCAGTGAAAGGAGTGAGTGCTGGAATTAAGCAACAAGTGAGCCAAACCTTCAAAGAAAATTAGAGAAAAATCTTGTTGTAGGTCAAGATTTGGAACTTCTGTTCCTTAGTTTCTCATGTATTGATTTGTGCCAAAATAAATGTGTCATAGGTTAGCAAGCATAGTCCTGGCTTGCAAAGGGGTGCTTACAGCTTCCTCTATGACCGGACAGAACCTATCAGCTGGCCAATTTGAATATGGACAATTCGTTGAGCCATGTAAAATTGTGACTGCCTCTGTGATGCACACTTAGGAATAGAAACCCTGAGGAAGACTTTCTCTCTCTCATTTCCGGTGCTGGCACAGGTGGCTGCAGGCCCCGTGTAGGAGCCAGTGGGCCCGGCCCAGGCCCTGCTCGGGCCAGGCTGGGCTGGGCCACAGCCATCCTGGAGCCAATGGGCCCCGTTCCACCCGTGGAACCCCCCGCACAGCCCTGCTGTGGGCAGCCGGAGTGGCTCGGCTCCCCCCCCCCCGCCCCCCCCCCCGCCACTTTGATAAGCCACATTCCAGCTGCAAGGCCGAGGTGAGATTAACCCTTTTATTGCTGTGAAGAGCTGAAAACTTGAGGGAAGAGAAAGAGGAGATGCTTAAAGCTGAAATTCTGTTGTGAAGCTATGATATGTCAGAGTAGCCATTGTAATTTCATGAAGATCTGGGGGGTGGAGTGTTCAACTCGTAAGCAAAAGCACCTGAACTGAGATAGGCAGATGCTGACACAGCTGTAATTTCATGAGAAGTTTGGACAAGGAGAGATGGAAGCGATGAGGACTTTTGCTCCAAATGGGAAAGGAGAAAACCTCAGTTCCTAGAGATGCTCCCAGAGATAGTCCTAACGATGAAGATGAGGAAGACCCTTTGCTCCCAGGGAAGGAGAAGGGCCTCTGTTCTTAGAGATGAAATGCTCCCAGAGATGGGTGAAGAGAACTTTTGTTTTTGAATGGCTCAACCTTAAAATTGTACCCCAAAAACCTTCAAGAGTGGACCCTCGAAAGCAGTTGTGGGAAAAGCTGCAAGTTGGGGGAAGAGACTCGCATGCCAGCAGAGAGACTCCTCTTCCTAAATGGACTGAACAAGGTTATTATGGAAGTGGTAAACAGACTGAACATCTTAAGGGTTGTCTTTTTACATTGTCAGTGGGAGAAGGGAGGAAGGTGGGGGGAGGAGGAGAGTTCTGAAGGTGGTACGATTTTTTTTCCCCTTCTTTTAGGTCTGTTAATAAACTTCTTTATATTCTTTCAAGTTTGGTGCCTGCTTTGCATTTCTCCTAATTTTTATCTCACAGAAGATAAACAGTAATGAGTATCTTGGACCAAACCACTACAAAATGTTAAATTAAAAATGTCTCCAGCATAAGCAAATTCTGCTATCTAGGAGACTTTTGATGGTAAACTAATAGCTGTTCTTCACCAAGCTTTCACAGGAAAGAAGAGCTGGACTTTTTATTTCTATTTGACTCTTCTTTCATGAATAGTTGCATAACTGTGAGTGTCACATTAAAATATCTATCCAGAAAAGACAAGGGCAGATTGGCTATTTCCTCAAGTCATTGGCATTCAGAAGACTTTGAATTTCCTAATTTTATCCATTTATTGAAGTGGTTTTGTAATCACTAGGGATAAAAAGGCACATCATTGAGTAATCTGTTCACCAAAGCAGAAGGTTAAACAGGAAATTAAAAGAACCCAGTACTTATCTACACATTCCTCAAGTCATGCTGGGAGTTACAAGGCAAAGGGATGCATTTCATGACTGGAACAGTACCTACCCTTTTGTCACATTTTGTCAAATCACTTCACTATCATATTAACATGAGGACACATGATGAACCATTATATATTTAAAATTCTGCTTTGCTTTGCTTTTTCTACTCTTCAGAAATATTTATCTTCCCACAGTGCGGATGACCAGACTTATACCGAATGCAAAGAACAAGTAAAAGGTGAGTAAAAAATTACTGCACTTCCGTCCTAAATTAGAGAAACAGAGATTTATGGAATTGGCAGCATAAGAGAAATGTCTTGTTCTTAAGGAAATCCAGTGTGTGAGGCAGAGTCAGAGCAAGAGTTTCACCACGGTAGGTCAAGATTTCCAAGAAAAAAAATTGTAAAAATAGTAACCCAAAATTAAAAAGGGAAACAACATTACTAAGCCACATTAATGATCTTTAGGTTTTCTGCTCTATAAAATGTCAGTTTGGAAGATTATTGCTTGTCAAGCTGGCTACTCCATGTAATCATTCCTTACACTGTCAGCTTTAATTGAACAGAATATAGGAAAGAAGACTAGTAATTTTTGAATAGAAGTGGGTAAAAATTGTTTTTTAGTTTATAAACCTACTGAAAAAAGAGGAGTACAAATAATGTGTGCCCAAAAATCTGTAGAACTTTGTTTCTCTATCTGTGGTTACAACTAAGGAGTTACCTTTACAGGTATTTTAAAGCCTTCATTCCTGGTATAAATGCAGAGTTGGGGTTCTCCTTGTGTGGGCATATTTCTAAGGCTGTATGCCAGGAGGTGGTCAGCTTGTAAGATGAAGACTAAAATCACATCACACATTTGAAAAACCTTTCTTTCTGAAAAATACTTCATTGGGCAGATTAAAATGAAGTAGTTGAATACAGTCTGTGGCAAGAACATATCTTTTCAAGAGAAAACAGATAGGAAATTATCTTTAGTCCTTGATAAATGTAATAAAGATTTAGTATCCTTGTTAAGAATGCCTCGCATTTAATTATTTTTGAAGTGTTTACGTTATGGCAATTGCTCTTGAACACCTGGTTCATTTTTGCTATGTGTAAATACTTAGCCCAAAATTTCTTAAACTTTGAATTAATTAATTTCCAAGAGAACTGCTGATTTTATATCCAAAACAATTAGTAGAGCAGTATAACTTGACAGCCACTCAAATGAGCTACTAAATATAAAGGTCTTGATCCTTTTCCCACTGCTGCCCTGGGAAGTGACTTCAGTGGCTCCTGGATTTCCTGCAGCACTGATATGCACCACAGCACTGCCAAGATGCAAGAAAAGTATTTTGGAAGCACCAAGTTCTTAGAACACTGCTAACCTTCAGATATATCATTCCTCTTCCATTCAGTGAAGAACGGAGCAGCTTTAGAGGAACTACAAATATTTCTGACTATTGGATATCCAGACACTTATAGAAAGAAACAAATGCTGATAGATTTTCAAGAACCAAGGACACTTATTTAGGGAGTCAGCCATTTGCATTTACACTGTTCTTTTTTAACACAAAAGCTCATAGAGCATCCGTAGTGGTCAGATAAAATGGCAATGTTACGGGTAGAATAGGTCCCACTGTGTCAAGATGAGAAAATACATCCTTAATTACTTAAATCATCTTGTTCAAACTGTTTTCAGAATTACAGAACTGAAAAAATTTGTTCCCACATACTTAATCCAATTCAATTTCTCCTTTAACTCAAACAGTCTCATATACACTTCACAGTTCCATGTACACTCCCACTTGGTATAAACATTGTACTTAGAGATTTAAGTCAGTAATGAAAATAAAAAGCACTTCAATAAAACTGGAAAAAAATATTTCACGTGTGCAGCAAAATCCACAGATTATGTAAAGTATCTCAATTTTCAACTAAATACATATGAATAGCAAAAAGTAAGAATTTTGTGGGTCGGTATTCTTCAGGTACCTTCTACTCTTTGAGTTTCTCTTACACATATTGAGACACTCTGCCGTGTCATTCAGCAAAACAAGTTTCATGACATTAAGTTTCCTGTCAATTCTCATACGTCTTCAATCTCAAGAGTCAATCTTAATGAGCTTTCAATATGTTTTTCCCCAGAACGAAGTCTTTCAAAAGTCCTACTCTGACATTTAACAACCAGTTTTGCCTATAGAAGATATTAACATCTAAAGAGATTAGATTAATATTTATTTAGAGCTCATACATTTGTCCACACATTATAAACATATTTCTCTGGGTTTATGGGGTTTTGTTTGGTTGGTTGGCTTTTTGGTTGATTGGTTTGCAGTTTATTTGTGCATGCGTTTTGGGTTTTAATTTGGTTCTTTT
Organism: Aphelocoma coerulescens; assembly: GCF_041296385.1. NCBI lineage: Eukaryota > Metazoa > Chordata > Aves > Passeriformes > Corvidae > Aphelocoma > Aphelocoma coerulescens. The sequence continues at coordinate 36,846,088 of NW_027184085.1, forward strand.
TGTTTAAATTGCCACTGTCAGATTGTATACTTAGATGTGTAATTTTCTGGATGTGTAATTTCTAAGTCATTTCTGTGTCTAAATTGTCTGGACCTTTGTCCTAAGTGCCAAATAGAGGAAACAGGTCCACAAAGCGGAACATATTTTTAAATAATTACATTTATCTCTAATTATCGACAACTTAATTCTTGTACTGTATTATTGGTAATCTAAAGTTCCTGATTTATCATTCATTATGTCTTTCCTCTTCCTAAAGCACTCCTGATATTTCTTTCCTCTTTATGAGCTAAGTCTTTTTATGTCACTACTTACTTAATACTGATACTGGTTATTTCAAATCTCCTTATTTCAAATGGAAATGTACTCCAATGGCTGGAAATTGTTTATGTAAAACAAGAAGTTCAGAGTTGATGACAAAATCAGTATGTTCAAGAAGGAATAATTAAAACTCCTTGTTAGAACACAGCAGCAAAAGAAGTATCCATTGTCCAGGGTTAAAATATTTTCTAATCTCATTTTCATCTGCACAAAAAAATTCAGGAAAAATAATAATGTCAGAAAATAATATTTTTCCACCTGAAGGTGGGTTCAGTGTAAGAGTTAGGCAGACAGACAGAGAAAATACACTTTTTTTTTAACCATCTCTTTCCTCTCTTTGTTCCAGCTTATATTTATGTTTTTACTTCATTTATAACCCAAGCCCAGTGCTGGACAAAGAACTTAAGAAGGCAAACAGTAGGGCTCAAAACTAGTGAATTTTGCATATTTTCATGCCAACAGCATCATTTTGGAAAAATGGGATTGTTCTCAAAACTTCAAGTTTTCCACTAAAAAAGAACTAAGAACAGATTTTCCATGCAGGTATGGAAAAGTACTCTGCATGGGTTGCTTGAAGCAAAAGTGACTGTAAGTGGAATGAAGAATTTCTCAGACGTCTCTCCACAGTGAAGTCTTGATCAGTAAAAGGCAGGAATATGGCCTTCTCATGACTAATTCCTCTATGTGACTGTATACCAATACCTTTTTAATCTTGATTTCATAGTATTGTGTTCTGAGTTTTCTCTGAAACCTACAAAAAAAAAAAAAAAAGCCCAAGGGAGTTCACTTGGGAGATATTTTTACAACATAAGATTTTTTCTGCTTTTGAGGTTTCAGGAATTGTCCCAAGTACAATGAAGCATATTTAAATTGCAGGTGATTCAATAAATATTTGCACTCGGTCTGGGTAGTAATTTTGATTTTTAAATATATATTTTATACAAAGATCAGTGTTTAGGAAAGGTAAGAAAAGCATTAGGCCAGCATAATGTAAAAGAAATAACTTCTCTGCCTTGAGATAAACAAACAAGCAGGGCAACAGCATATATTGCCACTCAGAGGAAGCTAGGCCATTTTGGTGTGTAAACATGAAGTTTAAGACCACATCCAGCTTCTTAATGATTTCTATTAGGTCATTTCTGAAAGGTCTTACATAATGAGAATAAGTAAATATTCCTTTATGGGAAAAAATTCTTTTGAAAAGAAAATTGAGTCTACAATGAAAATTGAATAATTAATTCAAACTATTGGACATTGTGTAATTTAATTTTTTTCTTCTTAAAAACCTAGTGACACAGACAACGAATTCCTAGCCAGTGGCATTGTCCATGGTCACAATTTGATTGAGAATAAACGACTCAAGAAAGAGCTCTTCAGGGAAGAACTTACCTTCTCTTGATTTTAGTAAAGCCTTACAACAGAGATTAAAGCTCTCAGCTTGACATTAGACTTCATAAAACAAAGGCTTTAATTTACAGTAGCAGTGCTCACATTCTATATATCTACCTGTCCTTTCTCTCTATGCTTAATCCTAAACCTCCTTCTTGCCAATTTTTCATGCCTCTTTGCCATCTCATTTAATTCCAGGTCCTGCCTCACCCGTTTCTGCCCTAGTCTAGTTTTGCTCTTTGGGTTTGCTTCTTACCCTTCTCTCTCTCTCTCTCTCTTGCTCTCTCTCTTCTCTCTCTCTGTCTGTCTCTCTCTCTCCCCCTCTGTTAATTGCTTCTTTCCCTTCAACTATCTCTCTCATCCAAACACTCTTTTGAAGTAATGGAAGAGACATTCCTTTCTTTCACACTACCTGAACACCAGCATGGGTGCAATGAGGTTTAAGAAAAATAACCCCTCTGATCAATTTTTGTGCCTAGCAACAGAACAGCCCAGAGCAGTAACCAGAGAGAAAATCTTATTTTGAATCTCAACACCCAAGCAGAGGCCATCACTGATGCACAGAACACCAGACGTCGTGGAAGAGCTCTGAGGATCAAGAGCAGGGTCTTTTTGTAGCCAGAGTCTCTAGAGAATTTAGCTGGCAAATATTAACACAACTCTATAAAGCACATGAAACTACAATGTGTCTTTTATCTCAGTGTAGGCAACTTTCCATAAGAACAGCTACAGGACATACCTGAAACAAAACAACGCCACAAATATTCATGTGCTGCATGTGTAGACCGCTGTGAGTACAGACAGACTATTCTCACCAAAGTGGTTGATGAAAATACTGTAATGATGTATTTCAATTAAACTTTGGCTGATTCTCAGAAATAACTGGAAGATGTTAGCTGAAGAAGTGTCAAAAAGAATTTTTTTTTGTTTAAATCTGCTGTAGGAAGACACTTAGAATCAAACATTTTAGTTGGACCTGGCAAAACTGTCAAATTGACAAGCAATTGAAAGAAGACCGTACAATGAAAAATCAGCTTGGGATCTCAGCTGCTGCCATCTCTGCTTACATTGCCTGTAATCTTAATTGCTACTTAGAATCAGTATGTTGTTTTCACTCTCTCTGAGATAATGCTCCCACCATTTAACTCCAATGCCTTAGTTTATGTGACCTATTTGCCAGTAGTACAAATGAGTCATCTATCAAATCATTCAAATTGTACCAAATAAAATTACTATGAAAGTTTGAGGGTGATATTTGGCTTCATCTTATTCAAATGCTGGACTGTCTTGCAACATGCATTATTAAGAGATTACCATATGCAAAACCCCATAGTTATCATGACTTTTAAAAGGCTGATCACATTTAAATTTATTTGCCTCAACAGCGCTTCAGTTCCTGGCATAATTACAATCTAACTAACAGCTCTCCAGACTTGCATGACAAACACCAGTGGACAGCAAGTGATTACTGCTTTAAAGCCAGGCTGTTAGCCTCCTCTCTCCAGCAATCATGGGAAAAATATGTGACCCCTAGAGAAGAAATCCTACTTGCAGAGCAGGAGGTGGGAGGATGCAAGTGTAGTGATAGTAAGTAAATACTAGTAAGAAAAGCCAAGAAAGTGAATTTATACACTAGTTAAGGAAAAAAAAAACCCTAACCAAAGACACTTCTGTCACATATGCCTGTTACTAAACATGATGAGCTTAATGAAGCTTTAGATGGAAATAAGAAATAAAAGCAGTCAACACCTTAAACATCAGCACCACAGTAGAGGATCCTCAACAGGAGAGTGCAGAAAAGACTAGAATATCTTTTATTCTCTATTTATTGTGTTAACCACCAAAAAAATTTTATGTGAGAAAGGATTATGGAAAAAAAACAAACCCTATCCTAATAGATCATATGGTTGGTTGTACTAGACGGTCTCATTTATCTCCATTGAAGGAGGATGAGACCTTTATAATTCACTTGTGGCTTCATTGCTTGTGAATTATGAGTCTTGCCCTCTTACTAGTAGGCACCAATCTGTTATCCCAGCAGACTGCTGTTGTTGTTATGCACTTTTTTTCCTGCCTTATTGATAGGTGCCAGAAGATCTTGTTTTTTTCTTATCTGCACCTCACAAATACAATGAAATGTACTTTTCTCTGACATAAAACAAGGCTGGATGGTTATACAAGGTATGTCCACCTGAAGTCCTTTGAGTGTCCTCTGTACCTCTTTAGATCCTTTAGAATTCAAGTACTAAATAATTTCTTAGAGCTGCAACATCTTTCAATCCTAAAATATAATAGTTTAATCTATTAAAAATGACAAAAAACATGCACTAATAAGTGTCAAATCGAAGACTTAACTATTCTGCTAACTAAGTGTTTACATAGGCTTATAAATAATCCCGTGGAGATAAATATACAAATATTTATGGACAAAAAGGTGCTAATGAGTGTGCCAGATAACTGTCAGCCCTGCAGAAGCAGAGGCCTCCTATACTGCCTTCATGCCATAGCTATTAGTGTCACCTAGTGCATGAAATTATCATTCCCAACAGGAGATATGCACTTAGATGCTGGCTCTGTTGAAAGTCTGGAAGTCATTTAAAGTTGATTATGAAGTACATATGGTAAATCCCAGTGCATAAAGTTGTTATTAAAAATATCAACTGGGCTGATACATTTAAACTGAAAAGTTTACAGTTGTGGTTTTGTATTTCATGTTCATTTGGTGATATTTATTCTGCTAGTGGAACTGCTGTAGAAATTTTAAAAGGCACCACAATCATAATGCAGTATTTGTAATGAATGTATGAAAAACAAGGATTTCCTTTTGTATATTATTTGTGGAAGAGATGAGTTTGTGGCAGATACCTTCATGCAATTGCAGTTTCAGACACATCATATTTTCTTTCAATTCTATCAGTTATTTAAAAACATGGAGTTGTTGTTGTCAGAAATAAGTAAAAAAAACCCCCAAATATGCCATTTAGTTTTCTTTTCATGTCAGAGTTGTTCTCTACTGCGTTGTTTAGTATAAGAAAAGAAAAAGCATCTAAAGTGGATGTGATGTTAACAACTAAGATAAAGTGAAATGGCTTTGAAACTAATTATTCCTTTCTGGGAAATTATGTCCTCTAGCATTTCAGTGAATAAAGTTCAGCATGGCTTGCTCATTTTTTTTGCTAATCACTTAGTAATAGCTCAGGGCAAAATGCCTTAGAACGATTCTTAGTTCGGTAAAACTAGGAATTGAACACTAAGCTAGTAAAAGAGACACAAAGAAAAAGTGCAGGCTCCTATTATTATTACATTGGACAGGGACAGTAAATAATTGACAGTTGTCACCTAGCAGTTTCTTCGTTATTCATGGACTTATATTTAGCCCTTTATATCAGTGCCATCTAATCTTGTTACATCACTTGCAGTCCTCAACTCAAACATTAATATGTCTGCTACTGACATGTGATACACACTGGCTTTTCAGAGATATCACAGGCTGCTGATCTGCACCAGTCAAGAGCAATGTAATTGCCACTGGCAGACAGAAATACTACTGCCAGATTGAAGAGTAAATAATAAATAAAAAATTTCTTCCAATACTGCACAAAGAAATGTCCATAATAAGAGAAAGATTTCTTCAATCACACCCACTGAATAACTCCCAAATTAAAATAAAAATAGACTAAATGCAAGGGTTCTATTCAATTTTACTGAGCACCTGTACTCTTTTCATTATACATCATATAGCTACAGAGCAGCTGTGTGGGTTACTATGAAGAGAAAGGGAAGATTGCAAGTAAGTAGTTCAGATTTTGCTTCTGTTTCTAGGTTTAAACACCTGTAGAGGAGAATCAACAATTTAACTGAATATACAGATATTTAGAAACAGGGCAAGGCTAAATGCACTTAAATTGCTGTTTCATATTATCACAGCAATAAAATGAGGACACAGTGACTGGTCTGCAAAACTCATGAAGAGGGAAATAAAAGGTGGGTTAAAAAATTAATACCTTGTGTGTCTTAGAAGTTTTCAGGAAGTTTAATTTTAATAAATGTGAAATAATTAAAAGTCAAAGTCAATTTAGTGTCATACCAACTGTACTGCCATACCACCAGTGGATATGTATCAGTTTGTAGGGAGCTTAAACATAAACTGTGACCAAGAAAGTGCATCAGGTTTGCTTCTAACTTGAGACAGTGCTGGTGCACATTACTATGAAGAAACTACAAGATGGGAAAGAAGAAGGACCACTGATTTATTTGTCAATGATTGGGAAAACCAGTGTGTTAAAGAGCCCATTATCAGCTCAGTGGGACACTCATCCCAATCCATGTCTCAGGTGAAGTAGAAGAATAGTTGGATGGAGTGAGATGAAGATGAGCAAGTCCAATGGATTGTGAAGATAGGAAAAAAAAAAGTGGAGAAAAGGAAATGGAAGATGGGAGAAAAAGAAAACAATTTGCTAGGAAAGGCTGTAACATACTACGTCTTTCCTGGATTGCTCCAAACTGAAGGAGTGTTTCTGTTCCATTAAGTTCTACCCCTACTACAGAAACCAAGCCATGACTTTTCTTTGATTTTAGGAAGCGAAATTTCTCCTCTCTCTTAGCTGACATTGACAAAATAATAACCCAATATTCCGTAACTCAGAAAAGAGTTGCATCTAAAATTGTCCTTATTTACTTCAAGTTCAATACAATTGTTTGTTACCATGTTCTATCCTGTGTTACTAAAAACCAAGGTCAGTGAACAGATAGATACAGTGGGAGAAGGAGCAGGTACAGCTGTGTTACATGGTAGGGGAGCTCTGTGCTTTTGATGCAACAGGCAAAATGAGGGAAAGAAACCTGATATTATGCCCTAGGTTTGTCTAACTATAAATAAACTTGACTCACTGCCAAAGGTAGTACACAAACAATTGTGTACAAAGATTAATTACATAGTTTTATAATAATTGGTAGCTCTTATGTATCAGATTTAAAGCCAAGACACGAACATTTAACAAAGACAATCACATAGAATCCCTAAATCATTTTAGGAAAGTATGTCTTTAATATTCTTTTGTGTTTTACTTGGCTTTTCTCCTATTTGTTCCTTGATTAAATAGCAGTTTATATTTGCAGAGGTTTGTTGTAGCTTTTTGCTTTTCTTTACTTTAAATTATGGCAACTACTCAACTCCCAAACCAAATTTTAAGACTCTAGGGTTTCTTGTGTGATGGTATACTGTACTGGAAGAGTCCATGAGAATACCATGACTTTCTACCTGTATTCTATGATCTGTAAAGACATCTTGAAATTATGATAAAGGCAGTTACCATATTAGAATAAAAGGTGGAATTCATGTTTAATAATTTAAAACCAGGAGACTCTGAATTTACATTCCCCTAATAACTTTGCTAATCATTGCCTATATTACTAAAAGCTTCTCTTTTCACTGGATGAGACAACACTGTTTTGGATTCTGCTGGCTCTGTGTTTCTATTGGATATGAAAATCAGGAAAGCTTTGTAAGATCCATCTATAGACACAGTCCCATAATAAAGTATGATAGCCTTCAGTTTCCAATGACACCCTGAGGTAAATACAAATTTAGATATGCATTAATTTATGAAGATTGGGAGTAGATGAACATGAAGTGTTTTTCTTTTGTTGCATAATCAGTAAAATACAAAAGAGCAGGATGCACAAAAGCAAATCCTTCATATACTGTTAAATTCTAATTAATTCCTGTCAGTCACAGTTTTTCATATTTTGGGGCAGACAGCAACACATTCTGGGGTGTTTCTTTGCTCATTTGCTCTAACCATATTAGAAATTTTGAATAATATCAGGAAGCAGAGATGGTTCTGGCATCAAATATTTTTCCTTCAATATTATGATAATTCTGTGTCTCTTCGTCCAGAACTCAGCTTTTCTGAGGGGCAGAAATTGTTTACTAACCAAAGGTTTCAAAAGAAACAAACCAACAGGAAAAAATGAAAGCATGGCTTGCAGCAGATAATATTAAATAACTTGTGTCCTGCATGTTTATCTTCCAGGATTCATTCTATGGGTCTTTAAAAGGTCATTATCTTTATAGAAGATTTTTAATAATTTATATTAATAGTCCTTTTGTTCATACCACTAGTGGGGATAGGTGAATGCAACAGCTTTAAAAAAATCCTATGAAAACAGAACTCAAGCATAAAAATCTGGTGGTTTTTGTTTAATGCTAAAGTTATTTAAAATAATTGACGAACAACTGCAGTCATCATATCTTGTTGAACTTTCACCTGACATTTGATAATACACTACCAGCAGACACCTCTGCTATAGTATTAATTTTGCAGATTTGACAAGAGTTTTGCATATTACTACATAATTTATATATTTATATATATAATTTATATATTAATATACATTATTAATTATTAATATTTCATTAGTGTATTTAAATAAATAACTAAACAAAAGACCACAAAGCCAAAAAGCCAAAACACAGATATGACAATTCCAGACATATCCAATCAGAAGCTGACTTGGACTTAGATTTATAGGGTCAGAGAGGGGACAAGGGAAGCAGTAGCTCTTTCATATCTGCACTCCTGTGCAATGTCAGATGAGCTGTCTATAGGAAACAGAGGCCCTCAAGTGTACCCAGTGGGAGTCACATTTGGCAAACATTTTAAACTGTTCATTGCAATTCAGGGAGATACTGCTGTTTCATAGCTGTATCTTTCAGAATGCTTCAGGAACTGGAAACTGGCCTCTATGCTGTTACAGTGAATCCCTTATATGATTTACCATGATCTTCTTAAGAATATCACTACAAAGCTGAGACTTGCTTTGTGATAAAGATGAATGCCAGTCTTTAGTGCATGTTTCAAAATAAATGGATTATATTAACTGATGTACAATTCCCCTCTCTCTCTGATTACTTTTAATTTGTACATTCATAAAGCCATGGATTACTAATAACAGCTATCAATCATTTTCCCTGGAACAGTTTGACACTAAGTACTAGAGATCACAGTGAGTTGTAATGAAAACTGTGCCTGCAGATAACATACAGACACAACTGCACTTCCTCCTCAAGGATTTAATAAAGAATACTACTAGCTTACACACCACCTCCTTTCCCCAAAATGGAGTGAAACAGCCTTTGAGCATAGACAGGAGTGGCCACTGGCGTCCCCTAATGAATTCCTAAAAGCTGTATGCATAACTGCTTTCTATCAGTCTGCTTCTGTCCATATGCTTGTCTGACATCCCATGTCACACACAAGGAAAGAAAGAACGAAAGTCCAAGGGCCAATATACCTGTTATTTCAATTCCAACAGAAAGCTCGCTGATGTTGGGTATTATTAATTGCAGTCTATTTCAAAGAAAGACTGTCGGATAGTATGGCTCTGCCAACAAACTTAATCCAACGTAAGAAGTTTCTGTGAGATCTGTAATACCAAGATATACCAGGCTACAGGTGCACAACTCTGGGTGAGGTCCCAGCAAAATCTTTTGAATGACAGACTCATAAGGGCCACATGAAAACTGTCACAAATGAAAACTGCACAGGATAATGTAAGAAGCTCTGAGCATCTGCCAGAGGAGCATTATGAAAATGCAAATACCTGGAACAGCAAGAATCACACTCATGCTGCATTTTTTAAGGGCTCAATTGTGTTAAAATTGCTTGTTTCCTTTCTTCTACTGTTTTTTTTCTTTCTTTAGTGAACATTTCCCTTTTGCAAAGATCGCATCTGTCATCACCTTTTCAAGTGTGTAGATTCCACTAAAAAGCAAAACTTAATAAGGTATAATATAACCCCGAAGTTTAATTCATAACCTGGATTTCAGAGGGTGCATCCAGTTCAGTTCTCCTTCTCCAGGAACAAGTCTGAGCCATTCTTATTTCCACAGCTATATTTTCTTTCATAAACTGAAAGACAGACAGAAAGGAAAGGTTCTGCCACTTCCCCCTATATACTCCCTTCAGCACCCTAGCATAGATGAAATGAGGATACCCTTCCTCAAGGAAAACACTAGAAAAGCAGAAGTAAAGTAGAATGCCTCGGTTTCTTGTCTCACCCAAAAAACCCAACAAAACAACCCCAAATTTCATTACTTAGCGATTATGTATTTATTCTCAGTGGTGGAGTAACAATGCAAGTGAGCTAACTGGCTACAGCACAGTTTAAGACTAGTAACAGCTGGAATATTTATTGGGTTACTCAGGTCAAAGCAGTCTGCCACCCAGAACTTCATTAAATGTCATCTTTGCCATTAAAAACAAATCCTAACTTGACTGCAGGGAGTGAGAGGATGTCTCCAGCACAGGCAGAAGCACCAACCTACTTTGTGTGTTGACTTTCTATGTGTGAGATATATAGTCAGCATTTCTAATGAATCTGCTTGGAGCGGCTGGAATATTATGATTTATAGCACCTTCCCACTCTCTATCATAGCATTTTATTAGATGGATGGGAAGCCAGTAGTAATGAGGTTAGGAATGAGAAAACATCCATCAAGCTTGGCTACATCTTCTCAGTAAAGACAACACACTATCTTGTACGTCACAGGCAGTGATCTAGGTCACGATGGTATAAAATGTGTGATTAAAACCAAGCACTTGACACTAGATAATAGGCATCTAGTTAAAAAATAGCTCTAGTGTTCCTGACTTTTAATTAAACCCAACTCATAAATATGCACTGTGGTAAATATACTGCAGAATTGGTCTTGTTTATATTCCACCACATAACAATTACCTCCAGAACGAACACTTTATTTCACTACATGCTGTTATTAGGCCAGAGAGAGTCTAAGAGACAGTCTAAAATACAAATGTTAAGCCAGTGATGTTAGGCAGGTACACAATGATCCCATCCACTTCAATTGCTTGCTCTCCTTCTCACACTCACTACTGCAGTTATCAATCTAAAATAAAGCATCCTTGATCATTTTTAGCAATCTTTCAAGGCAGCTTTTATTGCTTCAGTAATAACAAGGGGGGGGCTCTTAAATATAGAATGCTAGTGTACTGTAAATCTATCTCTTTAACAGGTTTATTCTTTTGTGTGTGGCTCATTTACAGAAGATTTTTTTACGTGGCTTTGAATAATGTAAACCTGACAGATTTGTGTACAGAAGCCACAGACAGTATGTAGGCACTTGTTCAGCAAGCTATTTAACTGTGCCTGACTTAAGTGCTTAAGTCATCTCATGGAGGTTAACAGTCAATTACCCATTGATTGCTAACTCAACAATTGATCAATAAAGGAGTACCCTCATGGCTTCAAGAAACAACATCCTTGTGCTGAAAACAGAGGCACTGGGGTCAAGTTCTGTATGTCAGGGAATTCTTGCAGCTATGAAGGCAATGGGAGGTTTTCAGTGCCACAGATGACAGTACAGGAGGAGATGAAGCCAGCTGTAGTATAATTGCTCAGTGGGACACATGGTTAATGAAGGCCCTCTGTTCTAGTAGCAAAAAGTAAGCATTTCTGGTTTTAAGGATATCATTCAGATCTACTAAATGAAGTACATTGATATTTGCTTAGTTGTGCGCAGGAAACAACCATGAATCTAAGAGATGTGCTACAATTGGTATGTACTTTGACTAAAACTCTTCGCTATTTTCCATTGTAAATGAAATAATATTTATCATATCTGATCAGTTATTAAAAATTCTATGGGTGTTGAGATAAAAGGGTGTAAAACTCACATGAAATATAATGTCTTCCATTTCTTTCTCTAGCTTTTCAGAAATACAGTGAATGTACCATTCTTAAATCGTCACAGGCAGAAAAAGTGACCTTTTATAATGGTGACACATCTTGCAAAGAATGATGAGTTTTCCACTGCAGCTGAATCACTGAACTTTATAATTTGCCTAGAACATTTGTAAATTTGTGATTTCTGCTGTAAACCACTATTTTTCCCCTCTAGGGAGACCTTTGAAGCATTTGCTAGTGGCCTCCAGGGAGGTGAATATTCATGTGATGATTCTTCTATTTCCACCTGCTACACCAAAAGAGATCTGTAAATACAGAAGATATGTTTCAAAGTTAACTTTTGCATATAATCAAAGTCTGCATTGCTGGGCCTTTTTATAGGCAGGGGAAGAGGAAATGGCATTTCTTATTTTCAGAGTAAAGAGAGCTGGATCCACAATAAAAGTATCTTTCAAAAATGAAACTGTTAAGTTGCTTCAGAATGTTAAGGATAATTTTTTTAAAGCTGTTACATCAATAAAAAGTACTATTTTTTCTGTGATCACAGAATGATGTGATAAGGGATAACAGGGGGTCAGCTGGTCCCACCTCCCTGTTCCACCAGGTTCATCCTAGTGCACAGGATTACATGCAGACAGCTCCTAATTATTGCCAATGAAGGAGATTCCACAACCTCTCTGGGCAATATGTCCCAGTGTGTGGTCATTCATTAAGGAATTTCTTCTTCATATTCAGGTGGAACTTTCTGTGCATCAGTTTCTGCCCATTGCCTCTTATCCTATTGCTTGGCACCACCAAGCAGAGCCTGGTTCCATGCTCTTGACACCCACCCTTCAAATACTCACAGACACTGATGAGCTCCCTCATCTCTCAGTTGGCACCTGACCAGCTACCTCAGCCCTCCCTCATAAGAGAGATGCTCCAGTTCCATAACCATCTTTGTCATTCTCTGCTGGACCCACTCCAGGAGCTCCATGTCTCTCTTGCGCTGAGGCACCCAGAACTGGACACAGCACTCCAGATGTGCCTCACCTGGACTGAGTAGAGGGACAGGACCCCTTGTCCTGCTGGCAATGTTCTTCCTAATGCACCCCAGGACACCATTGGCCTTCTTGGCACCCAGGGCACACTGCTGGTTCATGGACAGCTTGTTGTCCACCAGGAGCCCCCAGGTCCTTCTCCACAGAGCTGCTTCCCAGCAGATCAGCCCAAGCCTGTGCTGGTGCCTGGGGTTATTCTTCTCCAGTGCAGGACCCTGCATTTGCTTTTGTTGAATTTCTGACAGTTCTTCTCTGCCCATCTCTCCAACGTGTTGAGGCCCTTCTGAAGGACTGCACAGCACTCTAGACATTGATATTTGGTAAGAGGAGTACATGAAGGATTTCATTCTAATAATCCTAAAAAATACACAAAAATTCACTAACCTACTTCCCTACACTATTAGTGTTCTGCCGGTGCATAGTCCTAATATAGCCCTTTCCAGTATCATGCATTTAAGTGATTTGTCTTTTCTTTCATGTCATCATACTTATTTGACGTTAAATTATTTTCAGTATTTTCAGAAAATTATTGATATTTTGTTGGATGGAAATGGTGGCAGCAGCAATCAAGCTCACTCTGTCATATAGTGAGGTGAAATATATCTTGATGCTATATTAACAGCTTACTATTTGCAAAGAATTTTAATAACAGGATTAATTTGCCTCAACAAAAAAGATAAACTTGACTGTTAATAAAAGGTGTGTTATGGTGCCATCTAAATGCACCACTAAGACTTTCATACAAAACCAAAATTGTGTATTGGTTGAAGAAAGCACTGTTCAAATAGACCATGATCTGTCTACTTGCAGTCATCATAATCCTTGCAGAAAGAGGTTTATTATGCTGGCTTTTATTATGCATTCATTTTTCAGAGGAATAAATTACATGCTCCTTTTGCTGTGTTAATATTGCAGGCGACCATGGCTGCTGTTGTACATTCCCTTGGAAACACATTTTATACAGTGCCAATTAAGCAGGAGGTGGGAATATTGGCAAGAGGATTCCAGTATCTCAGCTAAAGGTCAATATCGTTACCAACCAGCCAGAAATTATTTAGTAATGGCTTGTATAGTCAGCACTGGGTTAGAGCCCAGCTTCTGCTAAGGCCTTAGTATTTAGAAGACAGCTTAAAATAAATATAAATCATGTCCATGACCTCCCCTGACCAAGCTCGCTTTTGTATTTTTTCATCCTTAGTAGTCTTAATGTTTCAGCACAGAACGAGTTCAATGTCTATACTGACCCTTAGACACTAAATCTGCACAGAGATTCAGAAATGTTGACTTCTCCCTCCCCTTTTTACAGATTGCAAGAAATTCTAACCCTGATCAAAAACTACATAAGGTCAGGTAGCTTGGACACTTTCTAGCATCTGAAGAAAAAAGCATATCTTCTTTTAAGGGCTATTCAGAAAATAACTGCCAATCTAACTTTTCTCTGCTATATTTAAGGCTTCTTAGTGTTCAAATGAGATTTTCACTTATCTTTCTTCACCGACTTCCATGAAAGAACTATTGAGACTTTATTGGTGTCTTCGTGAATGCCCAGAGAGATGTGAATTAGCAAGGTGAGGTCTGGTATGGTCTTTAATCTAAGACTAAAAACTGACCTGGAATGGAATGGAATGGAATGGAATGGAATGGAATGGAATGGAATGGAATGGAATGGAATGGAATTGAGAGACAATTTAGCTTTAGCAGGGAACAGGTAAGTAGATATTTTCTTGTTTTCTTACATCCCAATAGAAATGCCTATACTCTGTGTTCCCTGTAAACATGGTGACCACTGGGAAAAACAATACCAAGACTTTACTGCAAATGAATTTCAGCATGAAAGGTCTCACCATCATTGTGCACAATGACAGCAAAAAATCACCTGTACCTCTGAAGGATGAGATGCAAGCTGGGCTATCTTCCCCTTCATCACTCTCACTTTTTCCTTGCCTCTGTACTTTCTGGACTCTGCCCATTTAGACAGTCCTTGCTCATCAGACAGGTTCCCTTGCCATACAGGACTTGCACAATTAATAGAAATCTCATATTTCAATATCATTCTCAAGTTCTTCACAGCCTGGAAGAAGAAACCTGAAGTCTGTAATTTTGTCCCCACATGCCAACAAGGCATAAATGAAGAGAATTCATTCTTTGAATTCTTCTGTTCTGAAAGTCACCATCACTCATTAAAGTATTTTAATCCACAAAAATTCAGGCAGGTTTTCAAAGGAAAAATTTACTTTTTATTTAATTTTACTATTAACTGGGCTGAAACAAAAAGTTTCAATTTTTCCTACGAGCCAGGAAGAAGGAATCATTTCATATTTGCTTATTTCTCTGTATTTTTTCTATGTCAATAATATTTCTTCTCATTTTATATCTGCTAATAGAAGAGCCTCATTTTTCCTAAGCAACAGCTGACACTTTAAGGGCAGGTCTCTCATGTGACATGCCTGGACAGAAGCTGCAGGTGACTGTTTCATTAGACCACAAGGCTCCCCAGGACACCAAAAATTCTGTTTTATTAGAAAATTTCAAAATGGCTCAGATGATTACTCTTTCATTATCTATTTTGTAAGATATGGCATTTATCCTAGATTTTCGGAAATCAATTCTTTAAGGAGATCATTTCTGCCAAGGTCATGTATGGCTTGGACTTAACTCTTATCTAAGTAAATAACTTAAAGGCTGCCTGTCACCACTCACACAGTCTTTACTAATCCTTTCAAATTTTGAAGCACAAAGAAATGAAGCAGCAAAGAAAATGAAATTTTCTACTTACTCATGTCTGTAAACTTTGTGCCTCTCTGGAATGAGAGTGTGAGGCAGGTATAAAAGGACATTTGAAACTCTTAATCTGTACTTGGCCTGATCATAAACCATCAACCAACCCCAGTCATGAGTAGAAGGTATTTTGATTTTCTAAATTTTCAGAAGCCAGGTTTTTCTTAGATTAGGGAGTTAGGATGAAAGAGTTAGCTGACAGCTTTTCCACCCCTCAGACTACAACAAACTCTTCTGGAGATCTCCTGTGAGTGCCCTAATACTCAAACTGCATTATTGTGATGTATAAACAACCTTAATTTCTTCCTCTCTACAAAGGGTTGCTATCTTGATGGTACTACAAGATTAATGTGAAGAAGAATCTATTTGTGCAGATGAGAGTATTAAATGAAAAGTAGCTGAGGTGAGGTACATTTCTATCTGCAAGCCCTGAATATCTAAAGGATAACACCTCTATTACAACACCAACAGCAAACAATATTATGATTTTTTTTTCATTACTATCTTTTGGGAAAAGACAAGAAGTACAAGTAGACAGAGCAGCATCTTCCTTGAAAGAAAACTAGGCTTTTCTATGTGTCACCTCTCTAACAAGAGTCCCCACAGTGCCATTGTGTTTACTTTCTTTGCATAGAAAGGCTAAACAGTGAGAACCCTGGTGCATAAGCTCTTCAACTATTGAGATATTGAATTCTGATCTTTAATAAACCAACACTGATTTACTTCACTGCTTCTGTTTGCTTAGTTAAGCTCCACTGGCATAGGAAAAGGCACATATAATTTAATCAGATTGCTTTTTTCATTTGATTTTTATTAATGCAGCAAGGAGGCATTGAGCTCAGTGAATTCTCTCAGTTCTCACCAGTGTAATATACCACTTCCTTCTTGAATGAAATTTTCAAACAACAGCAAAAAATCCTAAAGAAGTACCAGAGCTTATGCGGAGTTGACATGAGGTCCATTTCAATGGTACATGCTCTCCTCTTTCAGTCTTGTATTAAAAGTATACTTTGTGGAATAGATGACAGAGTAGTTAAAGTGAGTGTTAAATGCTCTCATTTCTGTGGGGTTGTGATAGACATGACATTCTGTTTCCTCCTAGAAAAATCCCACCAGGATATCTATGTAGCTGCATTATGCCATCCAGCATCCAGCACAACCTGCTGCTCTTAGCATTAGATATTCTAGATAAATATAGTACTGTTGAGCTGTCACAACTGGAGACATACAATTTTCAAGTTTTACAGTTCACAGCAGCTTCGGACAAATATTTCCCATTTATTTCAGGGTCAAACTTTCAAAAAGGCATTTGCATTCATTTCTCTGTGCAGAATTGTCATGGTGGTTTTAAAAAACAAGTTTAAAATAAAGCTGAGCACGTGTAAGGGTGATTTCATGCTGTGCTTTTCTGAAGACACTTGCACTTTGTGTAGAGGAGAGCTGACAATAATCCTGGAGTTTTCATTGTTCAGTTACCATTTACCCATTTTCCCATCAGCCAATATTGTTTATTCTGTTGTGTTATTCCACCTCTATCATATTTGATTATGTTCCACCTTGTAATGTGAAGACTGAACTGGAACACACATAATATTATGGGAATATATATCTATATCTCTATATTCTTACATATATGAATAAGAAAAATAATGATTTTAAAAGTTGCAATCTCTCAGGAGCATCTGTGTGATTTTATTTTCAATTGCAATGTTATGATGTCCGCCTTCATTGAGGAGTAAGCAACCCATCTGCTTTTTCTTTTCGCCTTGAAAGAATGTACAAAACAGTGACATTAATTACCAAAATAATACTTCCTCTGTGACAGCAGAACTTCATACTAATGAAAAAATCTCACAGGAAAAAATAGCAAGAAATTAGGAAATTATACCTCTTTCTTGGTGTGGATTGTCCTTTACAAAAAATTGTTTGGAAAGTGACATTATTTTAGTAGTAGTAATAGCAGCAGCAGCAGCAGCAGTAGTAGTAGTAGTAGAGTAGAGATTACTTTTCAAGTAAGGCATGAACCATGCTTCCATTCTCCCAGGGTAATTTCCATTCCAAAGCCGCTAACTATGCCCAGAAACAAATACAACTTTGTATATTCTTTATCACACTTACAGCAATCCGAGTGAAAAGTGAGTGAGTTTCTGCTAGAACTGCAGACTGACACATCTCCATGTCTCTCAAAAGTTTTTAACACAGGTCATAATTTTGTTCTTAAGTCTATAGAAATAGTTGCGTTGTTGGCTTCTTCTTATGACAGATCTCTGCTTACTTTTCAATCTATAATTATTCTACTTCAGTCTATAGGTGCATGGCATACAGATTGCTGGGATTTGTAGTAACTCTTTCACTGAAGCCAGCAAGAGTTTTATTACCTATTTCTCTGAGTATTTAAAGAAACTCTTTATTTTAGTCTATGTCCATGTTCATATTCCCAAGTACTGAATGGCAAGTAGATAAGATAAATAAAGGAAAATTAGTAAAAGTGCACAGCAGCAAAAGTTTGTAGCCACAACTTACAAACTTAGGGGAAAAATAAAAATACAGATAATTAATAATATCTAACTAAGAAATTTTAAGTATCTAGAGGCTCACAAGATTCTTTACATTATTCTGGGTTTTTTTTGAGAAGCTTTTATGAGTTTCAAATAAAATGTTTAATGTTTCCTGAAGCAGTTTCTCTAAGTTACCACATCACTAGCCAAAGCAATATATTTTTAAAATTTATAATGTTATTAATTCCTTACTATTATATATCCATTATCAAGACCAAGATTTCAGCCTTTCAACATGTTAGAGATAATGCCTGGAGATTGTCCCATATATTTTTACCACAAATCATCTTGAAGGTGCTTTCATGCTCTAAACCCATAGTTTCAGAGACAAAGCTACCACCCTGTCCATTATTTCAAATTAACAGTAATAAAGCCCTCTAGTTACTTTCAGGAATGTAAGAACATTGACCAACACTAAACTTCATTATCCTCAGCTCATTGATCTGTATCACTTATCAAATGCCTTCTGCCACAGAGCTTCTAGCTGTGTGGAGACAACTGCATTGATAATATGATACTAGGCTGACTTTTGTGTCAAAGAATCAGTTTCTTGAGTTTTCACATGTGAAAGTAGCAGCTGTGTTCTGTTAAATCTCTAGGTTTTACAATTTAATTTCATATGACGATTACAACAAAAGATATAATTTCAAAAGCAACTTTTGTGGAAGGTGGTACAATGGAGACCTCTCCAGAAATATTCAACTAATGATATAATTTGTAATCAAATGGAAAAAAAAAAACAACTTAAAGCACCCTAAATTCATTTTTTTACTCCATTATTCTGTTTGTCTTGCCAACAAACCATATACAAAATAGAAAATAGTTACATGGAAACATTTGCAGGAACTTGTTCCCATCATGAAACTAAAATGTCATTTGTCATAGCAAACCAACTGTCACTCCCTTCTGGCAAAGGGCTCAGTATTTGCTCTGCTTGTCTGCCCACCTAATGGGATAGCAGAATATTGCTGCAATGACGGACCATTTGTATACAAAATCTTGCCTCCAAGAGCAGTCCTCCAATTTAAACTCGAAACACCCACTATTTTGTTTTCTGGATGGTGTTCTGAACAGTGTAATGTGAAGTCTTTTGGCGCTCTACTTTTAAGCGCTTACAGGCAGGCTTTCAAACATATATATTTGCCTAAATGTATAACATTCAAGGGGAGTGAAACATGATATGTTAAGTGTTTTTAGGAAGGTCTGGACTACAGTAATCCTTTTAATAAAATGTCCACAATATTTTCAAAACAAACCAGTAGTTTCCACTAAATCTTCTCAAGCAGAGGTGCACATATCCCCATAAAGGATTCCACCCTTGGGACCAAATTGGGGTTTTTTTGCAGCAAATAAATGTTATGTCTGTTTCTTATGACTATGGTCAAAGAAATTGTAACAAAATTGTTTACAATTCTTTGTGGTTTGGGGTTGTTTTTATTTTTTTAAAATACAGATCAAAAATTATCTGTTAAACGTAGTCTATTTTAATAATAAGAAAACTGTGTTACACACTTGGATTCTCAGTCTTTAATTTGGCATTCTCTAGGCAGCATCCATGTGCAGTCCCTCAATCTCCAATTCTGAGGCATAATCCCATGCAAGTACAGTATTAAGTTCCATGGTAAACCTGCCAGAGGAGGGCGAAAAGGATTAGACTGCTGCAGCTTAACAAAGATTCAGTGAATGTGTCACTTTAAAGGATGCCAGGTTTTGACATGAATAGTTACTTGCAATCTAAATGTATTACTTATCTAAGTATTAATTACCTACTGAGAAAAAAAAAAAAAAAAAAAAGACAGTTATCCCACAGGAGTAGCCTGAATTTTACACTACGGTCATTTGTAAGTAAATTTGCAAAGCTGTGCAAAGGGAGCTAAGGATAAACCCTATTAGTGAATAAATGGATTTGCACATTTTTTAATTGTATGCAGCTTGGAAAATGTACCTTTTCATGTCTTAGCCTGAGGATCCAATAGCTGCTTTAGAGCTGCTGCCTGCTAGTACCTGGAAAAGATGCTAAATATCTACATTGCCTCTAAAACATGGCCCAATGTACAAAATTTCAAAAAAAAGAATATGTCAAATTGTTTTTTTGCTAAAGGTGTAGAAGATACCTCTGAAATACAAAATAATGCTAAAGGAGAATGAAGATAAAGGTGCCTTCAAATCCTAGTAGAAAACTAGTTACTGGGGGGGGGGGGGGGAGAGATTCCCCATTTTTCAGACATTTCCATATTTTTTAAAGATTTTTTGTCACCAAAAAGTGACAAAAAGTCATTTCCCTTCCTCCCACTTCATTCAGTTTTTGCATTTGTAATTTAAAGGCTATTATCTGTTCCATTGTCTCTGTATCACTTCCATTTCTCTCCTTCATGAACATTTTGATGTCCTAGAGCTTCTGTCTAAAGTGTTAAGTCTGTGTTTAAAGTCTCCCTGAACTTTTCACAATCAGTTGTTTATCTTTCTTCTAGCAACTTTTCCCCACATTATTACTTTCCATAAATTTGCTCTGGCAGATATCTTCATTCTTTCTTCCTCCTTAGGCCACCTATGAGTACTTTAAAACTCTATCATCATTCTTCTAAGATCTATTTCTCCACATATTCCAACTTAATGAGTGTTATTCATTTGCATCAGCTCTGTCTTTCTCAGGTCACTTTCATGGTTTTTCTTCTTTTATTAACAAATCCACCTTCTGCCTCAGTCAATATTATCCATTCACTGGTTGTATTGTAATGGCCTTTTACATCAGTACTCCTATTTTCAAATTAATAAAATTCCTTTATTTTTCCTCTCTAATGTCACTAAAGTTCCGTCTTTAATCCCCAGCCTTTCGTTAGCACTATTGTCCGTACTCCAGTCTTTTCTCCCAATAGCCTCTCCCCTGTCTCAAGCTTCTACCATCTACTCCCTTTCAACAGTGATGTTTCTTTAGCCTCACTGTTTTTTCTTCTCTCACTCTCCTTCAATCCTCTACAAGCTAGTTTTCAGTTCTCCTCACCAGTGAAATTACTCTCACTAATGACATTTTACGAGCTACAGTAAATAATTTAGGGGCAATGTTAATAATGCACAGGAAAGAAGGAGAGGAATTAAGAGATACAGGAAAAGAGAAGTTTCAGCAGAGAATCACAACATGATTGAGAGATACAAAACACATTTTTCCCTATTACCTCTTCTCCAGAGAAAAATATCTCATATTCCAAGACTGATATATAAAGGGAGGCAAGATGATGCCTGATGCTCAATATATGAAGGACAGAGAAGTGAGAAGAGGTTCATGGATCAGGCTAAAGTTAGAGAGAAAAATCTTGCACAAAGCCAAATGGGGTTTTCTTTACTAGAGCTTGAACAGAATTAAGTGTGACTAGCAGCCTTGAGAAGGGTTCATGGTTTCATAGTACTTAGAATAAGACAGGCGCCCAGAGATTATTATACTCTTTGAGTGCTTCCTATTTTTTAAGTCAATACATTTCTCAGGTACCACACACACTTTAACTGACAGCAAAAGTACTTTGTTTTTTCATCAATACTAATTGAAGCAGCTTGATTTAAAATGCATTATTTCCAGTAGCAGCTCAAGTATTCAAGAGCTGTGTCTGATTTAGCCTAGGTATTGCTGCTGGGAGGGGCTAATAAAATACAAAGTGGGTAGAAACTGTTTTCTTCTATAGCATAGGGACCAAACAGCAGAACTGACCAAGTAATCCCTAGAAAGTGTGAGCAAACCAAATATTTTCTTTGGAAAAACTTGCTTTTCTGGAAGGATAATGTCTTTTTCCATGAGACAAAACTTGCAAATTTTCACTCATGTGAAAGTGAAGTTTCACAAAAACTGCTGAACCAAGTTGTCTGCTCCTGAAAAGATTAAAGGCAAAAATATTTACTGAACTGATACAGTCTTTCACCATAAACAAGGCTGGAAAATTCCTGCCAATATCCATCTACCTACTGATTAAAATTTTCCAGGTGGCCAACCAAAAAATCAAGCAGGTTCTTTCTCAAAGAATAATAATTGTCATTAAAACCCCTTTTCACTATCAGAGTTCTGACTATTGTCAAGGGCTGGGTTCAATTCCTTCCACCTCTCTTTCAAAAAACCCCCAAACCCAAACTTTCCATGTTTCAGCCTGCTAGAGATAGCAGAGGATATTTTCCATTATAACAAGTGGGTTAAAAAAATGCAGGATGCTTATGAAACTTTTTGTTTAAATTTTGTTGAAATAAAACAGGAAGAACCCT
The DNA here is from genome assembly GCF_041296385.1 of Aphelocoma coerulescens. Lineage (NCBI taxonomy): Eukaryota > Metazoa > Chordata > Aves > Passeriformes > Corvidae > Aphelocoma > Aphelocoma coerulescens. Next base: position 36,868,121 of record NW_027184085.1, read on the forward strand.
CCCCAGCTTCACCAAATGAAAGCCAGTGAAATTCTGTATTTATGTTGTTAGCTGCAAATAAAGCATATGTAGCAATGTTAGCAATAGGTAGTCATGTTTTGCCCTGCTTCTGGAATTAGATGTCCCTTTTCTTCCCATACACACATGAGGATGACTAAAAATACTAAAGGTCTTTAACAAGGGCTCTTTGTGCAAAAAATTTTGGTTTAGGCCTTTTCCCCCCTCTCCCTCCTCCCCCAAGACATTGACCATAATGCATCACGTATGAACCCACAACACGTGATGTGAAACTATTTAGTCATAGATTCACAGAATCACAGAACATGCTGAGCTGGAAGGGACCCATCAGGACTATTGAGTCCAACTCCTGGCCCTGCACAGGGCACCCTAAGAGTCACACCATGTGCCCAAGAGCATTGTCCATATGCTTCTTGAACTCTGTCAGGCTGGTGCTGTGTCAACTTCCCTGGGGAGCCTGTTCCAGAGCCCAGCCACCATTCAAGTAAAAAACTTTTTTCCTGATATCTGACCTAAACCTGCCCCAACTCAGCCTCATGCCATTTCCTCGTGTCCTTTCACTAGTCACAAGAGTGAAGAGATCAGTACTTGCCTTTCAGCGTTCTGCAACTCCATTCTGCACTCCACTACATCTTTAACATCTCCAAAAGTCCAAGAGAATTGTAAAAAGATTGCTTTTAATCTTCTAAGAAATACTTTATTTTAATCCTTTCCAGGTGTAGTTCTCAGCTACTACTGAGGAATAAATCTTAGCTGGCTTTGTTTTATTTTTTTCCACACCATATTATTAATGTATATTAATGTACTTAGTATATACTCCTTTTCAACAAGATGCTTTGTGGAAGAGTTTTTTAAAGCAGCTGTAAAATAATCTTGAGTATTGGAAAAGTTTCTATGCATAAAGTTTTTAAACACTCTTCATATTAGGGAGTCAGTTAAGAGAACTGCAAATAATACCTTAGATTTTCTCAAGTTTGCAAATATTTTCAACTTCTATTGTCATTTCCTGAGATGTTTGAAATCACTTTCTGCTTCTTTGCTTGTGTGTGCATCACTCCTTTTGACAGATATCCCAGAGATGGGATATCTTACACCTGTTTTTTCTGACATATCTCCACCAGGTAGCTCTTTGAGATGAGAATTTTATCCTTCCAGAACTATAAAAAAATGAGCTTATCCTTGTTTTCTGGTAAGTGTTGCTAGTGCCTCTTTGCCTCTGAGAATGTTTCATGGAAACCAAGTCTGAATTTTGAAATGCCTGAATTTGTCTTAAATTCCATATAAAAGCACATGGTAGGGAAAGCACTTCTGAAGTTACTTGAGTAAGTAACTCAGTTAAATCTTGCCTCCAACTATGCTAACTTTCAGTGAGGTGTCTCTCTTATGAAAATATTCGGCTAACCCAGATTGACAGGTACATCTTTTGTTGGAAGCATAAACTCACCACCATGTCACTTTAGTAGAAGCAACCTAGATTCTCATAAGAGAAACCACTACTTCTTTCTAAACTTCATCCATTTGCCAAGACAACACAAGTCCTTAGTTACTGTGTGAACCTGCACAGCACATTTAGAGACGACTTCCCTTGGAGCCAAATATTTTGGTAAAAATTTCCCTAGTGCTTGCCTAGATCAGCCAGAGTGCAGTAAACTGAACTGCAATGGGATATCATGAGTTTTGTATGGAGAAGTAATAAGCAGAACTAGAGGGTCACAATGGTCAGGAGGACCTTTGCTGGATTAATAACAGGATAGACAAAGGTCACACTGCTCTAGAGCTAATGGTGCATCTGAACATCAGCTATGGCCAGTTCCACCATTCCCCTAAGCTGCAGACTTGAACACACTAATGAGAGAAATAACACTTAGAAAAAAACGAACAGACCCATGCCCTGAAGAAGAATACAGACGCAGACTATGCTGCAGTTTCTGGGTTTCTAAGAACATGCCCACTCTGGGTCTCCCGAAAACAGAAAGCATGTAGCTTTCTTCCTCATGTGCCTGGTGAGCAGGGCAATGGGAGAATTTGAGGCAGGGGCTAAGAGCAGTGAGCTGCCTCCAGGTTTTTTCGGTACTCATTGAATCACACCTAGGCAAAAATCCTCACATAAAGCACAGACATTACAACCTAACTAATTATTCTACCAAGCACTCAAGAGTTTTCATGTTTATTTTCCAAGGTTTTGGTGTGAATTCATTAATTAACACAGTAAATTTGCTAATGAATATTTTAATAGTGTTAATATGCTGCATATGCAGATTGAGTCTACAGAGTGTCACCTGGAGAAGAACTGCTTCAACACTTGACTGATTTATGATGCAAGTTTTGTTTTGCCAGTCTTTCCCTTCCTTTAGATCATTAGGTGACATTTCAGTAATAATAGTGTCCTTAGACAAAGTCAGCATGGAAGATGATTTCACACAGCTAGTGAAATATTTTTAAAATGCAAACAAAATGAATTTTTAAAAGCTTCAAAATAGCTTTGGATTCAGAAAGCCCTTACAATTCATGGGCAGTTGTCTTTAAGAAAATTGTTCTTAAGTTATGCATACTTCTCATTCGTCTATTCAGAGATTTCTCTGTCTCTTCTACCACATAGTCTGTATAATTTAAGGTGACTCACTGTACAGGAAAGTTCACCTTCCATTAAAATGTTTTCTTTAGTAAGCACTCTCCTGGAAGTGCTGTAGTGTAAACATGAGTGGCTACGAATATGAACATTTATTAAATAGTGCTGATGAATTTTTCAATACCTAAGGGAGAGCAATTCACAGCTCAATCATTCAGGCCATTTTAAGTGCTGCACAGGACAATTCCACAACATCTTCCATTAATATTTAATTGCCCATTTTATTCTGTTTACCTTTTTGGTTAATATATAATTTAAAGCCCTTCTACTAAAAAGGAGCGGGGAGGGAGGGAAGAGAACAACTGTTAGCCTGCTTTTAACAAATCTCTGGTGAGAGCTTTTCCTTCATTTAAAATTCATTGCAAAGAATTTTTATTTAATATCAGTAACACAAACTCCAAGTATTAAAGCAAAACTTGGAAGCAAGTCTTGCATAACAGTCCTGACATTGACTTAAATTTGACTGACACCAATTTCTGACTGGCAGCCTTTCACAAAGCACTCCAGAAGACTGGGATGATGCCACACAGCCTGAGCACTGGAAGGAGGTACAAAAAGTGTGTGGCAGTGTTACAACCCCTGTTGCACAAAGGTTATTCCACAGGAAGTAGTATTCTTCAGTGTCTTGGTGGAAAGGGAAAAGGGATTGGAAAATGTAAGAAAAATATTTGGCTCAAAATTACAAAAACAGGGAATGTTTACAGAGAGATATATGACAATGTGGTGATTAGGAAATAAACTGCTAAGTTAATGGGCCTGAAAGTGCTTGGGTACTGTGAAGTGGGTAAAAAAGCAACAATCACGTAAGAGTGTTGCTCTTCCTTGCCAGTCATTGGGACATCACAGCTCACCACAATCATCAATCTCATATTTATTAAAAACAGTAAAGAGCTCATTTTTAAATTTGGAACAAAAATAACAGCAGTGGTACTTAGGCTTTGGTCATTATTTTGAGAATCACAAGCAAACTCACATGGGCTTAAATATTGAAATAAATGTGGTTGTTCTGAACTTTTCAGTAGCTGTATGTTTGATCTTTCACTTTCTGTAGTCTTTAATATATTTAAAACAGATTAGGAGTTTATGGCCTAGAGTAGTCTATCACTTTTATTACCTCCTGCCTTAAGATAAGATCATTGGTTTGCTGAGAAGCTTTTGAAAAATAATAAATAAATGAAATAAAATTAATGGAAATTAATTCCTTAAATTAAATTCCTAAAAATTAATTCCTTCGCTTTTCTGGCTCACTCTCTTAATTTTCTTTAACAATCACTCAGGGTATGTCTACATATCATAATATCATGCTGTGGAGGTATATCTAGATGTGCTATTAGAAAGCTGGTGCATTAACCAAGCATTTTCTCTGGATCCAATATGTCTTATTTTTCCGATTTATGTGCAATATTAAAGACTAACATATACGTAATCATGAGATCAATGCCCTACTTACATAACATCCTAATGAAAATGAGAAAATGTGAACACAATATTCAAAGTTATCATGACTTCAGCAGCTATATTTAAACAAAAATGCAAGGAGAAACAAAAATCATGATGAGAATTAAACAGTTTATGTACAGTCTTTAAGATATATCTAGCACAATGCATAAAACTGGAAAATGAAGAAAAATATTCTGGGAGGTATTGAAAAACACCTGAAAGATGACATAGTCATTGGTCACAGCTAGCATGGCTTCTTGAGAGGAAAATCCTGCTTATCAAACCTGACATCCTTTTATGACAAGGTAACCCACCCATCTGATCAAGGGATGCCAGATGATCTTTTCAGATTTCATTAAAGCCTTTGATACTGTCTCTCAGGACCTTCTGGACCTAATGTCCAGCCCACAGCTGGATAAACACATCATGGGATGGGTGAGCAACTGGCTCGTGGGTCAGGCATAAAGGATTATAGTGAATGGGGTGACATCAGACTGGGGACCTGTCACTGGTGGGGTTCCACAGGGCTCCATCCTCGGCCCTGTGCTCTTCAGCATCTTCATAAATTACTTGAACACAGGACTGGAAGGGATATTGAGCCAGTTCACAGATGATACAAAACTGGGAGGAGCTGCTGACTCCCTTGAAAGCAGAGAGGGCCTGCAGAGAGACCTTGACAAATCAGGGGGCTGGGCAATCACCAACCATATGAAGTTTCCCAACAAGGGAAAGTGATGGATTCTGCACCTGGGATGGGGCAACCCTGGATTTATGGACAGACTGGGAATGAGATGCTGGCAAGCAGTGCCATGGAAAGGGACCTGGGGGTCCTGGCAAGCTGAAAATGAGTCAGCAGTGCCCTGGCAGCCAGGAGGGCCAACCCTGTCCTGGGGTGCATCAGGCACAGCATCGCCAGCCGGGCAAGGGAGGGGATTGTCCCACTCTGCTCTGCACTGGGGCAGCCTCACCTCGGGTGCTGGGGGCAGCTTTGGGTGCCACAATATGACAAAGACATTAAACTATTAGAGAGTGTCCAAAGGAGGGCAACAAAGATGGTGAAAGGCCTTGAGGAGAAGCTGTGTGAGGAGTGGCTGGGACCACTTGGTCTGTTCTGGAGAAGAGGAGACTGAGGACAGACCTCATTGCAGTTACAACTTCCTCTTGAAGGGAAGAGGAGGGGCAGGCACTGATCTCTTCTCTGTGGTGATAGTGACAGTACCTCAGGCAATGGCCTGAAGTTGTGTCAGGGGAGTTCAAGAAGCATTTGGACACTGCTCTCAGGCACATGGTGTGACTCTTGGAGATGGTCCTATGCAGTGACAGGAGTTGGACTTGATGATCTTTGTGGGTCCCTTCCAAATGAGCATATTCTGAGATTCTCTGAAAATGTTTGTATTTGCATATATTATAAGTTCATCAACCTTGAGAACAGATTAGGCCTATACCATGGAATTATCTGTGACTTTGCTTCTTTGTGTTAAAATCTCAAGATAACAGGGTATGCGTCTCTACCAATGAACTAGGTGAGAACAATTAGCATTTGTGTCTCCAGTAAGAGTGGGCAAGGACAACATGTTTAATCACCAGATCACGAACAAGCAGTCAATATGATCCTGTGAAATGTCACTCTGTATTGGAATTCTCAGACTTCATCATTGTCTAGAAAACTAACCCAAGTCTGGCTGAAGTTTAAGGGAAAACCATATCTAAAAAAAGCAAAACAAGACACACTATTCTACCCCAGCCCCACCCACCCTTTCTCTGATCTTAACAGACAATATTTTAAATCTTCAAGACTTCCAAACAACAAAGTTTCAAGAAAGTCAAGGTCAGGAAACAGTAATTTCCTCATGAACAGTGCCAGTCATAGGGATGCTTTTCCTCCTCTTCATGATCAGTGTCCTGTGACTTGCCACTGCTGCTATTTCCTACAACCTCAGGGAAAGAGTATGTGGTGCCTACTTCCACAGCTCTTTGGTCTCTTCTGCATTTGTACACTGAGTAAGTGCCACCCACTTATGGTCTCATTTTCCCTATCAGCTAACCTAAAATGCTAATATTCTGCAACATGAGGGGCATGCATTGTGAGATGTAAGCCTATGCTGCCTGAACTCATGAAAGCAATACTTAAGCTATATACTTAATTGTTTAAATAAAATATTCTATTACCGACTTTGATATAGCCTGAAAGTATACAAGAAATTTTGCTCTGTTGAATTGTGGTTTTTATGCCATATATAGTTTCCTGTTCTACTCAATAAATAACTAGATACAATTGTTTTATTTACATTTAGCCAGATGGTAAAATGGATTTACCAGTTACAAGCTACCTGCAGAAATCAGAGTAACCTATATTATTTGAAAAATACTAGTAATCTTTATCCAATAGTCAGAGATGGTGTTTGCTTGTTGTAGTGGGTTGGGTTTGCAACCGGGCAGAAACACCAATTTAGCGTAGTGGTTTGGTCTAAAATACTCATTACTGTTTATCTTCTGTGAGATAAGAATTAGGAGAAATGCAAAGCAGGCACCAAACTTGAAAGAACATAAAGAAGTTTATTAACAGACCTAAAAGAGGGGAAAAAAATTATACCACCTTCAGAACTCTCCTCCTCTCCCCACCTTCCTCCCTTCTCCCACTGACAATGTAAAAAGACAACCCTTAAGATGTTCAGTCTGTTTACCACTTCCATAATAACCTTGTTCAGTCCATTTAGAAAGAGAAGTCTCTTCTTGCTTGTGCTATGAAAACATTATCACAAGGAGACAGCCACCCACTTCCAAATATTGTTCAGTCCATTTAGGAAGAGGAGTCTCTCTGCTCACGATGTGAGTCCCTTCCCCTGACTTGCAGCTTTTCCCGCAACTGCTTTCGAGGGTCCACTCTTGAAGTTTTTTGGGGTACAATTTTAAGGTTGAGCCGTTCAGAAACAAAAAACAGAGGCCCTTCTCTTTCCCTGGGAGCAAAGGGTCTTCCTCATCTTCATTGTTAGGACTATCTCTGGGAGCATCTCTAGGGACTGAGATTTTCTCCTTTCCCGTTTGGAGCAAAAGTCCTCATCACGTCCATCTCTCCTTGCCCAAACTTCTCATGAAATTACAGCTCTGTCAGCATCTGCCTATCTCAGCTCAGGTGCTTTTGCTTGTGAGTTGAACACTCCACCCCCCAGATCTTCATGAAATTACAACAGGATACTCTGATATATCATAGCTTCACAACAGAATTTCAGCTTTAAACATCTCCTCTCTCTCTTCCCTCAGGTTTTCAGCTCTTCACAGCACTAAAAGGGTTAATCTCACCTCAGCCTTGCAGCTGTGCAGCTGGAATGTTGAATTTTTCTTATCACAGTGGAGAGGGGGGGGAACCGAGCCGCTCCGGCTGCCCACGGCAAAGCAGTGGGGGGGGTTCCACGGCTGGAACAGGTCCATCGGCTCCAGGATGGCCGTGGCCCGGCCCAGCCTGGCCCACGCAGGGCCTGGCCAGGCCCTCTGGCCCCTACATGGGGCCCGCAGCCACCTGTCCCAGCACTGGAAACAAGAGAGAGAGCTGGGGGGGAGTCTGTCAATTCTTAAATGTCGATCACAGCTTTAAGTGGCTTAAAGAATTGTCCATATTCAAACTGGCCAGCTGATAGGTTCTATCAGGTCCCAGAGGAAACTGTAAGCACCCCTTAGCAAGGCCATCCCTTCTGGGAGTATGCTTGCTAACCTATGACACTTGTTCAAATCCATTTTAATCTCTGAGCTGATGAATTCATGGAAGCTGCTGTACTTTTTCACCTAAGAAATACAGTCTTTCTAGTTTGGTTTATGTAAGTTTTTCTAAGTTTTTCTGACCAACACACAGGCACTACACACTATCAGTCTTCCCACTATCTGAGGCTGTCTGCAAACTAAAGCAAGGAGAAATAGGGGGAATTAATTCTTCTAGTTTGGTGTCTATTTGCGTTCTACTTAATTACAAAAATTTGTAGTTTATTAAATTATCAGTCTATTATTATCAAAATTATATTTAGCTATTTTTTTCTGATTTTTTTTGTTTGTTTCCTTTATTGCACTGTAAATTGCGAAACAAAGATGTATAAAAGCTGTTTCCCATCTAAATTTCACAGTCCCTCACACTTCCTTCCTAGACTTAACATGCCACTTGTTAAATATAGTCTGCTCACTGCATCCTCCTATTAAATGCATTCAAATTCTACTCTCTTGCTCCTAGAAAACTAATCCTAAATGAGGTTAAAAGCATCACTGCTTTTTAAAATATCTTTAAAATCAGATAATGTGCCTGTTATTTTCAGTCTGTTGCCTCAAATTTCCCTGTCATTAGAAGTCATTTGATTATCAAACCTCATAGTTTTACTGGTAGATGATCTAAACCAGTAAAATATTTTACTTTTGGAATTGATAGTATGTTTCATTCAGTACTGGTTACACAGCAGAAACTCTTAATTCTTATCACATGCTTGTAGTTTTTTAGAATTTCTCTAGTCCTTTCCACAGATTAGATGAAAATTTCAAGGATACAAGAAGATAATTTGGATCACTTTTGCCATATTGTACAACCTCAGCTAAAAGTAAATTGTTAAAAAATCTTTGAAAATTGCTTCTGTATTCCCAAGGAAAGCACACACAGAATTGTTTTCTGTTTTCCTCTCCCAAAAGAGTGAGCACTTTGTCTGCATTCCATCCTTCAGAAAATCAACTCACTCTAAGATGTTTAGTTGCCCTTATTCTGTGCTGCCATAAGATGACAAAAAAATGGAGTGAAGATAGACAGAGTGGGGCTTCTCTCAGGAAAGTGGTTCCTTTTTATTTCCTTTTTTGGGTATACAGTATACAAAAAATGTAGACAACAGTGTAAGTTAAAAAGTAATCACACTACATGTCATACCTCCTCCTCAGGACGAGCCTTGCCAGTGCTCCTAGAAATCAATACACTGGTCCTACTGCACGTAAAATCTGTTTCCTCTTTGTTAGACTGTCACTGTTGGGGCAGTCACGACACACACAAACAGTGCTTCTTTCAAGGGCCAAAAAGCTGATTATTAAAAAAAGCAGCCTCTTTTATACACCTTTTGTATGTTATCATTCGGGTTACAGATTCATTGGCTGCTAAACTACTACAATAGACTCATTGGCTATTACTAACTACAACATACTACCATTGGCTACCTATAGTATAAGCATTCAAGCATTCAGAAAAATAACAGGCAGATATGATGCTGTTTTCTCCTTCTACGGTTTAACTTTCTTGGTTCTGTTGATACTATATTCTCATGGGTAAAAACTAATTGTTTTTCTTCTTATGGACTTTTCTCATAGTCCTTCTCTAGCCAAAGTAACAGGCTTGAGCCATAATTTTACAAAGGCAACAAGGCCTTCATTTCATAAGGTTTTACTTAAATGCCACATCAGACCCAGACAGCAATCCTGACACTGTCAGGCTGGGTGTTCAGAGACTTCTGTCTGCCAAAGCTTCACCTTCTGTTCTGTTTCACCCTAAGGGTAAGTAAGACATTATATTCAGTCCACCCACATAATAATAACAACAGTATGATTCAAAATACATTCAAACATTTGAAATGGTTCAGTCACAAATGTCAGCAGAAGGCTGGATCTGCAAACTTGTTATAGCACACACTTGTGACAACATTGTTTAAATATAAATGAGAAATGTTACTTACAAATGTCACTAGAAATGTTCCTTAACTGTTGACTCATCTTATGCAAATACATTACCTCCTTGAACCACAGTGTGCCATCTCTATCCTTCTGCCTGTGTGATAGGATCACTGCTAAGTTGACTGTAAGCAGCAATTAACAGTGAAGGTTTCAAAGTCCCTTCATAAGCATAGAAAGCTCTGCAACAGTCTGCAATAAAGATTCACAATCTTTGTTCCTATATATGTCCAGGTGCACATCTTTATTGCAATTCCTACATGTAAGCATCATAGTTTGAACCAGCAACAGTTTTGAATAAATTTGTGGAAGAGGGATGATCAAGACCATCTTTCCAGTAGATCTTTCTAGAAAGTTGACAATGTTCAGGTAAAAATTAATTTCCAAGCCAGACTTAGAGCAAAATGAAGGAGAAAAAATTAAAGGAAAATTAAAGGGAAAAACATTTACTTTAGAGAGTTACAGGTAGAATTAAAAAAAAATAATCTGTTCATTGTGTAAACAAAAAAAAAAGTGTTGTTGATGCCCTCAACAAAGTTCATGCTTGGCCTGGCTTAATTTGAAGGTATGTTTGTTATTGAAAGTTGGATTTTATCATTGTGAAAAGTTTTTTCTCTCAAGGATGATTCTTCTACATTTTAAAATATTACTGAATAGCTTAGGAGGCTTTCTTTTCACAGCAAATGTTCAACACTTGTAGGCAAAATGGGAAGGGGATGAGTTTTAGTTTTAAATTATGTTAATCTAAAATACTGGATTGTCCAGACTGATACTCATCAGAACAGTTTCTTCCTGTCTGCAGCTACAACTAATGCTGAGAAGAAGAAGAGATAAATTTGTGTATTTTCCCTTAGAGCATGATTAATAAGATGACTATAAAATGTATATATATCTTCATATGGAAATTGCACACACCTGCTATTTATCACTTTCTATGCAAATGCTGCAATGACTCTCTTTCCTTATATGAGTTTATACATAGCCTTTTAAAAATACTAGAACATAAGGCATATGAACCTAGGATTGTGGTTTCATTTTTTAAGCAATTTTTTTAATCTATGTTCTCATGTTCTCATGTTCTACTGTGTTTATAACCAGTGGCATAAATACATTACAATGATCTCACACACATTTCTAAGAAGAAGTGGAAAAGTATTTAAAATTCAGATATTTTAACTTAATGATTTTTCTCAAGTAACCTATATTTATGCAATTATATTAAGTCATTCATTCAACACATAAATATATACACTTGTGCCACAATATTTACTTATGACATTCTTTATTTCCAACAGACAAAAAACTCGTTTCTTTGCAAAATCTTGAAATTATCTTTGGAAACAAAATCTGTCTCTGCACTAAATATTTTTTTGAACTGAATTAGAAATTCCCTGATGCATTCTCTCACCAGTTAGGAACAAAGATACATTTTTACAGATAATTCCAAAGAGTCTGCTTGGCTCAGGTGTAAGTACTGAGCCACAAAAAGCACTACACACTGCTTATGACATCTGACATAGAATGTCTAGTAGTGGGATAAAATACAATTAACAGCATGGGTACTCTTCTTCTGCATCTGAAAGCAGCTTAGAGCAGTGAAATACACCATGGATGTCTCATCCAAATTAAGTTGTGGAGAAAATGGGATACAATTAAAACATATTTATAATTTCCAATTGAGTTTATAAGAAAAAGAAATAGCCTTTCTTACTTTTAAATAGACCTGTTCTCTCTAATGTAAATCTTCATTTTTGGCAATACACATGCCTTCCTACTCTAAGACTCATCTTTCACGGCTTCTCTAGGATAGAGAAAAGAAGCCAAAGTATATTCTTCTGTACTTAAACAGCATGCACAATAAGCATGTCAGCAAAACTTATAGGATAATGAAACAATGCTTTCTTTTAGCCATCTGTCTCTTCACATCACTTTCTTTAATTGTTACAATCTGGTTACAGTGATTCATAAGAAACAATATTAGGTAACATTAATAACAGTATTTAATTAGATGGTTTAAGATCCAGTTTGGAGTTTGACTGCAATTAGTTTAAAACAATCGGAGGTATGCATGTGTTATTTCTTTTGCTTTGCTTGACTGGCTGCTAAAGGAGAGGATGATGTGCCTACCAAGCCCTGTTATTTTTCTTCCAACTTCTCCCTTTCCCAACCCCCCTCCCCAACTGTTACAGCCAATGGTAATTTAGATAACATCTAAAGCCTTGCCTGACAAGGTATATTCAAATTACGAAGCAATCCTTCCACATAGAAAGACCTTGTTTGCTAGATTAGTTGTGGATTGGCTCTGTTTGACAGCTTGTTTGCAAAGGTGAGCTATCTGCATTTCTAACGCAAGCAAGCATCATTTAAGGAAAAAATAGAGATGTCATTTCTCTTATTTGTCACAGAGTTCATGTAATATTCCTTCTCAGTTTTCTTCATTGTTTACTTCTTAGGAAAATAGTAGCAACTGTGTACCTTCGAATGAGACACCTAATTTTGTTATGGATGAACATAGTGTTGTGACAAAACAGTGGCACAGCTGTCATAACAGCTGTCACACATTAATCATGACAGTGACAAATAGCATAATTACTTTATCTGGAATGTCTAACATGCAACTCAGTATGCACCACTGCAGCGTAAGCATATCAAGCATGGTTTAATTACAAGACATCAATATAGGTTAGTCAGACATGGTCTTGGAGACACTGATACAAAATGAAAATAAAATTATTTATCAGTCCCTTTTTAGGAACACTCAAAGACCAATTACTTAGTCTACAACGTAATTTGAATCTCTTTTCCTAATCAGTCTCCTTGATGCCAATTCTGCATGGTGAATTGAGCTCTGGCACGCATGTGTTTCTGACCCAAAACCTCAGCTATGTACCATGTTCAACGTTTCTTCCAAGATGGCTTAAATGTTCACATCTGTCCCACATCCTTTAACTGAACAAAATGTAGCAAAATAGCAAGCTTCATTGTGTGCTGCTGTGTAAAACTTCTTTCCCACAGACTTCACAATGGAGACAGAAGTGTGAAGCTTGTGTCACAATGTGTGCATTGGGTTCTGCAGTTAGACCTGCCAAGGCTAAAGTACTGTGTAGCAAGAGCCCATTATAAGGACAGCTACCACTGAAAAACACTAATCCTGCTCAGGCTTAAATTTCAAACAAGCAAAACCATTAAGAGGTAATTTTTTTTTTCTTTTAAAACCCTATCCGGTTCAGCGTTTCTTTAATATCACTCCCTGGGTCCACATGTGTACACACGTTAGCAGCTGTTTTGTTTAGGCTTTCCTGAAGATAAAATACACACATAAAATCCTGTTGCCAAGGTTCACTTTGCACAGCAAATTCCACTGGTAATTACCAACTCATAGTATTTTTACTTTTTGCTCCAGATTTGTTAAGCTCTGCATTTCATTGAATTCACTTATTGAATTTCTAGGGGCAGTTCATGAATTGTAGTGAAGCTGACTCAATGAAATATTAATGAATCAATTTCCATAGACATGGATTCATTATCTCACTGGATGGCATCAAAAAACACAGTACTGCAGGCAGTATCCTTACACCTGCCTGCCAGAGGATTTCATTTTATTATTCAATTTTTAAAGCCCACACTCAGTCTTGGTAAGTTTACACTGGGAGCTTTTCAATCTCTTGCTCCAAGACAAAATTAAGGTGGAAACATTGTAATATTATTTAGATGAACCTCAGTAATCCATCAAATGTGACTTCCTATTAACCAGCAATGCAAGATTTTCAGTGATTTGTTCTGGAAGCAAAGTCTTTAAAAACACAATAAATTCCTTAAAAACATGAAAGCTTTTTCTCTACTTTCTTCAATAAGAGGTATACAGGGAAAAATGGCGAAATATTTTAGTAATTGGCTTCTGGGATTAGAAAATTTACACCAATGAATCCAGGATTTAATGACTGGATTTAATCTGTAGTCTCCAGAAAGGCATCTTGAAATTATTTCAACCATACAGCTTAAATTTTAAGACATCCCATGGGTAGCCTGGGATGGCTTCCATAATTAATCATCTGTTCTTTAATAATCACATATCAACCAAAATGAACTGCTTGCACCTGAATCTTCCACATGCTTCAGGTGTGTAACCAAAATCATTGTACTGACTTCCTCTAGGATAACCACAGAGGAAAAACGTCGTATGGCCTATCTCCACCAAGTCCTGGATTTGGCGGTTCTGCACATGAGGTTCTGCCAGGCTCATGAAGTAGAAGTCATACTGTCAAGGTAAACAGCCTTCTTTGTTTTCAGTGGAGTTAAACTTTAAACTATCTGAATTTCCTGCACAGCCATCTTTGTAGGGTATCCTTTGGCATAACCACCTGCAAGCTAGAAGATGAAATTCCAAAATCCTTCCTCACATACCTAAGATAGTTAACGAGGAGGTCTTCCTTCTAGAAGGAGGTTCTAGAATAGAGGTTCCTCTATTTCTGTTCATCAGATACCTAACAGAAGTACTCTCCCTAACAACAGGAACCAACAGGCTTTTGGTGAGAAAATTAGCAGCTGCCAATTGTATTTATCTCTTTGACTAAGAGGTTTATTATTTATCTTCCCTGTTGCAGTGCTCATGTGGCAGCACTGATATTGAGCAGCTGGACAGATTGCACCCTGGAGCCACATCTGCAGCTATATAGATCAACACCACTTTCATTGCCTCAATGCTGGAGAAGTTTATCTTCTGTCAGTTAGATTTACTACCTACTTCATGAATTGTTAAGGGGTTTCCCTTCCCCTCCTCCAATTTGATTTTAAAAACATGTTACTGTAATCTGATCGTTAACAGCTGATTAGTCAAGTATTTGTTTTTTTTTTCTCTAATTAATGGGGATTTCCAGTTGGGTTTGCAAAGATGAATCTGGAATGGTGAAGAGAATAAAAAGTGATTGCTGAATGAAACTGGTAAATAGCTGTAAAAGACTGCAAAATACAGACCAGTAAAAATTATACAAATACATGAATGTATCACGGCTCATATCTGTTTCAGTAATTTCTTAGTATTTGAACTGACTAATCAATAATTACTCACATTAGGCTTTCTTCCTTGAGAAAGTTGAGTACTAAATTGTTTGCTTTCCATAAAGAATAACAAAAAATGCATTCTGATGCCAATAGCAATCATATCCTAGTGATATTCTGCATGTTTTTCTAACAGCTTATTAAAGGAACTACAGCTTTATAATGCACCCATGAACCTACACAGTAATATCAAATTTTTTATCCAGATAGCTGTCATAGTAGCAAGGCAGATCCAAGAAACCATTTGGGCAAGTTTTTGGGGCTAGTAATGGCTTAAAGATAATAGCTCTTTTTCTCCTCTAAGTATTGTAGAACCTGCCAACTCAGATGCAGCAATATGCAAAAGGCAGGACATTGAACTGTCTTACCCCAGCATGTATCCAGTCAGCTTGTAATTGGAACATGGCCTTCCCCCTTTTTCTCATTGACATCAATGACCTGCAACTATATGAAAGTAGAACTCTTCTTGTTTTTTTCCATTTCACTCCTTACAAGATGAAAAAAAGTTATGCCACTTTCCCACTTTGGAGGACTATAAAATAAAATATTTGAAAATTAAACATTCTCAAATTATTTGAGTTCAACTCAAGAGGTAAAATTAGTGGTTCTACACATACCAGTTGAGATCAGTTTTCATATCTGTTTACAGACCAGAGATGTCTTGTGTAATGTAAATCTCCAAAATAATTTTCTGTCAATTGTTGTCTCATCAATTGTTTATTATGTTTGTATCAAGTTAACAGCACACATATTGGATTCCTGCACTATCCTTCTCCAGTTAATAGCTTTGTGAACCTAAAACTGGAAGTCATGGGTCCTATATCCCACAATTTAAGATAGCTACATAATGACAGAGTTCATCAATGCTCCTTGCATTTCCATGAGATCAGATCTCCACTGCGGCATGACATGTGTTAGCCCAAAGGAGAACTCCAGGCAAAACCTGAATATCTGTACACAGTACAAAAGAGTGCTGCAATGTATTCAGAAAACAGAAACATTTTCAAAAGGAATGAAAAGGATCAGAGTATAATTTGATGTATATTGAACATATCCAAAACTTTTTCACTCGGTATAGGCTTATATGAAAAGTGCTGGGCAGAAGTCCACCAGTAACATTGTTTCCAAAACAGAGCTTAGATGGAAGATGGGTAGAAGAAAGAAATCAAACACTCTACATGCTTAATGATAAGCTAACTAATGACGTGGAAAGTTCGTTCTTTCCTTCTCCATAATTTCTAAATATTAAAAATAACTCCGTTTCATCAGTTCTTTGGAAAAGATACTCGTATTTCAAATGACCATTTGCAGCAAGTTAAGGCTTGAGGGTTTATTTTTCATGTTTGTAACTGCAGTTCTAACTGAATTTTTTATCAAAGTCCACAACTGAGTCACTAAAACAAAATTCAACAAAATTTTATGACAACAAAATAGACATAGTTCTTGTTTAAACATGTTTGTGTTCAGTGATCTCTTATTTTTCATCATGGCTAGTTAAGATTTCATTCTGGCTATCTGGAATATATATTTCCAATGTTTAATTGAGCTCTGTGAATTCCCAAATTAAAGCAGCACTGTGTTTTTATACTATAGCATCCAGTCAAGTCTTGTACATAAAAATATAGCATGAAATAACCAAGAATAGATTCATTCATCTAAATAAATTCAGTGCAGGGAATGCTGCAAATAAAGTAGGTATCAGGTTACCTAGACACCTTAGAAAAAGGTTAGCATATTATTTTAAATATCCCATCAATCTTTATAAGTTACAGTTGTGTTCTGTGTAAAATGACTGATTTTAATTCATATGTTATTCATGAATATGTCAAAGGTATACCCAGAGAGATACCTAGATAAGGAGAAAACCCTTGTGACCTATTCTCATTCCTTCCACGGAGATGAGAATTTTAATGCCATGGTGTACATGTACAGTTTTATTATACTTCACACTGCACAGAAGGACTGGGCAACAACAGGCTGCTGGAACAGTCACCATTTTAACAAGCTTTAGTTAGATTCACCAACCCTTATATTTGGCAGATTGTGGCCATATGGATCTGCAGACATGATTTCCTGTTCAGCCTTCATATCATAATGTACATTGTAGGGTGACATGACACATCTAAGCCATGTGCAGGACTCCATATTCCTCACTGAGTTTTCTACCACCTAGTCTGGTCTGCAAGAGTGACAGCAAAAAATTCTTCAACATTTTAGAGCAACAGTACATTTAGGCTTTCTTTGGACATGAAATGTTCTGAGAAACTGAGAAGCTACCTTTAAGCAGGTATTCTCTAGCAGCTTGCCCTCATGTCTAGCTGTGTTTCCTCTCTGATCCCCTAGTGGTCAGTCTACATGAACTTGCAATCTTCTCTAAATATGTCAGTGAAGATGAACATGAAAATACTGGGTTTTGCTGTGTATGCAGATCTACAATAGAAATACTAACAATGTCCATCTGCAGCAGAGTGTATTTTTTGTTAGTTATGAGATATCTTTCGGAAATGAGGGTGGAAGTAAAGAAAAGGACAGCAACAACACTGATGTTATCATGATGTGGTAGCAATGTTTCTCTAAAGAGAATATTCATGTGGGTAGGCATAAATAGTCTCCATTGTCTGAGTGGCTATTACAGAACCAACAGACTGAGGAGTATTTTAAAAAGTGGGCCTGTTTATTTTGCCTCAGAGGAATATGGATCATAATTTGAATATTTCAGGGCAAAGGATGATAAATTCTTGAGAGATGTGTTGTGATCTATGTTTTTGTATCTTTTCATTAGAGCTATCAAATACAGGCCTAATTATTAAATTATTAGATTTTAGAAAAATTCTTCATAGCTGCATTAAAGGTGCATTTATATTTTTTCAGGTTAATTCTGAAAAAGCTCTACTGAAAGCACAAACTCAGTTTTGGAAATGTTCACATGTGTATAATGAATAACTCATAGACAATTAAATGAGGGTTAAGTATGTACAGGCTAGAGACTTCTGGCTTGGCTTATTTTTGGGTGGGTCTTGTTGTGTTTCTGGGTTTGTTTGTGGGTTTGTTTTTGTTTTATAAATTATTGCCTAGGCATAGGGCAACATAAATACTCCCTTATGGTTCCAGACTTAAGCAAGTGTGAGTTCCTCAACAATATAAATCTCTCACTCTGACACTTTTAGTTTTGCTAGCTGAGAGATTTCTGGGGGTTTTGGGTGCTGCAATTGTGCTCTTAGAGTCATCATCAAAAGAAGCAACAAGCACCCTGAGTATGAAGCTGCATTCAAAATACAGGCCTGAGGCTTTTAGGTCCTTTGAAAAATTAGACTATTATATTCTATTTTGTCATCTCAGCTTGATGCACACATGAATGCATCACTAATGCACCATGAACAAAAAGCAAAATTGTGTTACAATTAGTCACTATTGTAGATGAAGAGGAGATATTTGGGAATAAGTTTTAAACAATTTTGAGACCACCACGTCCTACTTATATTTCTATACCGCACAAAATGGAGGTGTCATGACCAGATTCTAAATGTTCTGTTTGTTCTACTAGGAGAGACATAAGCACACTTAATATTTGAGGATAACAATCAAACATTCTCTGGCTTAATGCCTGGGCACATGGTTTAAATGGGTACACTCTTATGACATTATAACACATGTTCTTTCTCATATTGCTATTTAATTTTTATTGTAAACCATATTTAATAATAATGCAATCATAATAGTAATCCAATGATTCACTAACAGTAGTGTCCTTAGCATAATAAACATTTTACAGTTCAATACTGAGTCTCCTAGCAGAAGGACATAAAACTCCAGCAAAACAGAAAAAGAACTTTTCAGCTGAACAGATCACTGACCTCTTTATTGTCCCTTAACAGCAAAAAGAAATATTAAGCAAAATTTACTTTGATTAAGTGAAACTTACTTTAGTTTAGGAAAGAAAAATGTTATTTGACTTTGTAGAATAAGATTATGCCAGGAAGTTAAGCTGTCCATGGCTATCCTGGGAAGCAGTTTTGCTGAGCTTATGCTTTGTAAGATCTATCCCATAGAAAAGCCATTATTTTTTTTCTAGAGAATTATTTGGCCTCCACACATGTTAACTAGTCAAAAAAATACATATCAGAAGAGATCGGATCCCATCTGCACACATAATGTGTAGGTCCACACAAGCCTGTAATATTATGTTATTTTACAATTTATGCTGAAACTTCTGCTTTTTATTTCTCTTTGAAGTTACAAATATCTGTAGTACTCTTAAAATAATTACTACAGTAAAAAAAGTTCCTTTAAGCTACTCTAATTAAAACTGTGTCAATGTTTACCTGATGCTTACACTGTGCTGAGAAGGCACTATTCTACAGAAGTGATAATTCATTCAACAGAAGCAGAAGATTTAAATTGGAGAAACTGGGCTAAAATTTGGGCTAAAGTTTTCAAGCACCACGCACCCCTGAAACAAATCCCTAAATTGTGGATGTAATGACAAAAGCTAGTTAGATACCTGTACCCACATCAGAGAAAGGAGAGGGTGAATGAAGAAAAATGGAGAACACCTCTGGAAGATCTGATAAATTGGAAGCATGTGGCTTGGCATTCAAGTAAAAAGTCAGCCAGGGTCCAAAGCCAACTGAGAAACAAACATGCATTCTGCATAATGTTACAAGGGAATTTTGGAAAGCTGAACACATAGAGAGGGAAGTTTGTTTATAGCTAAAATAACCATAACAGATGTCTAGAAAAGAGCTGCTTGTGTGAGCCATCATTGCTAGAATAGAGCTTTCCTTGCTTGGAAAAACATTTAAGTGGCATTTCCCACATGGTTAAGAAATTTAATACCTTCTCTGAAGATGGAACATAAGATCTACATCTGAGAAAGCTCTAGTTATTATCAGCCATTCTGACACCATCCCATGGATGAATCTCTCTCCTCAATGTACAGGGCTAAGAAGGCAGTTCTCAGTCCATGTCTGAGTGGCTTGACAGGTTGATGACTGCCCCTGATGAAAACATGGCTAGAACATGCATTTTATGAACCTTTGTATTAACTAACACAACTTGTTTTCCTTAATTTCTCTCCACAACCCTGAGGCCATTAAACAGTAGCTTATAAAAATACCAAGCTATTTATATCAATACTTATTCACTATGAATCTAGTAAATTATGTTGGAGGGGTTTAGCTTGTATAAAAAGTAAATGAACTATTAGAAAAAACCAGAAGCGGGGTGGACCAACTCTTTAAACTTGATCCCCAGGGGTTTCAAAGTATCTAAGACAGAAGGTGACCTTTACAACAGTAAAAATTACTCAGGAGTTTTCAGAGAAATACCACATGCTAGCTTCAGTCCAGCAAAGGAACTCTGAAGGATGAAGCAGGTCCATTTTATTGGAGATCTGCTATGATCCATGTGTTAATAAAAATTGTGCAACTTCTGCCCCTACTACCTGAAAAGGATAAGGAATCCACACAGCTCTCTTTTGTATGCACTGCACAAGATAACTGAACAAGAAGAAACAACCAGGACATCTATTACATATCTCTTTAAATGAATGAATGAAAAGTTTGTGCTGGGCAGCACTTAATATCCATTAGTGATTATGCATTATTTTTCAGGTCTAATATCTAGTACATTAAAGAAAGAAATTGAAAACAATATGATGGAACCATGAATTCAAAAAAGCCTTGCCAACCTGTTACAAACCCTTGGAACAAAAGAACCTCTTATAAAAAAACAGGATTGAAAAGAAAAAATGACTGGGAAAAGAAATTGAAAAGGAAAGGAAATTACTACATGTTACTATAACTGGGACAGATTGTATCAGAGGATTATTAGAATTTGGAGGAAAACATTATTATTTTCTAAATTGAATTGGATTATTTATTACAGTTCTAAGAAGTATTGAACACAAGGAAGATTCCAAGCAAATATTAGATTAGACTGGGAAATAATATAAATGAAAGAAGTGGCTCTGAGATAAATCTCTATACAAACATTACAAATATTAAATTCTCCTTCATGTAGCTCTGATCTGATAAGGATAGCTTTACATTTTCTAAATACCTAGTCCTGTAGTTCTAGCCACTACCCATGTAGAAAAACTATTAGCCACTTTCTGATTGCAGGAAATTTCAAGTTCAGTAGAGGTACTACAGAGAAGGGATATTTTTCAGTCCTAATCAGGTCCCATCTCACACTTCATTCATACTGCACAGACCTTCTGTGTGAACAGATTTTCTATATTCCGTAGATGAGAAAATGACAGGCAATGGTATCTCCTTTTTTTGGCATGGGTTAGCATAGCTACGGAAGTGATTCTCTTGCAAAGAGGTGCTTACAGCTTCCTCTACGACCTAACAGAACATATCAACTGGCTAGTTGGAATACTGACAATTTTTTAAGCCACCTAAAAAGTCTTGACATGTGTCTGTAGTCCACATTTAAGAATGAACAAGCCCCAGGAAAGCTCTCTCTTGCTTCCGGCTTTGGGACAGGTAACTCTGGGGGCCGTGTGGCCCAGCGGGGCCAGGTTGGGCCCTGCTCGGCCCAAGCTGGACCAGGACACAGCTATCCTGGAGCCGTGCAGCCCTGCTCCATCCGCGGCCCCCCACAGCCCTGTTACGTGCAGACAGCGCGGCCCGGCTCCACACCCCGCCCCCCTCAGTGCAGCTGAAGATTCAGCTGAAGCTGCCCCAATGCCCGGCAAAGTTCATGTGACCAACACTGATAAGCGAATTCCAGCTGCAAGGCCTGGGTGAGATTAACCCTTTTTTAGTGCTGTAAGTTTCCTCCAGAACAGATGAAGCCTGCAGACATCAGTCCTGTTCTGAGTCTGAGGAAGAGGGAAGGAGAAGAAAACACCAAAGTCAGTGAAGAAGGAAGAGCTGAAACCCTGAGGGAGGAGAAAGAGGAAATGCTTCGAAGCTGAAATTCTGTTGTAAAGCTATGGTGGTGATGGACTATGATATATCAGAGTACCCACTGTAATTTCATGAAAGCATGGGGGCTTGGAGCATTCAAACTGTAATTGTGAGCAAAAGTACCTGTGCTGAAATAAGCAAATGACAGTAGCTGTAATTTGATGTGGCCCCTTTGTCCCCAGGGGAGGAAGAGAGCCTCTTTTCCTAGAGATGAAGATGCTCCCAGAGATGGGTGAAGAGAACCTTTGTTTCTGAACAGCTCATCCTTAAAATGGTACCCCAGTAGCTCAAGACTGGACCCTCGAAAACAGTTGTGGGGAAAGCTGTAAGTCGGGGGAAGGGATTCTCACATGCGAGCAGAGAACCAACCTGGGCGGCTGTCTCTCTGTGACATTGAAGCCATGAGAGAACTTCTTGTGGAGATGCCTCCATAGCATGAGCAAGAGAGACTCCTCTCCCTAAGTGAACTGAAAAAGATTATTATAGAAGTGGTAAACAGACTGAACATCTCAAGGGTTGTCTTTTTACATTGTCAGTGGGAGAAGAGAGAAAGGTGGGGGGAGGAGAAGTGTTCTGAACGTTTGGTCTGATTTTTTTTTCTTTCTTTTAGTCTGTTAATAAACTTCTTTATATTCTTTTAAGTTTTGTGCCTGCTTTGCTTTCTCCTAATTCTTATCTCACAGAAGGTAAATAAGTAAGTAATGAGTATTTCAGCCCAAACCACTACACTGGAATTGATGTTTCTGCCCGGTTTACAAACTGAACCCACAACACGTTTCTAACATTATTAATTTTCCCAATATAGACATCAATTTTCCAAAGCTGAGAAATTGAAAATGTAGAAATTCTGAGCTTCATTGTCTGCTGTTGAGACCAAATAGTATTTCTTTAGATCTTTTCTTTCTTTAATGCTTTCTTAACAAGAACTCAGAAGAAATTTATAATAAATGTTAGAACTGCACACTCATGGTGATCACTAAATGCATGTCTGCAGATGAAAGATCATAGTCATGTGTGAATGTGATTTCAAAGACACAAAATATACAGTTTGCATCCAGCTTTTGTTACTCATATTTGGCTGGAGAGCAGTTCAGGCTTACCCTGCTTATGCTTGCTGGACACTTGACATACATACTAGGAACCAGGGAATTTGAATTTTGAATAAATCCTCTGAACTGACAGTAATAATTAGTAGGTGAATGCTTTCCTTTTCTGCATTTTGGATCACATATCAACTAATTATTCAAGTAATTTATATGTACTTGGAGTTTGTAAATATTATCCTCCTCATGTGATGAGAGCATTTTTTCTCCTAGACTGTATTTGTGATTCTGTTATCACTCTTACACCAAAAAACTGTTTTGCTATTCAACACAGGCCTTTGAATCAGCTATTAGGTTAAAATTATTGTGACCAGAAACAACATCTTGACAAGAATGACATTATGTGCCAGTTAAAAATAAAGAGTCCATGGTACTTCTGACTACATTTTGGGACACGACCCCAAGAGTGTGAACTGATGACACAAGTACAGCAGCAAAGCCAGAATTGTACTAAAGTAAATCAGAGAGAGATGCATTCACTACTTTCCCTTCTTTAAAAATCCTACCCCACTCCCTGTTTATCATGCTGATAGGAAAGAACTGGTCACTTGGAAGCAAGAGAGGGAATTTCATTTTGACCACAGCCAAACTACTTCAGGAAAGTCTTGATATTATAGTAAATCAAGAGCTTTGGGACTTGGGTGTTATAGTGTTGTGGGGGTGGGGAAGGTGGTGGTAGGGTTGTGGTTTTTCTGGTTTTGTTTGGTAGAAATACAGAAAGTCTTTAAATCCCACATTGGAACTATTCCCAGGGTTTTTGACAGAAAAAAACCAATGGTGAACACACATTTATTTTTAAATGATTATTTTTAAAATGCATTCTCCTCAAATTAAAATGCCTCCTAACAATGCAATTAAAAGATCAAACCTCTTTAACTCACAATATTTGTATTAAACTTCAAAGCAGTGATAGATGAAGCCAATTCCTTTCTACCCAGGAAAGGCTATTGAACTACAAGGATAGGGCAGACTAGCTTCAAGGGCTGTGCTCAAGGAGGACAGCTGTAGGTAATCCATGAACTCTGAGACCTAATGGTGAAGGAGCAGGCACAGTGTCACTGCACAAGCCCTTCAGACAGCACCACCAATTACCAAAAAGATAGGGTGTGAGGGCCCTGCAGGTGTGCTGCATCAGCACTGACAGCCCATTCCACTTTGCAACCTGCCTCTGTCCTCATCAGCACTGTCAGAGTCTGAGCACCTCATTAACATCTGTGAATTAATTTAATCTCTGAGCTAAAAAAAACACCTTCCCCACTGTGCAGACAAGACTGCTGCTACTAAGAGCATCAGCAAAGATCAATTTCATATACACAACCAGTATTTTAGTTAAGGCAGACTCTAAATTTCAGAAGAAAAATGTGTCTCGTAAAGAAGCTGAGCACTTGCTGGAACCCGTGTCCTTACTGACCTCCCCTGGGGCACATCTCTTTGTATGCTTGTAAGGCTAGAAAGAAGCCTCAGGAGCTGTCTATGTGCTACAGCTTGACTGTACACTTTGGTCCTGTCCTGATTAAAATTTTAATGCTCATTACATCTTAGAGAGTATATAAGTTGATACCTAACATCCATAAAGCATGTCAGATCCTCAGAAGGATGGAGGGAGTAGTATCCTGACAGTAGATCAAATTTTGTAGTTTTCTCCTTCTGAGGGCCCACCATTAGATAAACATTTGCATGTAGCTGTTTGGCAAGTACCTGAACGTGTACTGATGATCCAGTGCTTCTACTAGGCAAGTTTCTTGTGTACTGATACAGGACTAATTAATTCATTTACGACCCAAGTTACTGGTATTTTATATGAGGAACCCTGTGGCAGTTCACATGTGAATAAAGGTTAGAAAAATAGATTAAAGGGTAGACATGAAGGGTTATGACAGAAGAAATATTTACAAATTGCATTTTTGTTACTGGTTTCAAATATGTGATACTTATTTGCATTTTCCTTTTACAATGACAAAGGCTTATTTCATCTGTCTAGGATACCTACCAGCCCATTTAATGAACTTTTAATTACTTCATGCTTCATTGTCACAGCTCCATCTTTTCCCTCTATGTACTACATTGTCCTTTATTGCCACATCTGAAACATAGATGGAAAGTAAAATTTCCAAGAACCTAAATGACTTTAGTCACACAGAAATCCCAGAAGCTTTTAGCTCCCATGTGCTTCCAAAAATTATGTTGAAGTGTTGCGGTGCCCCAGCCCAGCAAGCGAATGTCAATCAATTCAGGGCTCTCCCTTGGGTGGATTTCCCCACCCAGGACAGTGACTATGAAGGTGGGTCGATGGGTGGCACGGAGATCTAAGCCACGTCCCCCTGGGCGGCACCCAGGTTCAAACTGCCTCCCCCTGTTTGGGAAAGCTCTCTGTTACTCGCTTGTTCATGGGCTCCTTGTTGTAACTCCCGCCTCCCGGTTTCCCCCATTGGTTCTTGTTGAATTGCATCCTCCCCCTGGCTTGTATCTCATTGGTTGCCTTCCCTTTCCCCGCAGTTTTCAAACCCCCTATAAAACTGAGGGCGAGAGCCACTCGGCGCCATTATTATTATTATTATTATTATTCTGGTTGCTGAACTTCTGACAATAAACCTGTTGGAAGCCAGACCAGAAGCCCCTCTCTTTTCCTTTGCCTCCAGATTAACGTGAGCCAGACCATCGGGCCCCTGAAGTGCCTCCTCTGTGGAGGAACCAGCACGTGCACCCAGCGAGCGCCTTTTCCTGCTACCGAAGCCGGTCCTGTAGGACATCACAGAAGTAACTCTGCATTTCTTCTGACTGAGGACATGGCAGAGCTTGTGAAAACAAGCCAGGGACAGTGTTATTGAAGCTCTGTGGCACAAATATAAATCTTACTACATCTTATATATTTTTGATGCTGTAATTGCAAATTGTAAACATTTTTGAAAATGTAGTTATTCCAGACATATTCAAAATACTGTCTCCCTTGCAATGTACAGCTGTTCAGCCCCAACCAGGATCTTGTCCACTGAGAAATTTTTATCACATTATCACGTTTTTACAGTGATGAATACTAGACAAGAATGTCCTCACTGATCATGAGCCTCAACTTTCAAAGCTGACCTTTAATTCATTGAGAAGAAACAAGGAACACTGCTGCTACTGCCCACTTACTTCTATTCTGCATTTGTATCAGTCAACCAAATACCAAATGCCACCTAAGAGTGTTATTTCCAGTGGTAAATTCAGGGGCTTCTGACAGGCAGAAATTGTCAAAAGCATTTGCAGAAGATGGGGATAAATGACTGGGAAGATGCTGATCAGTTTTTTTAAAAGTCTGGGTAAGGTGCATATTGTTCCAGACTGCATGTGGGGCTGGACTATAGCATAGGAAACTATCAAAGAGGTTGCAAGTGTACAAAATGAGCCTAGAGGTGGTTAAAAATGAGAAGACTTACTGTTCTTTAAAGGTGTGTGGCATATTAGATTAGAGGGATGGAACACCTCTCGCGTGAGGAAAAGCTGAAAGCATTGGGGTTGTTCAGCCTGGAGAAGAGAAGGCTCTGGGAAGACCTCTCTGTGTCCTTGCAGTACTGAATTAGGGCCTATAAACATTTTAACATGGCCTGTTGCAACAGGATAAAGGGTGATGGCTTTAAACTGAAAGAAGGTAGATTCAGGTATAAGGAAGAAACTTTATATGAAGAGAGTGGTGGAACACTGGGCTTCCCAGATAGTAGTAGATATGCCATCACTGGGAACATTCAGAGCTCTGAGAAAACACTCCTAGTTGAAGGAGCCCCTTTCCATTTCAGAGGAATCGGACTAGATGACCTCAAAAGGTCACTTCCAACCCAAACTATTCTATAAGTCTATGAAACCTTTCCCTGGGTAACACTGCAAGTGACTCTTCCTCTATAATTTCTTACCTCTGCAGAGGGATTTCTGGACTGTGTTTAACTACTTAACTACTTAATTACACTTCAGTTTCTTCTTGGTGGTCAGACAGAAGGAGGATGCTTTTCATACCTGTTACAAAACATGAAAAAAGGCTAGAGAAAATGCAGTTTGCAGATTGCCAAACCTGAAAAATGCTGCTCATTTTGAAACCATTATCAAGAATACATTTCCCAAAGGTAAGATCTGTTTCATACAGAGTGCTACAGCATTAAGGCTGCTACTGGTGGGGCACAGTTTATAGTAGAAAATTTGTAAGAAGCATCAAGAAAAAATGAGGCACAGAAATAATGTAGCAAAGTGAATGACTGTTCTCTGCCAGTAGGGAGGACTCCAAAATATGAAACATGCTGGCTAGTTAAATACTTTCCTCTTAACTCATATTTTGCTCAGACATGAGAGCTTCTGCTTCAGTCTAAAGCTGACAATTTCTAGAAAGGCAAAACCACAGACCTCTACAGGAGCAGAAAAAGGGATGTGGTCAGTATTCTGCTACCAGTAATCTAAGCCTTATGGGAAACTGCACCTTTCCAGTTTACTGTCCACTAAGGCAGTTCTTGTGCTCGAGGCACGAGCTCTGGCATGCCCCAGGTCAGAGAAAGTCCAACTGCGTTCTTTTGTGCGTCGCTGAAGCGACTTTGGCATGAGGAAAAGAGCTGCTGGCTGAGCTAGCTGCTGGCTTCTTTGCAGAGGGAACACGGCAGGAGGCGATGGTATTGGCTCACGTTAGCTCGGAGACAAAGGAAGAGAGAGGCTGTTCTGGTCTGACTCCTAACAGGTTTATTGTTAGAAGTTTCGCAACCAGAACAAGCTCGGAAGGGACGGAATGTGATGAGATGCTCCTCCGAGGCTTGTCCTCAGTTTTATGGAGAGTTTGAAAACCACAGTGAAAGGGGAAAACAACCAATGAGTTACAAGCCAGGGGGAGGATACAATTTAACAAGAACCACTGGGGGAAACCCAGAGGCAGGAGTTATAACAGAGAACCAGTGAACAACCCAGTAACCGAGAATTTTCCCGAACTGGGGGAGGCGGCTTGGACCCGGGCACCATCCAGGGGGGTGCAGCTCAGGCTTCTGAGCCGCCCATCGACCCACCCTCTGAGTCTGCCTCTTTGGGAAACTCGATCCAGGGGATGGGCTGGGATTGATTGGCATCACGCTGCCCCAGCCCCGCAGTGGGCTGGGTCACCGCAACAGTCCACTTCTGCAAAATTCCTGTGCCAGCCTTTAGAGGTTATTAAACATCAATTTACTTAGATCAATGCCCTCAGCAAGAGTCAATAAGAATAATGGTAATAACATCAATGTAAATGTACACTGATTTACTCAAGCTGAGAATACAGCATGAAAACAATAATCAGCGTGGCACAGGGTCAGGTGTCAGTCAGGCTTGATTTGAGAATGGGAAAAAATCAGTTCCATAAAGTAGCAGAAAAATGGAAGTGGAGTGTGGTAAACTGCCATAGTTTTCTACCAGGAAAAGTCTTATGTTAATCTTACAGCCCTTTCAGATCAAATATTTTCAGACAAGATAGACAAGATCTTTGCGACAAGATGTTATTGAAGTTGTACATGAAACATCCTCTTGATTAGAAAGGTTTTTTCTATGACTAGCCCTGAGATTACTTTTGAGAGTAGTCCCTTTGTGACACATCTCCATCTCCCTATAACACAGTACTTATATATTAAAAAAATGTGTTTTCATTTTCTTCTAGCTATACTTATAGTTCTATTTATATATTCAAATGATATATATTTACATGTCATATTTTATATGTAGTTAGCTATGCCTATCTAAATCTGTTTATCTCTATCTTCTGCCTATGGACCACTCATATTTATTCTGTACTCTGAAGGCTGAAACAACATTACTGCCTGGAAACTTTCAAGCTGACTTTGGTTGACTAAAAAGTCACTAAATAGCTAATATTTTATTCTTGATTCATTTTCAAAGTATCTTGTGTCCAGAGTAAGCAATTACACAGATTCATCACTGAGCATTAAAAATAATCAAGCAGACTAATAAAATCTTTCTAAGCAAGATAATGACAACATACCAGAGCCCTCTGTGAGGTTATACATGTATATAAAATAACTTTATCATAGGTAAAAAAATATGTATGCAGATGAACACTATTTTTTCTATAATACAGCTTCATGTTGTGTTCTTAAGCAATTGAGGGTATGAGCCTTCAACAGGGGCTTGAGGTTGACCTGTGTAGCTCCAAGGCTTTAAAAGCAAGGTCAGCTTCTCCTCAACAATTCTTCTCCCTCCTTTTCCCAGAACTATGTGATATTTTATTTGTAGGATGAACCCACATCCCCACGCTCTGCTATTTCACAGGAAATACCTAACATGACACAAAATTTTCACATGCTGCTCCTTCTTCTGGTTGGTGAATAAATTAGAACATCTAAAATCCATAATAACACTATATTCACGTGTTCCATAACAGAATCACTGAAGATTAAATCTATACAGATGATTAACACATTTTTTGCAAAGTCTAAACATAAACATAGGCTTACATTTAAATAAAAAATACTGTATTGTCTCATCAATTTCCATATTGTTTGCATCAGATAATACTTGAAATTCCAGTTCCATGCTGTACAGAAACTAGGGAGTTTAAATCACAACTAATATACATAACATTAACTCAAGAGTAATAATGTATTTGGCAATAATGTAAAGAACAAGAGCATCACATTTTTTGAGAAAAGCCAGGGAAGAAGATTTCTGAAACATGATAGGATAAAATTAAAGGTGCTAAGAATCAGTAAGGGTTGTCCATTTCAAGTTTTCTGCTCTGAAGCAGTCTTCTGACTTGATGCAGAAAGGCTGTTTCGACTTGTTTTGAGCACTTGTACAATGATAAAAGTTATATACACATCCACAGCTATAGATTACAGTAAAAAATAGGTTCTGTTCTCACAGGTTCCAGGGACCTTTGTTATTACTTATGGACCACTAACCTGTATCTTAATCCTGAAGAAGGAGAAAATAATATACTGCTTTTGCAACATAATCCTTAATAAGAATCTCATGGTGCTTTACAAACCTTAAATAATTAATCCTCCCCATTGTTCAGAAAGCAGTTACTTATAATGTATTCACAAGCAAACTGAGAGCAAACAGCAAGATAGAGGCCACAGTTTTGCAATGGGCTAAGAAAAATTAGGGAAATTTCCGCTGGTCTTTTCAAAAGATGTGTCAAAGATCTTGCAGGAACTCTTCTAAACATATGACACAGAACATTCTCATCTTAAAAGAGGTAATGACACATGATCCATGAAGCTAGCCTTCCCTAATGGCAGAAGAAATCTAAAAATTGAAACAAATTATTTACTATCCTCACAATTGCACATAATTTCGTGAGCATTTTGAAAAACTTTCCCAAATATAGTAATCTCTTGGCAGCATAATAATGTATAAATCAGAATTTTTTCACTTCTACAATTAAAGGTACTTGTTTCCTAGTGGTTTAGGTAAATTGAATATATTGCTCCACAATATAATAAGTTTATTAAGCAAAGCATGTATAATTTTTTATTGCAATAAGAGGTGGTAATGTAGAATTGAGCTGTGAAAATTAAAGGATTGAAACATTTTTCAGCAGTAAGTGGTTAGTTTTATCCATTTATGAGTACATTTTTCAGAATTTTAGCCACTTAATGCTTTTATTCTGGCAATTTGCAGTATAAAAACTCATACTGACCGTGTTCAGAAAGCTTGGAAAATTCACTGCCATTCCTCTACTGTCCTCCAGAAGAAAATCAAGACATAGTGGTGCTGTGAAACATACCAGCCTCTGCAGGTCCAAATATCAGGGGCATAGAAACTAACATATTAATCTCTTCATCACCAAAATGAGGTAACACAGCATTTGAAGTGTAATCACTCCGTTAAAACTTCATTCTACATATGATTTCCTTGGTGTGTTCACATGTGACCAGAATGCAACTACAACAACAGTTCTAATTCAAATTGTCTTCCTATCATTAAAACATTAAAACATATTATACTATTTCTTTTAGCTTTTTACTATATGGAAAAAGTAATAAAAAATTAATATTAAGGTCCATAATTAAGAAGTAAAAGACAAAATAGTCAAAGAGAAGGATATTAGCATTATATTCCATATCTCTCTCTGTCAATACCAAAATTTCACAACAGAACTATAGTTATCGAATTGGGGGGGAAGGTGGATTTAAAAGTTAGATAAGGAAGCAACAATAGAGCATAGATCTTTTGATTTTAACTCAGACTATTTAGAAAGAAGGAAAGTGTCAATTTTTATCTTAGTACAGGTCAGCTTAAAGGAGCAGCTCTGTGATCTCACATGAAAAACAAATCAACATGTTCAAGCACTTAATTTTTTCCTGAACCAGAACTGTTTTCCCTCATATCTCAATGGTTATGTCTTTCTCAGCATATGACTGGTTTTTCTCTCTCTGGAGCATTGCCAGAATTCATCCTTGCATTGATCCTGCTTATGCTGACACTATATTAGTTCCTTAATGGTTTTAACAATTTACGTCTTTCTACCAGACCTATATTCTCTGAAATTAACCATGAGTAAAAAATTATTTTCTTTTTTTTCCATTTGGACAAAGAAAGAAAGAAGCAAAAAGCTAAATAAGTAAGGAGAGTGGGACGATGATGGTTGTATGTTTGCTCAACCACCACTCAGCAGAACTGTGGAGTATCTGTGTAAGCAACAGAGATACCCATAGCTTCCCCTTCATTCATTCTTCTTTCTTTGTCTGTTCAATTATCCAACTTAGGCTGCTGCAGAATTACCAACTTTCTAAATCCATTTTTCTACATGAAAATGAAAAATTTTAAGGGTCTTTTTCATTTCAAGGTACGTGCAAACACCTACACTGTCCTGCTTTTAATGGTTTCCATGACTGATGATGAACAGATGGCAAGATTTGGTTAAGTCTTAGAGAACCAGAATGTTGATTAATAATAGAACAAATCTGGCACAGACCTAACATCCAATTTCTTTTGCTTTTTTACTTGACTGATTTATCTTATTATAAATCTACCTTCTGAATCTCTCTTTAGCTTGCCCCTTTCTGATTCTGAGCAATCAGTTCTGTTCTGAACTTTTCCCTGTCTTGAATTTTTTTTGCCGTAATGTGTTATAACATCAGGGACCAGGAGTTGGACTCAATGATCCTGTTGGGTTCCTTCCAACTCAGTACATTCTACCATTCTATGGTCAATGTCAAGCAAAAATAAAATAAAAGCAAAAAATAAAACCCACAAAAAGCCACAACAAATCAACTGAATAAAACCTCACCACAAAACCTTCTCAGTTGATATCTTTCAAAACATGTACATGAACACTTACACACTCTTGCAAACACCTCAGAAGGTAGGACTCTGCTGATCTTCCTGTATCATGCACATTACTGACATTAGCCAACAGATACCAAAAATAAACCTGGTCCCATATGTGATCCTTTCACATGCTGTATAATTGCATTTATTTCCCTGTTCATCTCATGGTATCGCCCTCCTCTTTGACCTTCCTTTTATGTTGACATTATCAAGTTTTGCCTGAGACTGAGCCTAAAAATGATTTTTTTTTTCCTAAAAATTAGTTTAAAAATGTTAATATTAAAGGATAATGAACAGGAACAGATTTCAATACTTTGGTTCCTTGTATACCGCACATATTTCTGGTCTTTCAAAGACACAGTATACTAACTGTAATTGCTAAATTTTACTGGTTGTGTTCTTTTTGGAAGCAGAACAGACTGAGGGGAGTAAGAGGGAAGATTGGAGGTGTGCCAACTTCCTTTGAAAATTTTGATGTAAACCAAACATCTAAGAGAACTGCACCCATTTAAGTTATGTTCCACATGCTGTTCAGGATCATGTGAAACTTCAGGAGGTCCTGTCCTCCTTTCTTCAAGTGTAAAGAATTCCAATAGTTATATAACAGGAAGCATGAAGTGAATTTATAAATAAATAAATGGCAGAATGGCAAATATTTGAGGATTTTTTTCTCATTTATATTATTAAAATAGAAATATGAATTAATTGCAAAAACATTTTAATAGTGGATATGGATGGCCTAATATTGCTATAAATCTGAGATAAAATCTGAAATATATGCTTCCAGCTGTTTCCCAGTAGTAGTGGTAGGTTAGTTGCTCAACCCTGCAATTAACTGTAAAAATCCACATCAAAACATTTGGAGCCTGAAATAATTACCTCAACATGACTCACAGAAATTAGAACAAGTATTGTCTCTCTAAAATTTAGTGCAGCTGCCAGAAAATAAGGGAGTAAATTAAGAAAACATCAGAACAAAAGGAATAAAAGGAAAGATATGGGAAGAAGGAGGAAAGTATTTAATGTTGGTATTCATTTTCTTCTTTATTACTTTCTTCTTCTTCCATACGCTCAGTAATCTCCAAAATATTGGTCTTGAAAAAATAGCAGGTTTCAATATATCTACTATTCAAGAAGGCATTACATGTTGCTTTCAATTTTCTATTTCTTTAGGAAAAAGCATGTTTTCAGGAGAGATTATAATTTTTTAAAAATTAAAAAAACCCCAAAACCGTGGTCTCATAACCTCTATTTCCTCTTTATCCAGACTTCACTACTCCCTTGGGTATAAATTACAGAACTAAGCCCATATTTAATGTATTACACATGTTCCAATCTTTCTAGATTTACATGTAAAAGATGTGAAAGGTGGGTATCAAGACATTAAAATCAGAACTATACCAACAACCGACTGAAGCTGGTTTTGTTACTGAATTTTATTTGAATTATGATGTCAACACAGAAGTCTGTTATACAGACTGGTGCTTCCTGTTATGGAGGGAAATTTTTTTCCAGCTGGAATATTTCCAACTTGTATACAATTGTATCCCAACTTGTATTCATATCTAATTCATGATATAGAGTGAATGCAAACACAATTCTAGGAACCCCCCAACTTGGCTTCCTTTTTCCATTTTCTCCAACTTTTGTCTGCAAAGATGAAAAGCAGTGACAACTCAAACATTGGTGGCATGAAGACATTTTGAAAATTTTTAGTATGCTGGATTGGATTACTGGAAAAGTGCCTTTGAAAAGGTTTGGATAATTTAAACAAATTTTTACTGCCATTTCAACTTACTGTAAAATAACATCAGGAAGTAATAATCAAGGTATTCCTACCAGAGCATTTAAAGAGAGTTGTTAAGTGTCCATGATAGGTGTACTCCTCACCATGTGACCAGGAACTTCAAAGATTAATTTAACTTGGGCAGACTTCCCAGAGACCTTTGTGTTCATCTCCACAGACTCCATCTGCGTTTTCCAGTTCTATTTGCCAAATCCAACTTCTAAAATACTATAAAAAACCCTGTGCATGTAACCTCTTCTCTTTGATGTTGCTTCTATTATTACATCTTTTTCTTCCCTCATAAAGCAATTATTATTATTATATCAAAAGCATAGCTATTACAGACACTACTTTTATCATATGTAAACTCTACGTGAAGAATTATTTTATATATTGCCACTATATCATGCTTGGGTTTGGGTAAGGGGCTTCAAAGAAAAACAAGCTAGTATGAGCAATATGTATTTATTAGTGTGAATTTCTCTACCGAGTTATGATCAAATCCTCACTCAATATTATTTTAATTTTCTTGCTTTCTCTATCTTCTTATACATACAAACACAATTTGATTTCCCACACCCCAGCATTTTCCTCTTACTTATCAATTTCTTGTCCTCTGTGCAGAGGGATTGGAACATGACTACCCACAGGTCCATGAAATAGCTGAGGGTTCCTTTTCTCTCATCACATCAAAGATGGTTGACCAAATGGTGGGACCACCAGTGAGAATTAATAGCCTGGTAGTAATTTTTCTTTCTTTTGATTTGGGCTCTAATCCAGAATTTGTTGGTTCTGTAGTCAGTCTGCACCAGTGGAGCTGTCTGATGGAGACACATAAAAAAACCCTGAGGGTAACTGCAAAACCTAGTAGTCCCCTTGGTATTTACTGTGCAATAATATTTTTAAAGAGCATGAATTGGGAGATCTCAGGGTAGCTATTCAAGGTAAGAATTATTGAAATATGAAGTACCATGTTGATCCACCAGTCAGCAAAACGTCAAACATTAAACAGAATTACTGAGAAGAAGACAGCTGGTTTTTTTGGGGTAGTTTGTTTGTTTCTTTTTTTCTTAAGGAAGAAATAATTTCACAAGGAGTAGCAGAAAAGATGAGCTCCCTTTAAAAAATTAAAGTGTTATGATCTGTCTCTGTCACTGCTTGGTAAAGACATAATTTCAGAATTTATGTTGCAGAGAATAATACATGCAATAATCCAAACCATTATCGTTAATTAAACCCCAAAAAACAAATTTTAGGAAAACAGCTCTATCAAGCCAAGACTTATAGCTTCTTTTCCATTTTATCCTTGCTTTTCTTTTTTTTTTTTTTTTTCCCTTTTTGTCTCTTTAGATGATAACTCTGTTTACTGGACAGAATATCATAAATTATTTCAGATAATTTCAATATAAACCTAGGATGAATGACAGTTTTCTCTGCTGTGGAAGGCCTTTCATTCTAGTCAAGCTCCATTTCCTGCTCTTACAGACTATGCCATTATCCATCCTTCCACAGGCAAATGCCTCAAAGTCAAACAAAAGTCTGCAACTGAATCCGTTGCAAATTCTGTCCCATAAGCTGAAGATTACACACATCAAGACGGGGTTTGAGTTAAACGTTGTCCCCATTTTCACCCCAGAGATGTGCTGGAACACAGTTAAATTAAATGTAAAGGATGTTGGAACACAGGCAGTTAAATGTAAAGTATGCAGCATGAGTATGGAGTGATTTTCTGATTTTTTTCATAATTGTTTGCCTGTGTTTGAATTAAAGGTACAATTAAAGGTAATTTTATTATAGACGTGCAAAAAAGAATTCTCCCAGCCGTAAGCAATTATTATCTCCCTGGAAATATACCTGTCTAATAAGATATAATCTATTAACATTGAAGATGAGGAAGTACAGCCACTTCCCTTTCTTCTCTTTCCCAGAAGCAGTTGTTCATTAGAATTATGTCTAAAACATTTGTTTGACTTGAGGTTCCACCTCTTAAACACTATTTCTAAACATGTAGTCTTAAAAAAAAAAAAGTGAGGAGTTTAATTGCCCTAGATGTTCTTATCTTGTCAGCCCAAATTCAATTCCACCTTTCTAATCTGAGAGTTATGAAAAGGCATATGTTCCTGAAGAGATAAGCTTTGGCATGAGAAGTACTGAGAGACTTACCACATTACTAAGGTTTTCTCAGAAAAACTGGGTGGATAAACCTATAATGCAATGCTTCTTAGAAAGTGTAAAGATGTTTTCATTCCTCTTCACATTGTCTTAAAAGATCACATATGATTTTAACAGAGCATTTTTCATAGTGTATGAACCATAGAAAAGTAATGTGTAATTATTAATTAATGTGCAATTATGTAATTCTTTATAATGGAGAAAACTCTCTTCCAAATTTTAACCATGCTCTACATAATAAATGCTGGGCCACGCTGTTAACAGAAACTCTTGAAGGGGTTCCAGCACACTTTCCCAGAAATATTTCTGCCAGTCTGAGTATCAACCTTGTCACTCTTTGTCGTGGCAGAGAACGTACTTTTCCAAGAAGACAGATATTTTGGCCAATGAAAAGCTGTGAATCAAAGACCTGGGTTTTTATTTCATCAGTCCATCACAGAAGCTTTTCACAGCCTGATACTGTCAGCTGTGCTAGCCAAGAGTGCTCTCCACACACTCAGGTGGACTACTGCCAGGCGCCCAAAGAGGAAAATAAGGTAGGATTTCTCTTCTATTTTCATGCAGCTCCATGAAATTAGAAATTTTGATCTCAGTGCTCAGGCTTGATACAAATCCAGTTGGATATATGAAAAAGATGTGTTTTAGCTGAACTGTCCATCCAACTCTAACAGACAAAGTATTTTAAATTATCATTACTACAGTTAAAATATATATATCTAACTTTAAATAAAATCAAAACAAAGGTAAACATGCAAATAAACAACATTATTTTCTGCTGGCATTGGCTGTGACAGAGCACTTTTGAGGCTCATCATGCCTGCAAGGACTGGATATATAGGATTGTCCTATATGTGCCTCCCTGGATTAAACTCTGGAAATGTTTCCATTATGAATAAAACTGTTTGTGAGAACCCTTGGGTGATTCTGCTGTTGCTCAAGAGCCAACTCTGCAACAGAACTTTGACATTGCAACAGTGAGCATTACTACCCTGAAATTTTTCCTGTCATCTAACAGAATCTTGAATTACATTTTCAGGCTCCTTCTGAAGGACACAGCAATTTATTGATATCTACCAGCCACATTCACAACAGCCACTAATCTGGCATGGAGCCACCTAATCTAACCAGCTCTGTGGCAATGCCAGAGTCTTCAATTTTTACAGCAGAACTAGATATCAACTCCATTAGCTCTTAGCTGTAGGGAAGTAGCTGTCTTCCTTGCCACCCACAGGTGGTGAATTCTCTCTCTAACTCCCAGCTCTAGAAAAAAATAAGGTGGAGATGGTAGCAAAGATTCTGTGTCCACTAAAGCAGTTTACTGAATAAAGAAACAAAACCCAGCTTCAAATAACTGACTTGCTGGTTTCAGGATATGAACCACCAGTAAAGACATACCAGATAATATTTTGTATCTTTTGTATCTTTTGCACAGCTGGACATGCTCTGTAATAACTTCTCAAACCAGACCTCAGCAATCTGTACCCAAGAATCTCCCTGAAATACTGATAACCACAAAGATCATCAGAAATTAAACTGAATAAGGTTTTGGATAGCTTTGACAGTTTTCAGGTCCTTCAGTAGCCAAATATCTGAAGATGAGACAGCTGAGTATCTCTGTTCCTCTTCAATAATGGACTTAATGTTCAGGTTACCCTACTTCATTTAAGAGGTGAATTTTAACTTGTAGGAAAGATAAAAAATTATTACAGAAGTTACAGCTGAGATGTGTAATAACTATAAAAAGTTAGTGTAGACAGCAGTCTCAATGTTTTTAAAACTATTATATGAAGTTAAACTAATATTTTAATAGGTTTGATGCAATTTTTATGTAGTCACTTTAATTTACTTCAACCAGATTCTTGCCAAGACAAACTTACACTGGTGGTTTGAATTTCTCTGTCACAACCTTCAGACTTACTTTAGATGTATAAATACATGTGTATAGAAGCAATATTTTGACAGAGTTGACACAGATGCTTCCCAATATTGTAATCTTCCAAGTCATCAGTTATGAAATACATATTTAGAATATAGAAAACTTCGTGAAATGTTTCAGAAAACAACCTTGGCTCCTTTATGCATGTATACTTTTTCATTCGGTCATATGATTTTTGTTTAAAATATTGCTGATTATTCTCAATTTGTTTTTAAAATTTAATCTGATGTTTTACTGGAGCAATAACTCCAGTCTGAAGTTAAACAGGGAAATTAGATGAGCTCTGATAAAAATAAGATTGAAAAACACTCTGCCAAAAAAAGGGAGATTCTAGCTTCTTGCATTTCACGAACTTTGTCTCACAGAGCTGCTCTGGGAGAATGCCATCCATTTGTAAAATAATCCTTATTCAGATATCTTTGTCCAGTTAGAGATTGGATGCACCTTATTTTACTTGCTCAACACCAGTTATTAAACAAATTGGGTTAATATAGCTTTTCTTCTGAATCTACTGACTTAAAAAAAAAAGGATAGCAACAACAGTTCTTGGCCACTTTTGCCCTATCAGCTGTGAGCAGTTGCTGAACAGTATTATTTTCTAACCATCAGAGTGAAAAAAGCTCTGATAAATTACAACAATAAAGGCTTCAAGCATTACAATCAATACTTAATGGAATAATGTAAATCCAGCTTGTGTATGACTTCAGGATTGTGTTCTTTTGCAAAGAGCAAAAGATTAATGCACAGCAGCAGAAGTGCATTTTTTTTTCCCTGCAGTCTGAGCTATGAGAGACAAAATAATGGGCTAAAGTTGCTTTGCTTGTATTGTGGAGTTATTACTCTTATTTTTTTTTTTAGCCTAGTTTAAAAGGAGACAGAAAGACATTGTGTCTCCCGGAGCTCTGTAAAAACCAAGTTAATGGTATTCTCAGTCTTTAGGCATATTTACACATCCACCATCTGGTTGGGAAGAAAAAACCCCAGATTTCAGTGACAAAAATTGTGCAGATCTGCCTTCAGGCAACAGAAAATGCATGTGATAAGGGAATAGCCATGAAGTGTAAAGGAGTATTTAGGTCTTAACGCTTATTGACTGGAGACTGTAAAGGAGATGTGAAGGATGTGTGAAAAATCCTAAATAAAAGAGCTGGAATAACATATAATGTGGATAAGAAAATGTGCTTGAAAGGAATGCAACTGTCTCTAAAGAACCTGGTAAGAGGGGGAGGTGGGATGGAAGAAATGAAGGACAAGAATGAAGAAGCAGCCTTCTGCATCCAGGGCTTGTTTCAGGAAACATATCATATTCTGCAATTCAGTCACCTGGGTATGTTACTATCAATAATAACAACTCTCAGAATGCACAAATTCGGCTTTTCTCTCTCCTTCTGTCTCTATCAAGTTGTATTTTTACTTCAGTTGGGAAGCATTCAAACTCAAGGGGCAGAGAATATGTTGGTAATAGGAAACAGAAATCATATTTTAGTATCCACTCTGTGCATCCAAGGGACATTACTCATTGTAAAACCCATTTGACAAATTTGGCATCAGTAAAGTATATAGTGTTTGTTCTCTAAGTTAAACAATGGAGCAGGAAGAATGAACAAAGATTTAGTTATAACTTGTATTTTTTTGATGCACATAGGGGTTTTGGAAGTATTATGCTTGGTCATGTATGTTCCAATACCCGGCCCAAAGCCTCTTGGAAGGTTTGGACAAAGTTGCTGGGTTTTTTTCTTCTCCTTTTGCTATTCAAATGATGATAAATGTCATCTTTCCACTTATGTAAGTAGAATTCAAGGCTAGAGGTTGTATGTAAGGCCTAGTTACCTGCTTCTTCAAGAAGCATATCAGACTAAGACCTTTCTTCCACTTCTAAAGCACATAATGAAAAAGGGATTTTTCCTTTTCTTCTCACTATTACCACTGGTAACCCTGTAGCAATAAAGTTAGCAGTCATCTAAATCCTAGCCCAAAATTTATTCATGACCTGCTGACACAAATTTGGGTTTATGCTAATATTGACCTTTATCTGACCTTTAGCTTGGCAGGAGTTCCCTCCTAGGTGTTTGATGTCAAAATGTTCTTGTGGAGAGCAATCATGCCTCTTTTAGGCTAAACAAGTCAGAGTATTCCAGTCTTCTAAGAGAATAAATATCTTTATTTCAGAAGACTTTCTACACACCCATTTCTGTACAAGTCATCCTTCTGGAAGAGAAGCAGCTAAAACTGTCACTTCTGTACTCCAGACAATAGGATCAGAAAATATGCAGTGAGATATTAAAGAATTAAAAAAATAAAAAGGTCAGAACAGTCTGGAAACTTCCGTTCATTGTGATTCATAGATTCAAGTCTTAACTGTGCATCAAAGAATAAATTAAATTTTGTAACTTAAACCTGACAAGCCCTAAAGTCTGATTTGAGCTGACTGCTACTGCTCAGAAATGAGATCTATGAGAAAAATCAATACTTCCATGAAAATTTTAGTTCAGTCCATGGTAGCACACAGAAAAAAAAGTAAACAGATTGTTAGAAATTATAAAAAAGTGATAAATAATGAAACAAAACAAAACCCAGAGAAAATAAGCCACTGTATCAATCTATGGCCTGTCTACATTTTGAATACCATGGGGCATGAAACTTTCCTTCTCAAAAAGTAAATAGAATACCTGGAAAATGTTCAAAGGCAGCAAGAAAGCTAATCAAAGCCTGCAGCATGGAAGAACAATTAAATAGGCTTACACTCATCAGCCTGAAAAGGATGAAAATGAAAGTGGCTGTGGTAAAGTTTTATAAAATCATAGGTGTCAGAAAGACAGTAGAAATGGAACTGCTGGTAAGGAAAGAGGAGGAAAACTTCTTTCTGTTTTAAGTGCTGGAGCAAGATCAGGTCCTGCAAATGTACCCTACATACACCTATCTGTGCTATGCTTTTCTCCCCTTAGAGAAATGTGTGGCTATGCGTAAAGTGAGATGGGATACAGCAAAGCAGTTCAGAGCCTGTAGAGACAAATTTATGCAAAAGCATTCTTCTACTACCAGAACCATAGTCAGCCAAGGCATTAGCTGACTATACACACCACTGTGGAGCTTCACAGAGATGAATTTAACTCTGCCCACAGACATCTAAGTAGTATTCTTTAAATTTCTGGAAACAACAGTCCAGTTAATATCGTAATAACAAATAAAAAATAAAATATCTCATGAATATCTGAAGAGAAGTCAGAGGTGTCTGTGGTCAGAGTAAGATCTCTTGTTAGATTTCCAACCTAAAACAGTTGAAGAACACATAATTTTCAAGTGTTAATACTGCCGTATTTCTCAGCAGACGAGTTGACACATGTCCTGCTTCAGTTGCTGACCTAATTTAACAAAAAGTCACCTCATGGGACAGACTTTTAGTGACTCTGAGGACAGAGCATAAGAAGGAGATGAGGAATGAAATCCTGCCATATGCTGTAACATATGTACAGTAACACTGAATGCTTGCGCTGCAATGAATTAATGTCAACATCAGGCTCTCCAATTTAAGCATACCATGATAAATTGCAAACTGAGTTTTACCCAGAGAACAGCCACATTTAAATGAAATAAAACAAAACCAGGAGACTTGTTCAGTACCATCGCTCTTCTTACAACCTAACACCACATCTAAGTATTATATTTTAAACTCTGTTTTTTGTTACAAATGACATAAATGTTACAGCGCTTAATGGTATAAACGACACTAGGTAAAAGTCCCCATATCTCTTTGTATAATTTTTGGACAGAAGGGCTTAAATGAATTTTTATTATTTGCCACTTGTACCCAAAGGCTTCTTCTACCCTGGATATATACTGCTTTCTTTCTGTTATAAGCAGTAGGCAAATTCTGGTACTGCACAAAAGGATTTACAATCATTCACTATTCAAAGACTTTAAATGTGTTTAAAATACAGTTCAAGAAGTTCAACTGACTTCACAAAAATTACAAATGTTTTCAATATTAAGTTACAGAAAGATCTTTGTGGGTCTAGGGTCTAAAATCAGTCTGACACAGATCTTCTGGGTTTGTTACTTTAGATCATCACTCTACAAAATCATGGTACATATACATATAGCATGAAGTAGGAATACATTTAAACCTCTCTGGAAATGAAAAGCAACAGCATGGAAAAATGGTAAAAGAACATTTCTGAAATTGCTCCTTGTAGCTGGGTTTTTGTTGGGATTTTGAGAACTCTTCGAATTCAACTTTCTTGCTTTGCAACAAAATCAAATTGAAAAGAAAGCACAGTATGCCAATTTTTTTTTAAAAAAGCATTGTCAGTTTGATATGTTCAATGATCAGGATGAAGAAAAGGTAAACAAAACAGCTAGGAATTCAATGGAAAATAGTTACAGAAGGCTGAGTTTTATTTCTATAGCCATGATTATAAGTATCATGGGAAGTCAGCTATAAGTACTATACGAGATCATACTGAAACCATAGTAGGCTAGCATTTAGAAAAGATTTTATCTCTGTAATAAGGTGTTTCTTGGAGATGATTTAAAATCAAGTAACTTCCAAGATTAAGGAATGGGGTCAAGGCATGTGTACAATCACAAATTTGGAGAGGAATGTGTGGAATGGAGAGTGATAGGAGCAAGAAGCTGATTGCTGCTTTATGCCCCCATTTTTGATTATTTTTCCTGCCATCACTCTTAATTTCATTCCTCAAGTACAGAACCAGCTCAGTTATACCAACATAAATGGAATTTCATCAATGCTACCTCAGGTAGCAAACTGCAGAAATAAGAGCAAAAACTGTCCTTCATCTAACTTACAGCAGCTCACACTGTATCTCTGTGTGTCATATCTCATAATATAAAACATGTATGTATTTATATTTCTATCCATTTTAGAAACTGGTGACAGTTTTATTTCTTTGTCACTAACAACATGCAACAAAGATAATTTTGTGCAAAATGTACAAAGAGATAAGTACACATTTCAAAGCCTGCTATATATATGTAGCAAATTGACAGGTAGTGGCATTTGCTGCAAAACACAGAAAAGAACAGGGGATCCAATGTCTTAATTGCCAAGACCAGTATAGCTCTACTCTCATTCTGTGCCTC
Organism: Aphelocoma coerulescens; assembly: GCF_041296385.1. Lineage (NCBI taxonomy): Eukaryota > Metazoa > Chordata > Aves > Passeriformes > Corvidae > Aphelocoma > Aphelocoma coerulescens. Next base: position 36,911,232 of record NW_027184085.1, read on the forward strand.
ATTGCCCCTGGTTGTAAGCTGTATTTTCTATATTAATATTTACAAATTCTCTGGTTTGGCGAAGGTTAGTTAATTTTTTTTTGCAATGCTATGAAGTGCTAAGTACTCTTACTAAGGGTTCAAGATAGGAAAATGCAGTACATTTGTCCACGAGCGTCCCCTCCTTCACAGGGATTTAACAAAGTGAAAACTACCCATATGCTACAACATATGGCAGAATTCCAGCATCTCTTCATATACCTGATTCTTCATTCTCAGTGTAAACAAATGATGCTTTCACAGGGGGATACTGAATCAAATTGGGCCACAGACGGAATGATTTTGTCTTTTCCTGGAGCAGACTGACAAGGGAAAACTGATAAACCAAAACAGACAATAAATGCTTTTTCATCTTAAAGGAAAAAATAAAGCAAACAAAAACTACAATTCACAGTACAGTTATGGTATACAGGGCATATGCATTTTGAGCTTTTTAGGATATTTTAGAGATTTTTTTTTCCATACCCTTTCCAACAAATAAACACCATTAAGTGACCAGTAGATGGTAAGTTTTTTCTAATTCTGGCTTTTTTCCCCAAATCCTTTCAGAAATGGAACTTTATGGCACATATTAGAATGCTAAGTTTCAAAATTACTTTAGATTTACCAAGCAAACCTCTGTGCTCAACACTGGAAATACAATCAAATATTTGGTTCCATTTCATCCCATTTTTCAGGTGAAAGTTAAATGCTTCATTCACAAGAGCTTGTGATATATCTCTACAAAATAATACCACAGAAATACACCAAAACCTCTATTATTGTTTTACAAAGAGAAATACTGGAGATTGGAATATCTCTGAGAGCAAATGGAAGTAAAATCTTGATATGTGTTAGGGCATTACTTGCCACAAGGACATCTAATATTTTCATATTTGTCATAAAGAATGGGTAGCGAAATCTTGACCAAGTTTTTACATGAAATAAGAATGGCACCCAGGTCAGCTGCAGAACTAATTTAAATTATCATAAGACTTGATTTATGTACATTACATACATGTACATTTTGAATATCCAAAAATACAATCCTATGGAAATGACAAATTCAGTAGACTGCTATCCTGACCAGGTATCGTTTACACAATCAACTGTGCATGTTTTGCAGCCAATAATAGATTTCAAAAAAAGAATATGAAGAAAAATCCTCTGATATGAGAAAAAAAATCTGTACAGAGAGAAATCAAGATCCCTGAAAACTGAGCTGGGAAAAAGAGTTAATTTCTACTCCCTTTCTCATTTGCTGACCTGCCTAAGTCAGCTCTTGGTGCTAAAGTTAGTGCAGGGAAAAAACAGCTACCACATTTGCACCAGACTGCAGGTCCTCTAGGGAGATAAAACTGAAAAAAAAAGTGGAAATGACATCACAGAAACAGCACTTCTTTTTGAGTTTGTAATTTATTTTTGCTTCAGCTCTATGCCAATGTACAGTGACACAAGTCCAGTTGATCAAGTCAGATTTCTAGATGTGATAGGACAGAACAAAAGCAGTTAGGATAACAGATTCTAGACATTTTAAAATATTAAACAGTTGAATTAACTCAAGTAAGTTTATATATAATTGACTACATATGTATATATAAAATAATTTTCAAGCCATGTGATACCCTTTTACATGGCACTTTTAGCCAGTAATATCTCCTTCGAATCAAGTAATTTGTGATTGAATTACAGTATTTCTTTCAGAAAGTTGTCTTAATTTCAGACCAGAAAGAATCCTGGAAGAATGATGGTGTTTTTATTTCAAAGATCATTTCACCCTTGAAAATTTGCTCCTCAGATCCAGTGTGGTTTTGTTTAGCTTTCCTTTGTTTTATTAGGCTTATTATGGCCATAGTGCAAAAGAAGAGAGAGGCATTACTTATCTTTCCCCATGTCAATAATTACAAACGAGTATTAGATTAGCTTTCCGTTGTCATTCTGATGAATTAAAACATAGAATTTTTTTTTTTTTTTTTTTTTTTTTTTTTTTATTTCTGCAAAGTATTTTTATGTTCCTTGGATCTCTCTTGTGGCCCTGTGCTGAATCACCTCTGAAGTTACCATGAACTTTTTTTGGATTAGGAAAAAAGTAATAAAATTACATTGGTCTTAGTGTCTGAAAAACATAGTCCCAGGCACCACAGTGTTTTACAGTAGTTGTATGTACTTATATAAAATAAGATAATGATAATCTAGTAATTTGCCACATCATAAAGTCAGATTCATCGTATGCATATAACAGGAGAGTAACCAATATATGCCTGATGGAAAGGAGCCATTAGGAAGTGTTTGGTACCAATGTGTACCAAGAATTCCTTGTTCATATGTTGCTTTATGTTCCTTTGGACTGAAAACTAGAGGTGATTCTTCTACTATTTTTAAAAGACCTGTATTATAACAGGCTAAAATCTTCTTAAACTGTCACTGAAAAGAGTTTTCTAAGGCCAAAAATAAGTTAATCAGAATGCAACTTCGGGTGTGAAAAACAGTCCCAGAAATTAAGTATTTACTGAGTTTGAAGACTTAAAGCAATGCAAAGCTAACCCATATATAAACATTTTCAACAGTGACTTGCTGTGATTCACAGCCAATGTCTAAACCAGCAGCATAATCACAGCCTAAATCTTCAGGAGTCAGATTTGGAGAGGACAAAGATAGAACGAAAAACAAAGGCTTGTTTATAATAGATTTATATGTATGTAGATATACCTTCAATTTACTCAGCCACTGACAGGTTTGACTTGAGTTAGGCAGATGAACTGGGGTGAAAAAACTAGAGTTTTTTCCCCATATTTCAGTCAGATTGAAGCAAAGTTAAATCTTCCTCAAATGAAAAAATAGTTTATTAACTCTTTTGTTTGTTTTGCATTACAAGTTCCCCAATAAACTATTGCATAAATATTATGAGGACAGGCAACAGCAGGCTAACTTTCATCAGCATCACAGTTTTGCCCAAACTTTTTTGATCTGCACAATTAAGTAGGAAATCTCAAGCAAAACTTTTCTGGTAGATTTTCATGCCTGTACAGCCAAGCAGAAAAGAAAAGCAGGCAAAACTGAAAGAAACTAATAGCTCAGCAGTATCTTTCAAAACGGAGTGGTTAGAGATTCACTGTATGAATATCTAAAATCCACTAGTGGACAGTGCGTCTCACATAAGTAGTTTTCCATACGAAATCCAAGTCAAAGTGGTATGTTTCATGTACACACATGCAAATGGTTCTTTGTGGCTTGCACAAGTACAGTTCTGCTTCATGGGTGACATACAGCCCAGGTGCACATTGCAAGCCATAGGAGTCATATTAGCATGTTTGCATAGCATGTATTTTTGCCCAAGCAACTTATGTTTTGTATCATGCAGAACATAAGCTGCATCAGCAGAGCAAGCCCACCTTAATGGGTATGAGGCCTGTGCATCCAGCATGCTGAGATGACCTTGTCTTTTGGACAGAACAACACCAGTTTCTGAATCAAGATGAAAGGATCATAAACATTCCTTCCAAAAGGACCATTTTCTGCTATCACATCTACATTTCTACCTATGACTAATATAAAATCTGTGTCTAGGAAAGCTGGAAACCAGACATCAGAGAAAATCACAAAGTCTGATATCACCGTGAAAAAAAATCCCAGGGAAAGTCGCAGGGACAAAAATGTCATAAAAAAAATACAACTACATTCCAGGTGTAATATTATAATACAATAATAGACAATACACAAAGTGACTGCTTACAATAGCAGAAGAATTATATTCCAGGAACTCGCTTTCATCCCTATATAAATTGATTTTTCTTTAATTTAGACAGGTCGGAGGGAGAAGTGCAAGTACTTCATCTATTGGGTGGTCCTTTCTGCGTTTTAAGAGCACAAGTTTTCTGCAAAAGATGCATGCAGGCTAGTAGCTAGATAGTATTTTTGTGCTTCACTTTGCAGAGAGATATCTGGAAGCAGAGCCACTGCTTTAGACTTTGAAAAACATACTAAAACAATCTTATCTTTCTCCCTGTTTGGAACATGGTGGGGGATACTGTGGGCTTGTTGGCAGAGAGCATCTTTTACTGTCTTGTCAGTTTTTTTCTATTAGGAAGGAATAGACTTCAATGACAGTATTATATATTTCAATATTTTTTCTATCACAAATAGTTTCTTCAAGTACGAGTGAAATACCAGCGTCCTGGTTTCAGCTGGGACAGAGTTAATTTTCTTTTTACTAACTGGTACAATGGTGTGTTTTGGATTTAGCATGAGAATAAGGTTGATAACACACTGATATTTTAGTTGCTGCTCAGTAGTGCCTACCCCAAGTCAAGGACTTTCCAGTTTCCCATGCTCTGCCAGCTGGCAGGTGCACAAGAAGCTGGAAAGGAGCTCACCCAGGACAGCTGACCTGAACTGGCCAAAGGGATATTCCATACCATAGAACATCATGCCCAGTATATGAACTGGAGGGAATTGGCCAGGAGGTACCAATTTCTGCTGGGGTACGGGTTAGACATCTTTTAGCAGTAGCTGAGCAGTTGTATTGGGCATCTCTCGTTTCTCTTGGTAACTTCCCCTCTCTTCTTTTGTTATCTCTATTATTATTATTATTATTATTATTATTATTATTATTATTATTATTATTATGGCTGCTCTTGGTATAATACCATAATATTTTACTTTATTTCAGTTATTAAGTTGTTCTGATCTCAAACCATGAGCATTTTTTTTTCCCTGATTCTTTTCCCCATCCCATTGGAGAAGCGCACAGGGGTAATGAATGAGCAGCTGCATGGTACTTCATTGCCAGCTGGGGTTAAAACATGACAGGAAGGCAAACACTAAGTCTTAAAACCACCATAGGGAGTCTCCCTGCATATCTTTCTGATGTGATAGAAGCAGCAGGAAATATCATCTTGGATTTAGTGTTTTACAGACTAGAGTCTCTGTCAGTAGTCTGAAGAGAGTAAATGCCTGTTTGTAAAAATACACGATGACTTAAATGTTTTATTTACTAACGAGTTGAAAACTACTTCTGAGAAATCTAACAGTTACCAAAATAAAGCAAGATCGAGACAATAGTCAGTAGTTTAATTCAACAGTTTCAGAAAATAACACAGAAACAACCATGAAGATTCATTTTGATAATATAATAGTATCTCCCCTCTTTTTTTTGTGACTCAAGACAATTATCTAAGTCCCTAACTAAATGACATGAACAAAGAATCCTTGTGTTTAATCTGAAGAATAAGGACAGCCTCCAGTTCTGATATGAAATGAAGTGGAAGTATCCGTTCCTCAGATTCAGCAGGCAGTATTGCCAGGTGAGGAATCAACTGAAATTTTTAATGTGCTTCTTTTACATGTAAATTTAAGAAAAGGTCAGGTTTACCTCACCAAACAAAACTGAACAGTTGGGCCACGTTTGATTGTGTATTGGGTTCTGGACTGTGAAATGGATCTGCAATGTCACAAAAAGCATTTAAGCACAGGATCAAGGGAAGGTCAGGCTTCAGCAGTTACACATCTCAGTTTCAACCTTCTTGACTGTCTGTTGCTCACTAAATATTTTTGTGACAGACCCACAGAAAATGTGCTCTGGAAATTATTATTAATAATTACTCTGGTGGTGTAATGACAGCAGGATCTACTTCTGCTCCTACTTATCCCTGTAGTGAAGAATCAGACTTTTCATTTATACTTTTTAACAATAGCTTTTGTATGCTTTGCTACACTGTATAATTTTTTCTTGCACTTGAAATTCCTTTGGTGTGGCTGAATCTGCCCAAGAGAGACTATTGCTAGCCATTTGGGCTGCTGTCCTTTACTGCCTACAAACCCAACCCATCCTCTGTAACTTAGTAGTTTAAATATCTTCTTCTAAAATACCTGTCTCATCTACCTCCAGGCATCTTCTTACTGGTTAAAATGTCAAGACTGAAGAATTCATTAATGATTTCCAAAATGAGCTGCAAAGTACAAACTGCAATTAATTACATTATCTGCGAGTAAGAATCTGTATTTTATCTTCTGCCTTTTTATCCCTTCAAATTTTGGATGTTCCCTGATTCTATACTGAGTGAATCTTTTTCCTCTTCTATTCACAATGCCAGCATCTCTGTTTTGACTGTTAATCATTTTATATGTCCAACAAACCTTTGCTATCTATCCCCATTAGACAAAACTTTGAAAATTTGTATGGAGAATAGTTAAAATCCTCTTGCATATATACGTATATATTTAACTCAAAAAGAGAAGACTATGTCCCTTTTAAAATGAATGAGCTTTTAATTTTTTAGTTTTAAATTAGCAGTCAGCTTCTATGGCTGAGGGCTAGCTTAGTCCTTTGACGTTGGCTAGTAAAAATTCTTGGAACATAAATATATGCAATAAGCCAATAATTCTGCCTGCCTTTCTGCTGCTCTTGAGGGTATCTCAGTTCTGGCAAACAGACGGGTAATGGGAATTAGAAGGAGGGGAAAAAAACAGCAATAAAAATATAAATCACAAAAGGAAGGAAATCCATTTGGTCCTTGGCAGCAACGACACCGCTCAGCTAATCCATGCTGAGTGCAATCCAATACTCCTTTATATAATCCTGTTCTTGTGGAAGAAAATTAAAGTTTAATGCAATAAAGGCTGACACAAATCACTTTTGTTGCCCAGAAGCAGATTAAAGAACAGTTAAAATCATACAAATCTAATTTATTTTCTGTTGTTGTTGTTGTTGTTTTATTTTATCCAGTGACATATTTATTCTTTAATTCACAGAATCAGTTTTTGATTATTAAGCATATATTCCCAAAGTAAGAAAGATTTTGTGAGGCAAAGAAAGGAAAAGAAAATAGTGACAGCCAAGAAATTATTAGTTTTTAAATGGTACATGTTAAGGTTCTTTCAAAATTCCATAAATTTTTCATAAATTCATATGGGACCTTGCCTTTAATCAATCTGTGTCCAGGGGACTTTAAAATAAGCATAAAGGAAGTGGAGAGCTGTCATTCATAATTGGAGCTGTACAGGTCACTGCCATTAACAGTCTTGGTACATACACTTTTGTTGTTCTGCAACACATTAGAGATCTGTCAACAATGGACAAACTGAGAATTTCTGCAAGAGACACAACAGTGTAAGAGAATTGTGACCCTGATCTTCCATTTCATTACTCCAGCCATCAGCCTCAACATGCCCTTCATCAGCAAATTGGATTGAAAAAAACCCAATGAAACAAAACAAGGTGAAAACAGAGCCTGGGTGTATTATGCTCCATACAATACATTCTTTTGTGACAGAAAAGGTTACAATTTATCTGCAATGTTGATCAGACTTATGACTGTGTTGAAATAGGATCAGGTTTTTCATTTTCTTTGCCTTTGTCCTCAGCTCCAACATAACCTCTCTCACAAATTCCTCTGGGAAATTTCCCTTCCTACACTTCATATTGGTGATACAACATAACCACAGATGTATGTGGAGAGAATGCAGGAGTCCGTGTACAGTTATCATTTTTCCCAGTAGAGCTATCAGAATATTACCCAAGGCACTAGAGAAGGTTGTGAAATACAATATGGAAGTGGAAAGGTTGCATAATTTCTCCAGTATTTCTCTTCTTCACAAGTATTTTTGCAGCAATGTCTCTGCAGTTGTGCTCTTAGAGAAGGAAGGGGCTACTTCTGAATAGAACTGGGGTTAAAAACATACCTTAAAAACATGAAAATGTCTGTTTAATTTTCATTGTTTTACACTGTACTCACTCAGACTGTAGGTAAGGAAAAGCCAACACCTTGTGGCAGTTCAAGGCCTCATTACAGCTAGATTTAAGGGATTCTCCAGAACACATTTATGAGCAAGCTATTTGCCCAGGAAAGACCACTTTGCTAGGAAGAAGAGAAAGGAAACAGATCACAAAACCCTACAAAATCTGATATCCTAGGAGTACTCTATGGGAAGAAAATAAAATTAGCAGGGTTTTATTGTGTCTCAGTGACACTCAGCTAACTCTTTGACAGAAGATATAGATATTTCATATCATCTTGACATCTGTTCTTACCTGTGGTAAGAGTTTAGTCTGGTCAGCCACACCAGCAAGGCCAAAATAAAAAAGGCAACTCAAGAACCCTCTCCTGTCTGAATTTCAACATGCATGCCTATTTAAAACTGGGCTTTTCTCAGGCTGCTTTATTCATACTTTTCTTTTAACTCTGTTTTAAAAAGACATAGCATGAAATCAGGCACATTTCTGTTGTGGGTTTTTTTTTCCTTTTTAAAGGACTGATTCTCAGTTTTGTCATGTGAAAGCAAGTCTCTGTATAGAGAGTATAAGGCAAGACTTGTATACATTTAGGGGAACATCGTTCTAAAAGACAATTTTTAGTTAGGGACGGTGCACTTTAAAAGACCAGGATATTTCCAGTACAGGAAATACTAGAGTATTAATACTATCTTAATTTCCCTGTTTAATCTTTTGTATATACTTGAAGAATGCCACAACAGCGTATTTTATGACCCTGTTATATTGTGATCTACTCTAATTATATGCGATCAATCAGCAGTGACAAAACTCAATCTCTGGCCTCTGAAGTGCCGTTGGATATGTAGGTCAAGTCCTGGTTTGCCAGACCACTTGTATTGGTTTCCTGTGCTTGGCAGAAAAGTACTAAACGCAAAAGTGGGGGATGGGTATGTGTGTTTGCATGTGTGTGTCTGCATATATCTGCTTCCTAATCCCGTTGCAGCCTGCCAGACTTCAATTGCAAGTGTCATCATTACCAAGGCAGGAGTTAAATCCAACAGGTGGGGCAATAAACCATGACATTTCTAGCAGGTTTAATCGTAGGGGGTGTGCTGGGATACTATTCAGTTCAAACACGGTTTCACTTGTGCCAACAGCAAGACCACTGACTTAGTTTTTACTCCAAGTCTGCATGAACTAGGGTGTCAGGTTCCCAGCCCAATACACTTTATGACCTTTCAGGTGCCTAAACCTCTGACCTATATCATTCCCATCTTTGCTGGTTCAGCTGCCACATGGTGACAACCTGCTAGGCTCTGTGTCTGGTCTAACAGTGATTTACTGCACAGTAGAATTAAAGCATTAGCATGGTATTGCTGTCCACCCAACCGGAAAGGGCTTTTTGATGGTTGTAGGAGAGGCTCCTCGGAGGAAATTGCTATATACAGGGATTTGTTGTGAGCCTATTATTGCCTAGTGCTAAGACAGTTCATAAATTTACATCTGTGACATCTATGCTCCAAAGTTTTTTCATTACAGCTCTTCCTTATGACAATTTACTAGCTGCATTCCTCAATAAAAAGCTAGTCTGCGATTGAAAAGTAAGCCAGACTTTTTTCACTTATAATTTTTTCCTGATTCTAAAGTACAGATACATAAGTTAGGAAAACAGGTCTAATTAAATGACAAAATATATTTTTAAGACTCCAAATTAGCATCTCATTTAGGTCACAATTGTTTTGCTGTCAACTAATTTATTTTGCATCCATACCAAATTAAGAAAAAAAGGACTAGAATGTGCCTGGCTTTCTTTTCAAAGTACTACTACTACTACTACTACTACTACTACTACTACTACTACTACTATAAACCTTTATTCTATAAAATATAAAGTTTATAAAAGTCTTTCTATTAAATACTCAAGTACTGAGAGTTAGCTTCTTTGAAAACAATCACCTTTCATTCTAAGATATGATCATTATTATTGCTTTAATATGACTATCAGAATGACATTAGTACTAGCATGTAAGGTAGCAAAAGACAAAACTGATATGCTCTAGCTGTCGAAAGCTTTTTCTGAGCACTCCAAATATAAAAATGGTCAATTTGGAGGAATAGGGGAGTAAAAAAAGGGTTAAACCACAGGCTCAGAAGAAGAATAAAATTAACATGCAAATATTCCAGAATAATTTCTAGTTACTTATGTTAGAGGAAATATTTTTATCTTCTAATAGGACGTGAACAGCAGTAATTTCAATGTACACTAAGGATTATACCTTCTTTTCTTTTTGCTGCTACAAATATTGGGGCTTTTTTTTCTGCAATTTTACTTGGAATGCCTATTTTAATACCTGCAGTATCTTAAAATAAAACTTTATATATGTGTTTGCTACTGAAGCTAGATGCCAGTTCTTAATTTTAAAATTAGCTAAATTCCTTTCACTGTACTTCATTTTGTAAGACTCTGCATACAAAAGCATCCATTTAAGTAAATCATTTGTGCTCATCTGGAAAAATTAATGTATTTTTTTCCCTTTGTTTCAGTTGCTTCTGTCTTAAAATTTTCAGTCCTGCCAAGATATTACAGTGTGTTCATCTGGAACAGATTAAACAATTTCTTGCCAAAAATCACATTAAATTTAAACTATTCAGGACAGTTTAACTATCATGTCCATTGATGTCAGTGGCAAGGGTTTTGCTGAATTATGAAAAAAAAAATCATAACTATAAACTGAAAATGTTTTCAGTACTACCAATCTTTCCCTTTGATGAGGGCAAATCCTTACAAATTCAGAATTGTCAGAAAACTAACAGAAAATTCCCCATGAAACCTAATAAATCAACTCAAGCACTTACTATATGGCAGACTACCTGCACAAGCCTCATTTGCTTTCAGCTTTAAAATAGATATAAATATCTGTCTGTGCAAAGTCATGTTAACTTTACTGCAAAGTCACATTAACTTCAGTGGTGGCAGTGTTGTCTAACAGAGCTTGGTGAAGAAAAACTCTGGAAATTCTATATCAAACAAATTGCAGGGACTGTCTTCTCCTGTTTGAAGGCAGTCTGGAACATGATTATAAATGACATGAAAGTTTTCAGGTGTGAGAGCCAAAAAGTAGCTGATACTCAAAACATTATCCTCCTGAATTCTCTTTCTCCCCAAGCATTTTCCACATCTCAAACACAAAAGCCTAACCAAGTCTCTGGCTTCCAGCTGACAAATATAAAATGAATTTGCATGTTGCTATTTGAGACTTCTGCAGGACAATGATAAGCTGAAAATGTAGGGATTTCACAAATATAGCAAATATTTTTAAAGCTCAACAATAACTGATAATGTAACATTAATTGATTTCGACTTGTGTATTTTATAAATAAGAGAGCACATACTTGATCTCCTCCAACACCAGGACCCTGGAGCAACTCATCCCCCACAAAGTCAGAGTCACCCCAAATTCAATGCTCCCTTCACAGTGAATATACAAAGTTATCCATTCATCAATGTGAAGAGCTCACCAATGACAGCTTAAAATGCCATCCATGCTCTCACAGTACCTAACAGTACCCAGAAAAAAAAGCTCTGAAAAGCCCCTCAAATCTCAGACACACAGTGGAGAATGGCTTTTCACTGGAGACCGCAGGAGCATGGCAGCACCTGCTGTTTAGGCCTACTCAAGTGTATTCCAAAACTGGCTGTTTCTCAAAGGCAGCTTTACTGACTAATCCCATGCCAAAAATGTATTTTAACTAAGAGGTAAAATATTAACTGGTAAGGAACATGGGGAAGAATGCAGAGAAAGAACATTGTTTCATGTCTGTTGTACCACGTTTTGTACTCTAGTTGTGCTGTGCTCTTATTTTACAACACAAACATATACTATATGAACCAATTCTGTTCAGTCATTTCTTTGGGAGGTTATCCTGAAATCTATATTGTTTTTGGAATTGAGCCCCTGCTGAGTAGAATAAAGTTGGCACATTTGTGGTATAAATCTTAAAAAAATAATTATGACTTTTTAATTAAGGCCTGGCACAGTACTTTTCTTTTAGCTATTTTAACCATGCCAGTAGCACCAGCTCAGGTACAGTGTTATGACAATGCAATAACAATAATTCCTTATTGTGCAGAGGCAAAACCTGAGCACAATAGTCTTTGAGTGTATTCTTTGAAATGATGGAGACACGATCAGCTGTAATATAATGCATGAACTCAATCAGTTCCACTAAGTGAATAAGAGAGGCATTTTTAAGGTAAACATTGCCTGTTGTTGTTTCTTCTTCACATCTTAGCTTTGTCCTGAACCCAGTAGGTTTTCTGGTCTGCTTTTCTGTAAACTTGAATGTTCAGTAGCAATGCAGATATACACAGGTACAATATACAGAGTCTCCATCAGTCACCCTGTGTTTCTTACTCAAACGTAAAGAAGACCCTGAAAGTTTAAGCATTATTAGAAATAATCTTTGTTCAACTGCTTAACTACACCAACACCAGAAAGTTCTCAGGTGGATGACACTAGCATGGGCAACACAATGTACTTCATGGGTGTAAAATATTCCAGTTGTAGATCCTCTTCTTCAACGGCCAAAAATTTTAACTGATATTGCTGATAGAACTATTTCTTCTGGGTTTTTGTTGACAGCAGTTCTAGTTATAAATTGCACCTTACTGCACTCCTGAGCAGCACAGATATATTGACAGTGTTTATGGTGTAGACGTAGTCCTTATTTTCAGGTCCAAATTGGAATTTCTTTGCTCTGTTGAGACTGTGAACCTGACTCCAAAACTAGATGAAGCTGATTAGCCAGTTTCCATCAAGACACCAAAAATAAACCAAGAGAAAACTATCATATGACTAATCCAATCTGCTATCAAAATGTGGCTGGTATAATCCCAGTATTATTGGAGACATGAACTCTACTTTTACAATGTGTTTGCAAGTACTACAACATTTTTAGTTTTCTTTACTGCGTTTATTTTGACTCAGTGTTGATAAACAGACTCTTGTGCTGTGGAAAAAAAAAAGAAAATAAAAAAAAAGATTCTTTAAAATCAAGGTTGCTTTAATATGGATTTCAGAGGGAAACAGAATGTAATATGCTGAGTTATGAATACCTGGACAGAGTCCAGCTGGCTATTAACCAAATAGATTACCAAGAAGAAATGAGGGGAAAAAAATCCCAACCCTTAAAAAAGAAAAAAATTTCAGCAATTTTAAAAATAGGTGTTATACGAACTGTCAGGTATAAGGGTGCTGTGAGGTATTTAAACAAAGAGCTTGATTTAAGCTCCCAGTTGAACTCCTCAGGAATTTTTTGTCAGGCTCAGAGTTGTTGCAATAATAAACATTATTGTCTATAGCTTTCTGTGTGCACAATACACAGTGTTTTGAACAGCTCTTTTAAAGTGAGATTGATAGGTCATGACATGTCTCCCTTGTTATTACATAAATGGGCCACGAGTCCATTTCAAAAAATCTCTTACTGAAAGTCTGCATAGCAGGGCCCTTTTTAGCACAGCTCAGCTTAGTGAACTCCAGTTCACAGAAGGAAGGACAACAGACATTACAAATCCATACAATTTAAGCAAAATTTTTCACTAGCCAAACTTGAAGATAGGATATGACCAGGAAATAACTGAACATAGGAATGTTATGTTTTTAACAGCAGAGCATGCCAGAAGCGAGAAAATGTACCTTAATGTCCTCAGATTACTTAAAATGCATTATTTTCCAGTGTCAGATGCTCTGCCTCTGAACTGCAAAACTTCAGGAAATTACTTTTCTACTCCATTAACATAAATACAAGTGTATTTTTTGTGTCAAATGTATTCAGACTACACCTGTGGAAAGACATGGACCTTATTAGGTGCTGAACAATCTTTCTAATGGCAGATTTTCAGCCAAGAACCTAATTTATAACCTGATGTGAAAAGGCAGAGGAGCAATAAAAACCGCTAAGACAATTTGGTAAAGAGCTGTTGCAACCCTGGAGTAACCAAATGAACACACTACACCAAATGGGGACAATGATTATATGCTACTGATTCATTATAACAAGGTTGGCTACATTTCTAAAAATGTGTCATTTGTGACATGCTGTTGTAAAATTTCAATCTGCAATAGTAATCAAAACTGTAATTATAATCTCTATTCATTTTAGTCCATAAAGTGTTCCACAAAACCATCCTATCCTAAAGAACGACATAAATATCATTAATCTCTAAGTTTTAAATAGTGGTACATACACAGAAAAATGAAGAAACCTGGTGAAAACAGCAGAAAAATCTGCTGCCAGGGCCTAGTATAAGAATGTAACCACTTGGCATGAGCTTAAATCTGTGGCCGCTGCTGAAGTCAACGGAAAAAACTAATTTTTAAGAATCCCACCCCAGAGTTCATGGGTTGTGAGGCCTTATATTCAGACTTCTATAAGTTACTTAAAAAATTTTAAAAATATCCAAAGGTGGGAGCTTGTTTGTTTGTTTTTAAAGGGAGGAAAGAAGTTCAAAATAATGTGCCAGAGAACACTAAAATACCATAAACTATGTAACATTTCTTCCAAGCTGATGGTGTGTAACTGAACTACTGCTTAATCATCTTGACAGCACGGAACAAGGAATATCTATGAATAACAGCTATGTAAAGACAGGTATCCAGGGTCTCTTTTAAAGTTACTGGATTGATAGAACCTTTACTCTCCTAATTCAGAGTCTAATAAATGTATTGCAGAAAAACACACTCAAAATAATCAACAGTGAAGAGAAGAGACAGATTGCAATGAGCAAAACTGCTTCAGGCCCAAGAAATCTCCACTTTTCTCCTAAGGCTTGTTAAAATTCTGAAGTCGTAAACCCATGAAGAAGGGCTGTTCTGTTTTTCTAGCCATGAAATCTCCACATTAGTCCTTTCAAAGGGAAATTATTTCTGATCATGACATAAACTTAACGTGCCATCTATTGTGCAATATTGTATGGAGCATGAACTTGGATTTCAGATTCTGTAAGTGTTAACACACGGTATATCAATAAATCCATACTAGCTAATTTTGTAGTTTTCACCCAGACAAAACACAAGAAAAGCTGAAGTGAACACCACCTAAGTAAAGGCTACAGGATTTGCCAACTTTAGTCTTACTTTCATTTCCCCTTGAAAAACCAAGGCAAACTGATTTTTTTTTTTTTTTTTAATTTTATGCATGCCATGGGAAGGAACAAGGAAAGAATTGGGAAGAGAAGAAATTAATTTTAAGGAAATAATTATTTTTATCCTTCTTTCATAGGCATTACAAAAAATTCACACATCCAGGGAATGAGTGGTGAGCTAAGGTGAGGGTGCAGTTCCTGGGAGACCAGATATTCAAGTGGTCAGGAGGTTTCTTATGAAATTCATTCCTTACCCACTACAGTGATGAAACTGGAGTCTCACAGGTCCTTGTTCAATACTACAGTAAGGTACAAGACCATCAGTGTGCACTTCCCAAGGCACAGGCAAGCTTCCCTGTGCCTGGGCAGAAGTATGAGCTTGAGGCCACTTTATTGCTGAAAACCCGAAAATTCTGGTATTGGTCTGCCACTGCCACTCTAATAATCTTCAGTGTTAAAATAAAATTGAGATCTTTCTTTCAAATGAGTTTCAAGGAAGAGGTTTTCTGAACATGAAACAGCTAATCAAGAGGAAGATGTGTTTAGTAATTTATAAAATGGTAAGTTTCACCAGTGATTTATTAAGCAATATTATTCTTATGATTGTAGTGCTATGTTATTCTTACATTGTCAGGCAATCTGTAGAAATTTGTTCTGCTTCAAGCAATCCTTACCCTTGCCATACAACCATTGTTATACACAGTTTTCTCATTATGATAACTACTTTGATCTCTCAGAAAACGTTCAGCATCTTATAAACTGTAACATAAAACCTACACAGAGCAACATGATGACTGAAAAGATCATAACGATCACAACTGTAGTTCTCAGACAACCCAAAAACACACTGGAAAAATAAGGGGGGAGGGGACAAGACTTCTTTTGATTGTCAGTAGAGATTTAAATCCTTTTAAGCATCAGATCATTTTCTCTTTCAAAGATGTCCCTTGGAGATCTGATTTTTACAGTCATCATAAGCCAGATTCAAGTAAAATAGTTCCCCTGTGATTAAAAAGCAACCTTTACCATTCAGCACTCTTCTTCCAGAGAGCACTAACCACAACCCACATTACTGAGAATATACCTAACCAAGCACAGTCATGAATTCATCAAGCCTGTATTTCAGTGCCTTTAACATTACATTCTGCAGACATTCAAAATTTGAAGCACAAAGTTTAGGGTGATTTATTGTTAGCTGTAGGTCAGCCTTTTCTATTAATACAATAGATGTGTATTCTCATAGAGAAGAGGCTGAGAGTGTAGACAAGATATGGATGTGTGAGGTCCCTAGGAAGCAGTCCAGTACCTCAGTTGTTCTTCTATTATTTCATTCATTCATTTTCTTTCTGACGAAAGAAAAAAGCATTATTCCCTACTGCAATACATGAAAATTAGGTTGGCCCAGTTTGAGCAGGGATCTCAGAATTAAAGTAGTTTTCAGAAAAGTAGAACTTGTTATAAGGTGGCAATTGGCTTCACTGTTGTGCAAAAAAATCCTTGACTAGGGAAAAGACAGGATTTCTTGGGGCTTGTAGTCTAGCACAGTCTGGGCTTGTTAAAGATAAGGTTTGAATTTTTCTTTGGAGGGATGTTTCTTTCCTTCCGCTTTCCAGCTGCCTGAATTGTCCCTTCCTTTTGATGTCTCTCATAGTTTCATTGTCAGTAGGTATATGCAAACCCTGTGCTTCACACAAGCTTTTCTATGCAAAGGAGCTCAAGGAGGGCTTATAAGCACACGAAAAGAAGCTTAACAAACATGGGCAAGAAGTAAATGCTGACTGGTAAAGAGGAATCTAGTAAAAAAAGGGTAAGGATAAATAACCTTTCAAAAGAGAAAGTGCATGAGTTCTAACGTTTTGTCTATAGTGTTTTACACCTGGAGATATAATGCTGACACATACTAGCAAAGACAGAAAGTTATCTAACCAGCATAAACAAGAAAGAAAATCACTTTAATCTGAAGTTATAGTGTTCAAGAGCAAACCCCCTAGCTTTATAAATTGCTGTTAGCAGGAACACTACAGTGAATCACTTCACTTTTAGTAGTAGTTGCAAGGTCTCAGCCTCTCTCAAAGGCAGTGATGAAAACAAACTGCAAATCCAACACATACCACAAAGTCGCCTTGGCTGAGCAGCTCAAGCCTGAACTGTCACCTCTGAGGCGTTTGAAAACGCCATTTTGGCTGGGCACCAGCTCTTTGGAAGATCATCTGCTTAAGGTATTTCTTTATGCTTTTGCTGCCATGATCCTCACACTAGACTTGACCACGAAATACGAGACACATTACTTTTGTTAATGCAGGAAACTGCTGGTGACAAACATATTTTGCCTGTTATTCTACACTTATTTCAGCACAATACTCAGTTTGTTTATCTGAAAGCAAACTACTGCTATTTAATTCTGTTGGAGAAAAATAAAATTTGACTTATGAAAGTGCTTATTTGTACTAGTCTGCTATACTCTTATATGTGATAATTTTCTTATAGAAAGGCTAAGCATTCCTCAGATTCTTTTTTTTTTTTTTTTTTTTATATTAGTGAATTTGGACCATACTAGGAACATGGTTAATAATGGGTGTCTTAAACACTTAAGTAAGGACAAACAGATTCCTTTCAAGGGCAAGCACCAAGCAAAAGGAGATATGTCAACATTTGCAGAATATTACCCAGGAATCTATTCCCCAGTGAGACTAGAAAATGCTCAATATTTAATGGCATTGTAACATACTCAATTTTTTTTTTTTTTTTCAAATCAAAATCAGTGTAGTATCATTCCGTAAATTGAATGCAAATACATGCTCCCATAAAATGGAGGAGAGAAGCATGAAAATAATTTTTAGCAGGGTGTCAAAATGGTTTTGCATACAACGCTGCCTATATTTACTGTAAGGTCTCCCCTCAGTCCAGAATCTGGCCTTCATTACCATAATCCTCTTACTGTGCATGATGTTGGTGTTATCTTCCCTCCATAATTTCAAAAAAGATTTGCAGTGACCCTCTATGCTCTCTGGTTTGAGATTGGTTTATTTTCTAATCTGTGCTAAAAGTACTCCTAGTTATTATTATTAAAAATCAGCTTTTTCCAGCAGACAAAACAACATCCATCCTTCCAGGAACAGGAAAAGACAATAAAATTTCAAGTTATTAATATCTGGCTGTAAACTAATGAGTTCATATTTGTCGTAATGCTAGATTTAGCTTAGCAAGCTGCAGCTCCCTAAAGCTCAGAGGGGCTTCCTAGGGCAATGCGACCCGTCACATCCCACAGTCCATGTCAGACAGCCCCGCGATCTTGCTCTGGAAGCTAGCAGTGTTACAACTAGTGATGATGAAGGAAGTGAGAAGGGTCTCTCATGAGGGTTTGAGATGGCTTTAATCACACCTTGTCCCCACAGTCTCCAGAGGTAGAGAGACCTCGTGGTCTGGGCGCAGGGTGGTTTTCTCAGGGGCCCAGGGGCGGTGCCTGGGCGGGGTTGGGGTACAGGAGCCAATAGGGAGAGTCCGAGGGAGCGGCCAAGGCTAAGGGAAGGGGAGAAACGGAGCGGAAAGATGGTGTCACAAAAGCAGTAGATTAACAGTCTGTCATACATATTTGCAATCACTCCCAAATATCTCACAGGGAAAAAGGGATAAATTTTCTTTGATGTTTAGAGAATTCTTTGGAGGCCTTACTAATGAGTGTTACAGACACACTCACATGTGAGTACCTGTGAAGGATTTTAGTCTTTTCTAGCTACTCTGTCACATGGATCTCTGTCAGTGGTAGTGGGTTGACCCTGGCAAAAGACACTCTATCCTTCCCTTTTACAACTGGACAGTGGACAGAAAATATAACACAGGGTTCATGGTTTGAGACAAGGACCAGGAGAGATCACTCATCAAACACCATCAAGGGAAAAACAGACTCACATTGGGGATACTAACTGAATTCATTACTAAAAAAATCAGAGCAGGATAATGAGAAGTAAAATAAATCCTAATAACCCCTTCCTCTCACACCTCCTTCCTTCTAAAGCTCTACCTCTTTCCTTGCAGCAGCTCAGAGAGATAGGAAATGAGGGTTATGGCCAGTTCATTACACATTGCTCCTGCTACTGCTCAGGAGAGAAGTCCTTCCCCTGTTCCAGCATAGGGTCCCTCTCACAGGACACGGTTCTCCAAAAACGTCTTTGACATGAGTCTATCCTACAGACTACAGGTCTCCACAAACTAATCCCCTTCTATATTAAAAAGGTAATTAAAACAGGAACAGGTGAACCAGAAGCTTTGGGTTTTTATCTGGTACATGGAATTATAGGCCTCCTAAAAACAAAGTTGCTATAAAAATAATTTCATAGAATTTAATTTAATGTAAAAAGAGGAAAGAATCATGCTTCATGGAGCCAAGAAGAAAGTTTCTTCTTATTCAGTGAACCAAGACAACAAGCAATTCACAGTGCAAGTTTCTCACCCAGCCTATACATCTCCGTTAGGGACGCATCTATGCAGCAATTTACAGGCTAACAGGAACTTGCCTTGCCTATATTCCAGTTGACTCAAAGCCACAAGACACATTACCAAATCTGAGCTAGAATGTCAGCTCCACCAGAGTACTTGTTATGTTCAGACTAAGTCTGTAGTAACAAGGTTTCTAGCTGGTTTGGAGCACAGACAAAACAAGCTCATACCTGCCTCAGAATGACCAGGCTCAATGTAAGCCGTGATTCAGAAAAGGTTCCTCATCCTGGGGGACTGCTTATATCTCTTTGTCACAACATAGGCAATCATGGTTCTGGAACAGCAGTGAACTGAACATCTTATTTGGAAAAGGCATTAAAGGATCTGAAAGTAACCTCTCAACTCTTGGGAACTAAAGACCATGATGATGGTATTAATCAGGGTTCTTGCCAAGAAACACTAGATTTGAGGATACATATGTGTTCTGATTGAAAAATAAGGACAAAAGGAGCTTCAGGAATTTTTTCATTTAAGGCAAAAAATCATACAAAACATAAAAAATAAACTCCAATATTTGTAAACAAGAATGCTGCCACCTACACACAAACACACATGAAATACATCCTCTAATCAGACCTATCCCCAGATCACCTGTTCACCTGTGTTGCCCTGATGGCAGAAAGGCAGTACAGTTAGCCCTGTGTTACCCCTTCCCAATTCACCTGGCACACACAAGGAACATGCTGTAGACAACGTGCCTTGTGCACTGCGACCTCTGATTGATGGGTTTCAGCATGTTTCACTCAGTGGGGGCTGACTATTGAGTAGGATGTCAGGTGGCTTAGAGCCCTCCTGCTTCTACAGCCTGCTACTGTGTTTAAGGCACTTTGATCTGGCCAGCTGATTTCAGTGATTTTTAAGCCACTGTGTGACACTCAGGAACAACCTCTGGGCCAGGAAGAGTTAACTCATAAAATAGCTCTTTGTGAATTAAACCTGGCAGAAGTTCACCATGCTTTCCTTCTCAGGGATTAGATCTTTACTATGCAAATTCTCACCATAGACAGGCAAATGGATATACTGGAATAAATCACACTTCAGCACTTATATTACTGAGAACAGTAAGAGAATATAATACACCGAGCAGATTTATATCCTGTTGGGTAATCCTTCAGGATTGCCCTTGCTGAAAAGTCAGACCCAGTTTATGTCAGAAGCAGTCAATAATATAGAAAACTAAAACATGGAATTGAATGAATGTCAATTTCTTAATTCACAAAGGGGGAAGGTAGCTTTTCTTTAGTGACCTCACCTCCCTCAGAAGGTGGTGCAATAATTTTGCAGCAGCGGAGTAACAGAAATTAGACATTTTACAGGTATGTGTTATTTAGCTAAGCAAGCACTATCAAGGCAAAACAAAAATAATGGCAACAAATTTTTGACAAGACTGACTTGCATGAGAAATAAGATGGGATCCCCCTCTGAACCCCGAATAGAAACATTATTTTTACCTCCACAAGAAGCCATTATCACTCTTTCATCAAAAGGAAGGTCACACCATCTTTCACAAAAGATTTGCCTGCTCATAATTGCCACCTGCAGTGTACAGACAAATGCAATCTTTTAAAATGCTAACTGTGTTATACTTGCACCCGAGGGATCCAATAGTACAAATGTAATGTGGCCTAACCAGTTTGTCTTAGCAAGACCTTACAGTGCTGATTTGAAACAGCTGAACTAAATCAACAGTTACCTTGAGCCAAAGGCCTTTGGAGTGCAATTAGAGTCAAAGCTTGGGTTTTGAACCCAATATGCCCTGTCAGTCTCAATGATTTGTGTTTGTTGTACTCAGCCTCATTTCCTGCGTGAAATATGAGGCTGTATAAAGAGGAAAAATTCCCAAGATTAAAAAATATTTGACCTCAGTGCATTTGCAAGCATGAAAGTACACATGTCTAAATGACCGTTTTGGTTTGTAGTACAAAGTTCTATTGATGTTGGCAGGCTGAGCTTCCCTGTCTCAAAGCCACATGAATGGTTTCAAGTTTCAGCCAAAAAATGTTTTCCACATGCTTTAGTGTGGGCCAATTTACACAGCAGATTTTGCAGAGACTGTGGCCAAGTGCTTCATAAAGGGCTGCCTTCTTTGGGATCAGGGAAACCACAACAGACACATTGCTAATGCAATCTAATTATCTGCTTGAATATTTTTCCAGATGTATCCAATGTCTAAAAATACTGCAATAAAAAAGGTATTATTTGGCTCCTTGGACTGAAACAGTGGCATAAAGAACCTGCTTGTCTACAGGGGAAGTTATAACGAAGTAACTGTGACTGCCTTTAAATCAGTCAGACAAAACAGAACAGCCCAAAGGTAGGCTATTTCTTGCCTCATGTTTGGAATTAGCCTCTCAAAGAAAAACATGAATAAATGGGAGGGGGTTTTTTTTGTCAAAAACGGCATCTCTTTCTTACAAGGTAATTTCCCTCATTTGCAGATCACAATTTGATATTGGGTAGGCTCACCTAATACAAAACATCTTTTCACTGAAATGAGATGTAAGACAAAGACTCTGGGCAGTGGTATGTGGATAGTCATCTCATGAGTTATTGCTTATTTTTATGATTTTACTACTAAAGTTCACTACAGGTGAACTATTAGATGCACAGGTAGGATCACTCAGTACCCTCAGTACCCCAGGTCCAGACAAATGTAAAAACCAAAGTGACTTTTTTTCCCTAACAAGTCTACCTGGATTCCCTGCTTACTGTTACTGGGGACTGTTTCCTTTTTTTCTGCTAGTATGCCTGAAAAATCGTAATTTGGTATAGGTTATTCAAACAGGAACTGACCAGTCAATGGATTTCTCTGTAGTTCTATATCTTGATCAGGTAATATAAATAAAAATACAGATGTATTTTTACACCTGTAAAATGTACAGAGTTTCCATCAGGAATAATATGCAGTTTGCATAACCTGCAATTCCAAACCCAGACCTATTTCAAATGCTTCTACTTCTGTATTTTACAAAGCATTTACAATAATAACTTTCTTAATGGAGATCTGCCAATAAGCATACTTCTTAATACCTAAAAGAATATTTTATTTTAGGATGTAATCAAAAGATATGTTTAATTTTTTTAATATCTAATTTTCCTTAGTCTAGTACTTATTGGGACAATAACAAAGATGAAGCAGTAACTTATATTTATTTTCTGATTATTGTCAGTCACAACCACAAAAAACCAAACCAAACCAAAAAATCCAAACAACAAAAAAAACCCACATAAAACCCCCAAACAGTAGGAACAACAACCTTGATTTCCCCACAAATCACTAGAATGAATGAGCACTGGTGCCAAGGTAATAGCCTTAAACAGGCTGGAGCTGAAGTTGTGGCTGCTGAATCTAAACACAATATAAGAAGAATGTTGAAAACCACATGGGAGACCAAGAAGAATCTGCTCTGGTATTTTTGGCATTTCAGTGTAGTTCTTGAATTATTTGCACTATTTCCATCCAATGATGTTTGTCAGATGTCATTTACAAGAGGCTGTGGTTATGTGTGTACTCTTAAGTACTTGCATCAGAAGAATCATTTGTCAGTCTTATGACTTGGCTTATTGGATATGGAGTGGCAACTGTGGGATAGAGATTAGTCCAGAAACATAGATAGTTAGGTACCTTTTTAGTGGTTTAAATCACTGTTTGTTTATTTTAAAAGGCAAATAAACTTCATCATGTTACTTGCCTTCTCTCACCACATTGACTTGCCACAGCTCAACACGCTTACTTTTATTTTCATAAAGCAAATTTATTGGCTTTTCAAATCAATTCTAAGAATCTGAGAAACAGTAGAATATGGAAGCTATACATTGTGCAAATATTTGCAGTACAATGGTGTCGCGGGTTGGGTTTGTAACCGGGCAGAAACACCAATTTAGTGTAGTGGTTTGGTCTAAAATACTCATTACTGTTTATCTTCTGTGAGATAAGAATTAGGAGAAATGCAAAGCAGGCACCAACTTGAATGAATATAAAGAAGTTTATTAACAGACCTAAAAGAAGAAAAGGAAAAAAATTATACCACCTTTAGAACTCTCCTCCTCCCCCCACCTTCCTCCCTTCTCCCACTGACAATGTAAAGACAACCCTTAAGATGTTCAGTCTGTTTACCACTTCCATAATAACCTTGTTCAGTCCATTTAGAAAGAGAAGTCTCTTTTTGCTCATGCTATGAAAACAGTATCACACCGAGACAGCCACCCACTTCCAAATATTGTTCAGTCCATTTAGGAAGAGGAGTCTCTCTGCTCGCGATGTGAGTCCCTTCTCCCAACTTGCAGCTTTTCCCGCAACTGCTTTCGAGGGTCCACTCTTGAAAGTTTTCTGGGGTACAATTTTAAGGTTGAGCTGTTCAGAAACAAAAAAAAACAGAGGCCCTTCTCCTTCCCTGGGAGCAAAGGGTCTTTCTTATCTTCAAAACTATCTCTGGAAGCATCTCTAGGAACTGAGGTTTTTCTCCTTTCCTCTTTGGAGCAAAAGTCCTCATCTGGTTCATCTGGTTCATCTCCCTCTGTCCAAACTTCTCATGAAATTACAGCTGCGGCAGCATCTGCCTATTGCTTACGAGTTGAACACTCCACCCCCCAGATCTTCATGAAATTACAACAGGATACTCTGATATATCATAGCTTCACAACAGACTTTCAGCTTTAAGCATCTCCTCTCTCTCTTCCCTCAGGTTTTCAGCTCTTCACAGCAATAAAAGGGTTAATCTCACCTCGGCCTTGCAGCTGGAATGTGGCTTATCGCTGTTGGTCACCTGACCTCTGCCGGACAGAGGTGCCGCTTTGCTGAATCTCGGCCGCAGTGGAGGGGGGGGGGTTCCGAGCCTCTCCGGCTGCCCACGGCAAGGCAGTGGGGGGGGTTCCACGGCTGGAACAGGCCCATGGCTCCAGGCTGGCCGTGGCCCGGCCCAGCCTGGCCCAAGCAGGGCCTGGCCGGGCCCGCTGGCCCCCGCACGGGGCCTGCAGCCACCTGTGCCAGCGCCGGAAATGAGAGAGAGCTTGGGGGGGAGTTTGTCTGTTCTTAAGTGTGGATCACAGAGGCGCTCACAACTTTAAGTGGCTTAAAGAATTGTCCATATTCAAACTGGCCACTGATAGGTTCTATCAGGTCCCAGAGGAAGCTGTAAGCACCCCTTAGCAAGGATATCCCTTCCGGGACTATGCTTGCTAACCTATGACAAATGGCATATCATATAATACTGAAGAAATGTTACTGGTCATGTATAAGCACATTTGAGTCCATCACACCCATGAAAAGCAATCATGTTATCAAGTTGTCAGTCATTATTCAAAATACTAGTGTTTTAAACAGGTTATGGAAGTTGCAAAAAATCCTCAGTTCAGTAGTGCAGATGAACAGTAACTGATTAGCAAAAAGAAGTAAAATTTGCAACTCCCTCTAATTAAAATGAGGTTTCAAAAGTCCTGCTATGGAGACACTCCCTTGACAGCATATTTTTTTACTAAGTCAGACATATTGTACACTCTGTTGCATTTTAGCATTAATTTTTTTCCCACACTGAGACCAATCTACTAAGGCAAACAGACAGTTCTGCAAGTCAGACATACATGCCTGTAGACAAGTAATACATGAGGCTTGAGTCACACAGATTCACCTATCATGTACATGAAACAATAGAAAGATTCCTGTGTTCCTTGTTTCTTTCTCTCTCATGTAAAATAGCATGCTCATTTAATCGTGTTAACATCTACATAAGAAATTTTTGAGGAGCAGCTCCCCCTAAATCTGTTTCTGTAGCAAGGAGAGACTGCAAGAGGCATTTTAACTCATTAGCATTCCTTGCAAGAAAAAAAACTAGAAGAAATTTTGTGATTTTGTTAAAAGACATAATGGTCAACAAGACTTAACTATCAAGCAAGCTAAAAGATGTCCCAGTGTTACTTAAAGAAAACACATTATGCTATACGTACTACATTGACCTAAAAATTGCTTTTAAAAGTCTGGATTTTCAAAAATAGGTGGGACTTTACATTAGGCAGCAAAATACTAATGTGTGAAAAGCTAAGCTATGTTAAAAATTTTGTTCTCGTTGCAGCTAAACTTGGTTACCGAGATCACTCCTCATAACCACAGGTGAAGGATGCTCTTTCCTGAGACCTGTTCAATAATCACATACAAAAATTTCTCTTTAGACCACCTCTGTTAGAATGAACCAGATTTTAAAAATGAAATTAATTTAAGTATTTAAACTAAGCTAGACCATACTGATACAGTAAGGAGAAGGAGTGACTTCACAATTATGCCAGAAGGTCCAGTATTGAAGCTTACAGAAAGTAACCTCCTGACATTTCAGTCTTCATCGCCTTTTTTCTTTGTCACATGATCTCATATATTTTTTTTCTTCCTTTCGTCACTGGTTCTTCTGTTCCCAAAACCCACACATTTTCAAAGACAGTGCAGCTTTGCTGAAGCAAATAATGTGTGAAATTAGGAACTCTCTTTGGCTGTTTCATGAGAAAAGAAAAGGATGAAAAGAGTGAAGGACAACTGGGAGGTCTGGTCAACGAGAGCAAGGGGGAGATCAGTCTGCAGAAACAATTGGGCAGCATCTCTACAGAAAGTGCACAGTACAACTGAAACCTGTGAGTATTACCCTAAGGTAAGCATGACCTTATTGATATTAATATTGATCATGATGAAATATCAGGTGTATTTTAGTATCGTCTGTTTTCCTCTGTTATTTCTTATTGATATTCCTTTCTGATTTGTTTCTGATTTTGTTTTTTCTGGGTTTTATTCAGTGGAGGAAATTGTCTCTCAGCTTCTTGTTACCTTTCTCTCCTTTGGCCTTTCTCTTTACCAGAGAAAGGTAAAGAGAAATTCTTTCAGATTTTTCCACTTCTTTTACTGTCTCACACTTCCAGAAGTTACACTCTTACTAAAGGCTGGTAGACTTCTACACAACAGTAAGGAGCAAAGAAGTAAAGGCACAGTAGCAAAGGCCATGAGGGAGAAAGTGCAATTTGCACATTTCGAGTCTTATGTGGCATTACCAGACAAGGAAATAGATTTTCCATGCAATTGATAAAAAATTATTATTGCTTTCTTTGGGGAAACAAAGATAGGCTAAATAATTTTTGAGGCATTGGTTTTTGTTTTCCTCACTAGGCAAATAATACCTGCATAATTCCAGATTCAAGCTCTGGGCTCTTGGTTAATTGCAAATTTTAATGAAACTGAAGAGTTCCCATACAGCACAATACCAGGAAGAGTTATGTCAGTACCACTGGGTATTAGATATTGCTGTGGAAACCATTTACCTTTGTTCCTTTCCACCAATGTAACCTCTAAACAACTATCATACTCAAATACAGTAACATGAAAGAAGAAAAAAAGTTGCTATGGGAAGTCAAGAAAAATAGAGAATAATTACGAAGTTGAAAAACATTTGCATAGGACAAACTCAGTGACACTGTTAGCTTTCCACACTAATTTTCCTGAAGCTGCAAATGTTTCATCTTATGCTGCTATTATTGTGAGTGCACTGAAAATAATACTTCAACACACAAAAGTGCTTGCAAATAAATGGAGAAAACCTAAGAGCAAACACCATGTTAAATATTCCCATGCTGATATTTTTTAGAATTTCCTTTCAGAAATCTGTCAGCCTCAAAATAGAAGAAGATTTGACATGATTCACATAGTTCTGGAAAATCTGTCACGGAGGAAATTAAAACTTTAAAGCACAATAGAGAAAGGCAGAAAGGTGTTCAGACTCTTCAAGCCTTTACTGAGGTAGCACTTGCTGGCGCCGCCCCTCACTTTACATCTATGCACACATACTTGCAACAAGTGCTGTGGAAGGTTGACCTCTGTCAGGCTAGGGTTTTTCCCCGCTCCCCCATATAAAGAAAGCTAGTCAAATAAAGTAACATATTATGCTTTGTGTTGCAAGTAATTCCCAATAATAATACATAATGATATTTTGAACTTGCTCACCCTGTAGAAAGTTACTAGGTTCACAGCATTTACTTATATCCTAGCAGAGTACATCTGTCATTTCATTCAAGAGCAGGCCTATGGGTAATCATTTAATCAAAACCACTGCTGTGATTGCTACTCATAAAGAAAATTACAAAGCAGCGGCAGCTTCAAAGCCAGGATTACAAAGATTAAATAGCAGCCGCTTTTTGCTAAGTGTTGGGTAAGAATAAATTACAGTGTCCTTAAATTTGAAGGAAGGTGGAGTGGAGAATTATTCATTTTGCCTCACCAGTATTTCCTAATATTCATTTCCTCTCTTCATACTTACAGTAAATTACAAAATCAAAAATTTGTGAAAAACTGCTTAGCAATAAAGAGACAAATTCTAATAGTCATACAAGAAGACACTTTGTACTAGATCTACAACTTTGAGTAATAAAATATTTTACTTAATGCTGATATTTTGGAAAAAAATACTAAAAAGACACTCTCCCCATCATTACAGGTCACCACACGGACTGAAGTCTGAAAAAGTACAAGTTTATGCACACAAATTTGTATGTTTCCTCTTAAAAGATACAGCACTATACATAGTATATGGATACATGCTGGCAGCTCCAGATGTAGGGATACTGGAGGGTAAGAAATTGTTGGACTGGAGTTCTGATTTTTAAACATACTTATAGGGAAATAAAGAAAATCTGAAAAGAACTGCAATCAATCATTTAATTTCAAAAGACTAAGAACATTCATCGGGAAGCAGAACACTTTAGTAAAATTACTACATCTGTTTATCAAAATAACAGACCTCACACTGATAAAGACACTTATCTCTTGACATCATCTGTACTGCCAAGTGATCTTAATCACTATACAGTCATGTCACACAGGGACCTCCCAAATACAGTGCCCAAAAGTTAGGAATGCAAAGACAGAGACAGGATTAGACACTGAAGCAACAGAAAAGCTTCATTTCTGAGGGGTAGGAGCACATGGATGAAAGAGAATGATGCTGCTGCACTACAAATATATTCTGTGAGCCAACTGCTTTTCATATTTACGTTCCTTCTCCCAAAATTCTGCTATATCTGGCTACATGTAGCTTCAATTCTAGAGCTGGTTGAAATATCTGTGATTGCAACATAAGTCTCATTCATCTTAGCCTTTTATGTTAAAACTAACACAGGTATGTAGCAGAACATCTAGGCTGAGTTTAAATATAAATTCAAATTATACTTTTTATGATCCTTGTCATACACCTACATTCCTATCATCTTACTGAAATTGTTTAAAGAGACAGATGAAGGAAAAGGAAAAGGGAAAAAAAGGAAAAGGAAAAGTCTACCAAAAAGCAGTGTTAAATACACAAAGAAAAGCTTATTAAGGCTTACTTTATGCAAGACACACCCAGACGTACTTTGTTACTAAATCCACTATAATGTGGATAATCATTAGAGAGCCTATGGCAGTTTTGGGAACTCAGAAAGACTAAACTATAAACAGTATTTTCATGTCCCAAAAACTGTTTACACACCTGAACTTCTAATTGATAGAAAAATATTGAGAAAGAAACAGTTGTGTAGTCTTAATTCTCCCTATTCCATCAGCTACAATTCCTTAAGGGTAAAACAGTTGCTGTGGCCTAAAATAATCTTGAACCTTATTTCCCATACAGATTGTACAGTCAGACTGCTCTATGTGTTTCAGTAAATCCTAATTTCCTTACAGTTCATCCTATGTATCCAGTTCTCAGAAACTAATTTCTCAACTAAATGAAATGTGACTTGCATCACAGCAATGAAATAGTCATTCAGCACTACTTCAGTTCCCGCTAATTTCAGAATAAGGCTCTCTTGCTTTAAATTCATGATTACACTTTTTATAACACACACATTCAAGGATGACTAGCTCAGGATTACACTAAAGTAAGAAACCAGTGAATTTGCCTTTATCCTAAAACCCCATAAGGAGGCTTCAACATCAAAAGAATGCCTAAGTTGACTTGATGCTTGTCATCAATATTCCTCCACAGGATCAAACTAATTTTGAGTGTGTTAAATAATACTGACCTCTAATACTCCTTAATCTTTTTGATTTTCCTCCTACACATTAAGGAGTTTACATATAAAGTAACATAAAATAGGCTTGCATGTAAGTCCATTTGTATTCTTATTTTTTAAGAGACAAGTGGGAAAAGAACTGCTATACAATAAGCCACTGGTGACAGGTTTGGGTTTTTTTACTATATCTGTTTTCAGCACACAGAAAATGGAGTTGAAAACAACTTACATCTAAAATTCTAATTTTTAAATGCTTATGAATTTACAGCTATAAAATCTGCTCAAACATATCTAATATTCAGGGTATAGGCAATTGCTGCTTTATTGTTCCCTTACTCCATCATAAAAGCATCAATTTAAATAATGTTATATTGACATGGTTACCATGTTGCAACACACTTACCAATATTAAGGAACCAGTCAAGCACATCAGCAGGTGTTCTTTCTATACACATTGCTTATTTTGTGTACTTAACATATTTTGTAATATGTTAACTATACAAAGGTATGCCAGGGTACTATTTACATATCAACTTGATTAACCTTTAATAGCCACAGTATTCTTCTACATTTCACTTCTTTTTTAGAGCATTTCTGGGCTTGATGGCAAGGGAGTACTTTAAAGCTTCAAGCATGTGAAATACTACTTGTACTTGCAAAGATCTGGAAATAGGTCCACTAAAAAAAGTGCTTGAAGATCTGTAAACAGATTTCCTTGCACTTTCCATCATTGCAGCTGCAAATTCCTCAGCCCAAGCACTGAACACTAACAGCCTCTTAGTTTCCAACATCCCTCAATGGACAATCCAGTGATGCACCCTAGAACCTGCCATCCCTCAATCAAATGGGCTCCTGCCATTACATGAGCTACCAAAGGTCATGCCACAGTTTAAGTAGCCACTCTCCCTGCTCCTAAAACTAACAGTTCTGCCTTGGGCTAAGACCACTGCTGGAAAGAGGTGCCACCATAGATTTGCTCTCTGATTTAGTCTCATGACTAAAGGGTCATTCCTGTAATGTCTTTGAGGACGTAGAAAGTTATGTCACACATCACAGACCATCTCCATTCAGTGCAACACATCCGTAAGAATTTTATCTTCTCTAATATCTGACTTGTAAGCCTACCATGCTTCTAAAAGGCCAAAGATTCATAAACTAAGTGCTGTTGGATACAGCTTAGGTAACACACACGATGTGTGGTTTTTTCACAGGTTCTGTATATATGAAAGGGAGAAAAACAGTTTGTTTCTCCAATAAGTGATTTACCCTGTTGCAATTAAAAAAAGAAAAAAAGTCCCTATCCAAAGTTCAGGTGTTTGATTCTTGGTGCACAAATTAAGTTGCAAACACATAATGAATAAATCAGATAGAGACCATCCTGCTGCAAGTTCACCAACAAATTCACTTGTACCACTCCCTTACTTTTCATTAGCATTACGACTTCACTGTTCAGATGAGTAATTTTTCAATAACACTTGTGCTTTTTGTAGCCAAGCTCTAGAGTTGGTTCACTTTGTTGTTCTGTTATACTATTCGTGTCACCAAAGAGACAGGGTAAATGTTCATAAATGTGAAGAAGGACTGAAGGAAGATGTTTTTTGAAGTGAGATTTAGAAGATCTCAATATATTAATCTCTCAGAATACAGACTGAGATGTGTCTTGATCACTGTGTATTAGAAATCACAAAAGGACAAGATAATTGATGCTGGGAAGCTTTTTAACCTTTCTGCCTATGGTGTAATAAGAATCAACAGCTGGGTTGTGAAACTAGATAAATCCAATTTTGAAATAAGACATAATTTTCTAACTCTGGGAGGAATTGAACAGAGAAACAGATGACTATGAAAAGTCAACATGACTTGGAATATTTTGAGATAAAATTAAATATCTTGTAAAAATTTCCTTAATTTAGATCTGGAAGAAATTTTATGTTTAGAAAGTATAAATCAGATAACATATAATTGTTGAATTTTGTGGCTGTCCACTTGCTTTCCTAACCAGAAACCTGTGATTTTAATTATATATGATTCATATTCCTGTGAAAAAATGTTTTTACTAAACTGTCCTCATTATATCATGATCATTTTCAATTGTTTAAGGCCCTGTGTAGACACGAAAATGCTGCTAGCGAGGATTTTCTTGCTATTTTCCAAGTCCATGAGAGATTTTTCTCTCATGGAGAAGAGGTAGCTGTTACAGCGGGGATACTGCAACACGCCTATACCAAACCAGGAGTCCCATGGAAAAGAAACAAATATATGGACAGATTCTTGATAGATGTTTCAGAGATGTTTATTTCCCCAGCCGCATGGCCGGGGCTCTGCCGAGGAACTGTTACAGTCGGGACCCAAGCTCCTTTTGCCCGCGCAGGGGAACACAAACCAACCAATGGGGAACGAGGCCGACCAGGGGCAGGGAAACCCCGTGCCTCCCCTCAGGGCTCCTGGGGCTACATGGCGGGGGAGGGACCCCAACATTTCACCCATTTTATTTTAATAAAAGGAGAATGAAGACAATTGGATAAACATAACAAGAACAGTTTCAAAACAAAACAAGCCACCCTCCTGAGTCTTTAAATGTCCAAACAGATTCTGCGGAACACCTTAGGGCTGACAGAAGGGAGACAGAACTCTCTGGACATGCCTGTGGGGAAACTGAGGCAGGAGAGGGTTTAATTTCTTTCCTCCCCCTTTTCATCCCCCCATCAGCATCGGAAAGGAATTTTTGGGGAAACAATTGGCAAAGGCATGGTTTTGTGAGGGAAACCATGGATGGAAAAATGGATTGGGAATACACTGGGGGTAATAGGACATAGGGTAAAAGGGAAAGGTAGGATTAGGAAAGGGAGACTGTAGGGGGGGTTTACAATGGAGATATTGTCTAACATGACTACGATTTTTTGCATATATACTGCCTTTTACAGGAACACCATCAGGCCCAGTGACCTGCGATGCTTGTAACCCTTTTCTACCTTGTATGATTTTGAATTCCACCACCTCTCCATCTCCCAAGCTTGGGATGCATTTTTCAGGGTTATTCCTTTTAATAGCAGTTCTATGCACGAATATGTCTTGCTGGTTATCACATCTTGTTATAAAACCATAATTTTGTTTAACATTATACCATTTCACTGTCCCTAAGATCTTAGCTACTATGGTCTTTTCCTTTTTCCGAGTGGCTGCTGTTTTCTGTCTCACTGAGTCTTTGCTCTGTCTTTCGGTTGCTCCCGTGTTGGAACTGTCGGGGCTGCTGGTGCCTGTGTGCTCTTCCCAGGGTCACGTTCGGGGCCGCGTGGGCCGGGCCGGGCCGCGCCACTCCGTTCTCCGTGCGTCGCCTCCTCTGCTCTCAGCTGCGTTGCCACTGCCAGGCACTGCATCTCGGCCAGGCCCCCAAGCGATGGCCCCCCCATGCCCTGCTCCACCACGCGTTTCGGCTGGGCACGGCTCCGCTCCGCCGCCACCAGCCGCCGCCCGCGCGCCGCCCCTCTCGTTCGGGCGCTCACGGGGCTCGCTCCGCCACGCGCTGCGCGGGGCCGGGCGGGCACTGCCGGGTCCCGCCGCTCCCGCCGCGCCTCGCTCCGCCACCGACACTGCGGCTCGCGTGGCTCCGCCCGCGCGTGGGAATTGCTTCGCTGCTGCTCGCAGAGCGCTCGGTGCACGTGGCCTGGGTCACACGGTCCCTGAGCCAGGCTTCCCTTCACCAGGACACAGCTGACATTGCTCAACAGTCTTCGTTATTAAATAATATTCACGAAAATATTCTTCCATCGGCATATATTTTGACTCAAAATTTAACTGGGTCCAAACAGTCTTCCAAAAGCCCTTGGTAAGAATTAAATCCCAAGAAACATAGAAGTTCTTGAACAACCATGCCAGGAAGTGTTTCAGTTCTTTCTGAGCTTGAATCAAGCTAAAATTTACAAATCGTTGTTCAAGAATCATTTTAAGTTTAAGATAAATGTCCATATGCGGCTCTGAAAGCCAAGAGTCTTCCCACGGTTCCTCCATAGTTTAGATATGGAATAGCAAAACAAAACGAAGAAGAGGCATCCAAAGTTTCCAGGGTTTACTCACACAAATCAGTTGCTTAGGGATCGGGGATCGTTTTTTCCGCATTCTTCACCATTATGTTACAGCGGGGATACTGCAACATGCCTATATCAAACCAGGAGTCCCGTGGAAAACAAATATATACGGACGGATTCTTGCTAGATGTTTCAGAGATGTTTATTTCCCCAGCCGCATGGCCGGGCTCTGCCGAGGAACTGCTACAGTCAGGACCCAAGCTCCTTTTGCCCGCGCAGGGGAACACAAACCAACCAATGGGGAACGAGGCCGACCAGGGGCAGGGAAACCCCGTGCCTCCCCTCAGGGCTCCCAGGGCTACAGGGCGGGGAAGGGACCCCGACAGGTAGCAGGGAATGTAAACAACCAAGCCAGCTACAACCTTGGAAAGTCTTGTTTATGGTATAGTAGAAAAATATTTTGACAATGGATGTTTTAGGATTTTAGCCAATCACCCCCAAGGGGTGGCTGATCCTTTGTCCAATTAGACTATGAAGAAAAAAGTCTATAAAAGAGTTTGTAAAATAATTAAATAAATCAATCTTGCTGCACAGTTCCTGCCTGCTGGACCTTCTCTCCTCCTCTTCCCTATGGCTGCGGGACACGGGGATATACCCTACGGCCCAGGCCTGGGGTAATAGCCCTGGATCTCTAATAGTTTCTCAGTGAAAGAGCAAATTGCAGTGATAGATTTCTGAACAGACTATGTGACCTAGAAAAATTTTCCTCACCACCCTATTGAGAGTTTTTAGAAATATCCCACAGTGAGAGCCACTGTTGAAACACTACTGATCAATACTAAAAAATAATTATTATCAGACTTCAGAGGGTCACCTGTAGCACCACAGGTTTACAACATTTTGGTCTAGGCTTTTTTTTTTCCTCTTCATTTGCCTCAGGCATGTTTTGGTAAAGGGAGTGAGCAGCATGGTCAAAAGGGTAAAAAAGATCCTTTTCTGAGTTACTTGAATATCAATACTACTTGTACCATGGAGCCAGCTTTGGGGTCAAAGGGAAATGTTTCCTACATTACAAGAAATCTGGATGTCTCTGTCTTCCTTCACAACTGGGAGGATGGTCAGTTTCCTGGTGCTTCCCCCACCTACTTCTCTTCATAGGGGTCTCAGGCATTGATAACACAAAGGTGTTTCCTGATCATTGTCAGTGGCATGCAGGAAAAGTGAAATATAACATGCAAAGTGGCCATCCCACCATTATGTGACGTGACACACGTAAAGTGCTGGGATACCTTCTTCTAGGACAACTTTTTTTTTGTGTATACACATTGAGTGACACACTCCTTGTGACAAAAGCAATATTATGCTCTTTCTTAGTCTTTGTGACCCTACGAGCTACTTCAAAAAGTCATAGATCAAGTCAGCAAGATGTAACTATTGTAAAGTAGAACCTGCCAGAGAGATGCCACCTTCACGTCTTATGAAGGTGATCAGCTATAGTGTAGGCTGAAGGGAGAAAGCAAAGCCTAATCTGTAAAGAAATACAAAACCACTGAGAACTCCTACACCTGATCAGTATCAGAACTGTATTTGTTTCGGCAAATGCCACACTATCACCAAAATAATTTAATTTTCGAGCATTTAGACAAAAACTGTCAGACCTACTAGGTCTTGTAGATTTTATTTAATTACACTTAATATTAGTTAAAGTAACAAGTATCATAACTGAAATCTGGGCTCCATGGAAACATAAGCTCAAGTTCCAAAGCCAGCTGATGCTTTTGACCAAAAATGGCCTATTCTAACCAAGTTTCTATTATATATATTGTCTTTTGAAAAGGAAATTGCCTCATTAAATCTATATTAAATACCCCAAGCAGCTTTCCCAAAAGCAAATGGTTATGCCCATGTTTTCATTAAACTACTACTAAATGAATTAAACTGCTATTGAGATTACCTGTCCTTTAACTTTTTTCCAATTCTGTTAGATATTTGAGTAGTTTCGGACAGGTTGTATTTTTGCCTGCAGTGGGCATTGCTGACTGAACCTGGCAAAAAAAATAAAGTGGATACAGGGCCCAGTTTCCCTTCTTCCCTGATTCCTCAAGCTCAGCAGTGTAAAAGCCTGTACACAAACTTGTAACAACTTTCCCTTGATAGTAATGTCTACAAGGTGCAGGATAGGGCCAGGAATATTGGGATTACCAACAACAACAAAAAAAGTACACAAAAACATCCTTGTGATCAAAGCAGAGACCTGAAACAGAGCTATTCAACCTGTTTCACAATGAGCAAACTCATTGATGTGAATAACCACATTAAGAAGGTTTCCAGTGCCTGAGCTAGGTCAAGTATCACAGCAGACAGTACTGGACAACCACATAGACATTCTCCTGTTCATAGCTTGCAGACAAGTGTGTTCATTGTTACACCCTGAATTCTCAGAGCTGCACAACACTTCCTTTCACAGCTACTCCTGACTTCACAGCAAAGAGGTGTCTAAAGATACAGTAACTTTTTGAAACCACTGCAGTTAGCCAAACAAGCAAGGAAATAATCAGGAGGTTCAAGTCTCACTGTGACAAGTTATAAACCTGAAGTTTCTTTCAAAAGCACCTCCAATCAATGCTATTCAGTGTAAAGGATTTCCTGTTGAGTAATCTTCCAGGTTTTTTTCTTGGCATTTTGATGCCAACTACCAATCTTTACTGAACATATGCCTCCCTGCATCATAAGCAAGCACATAAGTTAAAAAAAAAAAAAAAAAAAAACAAAAGAAAGAAGAAAAAAGAAAAAGTGAACAAGTGAACCACTTGTTTATACAATAGTAAACAGGATTTTTTTTTTTTTGGAGAAGGAAAGGCACACATGCCATGTTCATATATCATCCAAAACTCCACACCAACCTCTTAAAGGGGCACACGAAAATATTCTAAATTACAAGATTCCAGCTTGAAATAGGGAACTGTAATGTAAAGAAGAAAAGTATTACAGGACGTCAAGCATTGCTTCTAAATTCATTGCTGTATTTCCTTTCCCTCTCAACTCTGGGACACCCAGTGCTGAACCCAGCACTCCAGATGTGGCCTAACCAGTACTGAGTACAGGGGAGCAATCACTTTCTTCAACCTGCTGGCAGTGTTCTGCCTAATGCAACTCAGGATGCTGTCAGCTGTTTTTTGATGAGAGGGTGTATTACCAGCTAGTGGTCAGCTTGTTTTTCCCTAGAAACCCCAGATCTCTCTCAGCATAGCTGCTCTCCAACAGGTCTCCTGGGGGGGGTGCCTAAGACTGTTCCTCCTCAGGGACAGGATTTAATATTTTCCCCTGTAGACCTGCACAAGATTCCTTTTTCTCAGTTCACTAGCATGTCAAGGTCCCTCTGGATGGCAGCACAAGCCTCTGGCATATCAAGCATTCCTCACAGTATTGTATTGTCTGCAAGCTTGCTGAGGGCACACTGTCTCAGTGCAGTGTTCATTAATGAGGAGTTTATTAAACAGCAGTGGTTTTGGCACAGCCCCTGAGGTAAACTGCAGATGACTGGCTTCCAGGTGGACTTTGTGCCTCTGATCACAACACCCTTGGACCAGCCACTGAGCCAGTTTTCAATCTACCTGCCTGTCTATTTATCTAATCTGTACCTTGTTAGCTTGTCTATGAGGGTGCCAAAGACCTTAGTATAGTCAAGGGAAACAAGATCAACTTTCTTATTTTCATGAAGGCTATCAGATTTGTTAAAAATGTCTTTCTTTTCATAAATATATGCTGATACTTCTAATCACTTTTTTGTCCTTTGTGTTTCTGGAAATGTTTTCCATGAGTATATTCTCTATCACTACGTGAGGTCATAAGATGATGCCAAGTAGCATGTAGCCTAAGATTGGAATGATATTTTTTATTTTACAGATTGCAAAAACCTCTCTCAATTCCCATAACCTTTCAAAGATAATCAAGATTGTCCTCGCAATGGCATTATCCTGCTCCATCAGAATTTGTGGGTGCAACCCATCAGCCCCCACAGACTTATGTCCAAATTTTCATGTGCTCTATCTAGACTGACACTGTCTTCCTTGTTTAAGACTTTCCCTTTCGTCTCAGAGCCCTGGCTTCTGTAAGGAATGTCTTAGCAGTGGTGAATGAAATGAAAGAAGCATTGGTTTTTTCCTGTGTCTTCACCAGGTTCCTTAGCCCATTCATCAGTTTTCTCATGTTTTCCCAAACCTTCCTTCAGGAAGTTTTCCTTGAAAGATAAAGGAACATCAAGAGCAACTGCAAAGAATTAAAATTGCGATTAAGCTCCTTGTTCTGCATACACAATTACAAAAGTTAAAGCCCTCCAATAGTTAAAGACAAGATTACACAAGGACAAGATTACACAAACACCTATGTGTGAAACGACACAGGCAGGTGACCAAAACAACCAAAACCACCGCAGCTGAAATGCAAAGAATAGATTTTCTCCATTACCTCGCTGACTGGAGGATCCTGAAACAAGGCTGGGCAGCAGAGACACACAATGAGGGCACAGGCACTGTCAGGCTCAGTCCAATCCTAGCGGGCGGCAGGGCTGCTGCTGTGCCCGTTTATCCAGGGCCTGCGCATGCGGAGCTCAGCACCATGCTGTGATCTCCCTGTGCTTTTTATGGGCTCTGCTTTGATCTCTCTCCCAACAGGGAGCTCAAGCATGTCTGGGATAGGGCCTACAAGTCTCTGTAAACACCTATGTTATCTCTACACAGAAATTCTACTTCCCCAGACAGATAGGATAAACAGCAGTAGATTTAATATATGGTTTCTCACACTGATAATTCTCCAGGCCTTGGTAATTCCCAGCTGCAAGGTCACTTCAGCAAATCTATCCTCTCCTCCCAAGTCTTCTGTTTTTGACCTTCTCCTCCCAACAACCTACAGTGTTAGTTGAAAGCTGTGTCAAAAATCCAAATAATGACTATTCAGAAACTATGGAAAGAAATACCATATCTTTATCATGTATCTTCAAGTCATAGTCTCAAAATATATCAAAATATATCTCTTAATCTCTATGATAACAGTATTTCTGTTGCATTCTCCAATATTCTCTAATAGAGAGTTAAATTCTGTCCCAGTTAGCACCAAATTTTTATGGAATTCAATGAGGCTGCAGCTGCTAGTTGAGATAGGTAAAATTTTCACAATATCCACATGCACTAAATTTATCAATACTCAGACATTTGGCCTAAAATTTCCTTGAAACAAAAATTACGGATTTTATGTATCCCCAGCCACTTGGCTCAAGCCACATCCTTGAGCACGTGCAGCCAGGATGGTTTAGGATTCATTAGTATTCAACAAAGTTTGTAGCTCTATGACCTCTGTTTTGGAAAGACATCAGAAAGAAGCATGTTTCATATAAAAATTCCTGCATTAGTGATCCAAAGAAGACAAGAGCATAAGCAGTAGCTTAAGTCCTATCCCTGAAATAATACTTCTGCCAACTGCATAACTCTTAATTATAACTTCAAGAGATTTTTCTCCACAAATTAGATTTGTGCCTATTCAACCATAACCATCATCGACAGTATGTTCCATCCGACCCCAAAAATGTCACAAGGTTTCAAGGTTAAGCTGCTCCTCCAAACAGGTTTCCTTCCCTGGGGATCCAGGAGAGGATATTCAATTGCTGAAGCGCTTTTTTGTTGGCAAGCCTGTCCTGAACATCTTTTTCAGTTTTTACCCTTTCTGCTGGCTTTGAAATATAAGAGGTTCCACATAACAGCCTGCAATTTGTGACTGCTTCTCACTCTCTGATTTGCCATATGATTAGTACTCATTAGCAATGCTCAACTGTTCCAAAGGAGATGCTATTCCCAACTTCATCTTTGAAATCTACTGCCATCCAGAATCTGTCTGCTACATCCTGCACACATGTAAGAGCTGATATAAAAGCACCCCACTAATTTGAACATTGATTTTTTAGTTCCAATGCTACTAAATTTTCAGAAAACTGGGACAGGTATTTCCTTTATTTGTACCCTGCAAATTTATAGAACCATAGAATTTGGGGGTGGGTGGTGTCTTCCAGAAAGACTCTGCAAATGAAACAAGGCAAAGTAGAAACAGATCCTGGAGTAATAAGCTTTGGATATATATCCTCAATAATTTAAAAGTACAGGACTAATATGAAAAATTTAAAGTTATGCAAAAACATAGCATATCTCCTTAAAGAGATTAAAACACCAATAAAACCATTCTTAATAATTTATTTTTTTACTGTGTCATGAACATGTTACTGATGCAGTTCTTTTCTAAAGGACACAGGGCAAAGGGCCATTTCCTTTTAAGCCATAGAATGACTTTCAAGCAAGCTACAGATAAAACTGCTGGTTTACAAAAGCTTTTATCAGACTTATGATGGATTTTACAGAAGCGGAACTCTATATGACCCATGTGATTTGTTTTCATTTGCAAAGGTGGAGAGGCTTTGAATTTAAAAATGGAACTTTTTCTTCTTGTGCCAAATGTAAACAATTTAACATCCATTTCCCATCCAGAGATTTTAGCAGTTCAAAAGACTTCATATGAATCTTATCTGTATTATATTTCCTGCTGATTGGCAGTGCTTCATGCTTCAAATTGAAAGCCAAAAATGTGTTGGCTCTGAATGGAGACAGGAAACAAATAACAAAGAAAACTGGGAAATAAACATAATGAGTAGTTATGAAGTGCTGAAAACTATACTTAGTGTTTGAGTTCTTGTTAGTTCTTGAGATTCAAATGTTGCCATATTGATTTCTGTCTGGGAAGCCTTGCTTAGAATAAAAGCATAAACAAAAGCCTTTGAGTATTTTGTCAACAAGAAAACATAGTTTATATTATCTTCAAAGCTCATGTCTATTCCTGACTTGACTGATTCCATGCTCCTTACTGTGAAGCACTTTGTTATTTCCATGAGAGGTGCACGTTGCATGCAGTAATTACTTTTCCCAGGGGAAGTGCATGGATCTATTACTCACAGTCAGTCAAACGATTCAACAAGACCAGTGTTCAGCTCAATCGAAAAATCTATCCTGGGTGTCATCATGATTGGAAACAGCACTGATGTATTCTTCCACAGCAGACAATGCAGTTATTGGAAAAAAAAAAGATCAAATTCATTACCCCTAAAGTAATTTCTTTGTATTCTTCCTTGAAAGTCATGCAATTGCAAGTAATTTTTAAAAAAAAGAAAAGAAAGGAAGAAAGAAGACAGAGAATAATCGCCTGTTTTATAAAAAATAATCTAGCAATTACTTCATACATTGCAACCAAGTTTTGCATTATTTGTATAACCTAATCATATCTATCATGACTCAGATATAAAACACAGAAAACAACATTGTATGGCAATACTTCAAGGAAAATCCATATCTTGCTTCTTTTTAATAAGGGAGTTCACCAACCATAAAGAATTAATAGATTTAAAAACCAGCAAATGCTGCCCTGACAAACCAACAAGTGGGCAGATACAAAATCCTTACCAGTCTTGTAGCTGATACGTTCTGTGGCACAGTGAAAGTCAACTCATTCCAATGTTTTGTGTTCTGCATTACTGAGAGGTGTCTTTCTTTCTTTCTCTCTCTCTCTTTCCCTTCCTTCCTTCCTTCCTTCCTTCCTTCCTTCCTTCCTTCCTTCCTTCCTTCCTTCCTTCCTTCCTTCCTTCCTTCCTTCCTTCCTTCCTTCCTTCCTTCCTTCCTTCCTTCCTTCCTTCCTTCCTTCCTTCCTTCCTTCCTTCCTTCCTTCCTTCCTTCCTTCCTTCCTTCCTTCCTTCCTTCCTTCCTTCCTTCCCTCCCTCCCTCCCTCCCTTCCCTCCCTCCCTTCCCTCCCTCCCTTCCCTCCCTCCCATGTTCTATCCAGTTGTTATTAAGGTGTATAATCCAGAATTATATGTATCCTCTTTCAAAATTCCAGATACAGGCCTTTTCCCATCTTCTCTTTCTTAATATGCAAGTTCAGTGAACTGGACCAGGTACATCTTAAATTATTGCCAATATTTCTTCTAACAAACAACAGATCACAAATTTCCAAATCTCTGTTTTAAGTACATGGTGAAAAAGTAAAAAAAGAGGCCTGCAAAGTATCACATTCTCTCAATATGAATGGTCACTATACATGTACAGTACAGACCTCACCCACCACTAATACAGTGTAAACTAACACTGGCCTTGGACTCAAAAATTTCCCTTGGTACCCCTGAATACTAGTGCTTCCGGCAACACAGAGGAAACAGACTTGTGTGTCTTCATGACATCCATGCAAACCTAGTTCCTTTTAAATAAAAAAGACTTATCTTCATTAGCAGTTTACAGAATTTGGCTCTAATTCAGCAACATCATCACATGATGAATGCTGGACCAAATTACTAACAGAAAACAAGTCCTCTTTTATCTTATCAACAGTATCTTTACAATAGCAAAAAATGGCATGATTACAAACTTTGAGATGTTACACAGGTTACATTCTCTTTTTCTTGTTTTTCATTACTCTTTTAATATTACTAAATGTTAAATTTCTTAATGTTAATACTCTTTTAAGATTAGTTAAAGCTTCACTTAGCTTTTGTAGTACCTGCATAATGATTGGATTCAGTGATCTTAGAGGTCTTTTCCTACCTAAATGATTCCATGACCCTTTCTTTTCTTCCTCAGTCCTGTCAATCTAAACCAATTCTCAACTACAAATTATTAGCCATCTTGACTTTGCATTCTGCTTAGTAGAAGTTCAGCTGTCCTTTTTGAAATAAATCTATTAAGCTTTGGGCATGGAGGAAAGGAGGAGTTGCTTCTTCAAATGTAAAAGGGTCATATACCATTAAGCAATGTTTTGTTTATCCAAATGCTGTTGTTTCCTGGACTTAGCCTTTAAGCTGGAGTAAGGCTGAGGCTGATGGAGTTAAGGCAACAATATAAATATGTTCAAGAACTGTCACTGTCACATTTCTAATACAGTTGCTCCCAGACACACAATGAAAGTATTTCT
Source organism: Aphelocoma coerulescens (assembly GCF_041296385.1). Lineage (NCBI taxonomy): Eukaryota > Metazoa > Chordata > Aves > Passeriformes > Corvidae > Aphelocoma > Aphelocoma coerulescens. The sequence goes on from NW_027184085.1 coordinate 36,953,638, forward strand.
AAGAATTGGGAAAGATTAGAGTACCACTGAGGATTTAGCCAACCTTCCAATCACAAGCTTTCTCTTTGTAATCTCCTTCAGCCTACATCAAGAAAGGAAAATATACAGCCCAAATGCTTACTGGCTGCTAAGTATTGCTACCTTGTAAAGATCTTGTTATAGCAGCTACATTTGATGTAAAGGTCTCAAACCCCTTTCATATGTAAATTGTATTTAGATTCTACAGGTCCAGTTAAGAAAAATTTGAAATTCAACAAAGGCAAATGCAGGGTCCTGCGCTGGGGAGGAATAACCCCAGGCACCAGCAAAGGCTGGGGGCTGATCTGCTGGAAAGCAGCTCTGAGGAGGATTTGGGGGTCCTGGTGGACAACTAGCTGTCCACGAGTCAGCAGTGTGCCCTGGTGGCCAAGAAAGCTCAAGGAAGAGCATTGCCAGCAGGTCAGGGGAGGTGAACATGGACCTCTGCTGTGCCCTGGTGAGGCACATCTGGAGTGCTGTGTCCAGTTCTGGGCTCCTCAGTACAAGAGAGACATTGAGCTCTTGAAGTGAGTCAAGCAAAGGGCTACGAAGATGATTAAGGAACAGAAGCATTTCTCTTACAAAGAAAGGCTGAGGAAGATGGGCCTTTTCAGCCTTGAGAAGACACAGTTGAGAGTGGGATCTTGTGAATGCAAGTATCTGAGGGGACAGTGTTGAGGATGGATCCAGGCTTTGCTCGGTGGTGCTGAGAAATAGGACAAGACACAACAGGCACAAACTGATGCACAGGATGTTCCACCTGAACATGAGGTATGGAGTCTCCCTCACCATGGAAACGTAAAAGAACTGTCTGGACACAATCCTCTGCCACGTGCTATAGGACGAGCCTGCTTGAGCAGGGAGGTTGGACCAGATGACACACCCTGTGGTCTCTTCCAATCCTACCCATCCTGGGATTCTGTGATAGCTCATGATGAAATAGAAAAGGATATGGTTGGCAAGAATAGCAAGAGAAGTGAAGATAAGCATCTTCTGTGAGATTTATTTCCTTTTTTTAAAGCCACATCTCAAGTAGCCAGAATTTAGCGACTGAGTGGTTTGTATGCTTGTACATGTACAAATGATGTCACTATACTCATAAAAGGAAACTTGAAATGTTGCACTACCACCACACTCCTACCTTCAGCAGAGACAATATTTTACTCTAGAATAGGAGTTCAAAAAAGGCACAACTACAAAGCTGTCATGCATTTTCATGCCTTCAGAATTGCTTCTACTTCAGGAATCTTTCACTTTTAAATATACATATATATTTTTTCATTTCAGGTTGAACCAAAGCAATTGCACTCATCTTTAGGCATATGGGGAAAGAGCAGTTTTTGAAGAGACAGGGTGTTTAATTAAAATAGGGGATGCATAAGTTTAGAAATATGCATTAAAATATATGCAGAATGTCAATAAGCAATCAACAGAATTTTCTGGAAAACAACATTTTTTTCACAGAAACCTTTACTGAATAACCTCCCAAATTTCAGTTTGGTTTAAGTTTTCAATATTTTGCTAGATTACACCTGGTAAAGTTTGTGATCTCCACTTACATCCTCAGGTTCTGCTGGGGAGTTATGAATTGCTATTCACAAAACCAAAACAATGAAGCTGTTAGCTCTCTAAGAAAAACTGCGTTTTTACAACATGACACTGAAGACCTATGCATCTCTTACTCTTCTCCTAGAAGTCTCAGAAATGCACAAACTTTTTCCTAACAATTGCTGCTTAAGTTTACCAGCGCTTGAACTTAGTTTAAAGATACTTACTAAGCAAATAATTGTTTTGTGTTCTTGCAGAAGCCATTTACGATGGAACATGCCACTGTTTGTCTGCAATTACATCATGTACTGATAGTTGTTTGTTTTAGCCTAAGAAAACTTTCTCCTTTAACACATTTAAATTTGGAAAGTTATGTCATTTCAATAGTCCTATTTAGGAAACTTTGTGGGGCAAAGTCATATCCTCAGTCTTCTGTTCTATTTCAAAGAGAATCATAAGTTTCCAGCTTACTGAGTGGAAATCTCCAGATAGGAAACTGCTGCTATAATCATATATTTGAACAGACCAACCTGTTCATAAAAGGAAAGATCTGAGTGATCTAACCTCTGTCACTGAACTTTAGGCAATTATGTACTCTTCTGTCTAGTAAACAGAGATTTAGCCAGATAAATTGTTGCAGTTACAAAGCAAGCACTCACATGCAATGATTCCAAAGAGCTTTTGGAGTAGGCATCAGCCAATAATTTCCCATTTTGATCTCTTAATTTGAAATGTGAATTTTAAAATGTCAGTGTTCAACTTCTTTAGTTTTTAACAGAATTATAAGCCCTGCCTTTCCTAATTTTAAAAACTATGAAATAAACAACAGTACATATGAGATTTTCACAGAAAAAGTCTTTCATTTAAAAACATGTCATTTAACATGTTCACAACACAAAAAAATTAGAAGCTTCAAAGGAGCCCTACACAGTAAAGCTTCTCTTCCACCTATGGGTCAAACTTTATCAAACTAACAACTCTGAGTTACTGTGATACTTTTCATTGACAACCTGTGTACACTGATTAGATTACTTCAACATGCTATTCCTTAAGCCATTATACGATTCTGGATTTTTTTACAAAATCTAATAGAAATAAAAGTTGGAATTATCTTAGAAACAACATTCAGTTTATTTTATTCCAAACTTCTCTATTCCCATCCTCTTATTTTCAGGAAGTTCACCTTTTAGAACATGTAAGATTTAAATAGCCACATTCACTACAGAAATTAAGCTACTTCCTTTTCCTGTGTCACAAAATTATGGGGCCAAGTATATGTCTCGGCTGTGTGTTAGACACGTATCAGCCAATAAAATATAAATGAAAATGCATAAATTCTGCTTAGATATCACACCTCAACTTTATCACAGGAGGACATATACTTAGCTCATCACTCTACTTGCATCAGAGAATGGCTTGGGTTGGAAGAGACCTTAAAGATTATGGAGTTCCAACCCCCTGCCATGGCTAGGGACACATTTCACTAGACCAAGGTGCTCAGATCCCCATCCAACCTGGCCTTGAACACTTATAGGCATGGGGCATCCACAGCTTCTCTGGGCAACCTGTTCTGGTGACTCACGTCCCTCACAGTAAAGAATTTCTTCCTAATATCTGATCTAAATCTGCTCTCTTTCAGTTGGAAGCCATTGCTTCTTGTCCTGTCACTACATGCTCTTATAAAAAAGTCTCTCTCCATCTTTCTTGTAGGCTCCCTTCAGGTACTGGAGAGCTATTAGGTCACCCCAAAGCCTTCTTTTCTCCAGGATGAACAATCCCAATTATCTCAGCCTTCCCTTGTAGGAGAGGCACTCCATCCATCTAATCATTTTTGTGGCCCTCCTCTGGACTCACCCCAACAGTCCTTCCTGTGCTGGACACCCCAGAGATGGACGCAGGTAAGGACACTTCAGGTAAGGTCTCACCAGAGCAGAGCAGAGTAGAGGGGCAGAATTCCATCCCTTGACTTTCTGGCCATGCTGCTTTTCATGCACAATCTTTCTTCAGTCATGTTTTACTAAATGGGTGCTTCCTGGTTTATTCACTTATTGATGTCCAAGTGTAATCTAAACAGCTAAATTAAGGAAATTGGATCTTCTAAGAAGACTCTAAATGCGTTTTTTTTCATTAATCTTCTCAGATAGTCCTGTCAATCTTTTTAAGGTTAGACTCAGAAAGGGTCTTGCTATGGATATAAGCTCAAGGCAGATGACATCCTTGTTTTGTTCTTCATATATTAGAAAATGCAAGAGGATCCTGTTGCCTGTTAATTTAATATTCTGGGGACTGTCTTCTAGGAGGGGTTGGTTTTTCACAGCCCACTCACTATGGGGCATGATGTTAGTTTTAAATTCTCATCAGGCTAGAAAAAGACACCAGTCCACATGTCTGGGATCTCTTATGCTTTATTGTATAGTCATGTTAACTCTGACAAGTAGCCCACTACTTAGTCTCAAAAGTATTGGCTAACAAGCCCTTAAATTTTACAACACACTTTAACAAGCCTTCAGTCCTCACAATAAACCTCAGTAAGGAGTAAGGGGTAGAATACAGTAGCCACACTTTTCCAAAACAAAGCTAGACACAAGAGAAATAAAGATGGAAAAGAAAGAGAAAAAATAAGATCATCAGTCCTTAGATCCCATATTGGTCCTGCCGCATGGATGGTTTGGATCTTGGGTAAACAAAGAGAGAGAGAAAAGGAGAGAGAGAGGACAAAGAGAGTTTTTTCACACCATTCTGTTTGCACATGCACAGCCAGCACTTTAGAGCCTTCAGGAGCAGACTGGGGGGAGTTGATGCAGGCACACTGAGCAGGAGTCTCCAGATGGAACTGAAAGTTGGCTCAAGACAGCACTGCCCTACCCCACAGGACCCTCTCACAATCACCATTTTCCTGTCACAACACTTAGGAGGTTTAAGACAAAATGCACGTCCGTGCTTCCACCTAGTATTCCACAGGTAGTTCTCATGGGACTCAGTAATTTGGATACACTCATGTATTTTTACACACATAGGCCTGTCTTCTGTCTTGAACAGCATTGAAAAGAAACACTCAGAGAAGAGTAAGAACAAGGCAAGCATACACAATATTTCTTTCCTGGTCTCCAACCACTTTCAGGTTGAGGGATTCCCTGAGCTTGACACGAGCCATGCCTTTTGTAATACCCAAGGATATCTCATGTTTAAGTGCTTGCCCACTCTTCCTTTGAACGTATGTAAACTCCTTCACTTGTGTCTAAATATTACCTTAGATATTCCAAAAAAGATGACTTTTCAACCCCAATATGGCAATAGGAAAAAGTTAGCAACACTAATAGAAACCTGATAAATATCCTTAACCTATTTTAAACAATATGTTGTTATAAATATAACCTAATAAAGAAAGAAAACCCTCAATGAGGTAAGTTATCTTATTTCAAGACCAGGAACTTAAAGCCAGGATTGGCCAGAATTTTTTTGAAACATCCCAGCTCTTCCACCTCCTTCCATCTCCGGTCAGGTCTCCCAAGGTTGGCAGTGCAACTTCTATTTAGTTGCAAACAACCAATGAAGAAGCGAAATAATGGCTTGATTTTTAAAAAATACCCAACATACTAAAGTATACAGTATTTTCTACACTTCTTCACACATTTCCTCCTGTAGCGGGTTGAGTTCGAAAAACCAGGCAGAAACACCAATTAAGTGTAGTGGTTTTGGTTAAAAATATTCATTACTTACTTATTTTCCTTCGGTGAGATAAGAATTAGGAGAAAGCAAAGCAGGCACAAACCTTAAACAGTTGCAGTACAATGAAAGACTTTTATTACTAATAGAATTAAAGATAAAGAGAAAATAACAAGAAATTAAAGCAAATCCCCCCCCCCCCCGTTCCAGCACTTCTCTCCTTTTACCCAACTCGCACAAAGGATAACAGAACATGGGATGTTAGTCAGTGTTCCAGTTCTTGAAAAGTCTCTCTCTTATGCTTAAGGAAGAAAAGGGTTTTCTTCAGTTGCACATGGTTCCCAAACTGCCACCAACAGCAGACCCGCCCGGAAACAATCAATCTGCTGTGGTGTTAAGCATCTCTTCCATGAAAAAATCTCACAGTTCCTTCACACTGCAAAACATGGGCCATCACATGGGGTTATTAATCTTTTTAAGGATGAGTTATTTTGGCCTGCACACAAAGGCTTTCTTCGCCACAAGTCTCTAAAAACCTCTCGCTGCTTTTATATAGCCTGGCATAGGCACTCTTCACAATCTTCACAGGCCACATGTTGATTCTCCATCCCCCCAGGTACTTCAAATGGATTAAAGAGACAAACAGTTTGTAGTATTACAGTTTCTTACCACAGCATGCAAGAAGTTTTTTAAGCTATGCGCAAGAATCGTGGCACCGCCCTCTTTTCTCCCGTCGCCATGTTCAGCTCTGTCTCACGGCACTCACTTTGTCTTCCTCTCTGACTCTGAAGCCGCCATGTTGAAGAGTGCTCTTGTTCAGGCTTTACGGTAGAGAAAGTCTCGCTCCCTTTGTGCTGCTGGCTGCATGGTGTCTTCTTCAGTTCAGCACGAAGTGTGCTGGCTGCATACAGGAGGCTATGCCGGCTCCCGAGGAGAAGGACCCGCCTGTTCCCAGAAGCCGTGCTGGATGGGTTTAGCTGTGGCAGTCCATGGCTGGTTTTAGCTGCCTGCGGCTCTGGGACAGTCCCCCCCCAGCGACCCAGGATCCATGCCGCAGCGTTGGGAAAGGGGGGAAGGGGCAGTGGCCCAGGCCCAGCACGGCGGGGCCTGAAGGCTCAGAGCCCCCCCCACCTTCCAGCAGGCGAGCTCAGACAAAAGGGCAATCCCGCCTTTCCGTGCGGTATAAATATGTAAATTGTGAGAAGCGTCATTCGTCTAAAAGACTGTCCATCAACTCAGGTTCAACCCACTACACCTCCTCAATTTTTTCAAAGTAATGCTGTTTTAGCAACAATTCTTCAAGATCAGTACTCCACAAACCTGACTTCAACAATGAGTTCTGAAGATTAATTTTAATTCAGACTATCATCATGTTACTTCTGGAGTGACATGATTTGGTAAATGTTAAGAAACTTTAGGAGCTTTTTCAGCATTTGCCTTGCTTCCTTCCCTCAGAAAAATGAATATACCAGACATTCAGAAAGGCCTTTATTTCTGACTCCTTTTTAATTTTCCGTCATAGCCCAGAATTGTTTAGATTTGTGCTGAATGATGGTATCAGATACAGCTCCAAATGAATAGAAAACTGTCCATTACACCTTACCCCACTATACATTCTATTCTTCACAAGCTTTTATTTCTAGAAAGTACATTACAGAGGAGAGAGCGCCTTTAGGGTACAGTACATTTCAAAACACAATTAAACTAAACTCTTCAAGTGGAAATGTGAAATGTATTTGTATTCTGTTAAAGACTTTGGCCTCATCAGCCACAGTGAACTATATAACAAGGTCATTAGCAACAAGCGACATAAAATAGAGAACGTACATCAGCAGTAGAAAAACAAACATGAGTCCAAAACATCACAATAACTTCCTGTACCTGTTCTTGTTTGCTTGCTGAGCTCTCAAACATTGTGAGTCTCTGAAATACATAAAAGCGTAACAGCTTGAGTCAATATTTACCAACCAAAGTGAATGATTTTATTTAGCATGATGACTGGACCCCTTGAGCAAATACATCTTGTATGGAGCATAACAACTGCAGGCCAGCCTGCCAACCAACCAGAAGTGTCCAACCACTCTAAATGTACATTGTGTCTGCAGAAAGCTTAGCAGCTGCTCCAAGCTTCTCCTCACAAATAAAAGATATGATTCATTTAGTTTCCCATCAAAATCTACTGGAAATACAAACTGGAATGATTTTATAATAAACTTCTGCTTTCCTTTTCTTGATTTGAGATGGTTTATTCCAGTTTGAATTCCAAGGAATGAATAATTTCTGATTCATGTTTGTATAGAACCCTTCAAAGAGTTTAGGTATCCTTTGTAATACCTAAACATGTCTATTTAAACAAGTTCATTTGGGATGTGGGCTGAGAGGTACATAAAAAAATATTGATTTCATACCAATTACTACAGGAACCAAATTGTGGTGAATAGAGAACTGCATCTGAAAATCAATAGAAGGAAATGTCCCTTTTGCCCATGGAAGTGCCAAATGAAGTAATGTCTTAATCCAATTTTCTTTTTTCTTCAATAAATACAATCTATAATTATGATATGAACCAGCTGATGATTAGTCTTTTTGTTTTGTGCTGCCATTACGTAGCATTATAAAAAAGCATGCATTTTCTGTATCAAGAAAATTCAGCTTCCTTTCAATTTTTTCAGACAAATATTTCAGTCAAAAAACCCTGCACCATATGAAAGTGCTGATAATACAAAAAGGCTTATTAGTCTGGAGAAAAATATTTTCCTCTCCCACAAACCTGTGTCACAGTTATGCAGCTTCTCAAATGCAATAGAATCTTGAAAGATAACCTGTTGTGGGTGTGGGAGCAAGGTTTAGCTGGCACAAATAGACATGTGTTGGGACTATGAAATTAATGTTTCATTTTCAATTGTCTGGAGGAAGACAAGGTATCTACATCATCCATTAATCTGTCTTTGTGCATGCATACCAAAGGCCAGAACAGGAGCATTCCCTGACCAGCTGCCTTGAAAGTTCAAATGTTCTTTTTCAAGACAAGAGTTGCATATAAAAAAAGAGGGAGCTTTCTACTGAAATGCTTATATGCCTATGATATGTGGCACAAAGAAATCCTAAAACTGAGCAAGAACAAAGCCAAGACCAATTTGAGGATGCAAGTGGTTATCTTAAGGGTAATGAGGTATTAGTAGATTTATAACAAAAATTTTAAGTTTGTCCAAAGTGATGATTTTTATGGTGCCTAACATGTAATGCAGGAGAAAAAAGGAGTCTAAAATTTGCATGGTGTTATCAGCATATTTCATATATTAGCTGGGTGAAAAACTCTAGGGTTTCAACTGCTCCATTAGAAGAGAACTCTTGTGAAGACAGAGAAAGGCCCGGCACACACTTTGTAGTCAACTTTGTAGGCATGCTATACAGGCTGCAGCTTTCCACAACACAAAAGTCATCCTCAATTTCTTCATCCATACAGGTGTATTTGCATTCTTTTAACTACTTCACAATGTGTTTATCCAATTAAAATAATATTTCTAAAGTGAAATAAATTAGGAGTGATGAACTATTATGTTATAATTGCTAGACCAAGTGCAATCAGTTAAATATGAGTAAGTAATGGAAGGCACTAAATAAAGATGCCTAAGATATTTCTAAAAGTTTGTGTATTTAAATGAGAGGACCAAATGTGCTCATTATTTACATCCTAGAGAGTAGTCAAGATATGGATATTTCTGTAAAAATAGCTGAAAGCTCCTCATGATATTCAGTATAAAATCCTTTATGTTTTTAACATATATACAGTAAAGAGGCTTGGATTAAGTAGAGCATGGTGCTAATAAAGCCAAGGTCTTGGGTTCCTTCCCCATACGAGCCATTCACTTAAAGAGTTGGACGCAATGAGCCTTGTGTGTCCCTTCCAACTCTGAATATTCTGTGAATCTGTGAAAAGTGGACAAAATTTTGCAAAATACCCTAACCCCTCCCCTCCCACCCCCCCCCCCCCCCCCCACTAGGAGAAGGGAGAAGACTGATAGAAAAGCATAACAATAATCCCAAAGAAAAAGCTATGCTGTTTATTAACAGATAGCTTCATCTCCTCAAACAGCAACAGCCAAGTTCTTCTGCTTAGCAACTGACTGTTCCTGTTTATCAATAGACAGACCAACACAGATAGCAATTAAAACAAAAATAATTTATAGGATCTGTTTATGCTTCTGCATACAGATACACCAATCTTTCAATTTTTTAGAGCCTTTAATTTCCTGAAGCAATACATAACAATATATTATATGGTTTAAAAAAATAAAAAAGAAGTGCTGAGTTTTTTAAGCACAAATATCTAAAACACAAAAGTACAACTATTCTCCTTAAAAATTGTGACATGATTATACATTCACAGATCTCACTGTAATATGTTGGTATTTAAAAGTGCTATATATATTGCAATTATAAACCTGAAAATCACAGCATTGAAGCCTTCCTGTTGGATGGAAATAAGCTATTTATTTTTCTTTGAAAACTTCTGATTATTGTCAAATTTTCATTTGACAGATACACTTCATATTTTTTCTTTACATATTAAAATTATGAATGTGTATCCTTTATCCAGACAGCAAAGTATTTATGGGCACTTTTTAAAGCAGCATTTGAAGTATTTGAGATCAACTTCATCAAAGTATTTAAAGGTCTTAAGGTTAGAGTTAGCAAATGTCACTGTCACACTAAGAACACAAGCCAATATCATGCTATGTATCACAGAATTACAGAATATGCTGAGTTGAAAGGGACCTTCAAGGATCATTGAGTCCAACTACTGGCCCTGCACAGCACCATCCCCAAGAGTCACACCACGTGCCTGAGAGCAGTGTCCAAATGCTTCTTGAACTCTGTCAGGCTGTGCTGTGACCACTGCCCTGGGGAGCCTGTCCCAGTACCCAACCACCCTCTGGGTGAAGAACCTTTTCCTAATATCCAACCTAAACCTCCCTTGACACAACTTCAGGCCTTTTCCTTGGGCTCTGTCACTGGTCACCAGAAAGAAGAGATCAGTGTCTGCTCCTCTGCTTCCTCTCACCAGGAAGTTGCAGACTGCAATGATATCTGTTCTCAGTCTCCTCCAGGCTGAACAGACCAAATGACTTCAGCTGCTCCCCATACAGCTTTCTCAGGTTGTCCATGAAGATATTGAAGAGCACAGGGCTGAGAACAAGGCCCTATGGAACCTCGCCAGGGACAGGTCCCCAGTCTGATGTCACCCCATTCACTGTAACCCTTTGTGCCTGACCTGTGAGCTAGTTGCTCGCGCATCCCATGATGTGTTTATCCACCTGCGTGCTGGACATTTTGTCCAGAAGGATCTCATGAGAGACAGCATCAAAAACTTTACTGAAATCGAAAAAGATTACATCCACTGGCTTCTCTTCATCAACTAGGTGGCTTATCTTTTCCTTTCCTGGAAGGAAAGCAGGTTACAAAAGCAGGACTTTCCTACATCCTGGCTGTGACCAATGACTGCATTGTCTTTCAGGTGTTTTTCAATACCTCCCAGAATAATTTTCTCCATAATTTTACCAGGCATTGAAGTGAGACTGACAGGCATGTAGTCCTGGGCCTTCCTTCTTGCCCTTCTTGAAAATCAAGACAATGTTCATCAGCTTTCAGTCAGCTGGGACCTCTCTGGATTCCCAATACTGGGCAAGTATTATTGAAAGAGGTTTTGAGATTACATCAGCAGTTATTTGAGGATCCTTGGATTAATCATATCAGGCCCCATAGTACTGAACAAGTAATGTTCTTATACTAGCTCTGTCTTGAAAGCCATCAGCATAGCTCAGATAATTTCACTTGAATGTATATGCAAGCTGTATATTCACGTCATAAGAGACACAAATATTCCTCCTTTGACTATGTAAAAGTAAAATTGCTTTTATTTCACAGATGAAATACTGTCAACTCATCAAAAGTTTTACTCTCTTCAAAACCCATTACTCCCCTGCTTCAAAGAGCTTTTAATTTTCTGTGCCTGTCATTTCAAGCCATTCTAGTCCTCAAGAGTGGCATGCAGAAAAGAATACATACATTATATATCACATCTGATGAGCGAGCTCTGTTGCAACATTTATCTTCATATGTGGAGAGAAATGGAATAACTCTGGAGGGGTATAGCAGCCAATGCTGTTCATGAGCTAACCACTCTTGTCTTGATATGTGAAGACAAAGGACATAATCAGACATCACTCAATATATTGTTTATATAAAATATTAAGGTTTTGGCTTTGGAAATATGCAGGAGATAACCACAGTAATCTGCATAATAAAGTCACGTTTTGGCAAAAAACCTCTATGTTATTTCAACAAAATCTTCTCTCCAGCTTTGAACAGTTATTTATTCTCTTGTCCTTTGAACGAATTTAAGGAAAAAACTGCAATAAGAGCAAAAGGTCTCTCATGCAATAAAACTGTAGTCCATGGACTAGGTAATAAAGTGAAAGAAGCAGGAGTCATTAAACGGTGAAGTAATTGTCATACATATTTAAGGATCATCAAATGAATCCCCTATCTTTTGACATTTTAGTATTTATTTCTGTCTTGGTTTGAAAGACAGGTGTCTGCTGAGGAAGGCAGGAGTCTCCCTTGAAATGAAAAACAAACAAAAAGAAAAGTCAAACCTCTTCCCTCTGAATTATTGTACTTTTGAAATTAAGGGGCTTTCAGGGAAAGATATGAGGAATAGGAATAACAGTTCTTTACTATTATATATCTATATGTGTATAACCAGTCAAACAAACACCAATAACTGTGGCAGTAGCAGCAAACACAAACCCAGTCCCGGCCTTCTGGGCTGTCGGGCCCTTTCCCCTCGGGTGCAGTTCCGCTCGCAGCCGGCAGGGGCGCTGGCGGCTCCCGGGGAGCAGGGCAGGTGCGATGGTTCCCCCGCGGCTGCAGGGGGCGCTCCGGAGCGAGCTCGGGGAGCACGCGGCACTGGGGCCCTGGGATCCTGGGAAGGGATGGAACAAAGGCTTCACAAACCCCTGGGCAGCCAATCCCAGTGTCCAGCCAGACCCTCGGGAACAGCAGACTGGAACAGGAGGGATGAGCACAAATCCTGGATGGCAGACAAGATGTATTGAACTGCGGAGCTGCAGCAGAACCCCCAGAGGTTTGGGCAGGCAGGGTGTGCGGGGCTACAGAGTAGCAAAGGCTCGAAGCAACGGTGGGGGCAGGGTGGCCACAGCTGACTCCCAACGGGGCAGGGAAGGCAGGCTTGGGAAGCCTGGGATTTCTCCCTTAGAAGGAAGGCAGCCGAAAAAGCAGAAGCCTGCCATGCGCCGGGCACTAACAGCCCATAAGCCCAGGTGAAAAGAGTAGCCCGTTGGACTCCTCCCTCAGTGGCCAGGTCTTTTGTTTCTCCCAAGCACCCAGCAATTTGTCACCCTGGCAACATATATGGGGAAAATTCCTCAAGAGGAAAAGGAAAACAGAAGGGGAACTCCAAAACCCCAACCATTTCCTAAACATATGTTGGCACTTGCAGGTATTTATGACTACCTTGTGATACATTTTGAAACTCTAGGCATTTTCTATTTGAAGCTCTATTAGTTAAAAGTTCATCCACTGTAGAGTTAGACATGAAGTCATTCAGTTAATCAATGAGAAAAGCATCTAATAATTTTTTTGATTGATTGATTCCAATAAATAAACTGCCTATTACTATGGCTTGTGACCTCATGTGTGTCTTCATACTTATGATCCTATGTAAAACATTCCTTTGTCTGAAATACAACTTCAGATCTACCAGAACCTCACTAACCGGTGAAAGGAAAGATAAAACACCTGAATGTCTTCTTGCTCTGCTGCACCTCTATATATCCCTAGTACTCTCCGCAGTTATGTCTGCTTACCACACCAAAACCACCAGCCACAGGCATTTAGAAAGCATCCCTATAGGAAGGCTACTCCCCACAAAAGTAACCATCTGCAAGAGGAGACAGAAGGGCAGGAGAAACCCAAGCACCAACTTCCCCAGCATGATGAAGCCAGTGACTGTGCCAGGTGGCACCAGGTGGAGAAAGAGGAGAAGGAGGAGGAGAAGGAGGCATGCCGGTTAGCAAGGCTGCATGGTGGGCAGGAGGGGAGTCAGGCAGAGGAGGACCAGGAGATTCAGATAAGGAGAGCAGTATCTAACATGCCACTTCAGCATGTATCAGACTGAAAGACAGAAAGAATAATGGGCAGGAGGCAGGATGAATTTTCAGGCCTGCTGGGGTGATTCAGAAGGCTTGTTTGGCAGTATTGTCTAAAGAGACAGCTTTATCTATTTGCCTCACACATACTATTATCACAAGTGTAAGAACATCGATTCTCTGTTCTTAGAGCTCACACACATCATTCTCTCTATCTTTGGGCTCTCTCTACCCCCCCCCCCCCACCTTTTTTTTTTCTGTCTCTCTTCTTGATTTGCACTGCAGGCAAATACTCAGCCAATGAAGCTTAACATTTTTGTTGCCTTATCTCTGACATTTAGTGAACAAGATCTTCTCACAGAAGACCTCAAAAAAAATCACTGAATAAATCACAGTTGTATTTATTCTGCATAAATTCTAAAGACTTGGGCTAGTGGTCCTGGGGAGAGGGGGAGGTAAAACTAGACTCGCTTCAGTTTCCAGTATTCTATATAATAGTCCAAGCCAGTACCTTGTGGCCTTTGTGGTGCAGCTTAGGCAATACTCTCACTTAAATGGAGGTAAGTACCTCCAAACTGCACATCCCCATATCTTCCCAGTCTGGGAATCAAAACCATGGAAGCTTAATATCACAATTTCTTTGTATCAGACTAAAATTAATCACAACAATTCCAAAATGTTTCAGGTTTTTGCAGTTTGCCAAGCAGTTGAGTTTTTGAACAATATTTGATTAATTCCCATGTGCCTTTCAACAATATTTGGATTCCAGAGTTTTCCGTGAGATAGTTTTCCACTGTTGCTGCTGTGTGAAGTCACAAGTCCTCTCCTTTTGGCAGAGCTTTAGCTCTTATCCTATTCTTGTCAGAGAGAGCCTCAGGCAAATACTGCCTGTGCACCCTCTCACATATTCTGCCTTCTAATGAGGAACTGTAGAGGTCCTGCCTTCTCCCCAATACCCCTGCATCAGGAACAGGTCATGACACTACTGGACACTCCCTTGAGGCATCACTAATATTTGTTGTCAGTCACTTTCACCACATTGTTTTCTGGGTATGCATGAATTTCTGTCTTATTATTCTGTTCTAATACTTATATATATATATATATATATATATATATATATATATATATATATATATACACATATATAGACACAGGACAAATTTTATTTAGTTAGATTTAACCTAGAGGTTTACATGCAAGCCTATGCTTATGTTGTCACACTGTATGTATACATGCACAGCAAGTGTGGAATTTTTAGATAGAGGTTTGTTAAGTCTTTCTACCCAGATCCATTCTTCTTCAAATAAAAGCAGCATAAAAATGATGCTCCAAGACTAACATCAGTTACTTTGATACTATTAAAATTACTACTCTTAAAATACAAAAAAAAAATAAAACAAAAAAACCCTAAGCCCCACAGTGCCTTCCTAATGAGAGGGTAAAAGTGGTCACTCATTTACTTCACTTTGTTAGTGGACCCTCTACAATCACAGCAATATAGTCATCATAGAAGTTTATTTGACATTAAAAACAGTTTCCAAAATAAGAGTAACTTTCAGAGGGGGTACAATATTATTGTTTTACATGTTCAGTTAACTTCTGTCCAAGCAAAACCAAAATTGTATAGCCAATGGCAAACTACTTTTTAAAACTTCACCTGGTCTAGATAGCTGGTTTGTTTCCAACCACTAAGAGTGACAATAACCATGCTAGCAGTCTGTGGCTTAGTCTGGGTTTTGTCTTTCTTGAGTACACCAGTACTGAAATCTGTATATCCCCTACAAGACATACTCAGCCACTTGCATCATAGCCCTGTGAGACCAGTGTTAACATCTTTCTAACTTTACAATAGGAACTATTTCTCCCAAATGCATTGCATCTTTCTCATGTGCTCTTCCACTTTTAATTCTTTATTTTCATTAAAAAAGGTCAAACAGTAGCAAGCTGTGTATTTCTTCCCTTTTAGTTATCTATGGCTTTATTTTCAAAAGTAGTATTTTAATCGGGCAAAATTACCTTGTTCTGGTTACGTCTCACTATCATTTTCTCCTTCAAAGAAGCCCACTGCTAGAAAGAAAATTCATCAAACTATTATTTTCTTTATATTTGTCAGACTTACTTCCTTAGCACTAAGGAATGGTAGTAGTAATATAGTATATTCCATAATCTACCTATATTATCCCAAGACTGATTTGATTTCCAGCGATTATCACAGATTACTCTGAGTGCAGGTTTTTCCTGACTTTGAGATACAAACATTTTACTACCTTCTATCTCCTGAATCTGCTTCCACCAATATACATCCCATCAACAAAATTACTTTGTCTGGAGTGACTCGTGGGATGACTGGAAAATTCAAAGGTTTGGCTTTGTCTGCTCTAACAATATTTCTTTGGTTTTGGTTTTTTGGTTTTTTAGTTTTTGAGGTTTGTGGTTGGTTGCTTGGTTGCTTGGTTGGTTTTTTGTGCCTGATCAAAGAATGTATCATTAAGAGGGATGTGAACTCAGTTAGCTTCTCCAAGGGTCAGGTTGCTTCAGCCAATCAAAACCCCTTCTATAAATAGTTCTGGGTTGGGTAACGTTTTGGTTTTATTTTGTTTAATTTTTTCTCCTTAATTAGTCAACTTTAGTTTTACTGTATTGAGAGTGTCAGGAAATAAAAAACAACAATTTTCAGACCATCTTTTGTTTCTATGGTATCCCATTCTTACAGGTACAAAGAGAAATGCTGAGTGTATCTCTTTCAAGATACCTCAAAAGAATGTAAGTCTTGAGGAAGGTTTTATATATTTTTATATTTATATATATTTATTTATATATTTTTATATATATTTATATATTATTTTTATTTATATATTATTATAATATATATTTATAGATATTATTTTTTTGTTTGGGGTTTTATTGCAGTCTGCTGACTTCCACTTCTGTCAGGGACTGCTCTTGACTAAAGTTAATGGGGGGAAGTCCTTTATTATGTTCCTATCCCCTTATGTGTAATATTTCATATGCTTCTCTGCTAGTGTGGCTTCCAAATGTATCAACCACACCTTTTAAGAATTTAAATCTCACTACAATGTTTTGTACCACAGAATCCAAGTCTTCTGCACAACTTGATCCAAATTATATTTCTGCCTAATAAAGCACAAATCATGACAACTTGTCCATTTCTGTTATTCATGTAGGACTCTGGCATGTATATATGTCATCAAAGTAAGAATGAAAGTAAGTACAAGGCCGCAACTAAGATCCCTATAGCAATTAAATCCTCACTAACAAGGTAATATTCTCACACCTAAACATAACACAGTTCATTTGTCTCTCCAAGCAATTAAGACTTTCTAAGCTTGTTGTGACTGCTGTGTATAGGATTTATAAAAATTTTAAGCAAACTGTTTCACCTGAGTGGCTTTTAAGCTTTTGTTCAGAAAACTAAAGAGGCTGAGTTCATTGATTAAGTACTGTACTGCTGGTTTGATCACTTGGATTTTTTGAGACTGTGCTTCAGTTTAAATATAAAAAACAAACCAGTTCAAAGTCAATTACTTAAGACTTACTACAAAACAATATATTTGAGCCAATAATGACCTTACTGTATTGCCAGTCTTCCAAGTGGGTTCTGGATCTGACAGAAAAGAGAGATCTGTCTACAAGTCATCCCTAAACAAGGCAGTCAGAAGTAAAATTAAGTCTCAGTAAATGTTCTTGACATACTCCCCCAATTTTTTTTTTTTTTTTCACAAATGTAAGTGCAATTTTGTAATGTTTTCCTTCAGTACAATCTATTTACCATAAGTAGAAAGAGTCATTTTTGCAAGGGTCTTTATAAGTCTTCATGTACCAGATGAAAATGAAGGATTCATTCTACCCGATCTTTTAATTTTACTCACCAATATGTGAATTCTTCTTACAGCTGGTATTTCCAATGTATTAGTAAAATTTATCACTCTAAACCTTATGGAAGGGCTAAATTACACTAATGAATTGACTATGAATTTGAAGCCTAAGATGAAGCCAAGTATTTTCTGGCTTCGTTTCTGTATCCCAGCAAACTGCTTAATTTTCTCCCTACTTATCCATTACTGCTAAATTGTCTTGCTATTATTGCAGAAAATTGCAGCAAACATTGGCTTGCCCTTAGGCCTATACTGAATGAAGCAGAAATCAGGATTCCTTCAGAGACACTGGCAAGGTATGAAAACCTTCCTTCACTAATTTTGCTGAACTGAAAGACAAAATGGAAGATAACATTCAACCCCTCTTTTTCAATTTTATTGAACAGTTAGTGAATTATTCCTATAGTTGTCTCTTCAAATATATTAATTGGTTTTCTCACTTAAAGTCATGCACAAAGCTAAACTAGATTAATGAAGCAGCTACATGTCTTTCTGATATGTAAAAGGAAGCTAAATACCTTCAAGCTTCAGATTTTATTTGTTTTACTGGGGGGTGAGTGTGTGTGTGCATTTTTTTGATTTTTTTGTGGATTCTTTTGATTTTTTATATGAGGAAGGAATATAAGTCTTTATGCAGCTTAATCTTAGTCTTAAGCATGATTCCAATGCCTGACAGAAACACTATGATTAAAAACCTGTGGGTTTTGCTATTCTAGATATGATGGGGGAGGAGGACAATATCTGACTTGTCCCTAGCAAGCTGTGGGGTAAAAGGCAAAGGCTAGAGGGACAGGGTGCTGGCAAAGGCCCTCAGCTGGTGACTCTGAACTGTACTGGCCACACTGGAGCAGACCATTAGTCTTATGAAGATGAACAAGGGACTCCTGAGGCAAGGGAGTACAACAGCGAAACACCAGGGAAATATATGAACGGAATTAAGAGGTGTTCCTCTTGGAAGGTGACACATCTGCTCAGCTGCATTTATATCAATGTACAAACAGGAGAATTTGGAAGCCACTGTGCTGCTAGAAAGTTATGACTTTTTTGCCATTACTGAAACTTGGTGGGACGAAGGCCATAACTAAAGTGCAACAATTGATGGCTACAGACTGTTCAGAAGAGACAGGGGAGGAAGGAGAGGGGGAGAAGTTTCCCTTTGCATCAATAGCTGGATCAAGTGTGAAGAGTTGTCCCTGAAGAACAATCACGAGCTAGCTGAAAGCCTTTAAGAATCAGAGATTGTGGCAACAAAGGGAACCTTATGATCTCATGCTTGGTGTTCAGTACAGACCCCTGATCAAGGGGAGGCTGTTTATGGAGCCTTCTTTCTCCATATAGAGGAGGGATCCCCTCTTGCAGGCTCTTGTCCTGCTGGGGGACTTCAACCATTCTAGCACCCACTGGGAAAGTAGCACACAGAGCTGTAGGCAACCTAGGAGACTGCTGGAATGCATGGAGGATAACTTCCTGGTCCAGGTAGTAGACAGACTTACCAGAGGAACGTGATACTGGATTTGTTGGTCAACAATACAAGTGAGCTAACTGGGGACATCAGGATTGGAGACAATCTGGGCTGCAGTGATCCAGCATTGGTGGAGTTCACACATCCTGAGGGATGTGGGTCAAGTAAGGGGTAAAGTTAGACCCCTGAACTTCAGGAAAGCAAAATTCCAGATCTTCAGGGAGATAGTCAATAGGATCACCTGGAAGACTGACCACAGGAACAGTGGAACAGAGCTGGTAGATCTTTAAGGAAGTCTTCCTTAGAGAACAAGATCTGGCAATCCCCAAGAGCAAGAAATCAAGCAAGACAGTCATGAGATGGCATGACTGAGTGGGGAACAGCTGGCCAAACTAATGGGAAAGAAGCAAATGCACAGACAGTGGAAACAAGGACAGGTGACCTGGGAAGGGCATAAAGTTCAGTTCTGTAGGGATGAGGTGAGGAACAACAGCCTGGAACTGAACCTGGAAAAGGACAGAAAGCATAACAGGAAAGGCTTCTGCAGATGTGCTAACTAGAAGAGGAAGGTCAAAGAGGCAGTAACACCCTCTGATAAACAAGGCCAGCAAACTGGTAACAGCTGATGGGGAGAAAGCTGAGGTACTCACTTTTTTGCCTCAGTCTTTAATGACAACCTCTCTTCTCACACCTCTCAAGTGGATGGACAGTACGATGGGTGTTGGAACCCTGAGTTCTGCGGATTTCAGTCTTTCAGTGTTGACAGGCAATGATCCTCAAAAGCACACTGCATTTGACCTGAGGCCTTGGGAAAGGCTTCCCAAATTGTGTGATAACACTGAGGTTGTTGCTGTGTAATCAAAATTATATCACTGGGTGGAATATGTAGAGATGTAGAAAATTTAGGTTTCTGGGATATATGTAACAAGATGGAGGATTTTGGATGTGGGTTTGTTCTTCTTTTCTCCTTCTTCACAAATCTTGGTGTTCTGGTACTGGTTTAAAAAACCTGCAGTGCGGATCATGAATAGTTAGTTATTGGATTATAAGTAAAAACAAATTAGTTGGCATTCCATAATTGGGTGATTTGGACCTTAAAAGACCTTGGAAGTTAGAACTCAGAGCCATTTCCCACCTTGTTAACTAAGAGCCACATCCCGTGCAGCTGTACCACAGATAAGAATTAATAAACATCTAAGTCCAAAGGACAACCTGGCATCTTCTGCCTTCTAATCCAAACTCTGAGTAAAAGAACTTGCGAAACAAAGGCAAAGAAGAAAGGAAACAAAAATAGAGGAAATTAACAGATGGGGACTCATGGGGGCAAAGTCCCTCCCACTGTAAATAAAAGGTCAGGTTTGTGACCACCTGAGGAACCTGAACGTACATAAGTCCATGGGACCTGATGAGATGCAATCCAGAGTCCTAAAGGAATTGACTGATGTAGTTGCCAGCCACTCTCCATGGTATTTGAAAAGTCATGGCAGTTCAGGAAAAGTCCCAGGGGACTGGAAAAGGTGAAACACTGTACCTACCTATTTCTAAAAAAGAAAGAAAGGAGAACAGTGGGAACTACAGACCTGTCAGACTCCCCTCTGTGCCTGGGAAGATCATGGAACAGATCCTCCTAGAAGTTATGCTAAGGCACACAGAGGACAGAGAGATGACTTGAAGCAGCCATCACAGCTTCACCAAGCTTGTCAAGTCTTGCCTGAGAACCCCAGTGGTCTTCTGTCACGGGGTGAGTACACCAGTGGACAAGGGAAGCACTACAAATGTAATTTCTGTAGATTTCTTTTGACACCGTTCTCCATTGTTGGAACCCTGAGTTCAGAGAATTTCAGTCTTTCAGTGCTGACAGACAATGATCCTCAAAAGCACGTGCGAGGGGAGCATGGGTTCATCCCCAGCCAGTCCACAAACCGCGGTGCAGACCAGTCTGGGGCGGGAAGTAACAGAACAACAGGAGCCACCCCAGAAAAGCGAGAAAGAAGCAGGGCGCGATATCGGAACGGCAGTTTCAAACACGGAACCAGAAATAACAAGCTGTAACTCTTTACTGCCCATCGCTGCGGCGCGAGGTCCTTCTCGGTTGCCTGCTTTTGTGAAGGGTCCTGCAGGGTCCCTCACCACAGCGGCAGGCCCTGCAGCTTCCTGGTTGAGTCCCAGCATGGTTCAGACTAGTGCATTTCCTGGGGATTTGCTCCGAGACTTCCTGCTGCAGTTGCAAGACTTGTGCTTCCTGCAAAATGGCAGCACGCAGTTTACCTCTGCTGTACAACAAAATGGCGGCATGCAGCCTACCTCTGCTGTACAGGAAGATGACTGCACCCAGCTCACTTCCGCCATACAAAATGGCGGCGCCCTAGTCACTTCCTTAAACAATGCCTACATACTTCTGCCTGCGCCATCTTGTGACCAACAAGCTGCTCATCCTCCCGCTGCACCACCACCTGTGTCTGCTTCTATTATTACACCCTCAAATACATATTGTAAACAGACACAAATACTACCAAATTTGTGCACAGGGGAAGAAGGCATGCATGCAACTTTGAAGCCAGAAGGAAAAGTGTCTGTACAAGGCATAAATCTACAAAATGCAAACAATCTACACAATGCAAATAGAGAATTAGTCACATTTTCTCCTAATTTAGGAGTATTTTAAAACAATAATCCAAGTAATTCTTCAGACGATATGCCTAATTTTACCAACTGGGCAGAGATTAGAAGAGAGGAACTGAAGGAAGGAGATTTCGCTATGGCAACAACAGAAATTATTGCAATGCCTATAAGATATGGTAAAAAGAATGCAAATCCTAGATGGATTCCACTGACACATGACATCATCAAAGACTTGAGACAAGCAATTAAAGACAGTGGCTTAGGCCTTCCATATTTCAAACAGCTATTGAAAGGCATCTTCAATAACTATGATTTGGTGCCCTATGACTGTAAATATATAGCATCTATGGTCCTGACAGATTCACAATACATAGTATGGGAAGTCAAATGGAGAAGAACTCTCACCAAGCTGATAGAGACTTATGCCAGAGGCGTAAATGCAGCTCTTACATTTGCAGAATTAGCAGGTGATGCTCCCCATGATAAACCAGAATATCAAGTGGATTTGCCTCAAGAAGTGATTTCAGATATCAAAGAAGCAGCTTGGAAGGTAATTCTGCAGATTCAACCTACTGGGATCCCAGAGGGCTTTTATACAGAAGTAAAACAAGGAGTATCTGAATCATTCACTTCTTTCATAGACCGCCTTACTCAAGCAATAGAAAGACAGTGCAGTGATGAAGTGGCACATCCCCATCTGCTTCAAAGTCTCATTTTTGCTAATGCCAATGAAGAATACAAGCACTTAATCAGAGCCTTACCGGATCCACAGCCAACCCTGCCTCAAATGATAGAGGCCTGCAGCAAGATGGGCACTCCTCAACATATAGCAGTAATACGAGAGAATGTCTTAGGGAAACAATTTGGGAAAGTGCTCAAAGCAGCAGACCAAAGGCTCACAAAACCCCTTGCTGCTCTTCATGTAACTCCTCCTCAAGACGATTCCACAGAAGTAATGGCAGCAGAACTCTCAAGGAAGCCATGTTTCAAGTGTGGAAAATTTGGACACATTAAAAGGTTTTTCCCAGAGTCTGCAGAGAATACAAGAGCATCGAATCGCTACCCAAGATGCAGAAAAGAGAGACACTTTGCAAATCAGTGTTGTTCCAAAGTGGATGCGGATGGAAGACCCCTACTGATTCCGGGCAACTCCAGAAGGAGTGCGGGATGTGTGCTAGTTTGAAAACAAACCAGTGAGAGGCACCAAGTCAGAATAACAATTTAATGGAAATTAAAGTAAAGGAAAAGAAAGTAAAAGAAAATACTGACAGAGTCAAGATACAACCTGAGTCCCTATTAGGCAGGGTAGTGGTAGCAGTCTGGTGGAATGGTGGCTGCAATCCTCTGAAGTGGTGATCCTGTAGTAGAAGGGGTCTGCTCTTCCTCAGAAAATCCAGCGGTGGCTGTGTAGCTCCTGTCCTCTGGAAATCCAGTGGAGTCCCTTTGATGCTCAGAGTCCCAGTTATATCCATGATGGGATGCTTGGTTCCTCCCTCTGGGTGGAGCATCTCACAATGGGGTAATGAGTCATGAGGCCAGGTGTTGATTAGGCTCGTTAACAGAAGATAGTCCGGAGGGAGTTATCTCTGAGTCATGCAGCAGGACGATGATGGGCCATTAACAGAAAGATAGTCTGGGGGGAGGAGGCAAGGAAGACACTGCCCCACCTGATTTCAACAGCTCATGAGGATGGTAATAGAATACACCTCAACCCAGGACATTATCCACCCCTTATTCTATTACCATCTACATCATCCCAAATCAATACCTTCTTAAACTCTAGACACACATACATATATATATATATACAATGAAACCCTACACACCGTTCTCACCTAAGATTAGGTCTCCCTGTGGTACACAACGGGTTTCCCCATCTTTTTGCATTACCCACCAAGTGCAACCAGGTCCTTGAGCAAAGACAATCCCACGGATGGGTTTGCCTTTGCCTGAGGTGGGATTAATCCAAACAGTCTTTCCTAAAATACCTCTCAGGTGTACCACAGGGACTCCATCTCCATCCACTGTGTGCAAGGGTTCAGACTCGGCAGGACCAGCTCGATTGATGGACCCTCGGGTATTGACCATCCAGGTGGCCTTTGCTAAGTTCACTTCCCAATTTTTGAAGGTCCCCCCACCAAGTGCCTTTAGGGTGGTTTTAAGTAGTCCATTGCAGCGTTCAACTTTTCCGGCAGCTGGTGCATGATAAGGAATATGATATATCCATTCGATACCGTGTTCTCTGGCCCAGGTGTTGATGAGGCTGTTCTTAAAATGAGTCCCGTTGTCTGACTCGATCCTGTCCGGGGTGCCATGTCTCCACAGGACTTGCTTTTCCAGGCCCAAGATGGTGTTCCGGGCTGTAGCATGAGGCACAGGGTAGGTCTCCAGCCATCCAGTGGTTGCTTCAACCATGGTCAACACGTAGCGCTTGCCTTGGCGAGTTTGGGGAAGGGTGATGTAATCAACTTGCCAGGCTTCCCCATACCTGTACTTTGACCATCGTCCACCGTACCACAGAGGCTTCACCCGCTTGGCCTGTTTGATTGCAGCACAGGTCTCACAACTGTGGATGACCTGTGAAATGCTGTCCATGGTAAGGTCCACCCCTCGGTCACGGGCCCATTGGTATGTTGCATCTCTCCCCTGATGACCAGAGGCATCATGGGCCCAACGAGCTAGGAATAATTCTCCCTTGTGCTGCCAGTCCAGATCCACCTGTGATACTTTCACCTTGGCAGCTCGGTCCACCTGCTCGTTGTTGCGATGTTCTTCATTAGCCCGACTCTTGGGTACGTGCGCATCCACGTGTCGAACCTTCACGGCCAGCTTCTCTACTCGGGCAGCGATGTCCTGCCAAATCTCAGCGGCCCAGATGGGTTTCCCTCTGCGCTGCCAGTTGGCTTTTCTCCAGCGAACCAGCCATCCCCACAGAGCATTAGCTACCATCCACGAGTCGGTGTAGAGATAGAGCCTCGGCCAC
Source organism: Aphelocoma coerulescens (assembly GCF_041296385.1). NCBI lineage: Eukaryota > Metazoa > Chordata > Aves > Passeriformes > Corvidae > Aphelocoma > Aphelocoma coerulescens. The sequence goes on from NW_027184085.1 coordinate 36,978,010, forward strand.
TTCTCTCGTTCAGCAATATCCAAAGCCAGCTGGACGGCTTTAAGCTCTGCAACCTGACTCGATCCACCTTGTCCCTCGGTAGCTTGTGCAACTTGCCGTGTGGGGCTCCATACTGCAGCTTTCCACTTCCTGTTAGTGCCTACAATTCGGCAGGAACCATCAGTGAAGAGGGCATAACGTCTTTCAGTCTCCGGTAGCTCATTATATGGTGGGGCTTCCTCAGCACGAGTCACTTGCTCTTCCTCTTCTTCAGAAGATAATCCAAACGTCTCACCTTCAGGCCAGTTTGTTATAATTTCCAGAATCCCAGGGCGATTCGGGTTTCCAATACGGGCACGCTGTGTGATGAGAGCAATCCATTTGCTCCATGTGGTGTCAGTGGCGTGATGCGTGGAAGGAACCTTTCCCTTGAACATCCACCCCAGCACTGGTAGTCGGGGTGCCAGGAGGAGTTGTGCCTCTGTGCCGATTACCTCCGAGGCAGCTTGGACTCCTTCATAGGCGGCCAAGATTTCCTTCTCTGTGGGAGTGTAGTTAGCTTCAGATCCTCTGTAGCTTCGGCTCCAGAATCCCAGTGGTCGGCCACGAGTCTCACCAGGCACCTTCTGCCAGAGGCTCCAGGACAGACCATGGCTCCCGGCTGCAGAGTAGAGCACATTCTTCACCTCTGGTCCTGTCCTGACTGGGCCAAGGGCTACCGCATGAGCAATTTCCTGTTTGATCTGGGTGAAGGCTTGCTGCTGTTCGGGGCCCCAGTGGAAATCGTTCTTCTTGCGGGTAACCAGGTAGAGAGGGCTCACGATCTGGCTGTACTCAGGAATGTGCATTCTCCAAAAACCTATGGCGCCTAGGAAAGCTTGTGTTTCCTTCTTGCTGGTCGGTGGAGACATCGCAGTGATCTTGTTGACGACCTCGGTGGGAATCTGACGTCGTCCATCTTGCCACTTTACTCCCAGGAACTGGATCTCTTGGGCAGGTCCCTTGACTTTGCTCCTTTTGATGGCAAAGCCAGCTTCCAGGAGAATCTGGATGATTTTCTCTCCTTTCTCAAATACTTCCTTTGCTGTGTTTCCCCACACGATGATGTCGTCGATGTATTGCAGATGTTCTGGGGCCTCACCCTTTTCCAGTGCAGTCTGGATCAGTCCATGGCAAATGGTGGGACTGTGCTTCCACCCCTGGGGCAGTCGGTTCCAGGTGTATTGCACACCCCTCCAAGTGAAAGCAAACTGGGGCCTGCATTCTGCTGCCAAAGGAATGGAGAAGAAGGCATTGGCAATGTCAATAGTGGAGTACCACTTCGCTGCTTTGGACTCCAGCTCGTACTGAAGTTCCAACATATCCGGCACAGCAGCACTCAGCGGTGGTGTGACTTCATTCAGGCCACGGTAATCCACCGTCAGTCTCCATTCCCCGTTGGACTTACGCACTGGCCATATAGGGCTGTTGAAAGGTGAATGGGCCTTGCTGACCACCCCTTGGCTCTCCAGTTTACGAATCATCTCATGGACGGGAACCACAGAGTCTCTGTCTGTGCGGTATTGCCGACGGTGTACTGTTGCTGTGGCAATTGGTACCTGTTGTTCTTCAACTCTTAGCAGTCCCACGGCAGACGGGTCATCTGAGAGGCCAGGCAATGTACTCAGTTGTCTGATATCTTCTGTCTCCACAGCAGCTATCCCAAAAGCCCAACGATGTCCTTTTGGGTCCTTGAAATATCCATTTCTGAGATAGTCTATGCCGAGAATGCACGGGGCCTCCGGGCCAGTCACGATGGGGTGTTTCTGCCACTCGTTCCCAGTTAAACTCACTTCAGCTTCCAGTACAGTCAGCTGCTGGGATCCTCCTGTCACCCCACAAATGGAAATGGGTTCTGCCCCCACATACCTTGATGGCATCAGAGTACATTGAGCACCTGTGTCAACCAAAGCCGTGTATTTTTGTGGGTCAGCTGTGCCAGGCCATCGGACCCACACAGTCCAAAAGACCCGATTATCCCTTTCCTCTACCTGGCTAGAGGCAGGGCCCCTCTATTCCTGGTTCTGGTGCATGTTGCTCCCTTCCGGTGAATATGTTCCTGAGGTCCCTTCAAGAGGATCAGTCATACTATCATTCTGGTATCGTCTGGAGTTCTGTGTGTGAGAGACCGGAGCAATGTTGACTCTAGATGCGCTTCTTGTGGTAGTTGTCCCTCTTTTTAGTTCACGTACCCTGGCTGCTAAGGAGGAGGTGGGTTTTCCATGCCACTTACTCATGTCTTCTCCATGTTCCTGAAGGAAAAACCAGAGATTACCTCGTGGGGTGTATCCTCTCTCCCTGGTTGGGGGACGCCGGCTCCTAATGGCAGAGACTCTTGTTGGTTCTGGCGAGATCTGGTAAATCTCTTCCTTAAGTTCCTTTTTCAATTTCTGATGGCCTTCTTCAATCAAACTCCGGACTTGCTCAGCTGAAAGACTTGTTTCCACGGATGAGACATGGGTGCGAAATGGGGCTGTGACGGTGTCCTCGTAAATCCTCAGTTTGTTCACCAAGACGCCCACCCTGTCCTCGCCTTCCCTCCATTGCAGCGTTGCCAGGTAACGGGAGTATATCTCTGGTCCAAGGCGTGCGAACCTCAACCACATCTGTGACGTGCACTGGACACCATCTGGGCTCTTAGGAAATCTCTCGTCTTCTGAGAAAATGATCTCCAGCACAGCCAATTCCCTCAGGCACCGGATACCTTGTTCCATTGTGCTCCATTTCCCTTGGTGCACCTGGAGGTCTTCTTTACAAAGGTACCTGTCCCTGACACTTGTAAGCAGTCGCCGCCAGAGGCTGAGAGTTTCTTGGGTTCTCCCGATCCCCTGGTCAATGACCACATCCCGGGACAGAGATCCCAGCTGCCTGGCCTCACTTCCGTCCAGAATGGTGTCATTGGCTGCAGCATCCCAAATGCGGAGCAGCCAGGTCAGGATGGACTCGTTTGTCTGGCGTGTGAATTCCCTCCGCAGGTCACGCAGCTCACCCAGGGATAGTGACCGAGTGATGATCTCTGGCTCTGCCTCTTCTGCTGGATGTGAAGGTCCTGCTGCATCCTCATCAGTCACTATGCGGACTGACTTGCTTTTTGATTTCTTCTTCTGCACGGGGGCAACTGCAATCGGTTTGGGCTGTTCTGGTTCAGTGGTGGCTTGCATGGGGACGCTGACAGTGCTTTTGGTTCCTTTCTCCTCTGAGTCAGTCTGCGTAGAGATGGACGCTGTTGCTTTGCATTTGGTTTCTTTCTCCTCTGCGACAGTCTGCGTAGAGATGGATGCGGTTGCTTTGCGTTTGGTTTCTTTCTCCTCTGTGTCAGTCTGCGTAGAGATGGATGCAGTTGCTTTGCTTTTGCTTCCTTTCTCCTTTGTGACAGTCTGCGTAGAGATGGGTGCGGTTGCTTTGCTTTTGGTTCCTTTCTGTGTGGCAGTCTGTGTAGACATGGTATTTGCTGCTTTGCTCCTTTTTACCTCCTCCTCAAGCAGACGTTGCACCACACTAAGTAGCGTTCTGTTTCTAAGCATGGTGTACACAATGCAGGCCATGGAGAAAAAAGAGAATAGAACTGACAAGAAGATTATACCATCCTTAACATCCAGAGGGAACTCAATATTTTCAAAAACTGCTGTGCCTGGCCTGAAAGGCTGGAAGAAACCACTCTCTACTCCTCCCACCAGGGGCTGGGTGCGATTGTTGAAGAGATCCCAGACAGAGGAGCCCAGACTAGGAAAGCCAAACAAAACTGAGTGTATATTCCGAATGGTATTCATTGCCTCGCAGGTTATTATGCTATAGACATAATAAACCAATAAAGCAATTCTCATACCAGTCCCTGGTTTTAACAGGAGTAACACAACAGGCAGGTAGTTCCCCATGTGAGGAAAAATATAGAGAGCAAGATACAGAACCCATGCAGACAAGCTGAGCACCATGGTGAATAGGTTTCTGTTAATACAAGATTGTAATTCTGACTTTCTCTTAGAGCAGGCCCCACGTTGGGCGCCAAATTATGTGCTAGTTTGAAAACAAACCAGTGAGAGGCACCAAGTCAGAATAACAATTTAATGGAAATTAAAGTAAAGGAAAAGAAAGTAAAAGAAAATACTGACAGAGTCAAGATACAACCTGAGTCCCTATTAGGCAGGGTAGTGGTAGCAGTCTGGTGGAATGGTGGCTGCAATCCTCTGAAGTGGTGATCCTGTAGTAGAAGGGGTCTGCTCTTCCTCAGAAAATCCAGCGGTGGCTGTGTAGCTCCTGTCCTCTGGAAATCCAGTGGAGTCCCTTTGATGCTCAGAGTCCCAGTTATATCCATGATGGGATGCTTGGTTCCTCCCTCTGGGTGGAGCATCTCACAATGGGGTAATGAGTCATGAGGCCAGGTGTTGATTAGGCTCGTTAACAGAAGATAGTCCGGAGGGAGTTATCTCTGAGTCATGCAGCAGGACGATGATGGGCCATTAACAGAAAGATAGTCTGGGGGGAGGAGGCAAGGAAGACACTGCCCCACCTGATTTCAACAGCTCATGAGGATGGTAATAGAATACACCTCAACCCAGGACAGGATGCCAACGCACGAAAACACAAGTCATGTCGGTGACTCCTCAGCTTGAGATCCCTCAAGACACACAATATGTGGAGAACCTCAATCAGACTCCCTACGCAAGACCATCTGCCGTTTCCCCAGCGACTCAGAACTGCTGCCCCCAGGGGCACAATGCAAATTGGCAGCTTCCAAATTAATATACTTCATGAATGATAGCCATGCAGTAATACCCACAGGAGTCACTGGAACTTCATAGAAAAGGCAAGATTTTTTGATTATAGGTGAAGACAGGAACAGCACTTTAGGGCTCATTATTTATCCATCTGTTATTTCAGCAAACCATAATGAGGAGTTAACAGTTTTGGCTCAGGCTTTGAAACCTCCATTGATTGTTTCAGAAAATACTCTGATAGATAAAGCCATTGCTTTACCATCCAATGCAATAAAACAACAAGTCATGCCAATAGTGAATCAGCAGACACGACCTGAAAGGGGAGACATGGATACTGACGTTTTCTGGATAAAACAAATAAGCCACAATCGACCGCTAATACCTTGCAACGTGATATACAACAGCAAAATACCATAATAACAGGCATGTTGAATAGTGGTGCAGACGTCACAGTCATCTCTCATAATTTCTGGCCCAGAGAGTGGAACTTGGTTACACCTTTGAACTCTCTCACAGGAATTGGAGGAACCACAGTATGTCTGCAAAGCAAAAACTTGCTCATCATTACAGGGCCAGTTGGAAAAGCAGCAATCAAAACTTGCTCATCGTTACAGGGCCAGTTGGAAAAGCAGCAATCATTCATCCATTTGTCATGCAAAAACCCATCATGGTATGGGGAAGAGACGTCCAGTCACAATGGGGAACAAGAATAGAAGTGGATTTTTAATGAGGGTCACTGAGGCACTCACCACCCTAAAACTGACCTGGAAGACAAACAACCCCATTTGGGTGGACCTGTGGCCCCTGGAAAGAACAAAATTGAGTGCTCTCAGAAATTTAGTGAAGGAACAATTGCAGAAAGGTCACATTAAGCTGACAAATAGTCCCTGGAATTCTCCAGTGTTTGTTATTCGCAAGAAAACTTCCAATTCATGGAGATTGCTCTGTGACCTCAGGAAAATCAATGAGGTCATTGAAGAAATGGGACCACTTCAGCTGGGACTTCCTTCTCTCTCAATGATCCTGAGAAAATGGCCACTTCTAGTTATAGATCTGAAAGATTGTTTTTTCAATATTCCACTTCATCCGAAAGATGCTCCCCAATTTGCATTCTCTGTCCCAAGCATTAACAGACAAGAACCTTTGCAAAGATATCATTGGGTGATCCTTCCTAAAGGACTTAAAAACTCGCCAACAATTTGTCAGGGGTTCGTGACTCGAGCTTTGTCTCCAGCATGAAAGGAACACCCTCAAGCTATGATCGTGCATTATATGGATGACTTGCTCGTTACAGCACCAACACTCAGAGAAATGCACCAGGCTCATGACAGCGTGATTGCAGAAGGTCAAAAACCAGGACTGGAAGTCTCTACATTAAAAATCCAGGAAGTATCTCCATGGAAGTATTTAGGATGGAGAATCACAGAACAAACAATCAAGCCACAAAGGATACAACTCAGAACCTGTGTCAACAATCTGCAGGATCTACAGCAGCTTTTGGGAGAAATCAATTGGATCAGTCCAATTTTGGGGATCACCAATGATAAACTTATGCACCACTTTTCAACTTATTATAAGGAGACTGCAACATTAAATCTCCCAGAACCCTTACCCCTGAGGCTCAAGAAACCCTTAAGAGAATCACTGAGGCCTTTCAGCAAAGACAGGCACATCCCTGTATGATGTCACAGCCATTTTTTCTTGCAGTATTGGGAGAAAAAATGCAGTTGTATCGTCTCATGTTTCAATGGGATGTCTCACAGAAAGATCCTTTGCTGATAATCAAATGGGTTTTCTTACCCTACAGATCTCCAAAAACAATTCTCACAACACTTTAAATGATAGCTCAGATCGTAATCAGGGCCAGATCAAGGTTGCTGTCAGTGGCAGGCAAGGATTTTGCAATAATTTATCTGCAATTGAAGAAAGAATATTTTGATTGGCCATTGCAAAATTCAGAACAGTTGCAAATTGCATTACTAGATTATTCAGGTGCTTGTTCAGTTCACTTTCCAAAGCATAAGCTGTTGTAGACAAAATTAAATTTCAGGGAAAAACCCATGCTAAGTGAAGTGCCTTTAGATGCAATAACATTATTCACAGATGGTTCAGGTAAAGCACATAAATCAGTGATAACATGGCAAAACCCAACAACAAAAACATGGGAATCAGACATTAAGATGGCAGAAGGTTCTCCCCAAATTGTGGAATTGGCAGCAGTAGTCAGAGCATTTCAATTATTTCAGGAACCTCTCAATCTAATAACAGATTCAGCCTATGTAGCTAATGTCGTCAAAAGGACAGAAGGATCACTCTTAAAAAATATTGATAATGATGATCTGTATCATTATCTTGCATGCATGCAGCAGGTTATAAAAAACAGGAAGAACAAATACATTATCTCTCATATCAGAGCACATTTCTTCACTTCCAGGATTCTTGGTGGAAGGAAATGCAGAAGCAGATAAATTAACAATGCCCATTGCAAACACCTTGCCAAAATTTTTGAACAGGCAAAACTGAGTCACACATTTTTTCATCAAAATGCACAAGCACTTAGGCAAACATTTCAGATTAGCAAAGATCAGGGAAAAGCAATCATAAGTGCTCGTCCTGATTGTCAGCTTGTGCAACCTCCTGTATCTACAGGAGCAGTCAATACAAGAGGATTGCAAAGTCTGCTATTATGGCAAGCTGATATCACAAAATATCCATCTTTCAGAAAACTAAAAAATATCCATGTATCAGCAGACAACTTCTCAGGTGCAGTTTTTGCCTCCTTACACACAGGAGAAACAGTGAAACATGCATGTCAGCATTTCTGCAAGCATTTGCATCATTAGGTGTGCTGCAAGAAATAAAAACAGACAATGGTCCAGTTTATATAGCAAAAGAGCTACATAAATTCTTAATTAATTGGGGTGTATGTCACTCCTTCAGTATTCCTCATTCTCCTACAGGGCAAGCAATCATTGAAAGGAACGCACCACACTTTAAAATCCCTTTTGGATAAACAAAAAAGGAGGGAAGCAGAGGCTACACCTCAAATGCACTTGAATAAAGTGCTACATATTTTAAATTTTTTAAACAGCTCTTTTGCAGAACCAAATCCGCCAATAATTAGACATTTTTCCAACACCACAAAAGCAAAGTTAAAGGAAAACCCTTTAGTTTTGATCAGAAATCCAGACACAGGGAAAATTGAAAGCCTATTCCCGCTAATAACCTGGAGCAAAGGGTACACTTGTGTCTCTACAGGTGCTGGTCCAAAGTGGATTGCTTCAAAAAATGTGAAGCCCTACAAACCACAGGAATATGCAGACACCCCCAGAAGCAGAGAAGCAAGCATGCAGATGTGAACTGCAGAAAGACCGCAGCTGATGATAAACATCTTTTATCCCACATGCAGAAGCTGTGAACCTTGGGTTTTGTGCCACTATAATAGTGTGGGAATTGTTAGTATCGTAAAGCCTTGTTGACAAGTGCGTAGTGTGGACTGTGTTACAATTCAGAATTACATATGAAGTGTAAGGCCACTGAAATTTTAATTATATCAGGTCACGAGGAAGGAAATAGTCCTCGTCTCCATAGTAATTGGAGAGAACTTTACAGAGAATTTAAAGAGGTCCAAATTTGCAGAATTGGATGCAAAAGAAATAAATTTTGTGCCTTATGATTGGCTTGTCCCAGAACGAGATTGAGAAAAGAAACCAAAGAGAAGCATGAAGCTAAATCAGATATCATACTTGTGCCTTATCATTTCATTGTTTACCTTAAGTAACGTGATCCTGCCCATGAGTCAACCAAAAACTGATGTTTGGGTGACCTTAGCCAATGCCTCAGGCTTGGATACCATTTGTTTGACTTATTCGAGTCCAAAAAGGCCATTCTTAACCTGCTTGGTTGGTTTACCGGTAGACAATTGGCCAGTACCAAAAAAATGTCTCTTCAGATCTTTCACAATTCCTCATGAATCCCACAGAGGAATGGGGTGTCTGGACTAAATTTCTCCCTGAGATCCCTATGAACCTCAAGAACTGGAAATCCTTGGCTCATTAAAAATGGATTTTTGCATAATATTTGATTTTCCTGAGTCAAAACAGAATAAAAACAAAATCACAGATGTTACTCCAAATCATGCATTGTACGAAAATGCAACATCTTGGTGCAATTTCACCTGTCTTGCACACAGCACCCAACCGTGTTCCTTTACAATTACCAAAAGATTTTTTTCATTTGTGGAAATAGAGTTTGGCCTGCCATTCCATCAAACCCTAAAAGTGGACCATGTAGCATTGGGAGACTTATTTTACTAACACCTAACATAAAAATGATAGAAGAACATAAGCATAGAGGAAAAAGATTTGTCGATCAATATACACCTGATTGTAACGATAATTTTAAAGCTTAGAATTTTGGAAGAAGGTTTGCTGCAGCTCTCTTTGTACCTTGAACTGCTGCGGGAGCAGCCTTGAAACAATTGGATCAATTAGGTTGTTGGCTAAGTAAGAACTCTCATGCCATTTCTCTCACACTGAGCAATTGGTTAACAGATGTTCAAAGCGTTAAGACATGCAACTCTACAAAACAGAGCAGCGATAGATTTCCTTTTAGTTAGTGCACGGACATGGATGCAAAGACTTTGATGGGATGTGTTGCATGAACCTTTCTGACCGTTCGGTATCAATACACAAGAGCATCCAACAATTAGTAGGTTTCACAAACTCGAAAGAGGATCATGGCTGGATGATCTGTTTGATTGGTTGAGCCTCGCTCCATTGTGGAGAGAGCTCTTGAAACTGGGCATGTATGCTCTGATTGTCATTATAGTCATCATGGTATTTGTACCTTGTCTACTTCAGTGTACTCAACAATGGTTTAACAAAGCAGTTAAAGCAGTGTTCATGGTTCAAACAGAAGGGGGAGATGTTGGAGTTCACAGAATTTCAGTCTGTCAGTGCTGACAGACAATGATCCTCAAAAGCACACTGCATTTGACCTGAGGCCTTGGGAAAGGCTTCCCAAATTGTATGATAACACTGAGGTTGTTGCTGTGTAACTGAAGTTATATCACTGGGTGGAATATGTAGAGATGTAGAAAATTTAGGTTTCTGGGATATGTGTAACAAGATGGAGGATTCTGGGTGTGGATTAGTTCTTCTTTTCTCCTTCTTCTTCACAAATCTGGGTGTTCAGGTATTGTTCTGGTATTGGTTTAAAAAACCTGCAGTGCGGAACATGAAAGTTTAGTTATTGGATTATAAGTAATAATAAATTACTTGCCATTCCATAATTGGATAGATTGGACTTTAAAAGACCTTGGAAGTTAGAATCGGGGCCATTTTCGCCTTGTTAACTTAGAGGCACATTCTGTGCAGCTATATTATAGATAAGAAATAATAAACATTTGAGTCCGAAGATAAACTCTGTGTCGCCTGCATTTCAATCCGAACTCTGAGTAAAAGAACTCATGAAACAGAGGCAAAGAAGAAAAGAAACAAAACAGAGAAAATTAATACTCCACAACATCCTTCTCTCTAAAAGGGAGAGGTATGCATTTGATGTGTGGGCTGTTAGATGGACAAGAAAGTGGTTAGACAGTTGCATCTAGAGGGTAGTGGTCAACGGCTCAGAGTCCTGATGGACATCAGTGACAAATGGTGTCCCTCAGGGGTCTGTATTCAGCCCAGTGTTATTTAATATCTTCATTAATAATGTAGACCAAGGGATTTGTACCCTCAGCAAATCTGCAGATGACACCAAGCTGAGTCATGCTATTGATACACCTGAAGGATAGGATGCCATCCACAGGAACCTGGATAAACTTGAGAACTGGTCTCATGGGAATCCCTTGAGTTTCAATAAAACCAAACGCGAGGTGCTCCACATGAGTCAGGGTAACCACTGGTATCAACACAGGCTGGGGGTTGAGCAGATCAAGAGCAGCCCTGCTGAGAGTGTCCTGGGGGTGCTGGTGACAGAAAGGCTGGACATGAAATAACAATATGCCCTTGCAGTCCAGAAAGCCAATTGTGTCCTGGGCTGCATCCAAAGCAGTGTGGGCAGCAGGGCCAGGGAGGGGATTCTGCCCCTCTGCTCTGCTCTGGTGAGACCCCACCTGCAGTGCTGCATCCAGCTCTGGGGTCCCCAGAACAGGAAGGACGTGGACCTGTTGGAGAGAGTCCAGAGGAGGCCACCAAGAGGATGAGAGGGATGGAGCACCTCTCTGATGAGGAAAGAACTAAGATTGTTCAGCCTGAAGAAGAAAAGGCTTTGGAGTGACCTAATTGCAGCCTTCCAGGACCTGAAGGGAGCCTACAAGTAAGCTGAAGAGAGACTTTTGACAAGAACATGTAGTGACAGGACAAAGAGCAATGGCTTCCACCTGAAAGAGAGCAGGTTTAGATTAGATAGTAGGAAGAAATTCTTTACTATGAGGGTGGTGAGGCACTTGAACAGGTTGCCCAGAGAAGCTGTGGATGCCCCATACCTAGAAGTGTTCAAGGCCAGGTTGGATGGGGCTCTGAGCAACCCGGTCGAGTGAAATGTGTTCCTGCCTATGGCAGGGGTGTTGGAACTAGGTGATCTTTAAGGTCTCTTCCAACGCAACCCACTCTATTATTCTATGGTATTTTATCTAGAGATGTTAAAAATACATTAAGAACTGCTATTCAAGACATGCTCCTTGGAGCTAAATCTTCCTTATGAATCGAGGTAAATTGTTTTTTCCACCTGTAAACCGTAGGCGGGTAAGTTTTCCAGTGTTCTTCAAAAAAGATGAGACTTTGCACACATTGTTAGCTTCTCCATTCAAAAGGCAAAGAGTATTTTTAGTTGATTATAGCTAGGTAGAAATAGAGCATAGTTAGGTAAATAGGTGGATAGATAGATTAGATAGATAGATAGATAGATAGATAGATAGATAGATAGATAGATAGATAGATAGATAGATAGATATAGAGTTAGGTCCAAAGTCAAAGTTCTTACTTAGTCATTCAGAATTCTAAAATACTGTACCTTAAGTCTGGATGTATGTACCTTAAGTCTGAAGAAATAATCTCGCACACAAATAGTTCATATTTAGCAACTTCTTTATATAAGTAATTCTATTAACGGCACTCTTTGTGTCAGTTCTTACCTTGACTCATTCTCTTCTTGTTGCAATTGTCCTCCCCACATTTGACAGAACTACTGTCCTTCATGACTGTTGAGCACAAAACCAACTGGAACCTGGGCTGAGGCTTTGAAAACTAAGTATCAGATGGACATATATCTAAGAATATCTGCTTATCCAGAGAGAATAGTTTATAAAGGGTTTGAATGCAACTTCCAGCAGGGAACTAACTTTTGAAATTGAACACTTCACACCATCAAAAATCATCAATAAAGAGGTCCAGGCAACTATTTGCCCTGGGAAGGCACAAATCCTGCATTTTCCAATTCTAAAAAGCATCACTCATGCTCTGCTTCTCAAGTATTTGGATCTGCTTATTAATTTCCTGTTATTATTTTCCCACTAGCATTTGAACCCTGTGACTACTTTCTCTGGCTCTTGACAAATAGTCCTAACAGTACTTGAAGTTAATATCTGAACTAGACACAGCACATTAGATATCACCTTCTATTTTATATCAAAATATTTCCTTTTAGTTTGCGTATATGCAGAGAGTCTCTTAACAATACTGAGGTCTTGACATCATAAAAATACAGAAAAAAGTGGATTTTATAATGAGGAATATTGGATTGATGTAGCTTACCTTAAAAAAAAAAATTATTGTTTTACTATTCATTGAGGAAGTATACATACAGCTTTTTACTGGCTAACTCAAAGTTCCATGCCTTAGAAAGCCTTGGGCACCCTAGAGAGGTAGCACAGGCAATCCAGCATTTCAGTAGCTCTAAAAGCAGCAAAATGGTAGCTGCAAATCTAATACCATCAGCAGAAGCAAAGAGGGAGAAATACAGTTTCCAGCTTGCCTAATTTCCTGCAATTAGAAGCTTTCAAAAAGAAACAGATGACAAGATGTTCACAGAAAGAGAGAAAGCCAAAGAGGGTGGGGCGGGCCCCCCCTTGGTCTTCTCTTTTATTCGGAGAAGGGGAAAGGGGAGGACTGGGGGCAGACCTGGGGTGACCGCCCAATCAGACACTGCTAAAGAGTTTGAGTTACATTTGGTTTTGCCCACGCTTGGAACAAAGGGGTTCAGAGCACATGGCAGAGGCAAGTGTCTTGGGGAGGGGGAGGGGAAGCTCGGAACAGGCAGCGACAATTCCCTATTTTCTTTTCTTTAAAGCTGGGTTGTAACTCTTAGGAACTTAAAGTAAAGAGAACAGTAACAAAGCAACAGTGCAAAACATAATTGGAATCTATCATCCCTACAACTTGACAGTACCTAGGATGTCTTTAAACCAGTTCCCCAGTTAAAACTCAGGGGGTTAGTCAGGACATGTATGGTCTGGGGTATCAGGACGAAGATTTACAAACTACAGTGCAAAATGTGAGTTCAAAACAGTGCAACTTAACTTAAGGGATTAACATCAAAATCTGGAGTAGGGGGTTTATATGAGGGTGCAAAATCAGGATCCTTTTTACAGTGTCTTCTCCAGGAGGCAGTTTTAATCTCCTTAACTTTTGAGGAAGTGACATAAGGCTTTACCCATTTCCCTGGGATCCACCTCCGTCCTTGAGGGGTAGATACACTGGCATATCCACGTCCCCAAGTTACAAGTTTGTATGGTCCTTGGATTTTTTGAGTCTCCGGGTCCCGGATCAGGAGTTCTGGATTCTCCTTCAGCTTCTGTCTCCCGCTGTTCTGGAAATGACAATAGATGGGAGGGTTCAGATCCTCAAAGGTGCCGTTCAGGAAGTTTATGGTAAACAATGCTTTGCTGAGTCTGAGGACAGGTGAGTTGAGTTTGGTGGTCCCTGACTGTTGTAGCAGCATTCGCTTGAGGGTTTGATGGGCACGTTCAGCAATGCCTTGCCCAGTTGGGGAGTGAGGAATACTTGTAACATGTTGAAATCCCCACTGCTGACGAAAGTTTTTAAACTCCTGAGAAGTGTAGGCAGGTCCATTATCAGTTTTCATCTCCTCAGGTATAGTGAGCACAGCAAAAGCTTGGACAAAATGTTTTTCAATGTCCTTAGCTTTTTCACCTGCATGTGCAGAGGCATACATAGCACCAGAGAAGGTATCAATAGAAACATGAACATATTTTAATCTCCCAAATTCAGGGAAATGTGTGATGTCCATCTGCCACACTTCACCGCTATTAATGCCTCTGGGGTTGACCCCCATGCCCAGTGATGGAAGCTGTAGCTTCTGGCAGTTGGGACATGTTGCCACTATTGCTTTTGCCTGTGTCTGTGACAGATGGAACATGCAGATAACAGCAGGAATATTTTGATGGTACATAGCATGGCTCAATTTTGCTTGTTCAAAAACTTGGGGGAGCTTTGGTAAGCCGGCTGATAAAACTATGTCTGCTGGCATAGCCAGAGCATCAGCTGTACGATTACCCTCTGCAATAAATCCTGGCGGGTTTGTATGTGACCTCACATGCATGACAAAATAGGGATGCTCTCTGTGGGAAATCAGATAAATTAGCTTTGAGAGCAAATCATAAATTTTTTTGTTTGAGATATCTTTTAGGAGAGCATGCTCAGCTCTAGCAGTTACTCCAGCTACATATGTTGAGTCTGTGACCAAATTAAAGGGTTCTTTGAACCTCTCAAATGCTCTAATGACAGCTGCTAGTTCAGCTACTTGTGGTGATCCCTGGATTACTTTGATGTCAGATTCCCACTTTTGCATCTTTGGGTTTTTCCATGTGGTCACGGACTTTTTACTTTTTCCTGAAGAACCTGTAAAAATGATAATTGCATCGAAGGGTTTTCTCGAGGGATGAAAGAGAATGCCAGATTAAACAATGCATGTTTTGGGTAACAATTGGAGATTTGGCCTGAGTAACTATCTAATGCAAATTGTAAATTTATATTATTTTGAAGTAGGTGATCTAATGTGTCTGCTGTTACAGGTAAGTAGATGCATGCAAAGTCACATCCTGCCAGGATATGGAGCCTTGCTCTACCCTTCATGATAATTTTTGCCATTAGTTCTTGTGGTGTGATGGTTTTAGGAGGTTGGAGTGGAAGGAAAACCCATTCAATTATGATGAGGGGTTCCTTCTGCTCTTTGTCCCATTGAAATACGAGGCCGTGAAAGCGTGGTACCTTCCCTAGAATAACAAGCTTAAAGGGTAGGGAAGGCTGACACCTGTGTGCTTGTCTGGTGGAAATGATCTCTTGTATCTTTTTGAGAGGCTGCCTTGCCTCTATTGTCAGGGATCTAGGGGATGCTGGATCGCTCTCCCCTTTTAACAAGTTTGCAATAGGAGCTACATCCTCTGTGTTGAGTCCTAACCAGGGTCTTAAATAATTCAGTGTCCCACAGATCTGCTGCACTTCCTCTAGTGTTTTTGGGTTACTATTAATGGTGACAGGTGTTGGGGTGATAAAAGTTTCTGTGATTTTGAGTCCAAGGTATTTCCAAGGGCTTGTTCTCTGTGTTTTTTCTGGTCGTAATTCAAAGTCTTTGGCCTCTAGGGCCTCAATCACCATGTTAAGTGTCTGCTCGAGATACTGATTACTGGGAGCACATACCAGCACGTCATCCCTGTAATGTAGGATGATGGCTTTCTCTGCTTTGGCACGGATGGGAGATAGAATTTTAGCAATATACTCTTGGCAGAGAGTTGGGGAATTTTTCATACCTTGGGGAAGCACAAGCCAATGGTAATGTTCCATGGGAGTTTCATGATTAATAGAGGGCACAGAAAATGGAAATTGAGGGGCATCTGCAGGGTGGAGTGGAATATGAAAGAAGCAATCTTTAATATCAAGAACAACTAAATGCCAATGTTGTGGGAGCACTGAAGGTGATGGCATACCTGTTTGAAGGGGTCCCATGTCTTCAATAACCTTATCGATTTCTCTAAGATCTTGGAGGAGCCTATATTTGTTATTTCCCGGTTTTTGTATTACAAACACAGGTGTATTCCAAGGGCTGTTACTTGGTACTATATTCCCTTTAGCCAATTGTTCAGCTACTAATGTTTTGAGTGCCTCTAAGTTTTCTTCTTTTAGCGACCACTGGTTAAGCCACACTGGTTCATTCGTTTTCCAAGTTAGCTTTTGTGGTTGGCACTCTAGTCCAGCGCAAGGGAAAATTTTGATGTCTAGGGGTGATACTAATTTTTGTTCACCACTGAGACATGGCATCCCTTCCCCACAGGGTGAATTTGGTGTCTGGGACATACAGACGAAGTGTTGCTATTTGTCCTTCAAGACCTTCAATTTGAATGTTTTTGGATTACTTTGCAATTTGGGTACGTCCAATCCCTTGTATGATGCCCTGAGACTGCAATTCCCATTGCGCAGGCCACTTATCAAATGGAATGACAGACACATCAGCACCTGTGTCTGTCATTCCCATGATACTGATTTTATGTGATCCGTGACGGAGCTTACATTCTATTACAGGTTTATCGTTTCCCAAAACCTCAGTCCAACAGATGGCTGGGATATGACCATCTGTGGGCAGGTATTTGGGCAGTGGAATGGCCTGTGCAATGACTTGACCCTTTGGCATAAAGTATGGTGGATATATACATTGTACCATTAGATTAGAACACCCATTCTGATCTACTTTCATGAGTGTGGGTGTAACCTCTATCCCAGCAGGTGTTTCCCGATTGCCTCAAATAACAAAAAGGTATGTAAAGTCTGGCATGTGGTCCACATTCTGGAATGAGATGGATATTACAGTCTGTTTGTTGTTGTTGAAATGGTGTGTCTCATCACAGGTTACCTTAAACCTGAGTCCAAAAGTCCAAGTTGCTTTGTCTGCAGCTCTATTTTTGTCTGAACATGGAACTGTTAGGACACGTTGAGTCTCTAGTTTCCCTGCTGTTGACCTGAGGAAACAGCCTTTGGAGAGTTTTTATCAGCAATTGTAATTGTTCTCCAATTGCGAGCTACATGTCCCTTTTTCTGACAACGATAGCATATAAGGTTACCTCGAGATTGAGTTTCCCCTGTACCCATAGCATTCTCCATAACCTCCCCCACCATCCCCACTTTTTTCAAGAAGGGAACAGCTGTGTTCAGCTGCACCTTCTTTGTACAGACTTTGAGGATGGATTCAACAGTCGGAGGGGGATGCAAAGGAAGAGTGAGGATGACTTGTTTGCAAGCATCATTTGTATTCACTTGGAGCAGTTCGAGTAGGAGCGCTTGTTGGAGTTCAGGATTAGGGATCTGGGAAAAGATAGCTTCGCACAAACGGTTATAAAAGGGAATAATATTTTCATTTGGCAATTGTTTGATGTTGGTATAATGAGATGGTAGTAATGTCAAGGCCTTTTCAGCAGCACATGTGATTTCAGTAAGAACTGGACGACGGATAAGCATTGCTTGTTTTTGGGGATTTGCCATATTATTGTCACCAGATAAAAGGTCTAATGTGATATAACTGTTGTCAAAGTCCAGGTAATTATCTGGAGTTTGCCACAAAATTTGCAATAAATCAGATAAAATTATTTTCCATTGTTGTTTCAGTAACACAAAATCACCAGGTGTGAGAAGAGTTTGTATTATTATAATTAAATCATGAGGTACAAGTAAGTGAGTTGCAAAAGTAGCACTTAAAAGGCTCTTAAAATAATTACTATGCATACCAAACTCCTTACTTGCCTTGCACAAATCCTTAATATTAGAATAAGGAAAGGGTGTCCAGCCAGGGTTAGCTCCATTGCTAATACGAGAGAATGTAGTAGCAGCCAGAGTTACTTCCTGGTAGCCATGGGTTTCACGATTTAAGGAGGTAGTCACATGGCTGTGGGAACCTGGGGCGGGACAGTGGGAAGCAGGGGCGGGGAGTGGAGGGGCAGGGGTGGGGAGTGGAGGCAGGGATGCGGAGGGAGGAGGGGAGGGGTTGGGGGCAGGGTTGGGGGTGGCAGGGGCGGTACTTGAGTCATGGGCAGGACCAGAGGGAGGGGTGAAATACGACACTGTGGGGGCGGGGTTAGGGGCGGGGTCAGGCTCTGATGTGGGAGTGGGAGGGAATGGGGACAAGAAAGGATTTGTGGGGTGGGGGAGAAAGCGATTTTGGGAGGTGTAGTTTGGGGATGAAGAAACATTGCATCCGCCATTATTGGAGACAAACTCAGAGAAAAGGGGTTGGGGGGAGGGGGTTTTTCCGGGGCTGCGAGCGCATGGCAATGGCTGTCCCTGGAAACAAAGAGATCAGGGAAGAAGGGGTTTTTATGTGTGCTTAAAACATGAGGGCTAGAAACTGGGGACAAAGGAGTGGAGAGAAGGGGTTGGAAAAGTCCTTGTACTGGCTCTGGATTCCAGTCCAAGGCAGGGTGCTGAGGAAACATGGGTGAGCCAGGAGGATGATGGCTCTCCTGAGCTGAAAAGCAGTCTGCTCTAGCTGTGTTTTCCAGTGTAGGGGAAGAGGGGTTGGAAGAGGGTTTAAGGGGATTAAAAGAGAGTTTTTGCAGTGGCTTTTCATGTACTGCTTTTTTCTCTGGCAAAGCATAACTTACTAACAGGAGAGGAAAAAATTTCGAAACTGTTTCATCTCCTGAGTGCCTAAGAGAGGAGAGTTTTCTCCCCACCTTATCCCAAAATTCAGAAGGTCTCATATCCTCGGTGGTCAGATTAGGAAAGTACTGGAAAAGCCATCATACAAAGGATTGAACTAGATTTTTAGGGT
Organism: Aphelocoma coerulescens; assembly: GCF_041296385.1. Taxonomy (NCBI): domain Eukaryota; kingdom Metazoa; phylum Chordata; class Aves; order Passeriformes; family Corvidae; genus Aphelocoma; species Aphelocoma coerulescens. The sequence continues at coordinate 36,996,522 of NW_027184085.1, forward strand.
ATTTATGCCAGTACAAGAAAGGTAGCTTTGAACTTGGTAGTATATTTCTCTATGGTGTGCAGAAACCTCAGATCCCATGACGAATGCAGCACCACAAACCTCAGCCCCAAATCTCAAAAGAGAGGGGAAAAAAGAGAAAATTTGCACTGGAACCAGCTTAAGACAGGAGCCCCTAAACCAGCAGGGAAATACTCACCAGAATTCTGGATTTATCACAGGAAAGCAGGTCTGGAGAAAAAAGTAAGCAAAGAGGGTCTTCCACTTTCCAGCTGTTCCCTCGCCACGTGGTGTGGGGGAGGGTATAGGCTGAGGCTCTGGGCTTGCTGTTACACAAAAAGTAACAGCTCGCTACACAGAGCTGGCACGGCAGGATGTGCAGAGCTAACTCCAGCAGACATGCAACTGCTGGGAGACCCTAAAGGCCTTTCAAAACTGAGGTTCAGAGAGAGCATGCTGGGCACCAGATGAGGAAGTATACTTACACCTTTTTACTGGCTAATCTCAAAGTTCCATGCCTTAGAAAGCCTCGGGCACCCTAGAGAGGTAGCACAGGCAATCCAGCATTTCAGTAGCTCTAAAAGCAGCAAATGGTAGCTGCAAAGCTGATACCACCAGCAGAAGCAAAGAGGGAGAAATACAGTTTCCAGCTTGCCTAATTTCCTGCAATTAGAAGCTTTCAAAAAGAAACAGATGACAAGATGTTCGCAGAAAGAGAGAAAGCCAAAGAGGGTGGGGCGGGCCCCCCCTTGGTCTTCTCTTTTATTCGGAGAAGGGGAAAGGGGAGGACTGGGGGCGGACCTGGGGTGACCGCCCAATCAGACACTGCTAAAGAGTTTGAGTTACATTCGGTTTTGCCCACGCTTGGAACAAAGGGGTTCAGAGCATACAGCAGAGGCAAGTGTCTTGGGGACGGGGAGGGGACGCTCAGAAAAGGCAGCAACAATTCATTATAAATCTTTTTATATTTTTGCATTGTCTTTGCATATACATTGAAAATCACTAAATATTACCTCAGAGAAGTGATCACACCATACTAAGGGGGCAATTTTTCCCTTTTACACTAACTCCTCATAAAGTTATCAATCTGACCTCTTTTACTTGTTGTTTGTAGTGAGGGCTTTAAAACAAGACATCACTAAATCAGATACAAATAAAGAGCAAATAGTTCTCTGTCACACCTACCATTCATTATCCCTTATCTTTCTGGGTACAAAATGCTGCTAGCTCAGAATAGAAATTGTTCACACCTATTCTGTATATTTTTTTCTCAATGAAAATTACTGTATTCACACACCTACTTTGTAGTAACTGCCATAAAATAATGCCATGAAACAGTTCTCTTTAAAACAATGCTGGTTATTCTGGTTCTTCTAGATCAAGAACCAGCCACTGTTTGTATTCCTGGATGCCAGTAAATCACAGGCTACTTAAAATTGTAGGTCTAAAACAGCAAAAAAGCAGGGCGTATTCCATGGCAGAGTTAGTTATGTTTCAAGAATACAAGATAGTATTAAATTATTTGTCCTTCACCAAGTTTATCATTGACAACCTTACCTCAGTGTTGCCTACTTGATGAACCTTTAAAATTTTTTTATATAGCACCTGGTGATGCAATATCATGGCATTCTAGCCATGATGCACAGGTCCTACTTGTAACTTCAGCAGTTCTTGGGGAAGGTAATGGATAAATATTGACTTCACAAAAAAACTCTTAACATCATATCAAAAATAGCAGAGAGATAGAAACTCATACCAACACAACATACATCTGCTAAACTATCAGCCACTGTCTTGCTTCAGACAGTTTTCTGAACTGTCTTCCTTCCAACATGTGTCAGAGAAGCATTTAGGATTTTTTATTATAGCTGTGTATGGTAGTTCAGGAAAACACAGTTTGCAGGAGCAAGTAAAGTAGTCTGTATTGGCAAAACCACAGCCAGCATGTCAATGGAAGTGACTATTCCCCTCTCTGCAGTATTTTCCTGACTATGTTTGAGCATTGTGTTCAATTTCAGGCTTCTCAGCACAAGACAGGTGTGGACATCCAGAAGCGTGTCCTATTACCATGGGGGTTAGGTGGTTGCAACAAGAGAAAAGCCTCAGAGAGCAAGGGTTTTTTCAGCCTTAGGAACAGAAGTCTTCTAATTGCCATCTGCAACTATCAAATTAGACCACAGCTATATGTTAACAGAAGGTGCGTAGTCACAAAGCAAAAGCCAGAAGACAAAAGTAGGAAAATAGTAGCTTTTCACACAAGCCAAATTTTTACAGCATGAGAAGAGTCAAACACTGTACCATGTGTTGAAAGACATTGTAGAACTTCCATCCTTGGAGATGGCCAAAGCTCATCTGAACAAAACCATGAGCAATCTGCTTTAACTGTATCAGCTTCAACAAGGTTGGATTGCAGGACACATAGAGGCCCCATCCAAACTAAATGACTCTGTGATAGTGCCAACTGACTGCAAAAGAGAAAACGTTGAGCCAAGTCACTTGTTAGCTTGTAACTTAAATTCAACAATGATGAAAAGCTGAAATCACTATCAACTCTAACGTTATACCACTCACACAGTGCAGTTGATTGACAAGTGCTAATTTAAGGGACATAAATGAAGTTTTACTGTTTTTCATTCCTCATAGGTCAACCAACAGGGAGCCAATATAGCCAGAAGTGAGAAAGCTGGTTTGTATTCAGGCATAGGGAATGCTGGTGCTTTGTGTGACACCAGGACATTATCAACCTTACTACTACGTAATCCACCAAAAGCTGTGGAGCTGGATGGGTGTTAATCACAGAGTACTCAAGGACTGGATCTAAAGCAGAATTTTTATTATTTCTTGCAGGGAAACGGATGGGAGAACCCTTCATGTTCTCTATGGCTGTGTTGATTGTACAAACTAGAAACAGGCAGGGAAATAGTCTATTATGTATTTGCTTACTGCACATACATAGTTCAGAGAGCATTTCAAAGCAAATGCTGTACATCATAGAAAGATTTTTATAACACTAGTTTTTAAGACTGAAATTGCAGTTTAAATTTTTCTGGACAAACAATAGAGAAAACTCTTCATCACATTGTCCTTCATCACTTTAGCAAAGATGTGTGAAAGGAAACCTTTTGCTCCCAAACCATTAATCTCTTGTGTACAGCCAGTATCAAACCCAGACTTAGAATTCCTCCAAGTAATCTAGATGGCTTTTCAGTTTCTTTCTTGTTTAAACTACCATGTGGGAAGGGTGCAGTGCAAAGGACATAGCAGTGTAGAGCTGAACTACATCTGCAGTGTTATTGAGACAAGAGACTCTTTCCCTTTACATTGTAAGTTTTTCCACTGATGTGAAAGAAGTTCTGTGTTACCCTTCCCAAAGTGCCATCTACTAACAGTAAGTACTGAGGTTGAATCACTTACTAAAGGAAGGTTTTTCTGAGGGTCTGTAATGCCTAGTATCACCTAGGTAAAGCACCCTCACAACAGGAACCCTTAATGAGACCTGAATATGTCTATGTGTATGTGTAAGAACACATTTCAGTCCTCAACAAACTGTTTACTGTTCAAACATTAAATAAATGTGGAACTGTTTTAATCAGCTGAACAAATATTTAATGTACACTCCTGTGTAAGAGCTATGTTTAAAAATATCGCTTATGCAGTTAAAACATAGGGAATTTATGGAAACTAATGCTCTGAAAGGTAAAACAAATACTGTCTAAACAAAACTTGCACGTAAAAACAAAAGTCATATCTTGTCAACCTCTGTCTAATAAAATCTTCATTATTGACACTATCAGTCTTTTATGTTGAAGTGTTAGCAGAATTGACTTACCACAAAAATGCTTTGGTTTTCAAGAAGTCATAATTGCAGTGCAGAAATAGGATTAGTTTCTAATAAACCAACTGAGGAGTGTAATGTTAATGTTACATTCACAGCAGGGTTTCCTCTGTAGAGTAAATGTTTGTTTACTCTCTGGGGTCCAAACACTGAAGGTCATTCATTGCAGGAGTAGCTGGATTTCCGTCTACAGCTGTTAGAAAGGATTTGTAAAAAATCTGACAGGAAATTACAACTTCTTTGAAAACACATGTGCCTGAATAGTTTCTGTGTAAATATAGTACAATGCTGGCAGAAGGAAAAATTCTTTTAGATATAATCTCCTAAAAATACATAAATGTGCATCACCTTGGCTCTTTCTATTTTCATACCACTTTTTTTGTCTTTCCTTGGAATCCTTGGAATGAGTGTGTGTCAGCAGGAAGTTTTTCAAATTATTATGTAGTGACAAAGAAGTGGTATTCCCACTGACCTCGCAAATTGGAACACAAATTTAGCATCTCTACTCACATGCATTTCGCTAACAAAAAACATTAGAACCTGTTGCAAACTCTTCTCTCATCCACTGCTTACTTCATTGTACATAAATGTAAATGCAAAACCAGGTAGAATATCTTTATGTTATTTTTAAAGAGTACAGGTTAACATTCAAATACGACATAAGTTCTATAAACATGAACTTAAATGCCTAGTAGAGCAAGAAACAAAGACAGAAAGCCATCTATTTCAATTAGAAATTAATCGAACTCACTCTGCCCCTTACTGAAGCACTGAGCACAAATTATTTTGCTGTAAGAGCACAACAGAGCATGTTCAGGTCACTCAGACATCTGTTTTCCAAAATACCACTTCCTTCACGTGCTGATTACTTCAGGTGAGGACCAGAAGGTAGTAATCATTAAAAGCAAGAGAAACCTGCTACTCAGCAAGAGTTCATTAAAAGTTATGATGTCTAGATACAAGTGAATAGACAGTTGTGTAGGCTGGGGCTCCTTGTGTGCTCAAATGATGTGGCAAAATCTACCTGAAGGAAGCTAGCCCTTTCAAGGAACAATTTGCTTTGAGCTCTAAACTCCTGATGACTGAATTCCTCACTCCAAACCAGTGTTTTATTTATCTGGGATGGTGGTTGTGTGAGTCAGAACTACTTGCACTTATGTCAGGAGAGAGGCACCATGCTTGACAAAAATTCCAAATATGTATTTTAAATATACTTTAATTGCTTCTGACTCCCTCAAAGTTTGTGTGACATAAATCTTGAATTCAATATTACATGAGATTACTTGCACCATTTAACATACCATATGGCAGGTCTACATCTATTTTAAATAATTTTCTTAGGTGAAATAGCATTAATGCAAATATTAAAGATAAAATACGAGTCTAGGCATGTTTAGTCTTGGAGAAACAAAGAACTGATTCATTCCATATGCACTTGATTGGAATATATGTGGAAACCAGGGAGATTCAAGACCTTCATCAGTAAGTTTTTCATGAGTTTAACCCTCAGAGGCTGTCTAGAGCTCCTCTGTGCTGAAGTGTATAAACTTGCAGAAAGAAATATTTCCCCACCAGCATAGCCCTCCTCTTCTCTCTAGCTGATGCATTTCTAGCAACAGCACCATGCAATATGGTACAAAGTCATGGTGAGAAGGGCTAAGCTCAGTTCTCTGGAATGGCAGCAGGGAAGGTGCCTGCCATATATATCTCGGGTATCAAAAGCAGCTTTCTAGCTACCACTTGGATCACATTCTAAAAGAACCCCAAAGATTAGGGGGTAATACCTCATTAGCTGCCAGTAAATTATGGCTAGTTTCATTTTTACCCTAGTTCCCTTTGTTGAGCTTGTATCTCTCTGGATTCATACTGGAACAGGAGGTACTCCACGAGGACTAATCACCATCAATGAAAAGTAACAGAATACTTGCTTTCAAATTCCATACTTCTCTCTTTTCTAGTGTAGTGGTTTGGCCCAAAATACTCATTACTGTTTACCTTCTGTGAGATAAGAATTAGGAGAAACGCAAAGCAGGCACAAAACTTGAAATAATATAAAGAAGTTTGTTAACAGACCTAAAAGAAGAAAAAAAAAATCATATCACACCTTCAGAACTCTTCTCCTCCCCCCCCACCTTTCTCCCTTCTCCCACTGACAATGTAAAAAGACAACCCTTCAGATGTACAGTCTGTTTACCACTTCCATAATAACCTTGTTCAGTCCATTTAGGAAGAGGAGTCTCTCTGCTCGCGATGTGAGTCCCTTCCCCCCAACTTGCAGCTTTTCCCACAACTGCTTTTGAGGGTCCACTCTTGAAAGTTTTTGGGGTACAATTTTAAGGTTGAGCCATTCAGAAACAAAAGTTCTCTTCACCCATTTCTGGGAGCATTTAATCTCTAAGAACAGAGGCCCTTCTCCTTCCCTGGAAGCAAAGGGTCTTCCTCAGCTTCATCGTTAGGACTATCTCTGGGAGCATCTCTAGGAACTGAGGTTTTCTCCTTTCCCATTTGGAGCAAAAGTCCTCATCACGTCCATCTCTCCCTGTTCAAACTTCTCATGAAATTACAGCTGTGTCAGCATCTGCCTATCTCAGCGCAGGTGCTTTTGCTTCATAAGTTGAACACTCTACCCCCCAGATCTTCATGAAATTACAACGGGATACTCTGATATGTCATAGCTTTACAACAGAATTTCAGCTTTAAGCATCTCCTCTTTCTCTTCCCTCAGGTTTTCCGCTCTTCACAGCACTAAAAGGGTTAATCTCACCTAGGCCTTGCAGCTGGAATGTTGCTTATCACTGTTGGTCACCTGACCTCTGCCGGACAGCAGGACAGCTTTATCTTGGCCTTGGCACTGGAGGGAGGGGGGTACCGATCTGCTCCGGCTGCCCACAGCAGGGCTGTGGGGTGGATCAGGGCCCATTGGCTCCAGGATGGCCGTGGCCCAGCCCGGCCTGGCCCAAGCAGGGCCTGGCCCGGGCCCACTGGCCCCCGCTCGGGCCCCGCAGCCACCTGTCCCAGCACTGGAAACGAGACAGAGAGGCTCTGCCTCAGAGTTTCCTATTCCTAAGTGTGGATCACAGAGGCGGTCACAACTTTAAGTGGCTTAAAGAATTGTCCATATTCAAACTGGCCACTGATAGGTTCTATCAGGTCCCAGAGGAAGCTGTAAGCACCCCTTAGCAAGGACATCCCTTCCGGGACTATGCTAGCTAACCCATGGCATTGTAAACCCATGAGCCTGTAAAATTGTTGTGTGTCCCTAAGTCAAGAGGGTGTGTTTGCATGGCAATGAGCAAAGATCTGTATTTATGTTTGTGGCATACATGAACTGTATCAGAGGAACAAGAAAAGACAATGGGCTATAAAATATAATAAGTAATTTTTGATTAGTAAGAGCTAAGCAAATCAGACCCTATTCTGGACTTCAGAGCACTCTCTAGAGGTTTTTTTCACTTTGACTTTCTTCTCAAAATCAGTTAGACTGCCAGTAGATCTGTTTGTTTTCAGGTGTTGTAGGGTGGACTTACAGTAAATTGCAGTAAGCACACAGATGTAGTTCAAGATGTGTCAATAGAATGATGATATTCAGATGTTAGGGGTGTTGGGGTTTTTTAGGTGTTTTTATGATGAAGTAGTCAAAATTTTTACAGTTTGCCTCATTACTGGGATATTTTAAACACTATATCAAAGATACTACTGAAAAATATGACTATTGACCAAATGAAATAAGCCCTATAATTTTGTATTTACTCTGAGAGAGCTGCTGAAAGGTTCAATTCAGAATTCATATAGAGGAAACAACAACCACACATTCTGTTTCTACATCAACTTAGAACAGATTACAGCAGCAGTAAACTCATAATAATAATAATCACTAAACAAAAAAAAAACAAAACTGAAAACAAAGCACAGCACAAGCAATAGTACAAACTTTAACCTTTGCAGATACTGGCAAAAGCTAAACACAGCTTTCCAAAAGCCCTTATACTTGAAGAGTGGATTCAGAGTAAGGATACCAAGTAGGCCACCCTGGGTTTTGTGTCACTGTTTAACCACAGTTCTGTAAAACTGCCCTAAATAGACCTGGAGGATATCTTTTGAGCCAGATGCATTCTTAATTCTTAATTCTTTAATTTTACCTGCAGTGTAGCAGGACAGGTACTGACATAAAAAATTCTTGAACTGAACCATAATACTAGAAAAGTGAACACATCTACTAAGTCTCATTCATTTGCTTCTATCAAAGAGATTATGCCCTTCCTGAGATTCTAAGCACTTCCTGCTGTATAGGCAGGTGCATCACAGTTACTGCTACTTCTTCTCAACATAGCTATGATGATAGGCCCTGTAAAAACACATCCACTTCCAAAGACCTACACAGTAGGTAAATACCTGGGGTAGACAGTCAGACAGCAAAGAAAAGTCTAGGGAGAATTGAAGTGATAATACTGAAAATGTTAAAGGGTTGAAAATTGTGGTTTTCATTAGATCATATTGCATGTCCCTGCCCTGGAATTTATTATTAATAAATCTAAATAGAAGGTTTAATTTAAAAAATTTATAAAGTTGCATCAGGTTTCCCTAAATTCATCAATGTTTTTCTCAGTGTTTGTAAGAGTAAGATAAATCCCTCAGTAATTTAATGATTAATCCTTCACCACTGTAATCAACGAGGAGTTTACTATTCAACTGAATAAAAACAGGAATAGAATTTTTTTTTTTGCTGGTCTGTATAAAAGTCACATTAGTAAATATATTTGCCAACAAATATTCTTGAGTTGGATAATGATTGCACAAAAATTGGCATAGTATGGCTCATGAAGACTGGTCTGTACATCTTACATGCTATCTGTAATCCTTAGATCATCACAGCTGCAGGACATAAGGTAAAAAGTATTTGTAAGCAATGTAACTTCTTTTATTTGAACAAAGATAAAGTTCAGGGAAAAATGGGGTCATGTGAGTCTTTATCTGCTGAAGTTATCTGCTAGCTGTTGGTGAGTTTTAAGATTACCCACGTGTACTGTTGATAAACATTTGTACAATCAGGAATTCTCACGTATTTGTCAATGATATGAAGTAAGTTACTGTTTTTGGACCCATCAGCAATTCCTGGAGTATTCTTTGATAAGCAGGACTAGACATTCCTATCTGGGGCATATGCATTCCAATGATTGTTTAGAAATAAATTATATTTTTTAACCCTGAGAATCTAATGATTTTTAGAGTGGAATTTATATATTTTGTGTACCTTTAAAGCTTCACTTGAAAAAAATTGGAATATTTAAAATAGAATTCTAAATATCTGTTCATTTTGTTTTAAAGACAGATGAGAAATTTCTCCCAAATATTCAAAGATTCCCCCACATATTTCATAGAAACTCACTAAGAAAAATGTATATGGCTTACATAAAATATGAAGTAAAATTTTCTGAGCAATTTTATTTCTGTGCAGATCATACCTGCTCTATCCATTGTTAATGACAATACAGAATGCAACAAAACTGCAGCTGTTCAAAAAACCAAATGGCTTTACAATATGAATGTAATAAAATTGCAAGCTAAATAAAATATATTGTAGATTTAGGTACAGCACAAATACAGTGTATATTAAAGGTGACAGCCCCAATGACTCTTTGAAGACACAAAAAATTAGCTCTTCTTTTCTCCTCCCCAAAAGCACAAAGAGACTATATATTAGACTAGTATTTTGCTGCTAAGTGCACATGATAATCCCTGGGTTTATATGTATTTATGAATCTTCCTCCCAGACTGCTTTGTGTGTCCAAAGGTTGAATTTGGTGCATGATATCTGGTTTTCACATGTAACTATAATATTAACTTCCTTGAATGCTTTATAGCATCTTTGTATGAAAGAGTAAGGAGAGGTAAAAATGTATCACAGGCAACTACAAATCTAGGTTTGCTCTGCTAAATCCAAATCAAAAGTTTTGATATATGTTCTTCAAGCTTAGAAGAAAAAACATAAGCATACCAATTTCCTCCTGTTTGTTCACTAAATTTTAACCAGCGGCAGCCAGACAACAATGAAATTCTGATAAGGTGGGATCTTAGGTGGGATCTCCATTTTAGTTCAGGAATATATAACCTTAGAAAATTGTTTCTGCTTTACAGATTTACCCCGTGACATAAGTCCTATTCAACAGGTACACACTGCCATCTAAAGGCCAGTGTTCGGACTTCTCTACGCCATTTGGGTTCCAATCTCTCCACTGATGCTTCTCACTATGTCCAAATTCTTACTTGCAAAAATAGAATGACATTTTGGACAAAAATATAAGGAAAGGTCTTATAGCTTGGGCTGAAATGGAAAGATGATACTGATTCAGGCCCTTCAGACCTGCCAACAGCAGCTGTGCTTCTGAGTGCTGGGAGACGTGACATGGCTGTCCAGCCCAGCAGCTGATTCTTTTAAATGGAACTTCCTGGTCAGTTATTTCACTGGGACATTGCTGAAGTGCAAGATCCAGACCTCAGTCCCACTAAGGCTATTACCACTGCAGCAAAAACTAAACGGAGGCCAGAATTACATTTCACACATCAGAATATATTCTGACATCTTTGCATAACACTTGTGGGTAATAGTCAGGTACTCTTCCATGAAAACAGGTTTTGTCTCTCTTAGCAGATGGTTGCCTTTACAAACTGTCTTCAAATTAATAAAATAATTTAGACTGGATATATTGTTTTCAGGAGCTCTGGTTTTAGCTATCCATTTACACCTCTATGAAAAATTTGTATCATATGCCTTCACACTCATCTACATTAAAAAAACCCCAAAAAACATTAAACTCTTTCTTTTGAAGAAGCACAAGGATGTCACAGTTGAGGATATATTCTGGATGAACCAAAATGTGTGGCTGCTTCCAAAACATTGCTTGTTCCTTTGCTAGGGAATAGGTAGCTCAGTACGTTCCCATCACCCTTTGGGTGATGGTCAATTTGGGACTTCTTAAATCTATATTAATTCCTCAGGGCAACAAGGAATGCAAACAAGTGCTGACACATATCCTTTATCAATACAAGCAAAACCAAAGGGCTTTTACAAAGCAACATTTGACCTTGGCCTATACCATATGATACTTCCCATTGGTATGATTTGCTACGGAAATTTATCAGCATTAATATAAGCTTTCTCTGGACTTTGAAGTACAAACTTTAAATAACACCACATTCTCCAGCTGGAGCTAAATGACACCACATGATACAACTAGAAATAATGATACTGGTGCAGCACAAAACACAAAGGAAAAAGAAATGAAGATTCTTTTCTCTAATTATAGGGCTGCCTATACTTTGGTATGATAGGAAGCAGATCCTTGTCTTGTAAAAAAACAACATAAAAAGCCAACAAAAATCCCCCAAATCAAAAGCCAAAAAACCCCATACCCAAACATTATTTTCATTGATTAGTTCAGTTAAAATAATATCTCACTAGAACCTTCAGTCTCCCTGCTATGTGTATTGCAATTGAGGGGTACAGCATGTCCTGGTTTTGGCTGGGTGGAGTTAGTTTTCTTTCTACTACCTGGTACAGAACTTTATTTGGATTAAGTACAAAAATAATGTTGATAACATACTGATGTTTTTGTTACTGCTCAGTAGTATAAGGACTTTCCAGTTCCCCCTGCTCTGCCAGCCAGCAGGTGCACAAGAAACCAGGAGGAAGCTCAGTCAGGAAGCTGACCTGAACTGGCCAAAGGGAGATTCTGTTCCACAGAACGTTATGCCCAGTATATAAACTGGGGGGAACTGGCCAGGAGGTACCTTTCTTTGCTGGGGGACAGGCTGGGCCTTGTTCAGCAGGTGCTGACCAGTTGAATTGTGAATCACTTGTTTCTCTTGGATGTTATTCCTCTCTCTTTTTTATTTTCAATTTTATTATTTTTATTTTTAGTAGTAGTAGCTTTAATTCAATTATTGAAAGACTCCTACTCAAGCCATGGGGTTTACCTTTCTGATTCTTTTTCCCATCCCACCAGTGCATGGGTGGGGAGTGAGTTAACAACTGTGTAGTATTTATTTGCAAGCTGGTGTCAAACAATGATAAAAAAGAGCAGCACAGTAGACTTAAAAAACTTGTATCATTGTACAAGACTATCACTGAACTACAGTAATTTCTAGAATAAATCTAATAAATGAAATTCCTCTGCTGGAAATGTTGCAAATATAGATTAGCATGCTAGCTGTGAGAACAGTAGTGTCCGCAGGCATTACCATTTTAAAAATAGATTCCTAGCATATCAGTTTCACAGTCACAGTTTAGAAGCCTGGAATCTGAGATTCAGCAAGGTAGACAAAGAGATGGCATAAGGAACTATCTTTAGAATTGTACACATTATCTTGATCAAGGGAACAGGTATGCAAAGTGTGCATCCATCCCCAGACTAATCAGAGCACAAGGAACAAGACTGGGTGAACAACCCTGAACTCCTCCTGGAGTCCCAGGACTCATGGAAACCAGGATAAGCACCCAGTACTTCAGCACAAGCTATGAAAGCAACTTAACTTTATACTGTGTTTAACTTTTATGGCAATTCTGCTGCTGTGGAGCTTAGCCAAATTACTCCTTATTAAATCAGTACAAAACACATTAAGTTAATTTTTACCATGGAATCAAATGATTGGCATAGAAAAAGATTTGTAAAATGTTCAACCTTTAATATTATATTTTGGATAGCAATGTGGTTTCGACTTTTCGATTTTTGGCACTTAACTTCCTGTTCTAAGAAAATACATCAACTCCATAGTGTAAAGCACCAGCCCTTCACTTTTGATGTAAATAATAATAATAATAATAACAGTAAGATAGGAATGACAAAATGCTGGACATTGTCCTACTTGTGCTAAATACATGCAGTTCCTTCTTTCTCTTGCAGGTAATTTATAGAAGGAACATTTCTGAAATGGTTGGCTGACTGGTTTCCAGCAGTAAGATATGGTTACTACACTCCCTGTCCCTCTTCCAGTTTAACAGATGAAAATTTGAGAGTGGTGAGGGGGAGAGACATTTATAGTTCCAGTTCATCTTTCCTACTCTCCTAGATCAGTTTACCCCAGATTTTAATTCTGACCAACTATTTGTTTAAAGTGTTTGCTATACTTTTTCTACTTCTATATGTAAAATCATAAATCAGTAGTCTACTTTCTCTGCAAGGAACATGACCTATGTAATCCTAATTTATTTGAGTGAACCTCCAGATGATTTAAATCTATGAATTCTATAGAGTCTACTCTGTCCCACTATAGCCAAGCATTTGGATTTCTATTTTGAATTGCCAGTGCATCTTTACAATCTGTTTACCTTTCATCTTCCAACTCTTCACTCAAGTCTCCTCTTGCTATTTGCTTTGGTCAAGAACAAACACAAGTCCCAGTGTATGCACAGTCTGGATTATTTGTTTACCTCCTTTTTCACAGGGAAGTTTATGATTTAAAATTTCATCTCTCCATTAAATCCACTGAAGCACATAAGTAACTAGCTCCTTTTAAGATCTCATAATTCAGTGTACAAATGTGAGAGTTGAAGCTTCTAATAAATGCAGTAAAACACACCTTGTTGCAAGCAGAGGACATATAGAATGTGAAATAATGGCTATGAACTTTTTACATTAGATGTGTGTGCATGTTTCATACAGAGAAAGATAATATGCAATCATTGGGGAGGAAAAACTTGATTGAACATGAACTTTCCAATCATCAAAGAGTATTTACGAGCATCTGTCTTTATCTCTCAACAGATTTGACTTGCTGCAAAGTTATTCATTAGCCTGTTAGCATTGTGCTTGGTGATTGTTCTCCATTAGCCACTGTATTACAGCATTTTTTATTTTGTGTGTGTGTATTGAATCAGGATGGAGCAAAGGCAACTTTCACATTTGTTTAAGAAATATTAAACACTTTTGGAAGGAAGTTATTATCTTTTTGTATAATTTTTCTTTTTTAAGCTGAAAACATAACTGGCTGTTTAGTTCCATCTGTTACTTCAGATTATGAGGAAATAGAACAGAGCATCCACTAATCAATCCAAGAAGAGCCAGAATCCTGTGCAACTTAATGATTTATTTCTCAAAACAGAATGAAGAAAGGGAGGAAAAGAACATGGAAGGGAAAGTATTGTTCCTTTTCTTTAAAAAACCTTGAAATATGTTCAAAAACATTTTATGAGGTCACACTAAAAAAAGAGTAATTGGAAGAAAAATTCTGCTTGTCTAAGCGAAGAGCACATTTGTAGCAGTAGGGTAAATGTTTTATCGATTGGGAAACTGGGAAACTCAAGTCATTACTCACCATGGGCTAAAGAATAATTGCTAATGCTCTGGCGGAAAGATTAAAAACAGTTTCTGGAAGTATTTCTTACAATGATCAATGGTGTATCATCCCAGGCCATTGGATCTTCAATAACATTTTTCCCTTTTGGGATACAATCAATTTTTATAATATGATTCATTTGCCAGCAGGCATGCTTTCTTCATGCAATGAAAAGGCACTTATGCACCTTATATTGTTGAAAAATAATCTTATACATCCAGAGCCCCAGCTCTGATATGAAAAATTTTTCCAAATTCATCTCTATTTTTAAGTGGGTTTGGGAAATAGATGTGGTGAGCAGTGCTAGCTTTTGTATTGTTTCCCCCACTTGGTTTCTATAAAAGTAATTTTAAAGATTTTAAAATAATAATCATTATTACAGCACCAATGCACAAGAAGAATTGAACAGATAGCAAAGTGAGTCATTTTTTGACCTCTGGGTGGCTTAAGTAATTTATTGTGTGAACATTAATTGTAGTGGTAATTCAGGTCAGGGGTAACTATAAGGCTACTCTAGCTCATTTCAAAAAATCTTATATACCTCTGCTTAAGTAAGCAAATGCTGCCCATAACTTTGCAATTGTCTGACTTAATGAATTTCTGCTTAAATAATTAAACTATCAGGATTTCAAAATCAAGTATATGTACACACAACACAGTTTATTTCTTACTCTGAACAGCAAACATTCCCAAAGGAGAGAGTCACAGCAAACAGCTGACTTGATTGATAAACAAGACAGATATAAACCCAGATGCATATATAGTTCCAGCTAAAATCAGAAAACTCCTCACAGGTGAAGCAAAGGAGTATCTGTGAGGTAGAGACATGGGTACAGTTGGGAGTCCCTCACTCTTTTTGCCCAATGTCAACTGTACCATCTTAAGGAACTTGAAAAGTTTCAACCAATATATTTTTTTTCCATTTGAGTTTTATATGTCAAGGAATTTCACAATAAAACCCTATTAAGATTTTCTTATAGATGTAAGAAACTTACATAAACCTGAGAATGTAATTGGTAGCATCCCATAATCTGAGACAAGTGAGTCTAGAGTTTGTACAATTTCTGTTAATTTTAGCTAATAATATACTGCAAGGTAAATTGGCTAACAAGAAGGCCTAAAAGTGCAACAGTCCTCATCTTTTTTGATGGAAACAGAGAATGGCATTCTCTAGAAAAGTTCAAAATACATACCACACTCAAAAAAATCTACCATGGTGGTCAGTTAAAGAAAGCCCTAGCTGTGTTAACAGCAGTGGAAAACCAAAGGATGGGGCAACTATCAAGCAGGACACTAGTGTTTCCTCAGTTTTTCTTGTTCAAATAGGTTTAAGCAAGTTTCACAGAAAATGTGAATGTGTAAAAGGCTACAGACATTTTTCTGTCTCTGCGTGTATTGGCTCTGGCTGCGATGAAGCTAATTTTCCACACAGCAGCCTTCATACTGCTGTTACACATTGGTAGCTGGAAATGTGCTGATGATACACCAATATTTTGGCTACTTCTGAGCAGTGCTGGCACAGCATCAGCAATGTCTCACCAACAACCTCCTCATCCTCAAAGGGTCAGTAGTCTAGGATGGGCAAGAACTTAGGAGGGGACATAGCCAGGATAGCTGACTCAAACAGACCACAAGGGTACTAGGAATATTCCATACCATATGACTTTGACTCAGCAGTAAAAGCTATGGGGAAGGCTGGGGATGAAGCAGGGGTGTGGTGGAGTGAGAATTTGTCTTATTGAGTTTGTCATCCAGAGCAAACCACCTGTCCTCCTAAGAAGGGGAGTGATAGAGTGTCTTGGTGGGCAACTCACGGCCAAAGTCAACCCACCACAGTGCATCATGCAACTATTAGATTAAGATTCTCTTGATGCTTCTATGGAGTCAGAAAAGACAGTAATTTTCAAGGACAGTGCTTAAATGGGAATCTGGTTGGTAAAGGCCCAAAGAGAGATAATTTCCATAGCGTAGCTTCAAAATTTACATTTTACCTTGACTTGGGAAATTATTGAGGAGGCATATATTAAGATTTCCTATTCGGGATGAACAATTGATCTGTTAGTAACACAAATATCAATTTATTCTTGATGTTGCTACCTTATTTACCTTCAATACAACAAATGGCTGCCACTATAACTTGTTTATCTTTTTGGACAAAAGAAGATGTTAAATATTTGAACTCTTCCTGTCTTTACAAAGTAGCACGACCAGCATAGATTTCAGGTGCCATATGTTCTAAATTTCTAAGATATGTTCTCTGTTAGCATTTAATCAATAATTTCCTGATTCAGGTCTTGGGGCAAATTGATGTTCTTCAGTCTCATAGGTCTGAAAGTTTCTGTAGTATCAAAATGTTACTGGGCTTATGCTAAACCTGTAAGAAATTGACAAGCAGGCTACAGAGAATAGGTAAAACTACCCCCCCTGCCCAAAAAAAAAAAAAAAGAAGAAAATAATAATCTAATTGAGGAATGTGAAAATAAAACACAGATAAGAGAAAATTAAGAAGCAAATAACAACCTAAAAGAACAGACTGGAGTGTACCATGTAAACTTGATAATGAAAGGAAATGCCAATTTAATATTCTCTCTACGGAGACTTCCAAGTAGATAAAATGTGGCTTTTTTTTAGTTAAACCTTCTAAAATAAAATTTTTTAAAAATCACATGTAATTAATTTAAAACCAGAAACACCTGTAATACTCAAAGTGTGAGATTTTCAATACTTACACATTCTAAAATGCAGCAATTTCTAAAACAAAACCAAAACCAACCAAGCAAAATCTTATTTGTAGAATACATGTTCAAAACTCTTTGGAAACATGCAAAAAGAAGTGGGCCAAGGTTAGTGCTGCCCTGTTTTGTTCATGGCTTAGTCTTGTCCTAACACAGCGTGCTTATGGACTGGACATCTCATTAAAAAATAAAAGGCACTCTAAGAGCATTCTTCCCATTACATCAGTGATGAAATACTGTCACAGTTTCTTCTTCTTTACAGTGACGAGCAAGTTGGATTTTTTCCTCCCTAGTGCAATCTGGAACTAGGGTTTGACTTGTGAACCTGAAAGGCAGTTTCTTCCCTGACATCTTCAGATTTACCTTGCCCCCATCATACTTTCTAATTACTGACAGACATCCATAATATCAGATAGTTATAGGTACCCACATATGCATGGAGTGCAATAAACATAGTGACTATAACTAAATTAATTTTTTGAAGAAAAGATCAAAACTGCCTTTAAGAAAATATATCTTTCTATAATGAGGCTTATCTAGAGGAGATATATATTCTTTACTGCTTTTAGAAAAGCAGTTTTCCTCAGCTGCCTGACTTTCTTCCTCTTTTTCTTTAAGGAAAAGGGGAAGGGAAAGCAAAGAAGTGAGAATGCAAAAGATAAGACTCAAAGGCTAATCAACTTAAAATAATTTTTGAAACTTTATATTGTAACAGGAAATCATGGGGGAGAGAATTGAATGCAATATATAGTTACATAGATGCAGACAATTCAATACAAACAAACTGGTAACAATAATGCACTACTCAAATCAATTTCAGTCTTTAAAAAAACACAACACAATACAGATGTTTTTCTCAGACTCAGCACTTTAAAACTTTCATAAGGCAGAAAGCATTTTCATGAGCAGACTGTCAAGTATATTAGAAAGCATGGGTTTAACAGTAAGACAGAGTGCGCACAACTCCTTCTCAAGTCCATTAGTTCAGAGCCAGCTGCAGAAATGCAGCCTCTCATAAACAAAAGAAAATAAATTTCTGTGTCTCCTTTGTATTTAGACATTTAAGAAGTGACTGAGTGGCAGGCATTCAAAGGTGGAAGCCAAATTTAAAGCAACCACTTTAATAACCCCCTAATTGGAAACACTCCCAACTGAAATCAAGGTGAGTTTTGCCATTGGCTTCAGACTTTCATATCAAACCTTCTGTTTTTACAATGGCTAAAAAAGATGGACCTGATTGCTAGCCTAGAAAACTTACAATTCAGGAGGGCCTATAACCATGATCTGCACAAAACAGTTCTCTGTAGAATTTGTTAATACCAAAATTTCTTGCATGTTTATAGGGGACAGTTTAGGGAATGCAGCATTAAGCTGAAGCTAGTTTTCCCTCTTATAAGGCAGTTTAGATAACACCATTATGAAGAACCTAGTCCCATCCAACTTTTCTTTATACTATGATGAATTTTATCAAACCACTCACCATTATTCACAGTTTCTCCACTGATTATATGTTTTCATGTTTCACCAACAAATTAACTACTCCTCCTTTCATGATATCCAGTTGCTCCACTTCATTGCAAAGCAGTTTGATTAAGCTTAGTCAACGACTTGGGATCTTTCTGTGCTACCTGCTTGCTTTATATCCGTGACAAAGTTCTGACTCTATTACTTGTTCCTTGCATTACAGTTTCCATTTGATACTATACTTATGCCTTCATCTCTAATTATATCCTTAATCACTTTCGTTTAATGCAAAATACCTCACTACTTGCCACTTGTACTTGACAGACCTTCTCTAAATTCTGTGGACTGACTAGTCATCCATGTACTGAATTAAAAAAAAAATAACAAGCATTAAGATGTCTATCAAGCTTACTCAACTTCATTAGCTGCATGAGAAATCTTTGTCCTACTCTTTGTTGTAAACAGTTTCTGTGATGGATTTAACACATTACCCAGCAATGACTGACTTTCCAAACACTTATAATATTAATCTGGATTTTATATGTGAAATAAAACATTTCTAAGTATCTCTGTACATTGACTCACCAAATAAAACACAGACTAAACAAACTCTTTGCTCCAGAAAGCTGAAATATTCTGTCAGTCCGGTCTTAATGATGGCAAATGGAATTTGGTTACTGATGTCATAGAAGAGACAACTGTGAAGTTCCTGGTTCAATGGCAGGCCATTAAAAATCTCTTCCACATTCCATCATAGGATTGGTTTGGCTTTTTTTCTCTAACTCAGAAGTTTATTTGCATGTGTATAGTGTCTGTGTCCTATAAAAGTACAATGTTCAGAAACATGTGCTTATTAACAACTGGCAAACAGAGTATCTCTAAAATCTTTTTATTAGAATAGAAAGACTGCTCTTTTATTAGACTTATAAAAGAATTTGTCTTTTTCATCTTTCATCACTGTTGGTAAACTACTCCTAAAGCAATTTAGTTGCTGGAGGCTTCATTTGATGCTATTTTACTGATTAGCTTATTTCTGAACACAAGGCTGTAATATTAAATAGTTTTTGAAATTAACTCTGGTGTTCTACTTCTGGTCTTCTTTCCTTATTTAAAAATAGCAAAACAGAAAACAGTTTTATAAACAAACTTCTGGAGAGTACTAGCATCACTTAAAAGAAAAACATGATCCAAAAGAAAATAATAACCACTTCAGCAACTTTATCAAGAGTCATAATAATCAACCTAAAACTTTATTTACTGTGCTTGAGAAATTATCAATATTTATTCCTAGGAAGTACTTATAATGCAGAAACAATGAAGATCCTAAATGGCTTTCTACAGGGAAAAAAATGACACTTCATGATACAATCACTTTCTGTATAAGCTTTCATGGAACACAGTCAGCAGAACCCATGATTTCTGGAGTCTCTTTAACATTAATGTGTGTTTCGTGTGTGCCAGCAATTATAATCTATTATAATATATGAATCCATGTCCCAGTTCAATAACTATTTATGCTAGCATACATCCACCTCAAAGCAACATAAAAATTACTTATGGTATTTACTACCAAGAAAAAAGATCTACCGATTAATGTAATGCTATTAATTTTTCTATTTTATGTTATTTAGAACTGTACTGCATTGTTTGTTTTGCTGACAATGGAAGTTTAAGATTTAGAGTATCTGGTTTAATTTCTTTTCTGTCAATGCTATCTTAAGATTTAAAGGACCTATATATTTGTCTAAATCTTGTTACATGCATTCCCTTTCTTCCCATTACTTAACACACTTTGGTGGTAAAGCTCAGCTCTCCTGCCAGGTGCCTGCTCCTGCAGTCTCTCTCTGGACTGTGGGTTCCTTCAGGATATGTTCCCTGGCTGTAGCTGCAGTGTTTCACAAGCTATGGTGTGGAACAGACTGCCTCACCATGGTCTCCACCACTGACTGCAGCGGAATCTGGGCCCTGGTGCCCAGGTCACCTATTCCTTCTCGTCAGACCTTGGTGTTTGCAGGTCTGCCTGTCTCACATTTTGTCTCACACTTCTCTGTCGAGCAGTTTTACCCTTTCTTAAATAAGGTTTCCCAAAGGCGCCACCATCTTAGCTGGTTCAGGTTCAGCCATGTCCTGCAATAGGCCAGGTGGAGAGAGCTTGCACCAGCTGTGCCCATGCCAGCACTGTCTGTTACTGTCAAAACCTTGCCATGTAAACACCATATTTCCACCCCAGCCCCCATCAGCACATATTTAAGAACTGTTGCTAAAATATATATTCATCAGACAATTTTCATAAACTACATCATCAACAAAAACAAACAACAAAAATTCCTCATACCAAAATCAAAGCAATATCATCTCAATAATGGCAAAAAGTAGACAATTCACACACACTGGGAAGGTCCACCCCTCCTCTCTTCACCACTTTACAATAACAAATACTCCCCCAAAATCATTCCACGTTTCAACAATATCCAGTCTAAGGGTTGCCCATTATCAGTCCCAATTACAGCCCTCACCTTGGATTCCTCAAGCTTCCCTTTGAGTACCAAAGAGAACCATGTTGAGTTTTCCCTGGCCTTTCACACACTCCCCTCTCTTTGGACTGTGGAGAGAAATAGAAGGAAAGTGAAAAGGCTCATGGATCAAAAGGAAGACAGTTTAATAAGAAAAATAAGAGTAGTGCATATGAACAAGACAAGAAGAGGGATAATTTAACTACTTCCCATGGGCAGACAGATATCCAGACACTCACTGGAAAGAAGAGACTCAGTACACCTAAGTTACTTGAGAATGCAAATGTCAAAGCCACAAATGTCTCTCCTTGCTAATCCTTTGCTTGAACTTTTACTGCCAGAATTCATATAATCATAGAATAATTTAGGTTGAAAAAGACCTTTGAGATCATTGAGTCCAATTGTAAACCTAACAAAGCCAAATCCAACATGAAACCATCTCCCTAAATGCCAAATCTACAGGTACTTTAAATATCTCAGAGATGATGACTCAGCCATGCCCTTTCCTGGGCATATTGTTCCAGGTGTCATGGGTTATCCCATTGGCCAGTTTGGACCAGTTCTAGCTGTGTCCCCTCCTAAACTCTTGCCCACCCCAAACCTCCTGACATTTGGGTCATGAAGGGGCAGAGAGAGAGAAAACCTTTGTTGTTATGCAAGCACTGTTCAGCAATAGCCCAAAGATGAGTGTGTCATCAACACTGTTTTAGCGAAAATGCAAAGTACAGCTCCCAACAGGCCACTATGAAGATAGTTAAATTCATAAATTTATGCCAGACAAACCCAGTTCTGCATAAAATTAGTGGCCTTCTGTATTATTTCTCTGAAGGTATTTCAGTTCCAATACAAAAACCTGTTGCTAGAGAATGAAGTTCTTAAATCATACCAGCACAATTTCCAGCAAAGTTTCTCTGGTGGTGGGATTTCTGTTGACTAGTCTCCAGGGGTATAAAGAGACCAAAAAGCCTTTTTTGAGACAGCATGGTGTAGTGGACAAACCCTCAAATAGATGTTGATTGAAACGTGAATGTGTTCACTGAGGAGCCACTTTCCTTTATAGTTCCACTGAGATTCAAGACTAAAGTGATATTACATGTTAAATTGACATTAAAATCAACTCATTTATTTTAATCCAAATTTTTCAGACATTGACAGATCAAAACCACAGAAAAGGGTACTGCTAAGACTGGAAACTTAGAAAGTGCACATTAGGCTCTCAGAATCAAATCCCTCAAAAGCAAATATCAGTGGAACATACCTAAAATTTTATTTGCAATAAATTACAGCAAACGTCCAGTTATGATAGCATGTCATGACATATATCAATTCCTTTTTGAGCTAAGATTAAAGCCGCCACACAGGAAGCAAAATATTTGCCTAGCCAAATATAAAGTTCTTCCACCCTACATATGAAGGTTCAGATTTTGCTGAAACATTCGAATTTCCTATTCTGGTTGCTCAAAGTTTCTTGCCAACCCCACTGAAAGGAAAGGAGAATTTAGAATTATCTAAGTAAATCCTAGTATCTTTCTCAAATTCTTTACGGGAAGATAAAAGTTATTTATTTGTAGTGCCTCCTTTCCCCAAGGGTATAGTTTACACAGTGCTGAATGAAGAGGTAGTTTAATCTGCTAATCATTCTGACTAAAAATATAAAAATTTTAATTGCCTTTCATTTACATATTTGTTTCTCATTTTTCTCTGGGAAACATCCATTCTTTTCTGATTTTGATGCAGAGGGTTTGTAGATTGACCTACTTCCAATTTTTCTAACTGCTGACAAATATTTTATTTTCTTTGGTTAAGAGCAAACAATAATGAAACAGGTAATCAGCATGGATGTAGGTCACCAAAAGTGTCCCAGTTTTGTTAGCATTCTCTGCCAGAAGTATACAAATAGTTTGGATTTTTAGGCATTCAAAAACAAAGAGACACTCCGAACCCTGACTCCAAAATGAGAACTAAAATCTCTACATCTGACAACATATTATCCACATTATAACTCACAACAGAGCTACATTCAGATTAGTTGGCATCTCGATATGATGATGAGCAAAACACAATCAAAGAAACCAGTCAGTACTTTGTAAGTAACTTCTTCCAATGAGAAAACAATCTGATGTATTACTTCAGCCTCATCATACTTCTATCCCAATACTGGAGAGCAATTTTTTTTAATGAACAAGCTCAGGTAAAACAGAATAACAGTTTGAAATGTCAAGGTAGGTAACTAGACAGGCTGTACTTAGAGGCAAGGTAGCCGGCAAGAAACAGAAAAGGTGGGACAGACGTTTTAGCACCATTTGCCTGCAGCACACACATACATGCCATGAAATACTGATTTAACCATACTTTAACCACACCAGGTAGCAAACCCACACAAATACAAGTTTGTTTTCCTTCATGCTGTATTATAATTTGTTTGACTAGCAGCAGTAGCAGCAGTGCTCTTCCACCTGCACTGGCCTATGTACTGTTCATAGGAAAAAATAATGATTTTTCGCCCTGCAATCCTGCAATCCTGCAATCCTGCAATTCTGCATTCTTCTACAATTGTAATTCAAAAAATTAGTTTAAATACCAGGCTTATAAACAGGAAGTTGTGTAGAGTTAGCAGCTTAGAAGTATAGCCAGAGCCTTGACATTCACCTGGCACAGAGAAACCTGAATAGAGAAAACCAAAATTCGGCTCATTAGTACTCCAGGGATTCTTCCACAAAGTTAGTC
The DNA here is from genome assembly GCF_041296385.1 of Aphelocoma coerulescens. Classification (NCBI taxonomy): domain Eukaryota; kingdom Metazoa; phylum Chordata; class Aves; order Passeriformes; family Corvidae; genus Aphelocoma; species Aphelocoma coerulescens. Next base: position 37,020,125 of record NW_027184085.1, read on the forward strand.
TCAGCTATGTTTAAAAGACAGGAGAGAAATGTTGATCCAGATTGTGTCCACCTTTGAGTAGAATATCTTCTTAAGGTACTTACTTTTAAAAGTTAAAGGCAACAATTCAGTGTTAGGAATATAAATGATTAAAGAGTTGGTCTGTAAAACTCAAAAAAGTTCCACATGTATCCTGCCAACCCAGCATCAGGTCCTAATGAAGTTTAGATGCAACAGATCTCTTTGCAAGAGCAGCTGGTTATTTTAAAAGCCAATGTCAAAATACACACTTTGAGCAGTGCACATTCACCTCTTGTCTCCTTGTGCCATTTTATCTCAGGGATCTCATTATAGATTTGTTTGCAGAAAGCAACAATATTAATATTAAAGATACATGTTATGTTAATTTAGTAACATTTTCCAGATTGTTGTGAAGCACTATTTTTAAGCGTATGCAATACCCAGCTACTTAAAATATTGATCATGCTTATTAATTCACCACTTCTTTCTCTGAAGTTAAATCAAGGTTTTATCACTTCTTCCTCTTTTGTGATCAATCTAGCAAGAAAAAACTCATGTACTTTAGGAAGGTAACAAAAAAAGTATTCTGAGAATGTATGGTTCGCCAAATTTACTCAGGCATCTAAACCCAGTTTTTAAGATAACAAATATTCTTTCAACTATCAGTCTTGTAAGCATTATAATTTATTTCAGTGGGGAACTGAAAATGAGCTGTACAATTCATTAGTCAAATCAAAGAATATCCATATGTACATAAAATGTTTAAAAATGGATGAAACTTTGTAATTAATACCTATTCAGTTTTAAACAAATTCTGCAAGACCAAATGATCTGTCATAATCACTAAATAAATTGGTAGACATGATGCTGGCATACGGAAAGAATAAAAGATGTTTTCTTCATGGTCCTTGTCTCAGGTATATTATAATTGAGAGGACATGTATGGGATCTTAAGCACATAAGACTAATAAAAATTTAGTCAGGATATTTAACTCCTAATAATTGGACTTTTCCCCTTTTTCTTGTAGTTGGAAGCTTTTTAGATGCACTAACAAATTTAGGAGGTTGAGGAAAGAGGGTTTGGGAGCAGGGAGTAAAAATCAAATCAAATCAATATTTTTGCCTTTTTTTTCTGATGACAGTTTTTGATATATCACCAAAGAGGAAAAATCTCCTTGACTATTTTATACCTGTAAAGGAGATGGACAATGCACTCTTGTTTCTGCTGTAGAGGACAGTTGTCATTTCCACACTACTCAAATGTATCCACATATCAACTTGACTCAAAACCAAAAATTTTAAACTCTGTCTTGGAATAGTATAGTCACTGGCGTCTCAGAAGGGGATTGCTGAGTGAAAACTAACTCAGTAACAGCAGATAACCGTATTGCTTACATACTGAATAAGAGAGGTTAAACTGCCAAAGAAAAAGTGACAAGTTTTCAGTCCAGCTGAGCAAGCTCCAGTCCTTTTTAGAAGATCAAGGTTTTAATATTCTTTCACTCATTTCTAGCAATGCAAGAATGGTATCTCATATGAAACTAATGGCTTTAAACTGCCTTGAAGGCTGCATCAAATCAAATCTAGAGCCAGTTCTTAGCCAGTACAGTACAGACATAAAATAATTTAATTACAGGATCCTAGAACTATAGGATGGTTTGGTTTGGAAGGGACCTTAATGGTTATCTAGTTAAAACCTGCTGTTCTTGTGGTGCCTTTTCCTGGTCTTAAAATCAAGAGTCATACACGGTTAGAAGGGGAAGAGGGATTTTACCTTGGTATTTATTTTAAGGATCCTTAGGTGCACATGTCCAGGTCATATGCATCAAAATGCACCCCGCCCAATGTCCCCAAAAGATCAGGTATAACATTATAGGTTTTACTAATTATCAAATCTATCAAAGATTCCCTAATGAGAGGCTCGAGTGAGTCCCCTCCCCAAGGAACCTTCCCCTGGATGGTTCTATCTTAATTTACAGAATGTGTTCTGGAGAGGACCTTGGGGTCTGGGGCACACTGATCCCTACCTACGAAGCTTCTAAAATGTTTAGTCTCTCAGCTTGACAAACAAGTCCAAGAATGTAGGCAAAAAGCACTAGGAATAGAGAAGTTGTAAAAAGGTATAACAGGGGTATAAAAGAAAAGGCAAAAAAATCTTCATGGCATCACTTGGGCAGGGACACCTTGCACTAGACCAGGTTGTTCAAAACCCCATCCAACCCAGCCCTCAACAATTTCAGGGATGAGGCATCCACACTTTCTCTGGGCAACCTGTTCCAGTGTCTCATCATCCTCATATTAAAAAATTTCTTCCTAATATTTATTCTTGACCCACCCTCTTTCAGTCTAAAGCCATAACCCCATTTCCTATCGCTACATGAGCCTCCCCAACTGTCTTGTAGGCCCCCTGCAGGTACTTAAGGTCTCCACAGGGCTTTGTCCAGGCTGAAAAATCCCAACTCTGTGTTCATAGGAGAGGTGTTTCAGCCCTCTGATCATCAAACACAATCAAATCTTACATCTCAGTAAACATAATATAGAACAAAAAGTGTTGTGAGTAGGTCCAGCATGAAGAGATCAAAATAGAAGGATCTACTTCATTAAGGTTTTGGGTCCTAGAGGGATAAATACAAGCTATCATGAATAAGCAAAAACTAACTTGAATAAAAGCCAAAAGGTTTCAAAGAGAAGATGAAAATTCTGTAGAAGCCAAAGCCTTCTGGAAACAAAATAATGCAAGAAATTAAAACGTTATTTTCATCTGTATCTACAAACAATAAATACCCTCTTAAAGGAAATCTACCAGATAACTGTTATTCAAAGAGGTTCAGATGTTGGCCCATTAGTCAGGCAGATTGTAACTATGAAACTCTGTCAGAGAAACTTTAGGAACATGTACTTTGCATAAGATAGCGATAAGGTAGCAACCTAGATATATTCTTTAAAGACCAAACTAACAGAAACACAGAGAAGGGAAACTCAGAGAAGGGAAATGACAAAACTTTACAGAGGTCTGTAAATTTAAAACTCAATTATCTGTTTTGAGACAAATAAACCAAGGATCAACTTGTAAACCCCCGGAAGAAAAAAAAAATCAGAAATGTAACACAAAGCCTTAAAAATAATGCCATACCAATATCAGGGGCTCCTCAGTTCTGTGAGTCACATGAGAGACCTGTAGACCATGTAGTACATGGTCAGCATGACTGAAAATTTTTCCTACATAACAGTTCCCAAAACATAAAGGTGTGTGGTGCTTAGAAGTCCAAGGTCTTGCTTGATCCCTCCACTGAAAAGCAAGTAGCATTAAACCAAGACAATACATGAAGATTATGCAAAGGAGTATAAAGGTGTAGATAAACTACTGCATGTTGAGTTTAAATGCCCTTATGTACACGTAAGTAGTTAACAGTAAGCATAGAAATATCTTCTCCATTAAACTCTAAGAAGGGTAGCTCTCAGAATTTTGGCTGTGGTCAAAAGTTGCTCTCTCCTGCTGATACATATACAACTTTAGTTACTCAAGCAGAGGAAACATTATTTTGTCTGTAACTGACCGATAGAAGAAAATTACTGCCTTCATAATTACTACTTCAGATTATTACCTTCCCTCCTAGGGAAGGGCAGTGTTACTCGACTCCTATATGTAAAAAATTTAATAAAATTCTCAAAAGACGAACGATGAATATAGTCCAGATCCTGAGAATATACCCATTCATTTTCCAGTTATCAGAATCTAATTCAAAGTTAGAAATGTACCTGTCATCTTGATCAAAGATACCCTGCCTCGGTGAAATGAAGGCTGAAATTGCCAGAGCAGTTAAAGATGAAGATCTAGAGGAACACGGTCTCTTAACTGATGACTTTCAATTTTGGATAGGTCTTTAAGAAGCATCTGGATGGTAGCAAGAAGTGTTATAGAAAATAGATTCTAAAATTATTTTAAATTTAGGGATTAAAAAGCAAAAATATAAGCAAAGTGCATTGTGAACTGAGTTGAAACAGTCACACTGAAGAATTTCAAGGTTTTGTGTATGAGAAAAAATGGAGATAAAATCAAATTAAAGACTTCCATAAAATTGAAAATTGACCCTGTGACAAAAAAAAAAAAAAAAAAAAAAGACTGTGTATGTTTATTTGACTATAAAAAAAAAAACTTCTTAAAAATTGCAGTTCTAGGATACTTTTTCTAGAGAGAGAAAAAACAAACCAGTGGATAATGCACATCAAAACTATTTTTGATATCAAATTATACATGTAGATAGGTACTTGTTATAATGACAAGGGTTTGCCACACAGATATTTTTACACTTACTATAGCTTGAAAAGAGCCCAGTCTCATTACAGCTTACTTTAAAATCATTGAAGTTCCATGCCTTAGCTCTTCTGATCTTGGAGTTCACCAGCTTTTCCCACCCTAAGAATAACAGTCTATAAGCACAGCATGAAAAGTTATGGTCACATCTTTGTAAAGATAAAACAGGCTTGACAAAGATGTTAGCACTATCTACACATAAGATATTGCTGGCCTTAAAAATCATCTGTCCTGATGTCCCAAAATTCTATACCCTTTGCCATTTTCACTGTGAAAGGTAAAAATGTGGGTGTTTTTTGGACAGATGATTTTTCTCAGATGGTTACCATAAAACCATATAATTCTTGATCCTGTCCAGCTCAGGGATATGGGTTGCAGTAGACTATTGGTAGACTATTGAGGAAGGTGAGACAGGAAAGGCCTTTTCAAATAGTACAAAATGCAATAAATGCACCTATATTGAAGACTAATCCTTTTTCACACACCTGCATTCTTGGGTTGAGGACCCAGGCTGGCTTTGCAGAGGTTTTTTCTGTTTCCCTGCCAAGCACTTTACCTGTAGAAAGCACCAATTTCTTGGTTTCATTAACACCAGTCTGTCTTTCACAAGTTCACAAGTTGAATGAGTATCACTTGTAATGTTTTAACTTCAAGTTTGGCAGAGCTGAGAATTTGCAATAATGTACCTTCTTGTGACCTAGCGAATGACGTTTAGAATTTTCACCTACTGCTAAGAAAAGCCGGTCTCACTATCCAAACACCCTGCTCCTGTATACTTAATGCGGGTTTTGTATCACCTTCTAGTTTGTGTCTTCCACCAGGAGAAAGAAGGCAGACTGATCTACAGACATAAAGTATATATTTTCCTGAAACTGAATTTTTTTTACCATCCGCTTTCCCTGCACTTTGGGAAGCAGTAGAAAACCCAGCTTTGTCTCTCGAACCATTATTTGCATTCCTACCACAAGAACCTCCACCTAAGAAACGTGGAGGACAGACACAAATATGAGATTCACTGAGAATCCTTTCCCCATCAAGTTCCTTTGTCTGCCTTAGTGTCTCTCAGTTTTGGTGCATCTGTAGTGTGAAATTCAACTCTGCTGCTTACCTAACTCACAGAATACATGAAGGACATCCAGAAAAAAAAATGCCAAGTTTCCCTCTGCCCCAAAAATCTCATTTTATATTTCAGAGATGCAATCTTCTAATTGACAAATGACAATGGCATACAGGTTTTTCTGCTCTCCATACATCGGCTAGATCCTAGTGTAGGGTCTTGTGGACACAGCTGAACTGAAAAAGACCTGTGATTTTCAAAACAAAAATTCTCCCAAGAGACACACAAGGTTTTTCTAGGAATTCCATCTGCTGCTTGAAAATCTCATTATAGCAGAAACTGCCTTCCAAAGTACCATTTACAAGCTGCTATCTCTAATTTATAGTCAGTCCTAGAAACAAAACACTGGCTAAACTTTTTTTCTTGAATATTTTGTATTTTATGGGGTTTTTCCACTGAGGCAGAAAGCATTTAAAAGGTGTCAAATAGCATTTAACAAATTGAACTGTAAAAAAATAAAAATAGAAATGATTTAACATTCCTGCAACAATAAAACACTCGTTATGGTAAAATACAATAAATTGCAATCATAGAATGCAAAAAAATGGTAGAAAACCCTTCTTACAAGTTCCAGATATAAAGTTTGCATTTTAAAGCTTTCTCAGATTTCTAGCAATGAGGCAACAATGTGTCAAATCATGGTATAGGAAAAGCAGACAGGAGTACACTCATTTTATCACTCAGTCAGAAAGACTGGGAAATATCCTAATATTCAGCACCCATTTCATTTTCTCACTGGCCATCAGGAAAATGTGAATGCATTGCACCTTACAGAATCAATAACTAAGAAAGATATTATTTCTCTATATGAACATACCTTTGATTCTGGACATAATAAAATTCCTTACATATGCTTTGGAAAATACATATGTAGCAAAACATAAGTCATCTTCTTATCTTATACTGAATTTGTGCCACATTTGGCAAGTTCTCCCACTTCTTTCCAAACATTATTCCTAGTTTAATGATGCTCTATTATTTAATTGTCCCATAGTCACTGGCAGCTGTGGTAAAACAGAGCTTCAAATGGTGCCTCCCATGGGCAGCACAGCTGCAAGGCTGTTCTGTCTCCTACATGCTCTGGAGGAACAGGTAGTAGAGAAAAAATGGACATGGATGGGACATTACAGAGGTGGTTTTTAAGGACACTGAATCTAAATGTTCAGTCAGGTTCTTGACTTCAATCTTAGGACCTGTGGTGGGTTGACCTTGGCTGGATGCCAGGCGCCCACTAAAGCCTCTCTATCACCTCCTCTACAGCTGGACAGGGGAGAGCAAATGTGATGAAGGGTCCATAAACTGAGATAAGGACAAGGAGAGATCACTCACCATCCATGGGAAAAACAGACTCAGCTTAGAGAAATTAATTGAATTACTACTAACAAAATCAGGGCAGGATAATGAGAAGTCAATCTTAAAAAACACCTTCCCCCCCACCTGTGCTTCCTTTCCAGCTCTAGCTTCTTCCTGCAGTGGCACAGGGAGACAGGGAATAGGGGTTATGGTCAGTTCATCATAAGTTGTTCCTGCTGCTGGTGATGGAGAAGAGTCTTTCCCCTACTCCAGTGTGGGGTCCCTGCCACGGGAGACAGTTTTCCATGAACTTCTCCAACATGAGTCCTTTCCACAGACAACAGTTCTCCATGAGCTGCTCCAGTGCGGGCTGGTCTTCTACAGGGTGCAGCCATTCAAGGACAGGCTGCTCCAGTGTGAGTCCCCTGAGGGAGATCACAAGTCCTACCAGGAAACCTGCTCCAGCACGGGCTCCTCTCCACAAGTCTGCAGGTCCCTGACAGAACCCTGCTCCAAAACAGGTGTCTCATGTGTTCATAGCCTCCTCTCAGCTTGCTCCAGCCTGGGGCCCCTGCATGGGCTTCAGGTGGATATCTGCATCCCCATGGACCTCCATGGGCTGCAGGGTCACAGCTGCCTCATCATGAGCTGCACCACAAGCTGCAGGGGAGTCTCAGTTCTGGCATCTGGAGCAGCTCCTGCCTCTCCTTCAGCACTGACCTTGGTGTCTGCAGGGTTGTTCCTCTCACATGTTCTCACTTCCATGTTCCCTGGCCGCAATTACATCTGCTCAGTAACTTTTTTTTCTTTCTTATATATGTTATCATAGAGGTTTTACTATCATTCCTAATTGGCTCAGCCTTAGGCAATTGTGGGTCTGTCCTGGAGCCAGCTGGCATTGGCTCCCCTGGACATGGGGGAAGCTTCCAGCAGCTACTCACAGAAACCATCTCTGTAGCCCCCAAGCTCCCAAAAACTGGCCACACAAACCCAAAACGGGACCCCATACACCACTGTGAAATAGCTTTGGTGCACATACAATTCCTGTCTTATAATCTGAAACAGCTCTGTTGGAAACACTGGGTATGTACTGATGGCAGGATAGGAGGAGACAAATACCTGAAAATTTCCCCACTTAACATCTGATTAGTCAGGCTTCATGAGGGAGAGTGACTTTCACTTCATATGTTCTGTCATACTCAACAGTTTACTTAATGTACCAATGCCACACACATTAGCAAAGTACACACCAGGAAAAGCAGCCGTTCATGCATTACATGTGATCAGAAAGCTGGGACCTCATTTCCTAAATGTTCCATTTTATTTTCTAATTGAGTATCAGAGAAACTCCTTGCTGTGTGTAGGTTCTTTGGTAATTTCACATCTCTCTGGTTCCATAGCAACAAAGGGTAGAGAAGCAGGCACAAGTTCATCAGGATATATCTGACTCAAACGCTTCATTAATCTATGCACAGGTTTTGTCCTTTCTGGTAAAAAATGGATTAAAGCAGGTAGAACTAACATATTCCCCTGTCAGCCTTTCTGCTGTATTTTCACTGCAGGCTTCATTTCAGATGATTTTGAGAGCACTTTTTCCCCCTATAAACTTTCTTAAGCAGATCTACCAGAGCTAATTTCAAAATTAACAATTTTTCTATAATGTATAGCTCTTGTCAGGCATCATTTCTCTAATAAACTCTCAAAGATAGTAATAGAAACTTCCATGCTCCTCACTGCATTACGCCATGAATACATTGACATTTCATCCAAGTCAGGTTTCAAAGGCTTCAAAATAGATCAAAGCCTCATTGAAAAGGCCTGATTTATTCAGGACAGCTACATAAAATCTGTATTTAATCACTATTTAATCCAATAAGATAAAAGACACGTAGTATTTTATAAGATTAAAAATAGAGAATTTCAAAATTTAAAAAAAATATGTTTTCAGGAAAAAACAGAGACATTTTACCAGCCACCTTCAATACTAAACAATTGGTATCGTTGGAGACAGTGACTGTTTCTTTGGCCTCTATGTATCAGTTTAGAAATAAATACAAGTTCTTTTACAACACCTTGTTGTCAATATGTACTGTTATAGCAGTCTTTTCAACATCATCATCCTCTGACTACAGAGGATGCGACTAAGACCACATTCTGCTAAAGCTGCGTGAGCTCAATACATTCATGGAAAGCTTTGCACAAATCCTCACTTCAGCAGAGGGGGAGAGTACCTCGTATCTTCTACACAATTTGAAGTGTGTGGAATAAGGCTCATAATGAATTCTAGCCTGTACCATATTCAAAGAAAAAAAGGTGACATTAAAAAGAAATTTTTATCTCCTTTGCATCCAACAATACCTACTCTTTAAAGTTTCACAAAACTACATACAACCCCCTGCTACTCACTAACCAAGCTCACTTTTCTCTGTCACCACTTTTCATTAAAACAGATGCACTTCATAGGAAAATTAATACAAATTTCTTCACAAGTAGAAGGATTTTTTAAATTGTTGTTCACAAGCAATCGGGGTACTGAAAGCACATAACTTTGTCTAAGAATTTTAAAGAGAGAAGAATTTGTGTTCTGAAAGAAAACATATGATGCAGTTTAACAATAGTTAAAGTGGCTTGGCAAAGGAACAAGAAACAAGTTCAAGTCTTTAACCAAAAAAAAGAAAAAAAGACCCCACACCAAACAACACAAATATTTCAATGACTTCTTTTCCTTTGGACTTTGCCATATTTTGATTGATTGCAACAAGCAAGTCTTAAATGGCATCTTACTTTTGCTTTAAAATTAGAACCTGTAATTCCACAGAGGGCATATCCATCAACCTGTCCATTTAAAGACTTCATGTGCAAAGGGGAAATTTCATTAGTAAATGTGATTGCATTTGTGAAAGAGTTCATTTATGTTTTGGGGACATGCAGCATTAGCACTGTTTTCATCTATCTAGGTACCTCCTAGATGGCTTCTCCAATACACTTCCTTCTCTCTTTGTAAGCCTTGTCTGTGTAGAGCTCTCATAAAGAAGCTCCAATGAACAGCTTACTATTTGTCTTGCTGATAACACTGCATATTAGGCTGCAGTTTAACCCTTACAGAATTATTGCCTTGTGTAGCTAACCATTTTTAACACTAAAATTTATGAAAAGAATTTGCTACAATATCAGTTTCTATTTAGCTTTCTATCTCTTCCTCTGATCCCTTCCAAATGTAGTGCAACACACCCATAATTGATAGAGAGAAGGGACATTGCTTGTTGTCTCTTAGGGCTTCCATCCTTTGAATAATGGAGGGAAATAGAAGTTTGTCTCTTTTATCCTTTCTTTACTTTCCTACATTTTGGGGTATCTGAAAAAATATTGTACAAACTTCTAAAATAAAGGAAAACATCACCTCCAGCAGATGATTTGGGCTTTTTTACTGTTCTTTTACACTCAAGAAGTAGCCCAAGACACATTCCAATTTTTACTTGCTCATGCATTCATTTCTACTAGTTGTCATGTTTTAACTCCACCTCTCTTAAAATTAATAACATATTAATAGAAACATGGTCAGGATAGTGGAGGTTCTGATTCAGGAGAAATCCACAGTAATTGGCTCTTCTACTGTGGAAGATTCTCCTTGTCTTCTCTCTTTTCCTGACTCCACATCCTCCACCCCACTTATACCGTTATTTTTCCCCACATTTCCACACCAGAAATGGGATCAAAGATCAATATCTCAGTAGAGTTAAAAAAATAAATAAAAAGGCACTTTTTCTGGGGTCTGTCATCTTCCCTGCCTGCAGACAAACAGTCATGACTGCATTTCTGAACAGCAGTAGCATAAGAAAATGATGGTCTGACTTTCTAAAGGTAATTTCGCTCAGCTTACTGCCTCTCTCTAAAACGGAATTAACTTCAGCATGGAAAAGAGGTAGGTGGACAGGAAAAAAAGTAAGGTACTGTACACAAATGTTGATTGCAGCTCCACTCCTTTAGGCCAAGAACACCACCTAGGAAGAACAGAAGTGAACAGATTTGATTCACTTAATAGACTTAAGTGCCTCAGGACACAGTATAAACTTGTATCACATTATCAGACAGGCCCCCTCATGGTGTCAATGTCTGTAAAGGCTCATGAATATGTAAATAATATATGTATCTTGGAAACATGCTTGACAAGAGAATAGCTAAAATGAACTGATTCTAGTTATAAGCCATCAGTATGCCATTCTTTATGTTTGAACAGGCAGCCTATTGCTAGGTGACAGATCATTAAGGCTATCTACTCAGTCAGCGGAAATGAAGAAATAATTTGTTCGTAATAACCTTCAGATGACCTCCCAGGCAAAACAGAGTCTTTAAACAGCTATCCTTACTGATACATGTCATGCCTCTATGTGGGGTTCTTCTGGCTTCACAGTAATAGCAGGGCTGCTGGTGAAACAGAGCAATAAACACCTAGTGACAGGGCTGTAGCGTGAAAAGATCTCATCATCTGCCATTAACTGGCTGATGAATAATTCAGACCTTTCCATCAGAACGAGGGATTTTAGGCAGTGCCATGTTACATGGAGAAAGCAAGCAGAAAGGAAACATCGCTACCTTCAATCGAGGCCTTGCTAAGCCCACTTATAAGGCAATATTTCTAGGCACATTAAATATACATGCATCAGATCATGCTCATTAACAAGCTTAAGTCTCAGAGATATTAGGGGCAAGATCTGCTCAACAGAAACAGGCCTCCCATGTAGATGCTGCTGTTTGCCCTGTTTTTGTAGATAGGTATATTCATACCCAGTCCTTTACTGTAGGCTGCTTTACAAATTACTTTTTCCACAGCTGTATGGCATAGGCTCCTATTGCCCTTGGAAAACATATGCCTTAATGCTTCAGTCTTGGTCCCTACTGTAAATTCTCAGCTGATACCCCCCTGAAATCCTCCACTATATATTACTGCATAGGGCAGCACTTTAGACCCACTCATTTCTGCCACATGACACAAAAGGTCTCTTCTGCAGAAAGGACAAACTGGAAGAAAGAGAGGAGGCTGGTCCTCCATAATTTTATCTTCCCAAATTTAAAAAAATGATTATTTTTAGATCGTTGGCTTTACTTTTCATGCATGTTTTCTCTTTTACAGGGAAGAAATTGGAAGAAAAGCACTTACACCCCGGGTTTTGTTTTGTTTTGTTTTGTTGTTGGTATTGGGGGTTTTTTTTCTTCATTATGATAATCCTGCCTTTGTTGTAGAATACTAGGTGTTCAACGGGGAGATTTTCAAAGAATCCTAGTAGAGATTAAATCTTTATCTGTGAATCATACCAAAACTTCATTCAGGCTATTAACCTAAACTCTTTTTCGAGATAGGATTTTGGTAAAATCAAGGCACTGAAACAGAAATTGTCTGCCCAAGTTTTTCCCTTCAATTATTTCCATAAGTTTGGGAACAACACATTTCATATTGCAAGATAACAAGTAACAGGAACAGGTTATTCCAATTACAGGGTTCCTCAACCGAATTATATTTTCCTTTTAAAACACTTATTCAAGGAGAAAGCCAAACTTTTTCTATAAATCACTGTGTTTGAAATATTTTTTTTAATATTGCACACAATTTTCTACGTCTGAGCATCTTTCCACCTTGCTTAGAGCACATTGCAAGCTCACATTTCTGAAGAGAACCACCCCACATATTTGTTTTCAGCATTTTAACAACTTTGGTTTCTACCACAAGTTGATGGAACTTATCCAGCTTCTTTAATTCCTTAGAGGCAGATCTGTCAAAAAGGAACTCACATGGGCATTGAGTGTCTTCTGCACCCCCATCTCCCCTTTGTTTTCCACTAAGGAAAAAATATAGTGGAAAATTCCCCAAGCGAAACATCTCACAAGGAACTAAATGCAATCAGGAAAGAGTTAGTAATAGGTGTTCCAATTCATTTTGACAGTAACAGTGGGACAGGCACTGCACCATAAGAAAGCACCTACTGGGGTTTGTTTGCAAAGAAGTCATCCTAACTTCTATAGCCGAGAAACAGCAACCCTTGCTACTTGCTACAGCATTCATTATCAAGTAAATAATTATGACTCTTTCAGGGATGAGAGTAAAAGTAAAGTTTTAATCAAACTGTTTCAACGCCTGAACACTCAGATGGCAGTTTTTATCTTGCCTCACACCCTTTCTTTCACTTTGATATCCCTGATTAGTTTGTGTTATGGATTTCTGTAACTACAATGTAAACAAAGTGAGAACATGAAATATTGGCAAGAGGATGTCAGGTGAAGAATAAATGAGACAGAAGGTACTGCAGAGAATACATTCAATCCAACAGAGAAAAAAACTTTTTCTTCCTGTAAGTTCTTTCTACCTATTTCCTACACCAGCAAGAACAAATTACTCACAAATTATATATATTTAAAATATGCACTTCCTGAAAATGAAACTAAAGAAAAAATTGAGTACTTGCTATCTTTCAACTAAAAAGTTAAATAGAAAAAAGCAGACAACAAAACAAAAACAAGAAATAAAAGAAAAAACAAACAGAAACAAAAAAACCCTCCACCTGCATAAAGGTAGTCTAGGCAAGATAGACAAGATAGATTTGGAAAAGTCAGATGTTCCTACCTTCTGACAAGAAGCTGTACATAAACCATCATTTACGACACATGCACAGACTTTTGTCTAGTCTAAATGGAATTATATGTATGAGCTTTACTCATGCCTATAGATTTATCTGTTTATGTAATTTCCTTCTTCTATGAGTAAACAAACTACTAAAATCATGGCAGAAATGCTCAAAATTTCAGGTATCCCCCAACAGATCTCAAAAGACTTTACTCTGCACCCATTATCCAAACTAAGAGATGACAGTTCAGTGAAGAAAAAGGTATGTTTACTTCAGGAAAGAATGTCTTTGTGACACCGATCTGCTCTGATGAATCCACTAATGTGAAATTTCTGACCCGATAGGCAGTGATTGCACAGCACTGAGACTTCTCTCATTATTCAGGAAGTTTGTGTTGCACAGTGTCGGCTCTCTCCCTGCAGACTTGCTGCCAAGCAATTACTCATTTTCATCACTTAGATTTTCTCACCCCCCACATTTTCCTTTTTATCTTATTATGTTTTGTGGGTGTCTATATATCCAGCATACTTCAAGAAGCAAATACACACAGTACTGGAATGAAAATTATGCTTGTCTTATTTGATTTTAAATAGAAAAGCACTTTCAAGTCCTTAAAAATTGATGTTGTTTTAAGCTTTACAGAAAGCAATAGGAGAAACTAGTATCTGCAGGAAAAAAAGAATGGAAAGCAATCAAGAGTATTTCCACTGTTATACATATTTTCTCCCCAAGAGAACCTGTGAAAACTATCTTCTATGACCTGATTCATTCATCTCACTCTCCTTGAAGCATCGGTAGTAGACAGAGGGAATAAACAAAAGCAAAATAGAAAGAGAGGGTATTTTTAATTAATGTGTCTAATTTGGTCTCTTAATGAGGAACACTACTGGATGGCAATCTGACTATCTTGATTTTTTCTAATTTAAATCCATTTCTACATTTTGAGTTCAAAAGTTCAGTTTATAGTAGGTGTAAAAGGAGTTTTGATAAGACAAGAAAGGGTCTTAGAGAAAATAACCACATATATGATGTCAGGTGACACATTTGTGCCAAATTGTTTCTATGTGGTCTGATTTATAGCAGCACAAAAACATTCAAACATTAGTGACCTGTAGAAAAAGAGTTATCCAACAATATAAAAGATCCAATACCTCATTAATCCTCAACTTAAACAAAATATCTATCCTGCCAGGAAATGTGTATTAAACTTAGTCATCTAGGATAAAAAGGACAAGATTTTTACAGCAACTGTTGATGTTACATGCTTTAATTTCTGATGTTCAACCTGACAGGAACATTCTGTATTTTCAGAAAGTATCCTGCAACTCACATTGAAAGTCAGGACATGGTAGTCTATTTTAACATTCAGCCATGATGGATGGAAGAAAGGTTAGAAGGCCTCCAGGAAGTCCTACTGATGTTATTCCCGGAAGTACATTGTTCCTGTGAGTCAAGGAGGCAGGGGACTCAAATCTATTACCCTGAAAACCTTGTGAAATACCTCGGTTGTGAGGGCTCTAGATTTTCATATAACTCAGACCAAGGCTTTTCAATATACTTCTAAAAGCTGAACCTTGGTAGATTCCCTTCCTATTCATATATTCTTTCTCTTTTCTCCTACCAGCCCAAGCACTATCATCTAAGACCTTTCTCTTACTCCAATAAATTAAAGAAAGAGGAACATCCACACAACTTTCCTCCTGTTGATCAAGCTGGGAATCAATCCTTAACTTCTTACTGGGGGGGCTGAACATTCTAACAGGGCATCATGACAGCCTGTTTAGTTAAGGACTCCACTGAATGGGAACGCCATTCTCTATTACTTCTAGATATTCAACAAACTAGTGTCTGTGAGAAGAGTATTTAGATGACTTGCCACCTGTACATCCTTCTTACAGTGTAGAATATGTATGCATGACAGGATATAATCTCAAACAATATATTGGGACACACTGAAGTATAATTCTCACAAACCCTACACTCAGAAGGGTGCATACCTTGAAGAAATCAAAATGATAGCTGTTGATGTAGTAATTCAGAGTCATTAACACAGCTTTGTGACATAGCCTATAAATGACACAGGAGATACACACAAATCATCCCACAGACAAAGCACAGGAACTGTCCTGGCAAAGACAGCATCTCTACCATGTAGTATGTGGAGATGGTATGGAAAAACAGAACTACAGTTCCACTTAATAAAACACATTAGTATACTTAGTGAAATTGTTGCTGTACTATCTAGACAAGTTCACAGAATCACAGAATCGTTTAGGTTGGAAAAGGCCTTTGAGATCATTGAGTCCAGCCGTAAACCTAATGCTGCCAGCTCTACCACCTAGCCATGTCCCTAAGCACCACATCTACAAGCTTCAAACTCTCCAAACTTGAGCCTCCCTCCTAAACCACTGTCAAGGGGTGTAAGTCCCCAAGTATTGACACAGAAATGAAGCTGGAAGCAAGGAGGGGCTTCTTTTCAGAATGTGGCAGTGGATGAAGTCTGCATGCCTGCTATAAAAACTCTATTATGATTTCTATATAATCATTACCCATTATACTCCCTTGTGATTTTTGTCATCATCTGGTCATCATTAACAGGATTTATATTATCAGACAAGACATTTTCCTTAATTAAGTGGCTAACTGGAGATGGTATCCTACAGAAAGCATCTGATATAGTCATAAATATCCTCAAAAAATTCTTGTGTGTACAGGCAAATCTCTTTTGTCAATCTTCCTTAGCACTATTAAGCAGTAAGTTTTACCTTCAATAGCTAAATAATTTTGCTTCTATTGTTATCAGATACAGCATAAAATAGTCTACAAAATTTTTGAGCAAAGTCAATTGTACATCTCTTTATCTTGATCTGACTTTAGAAGTCTAATGCTTAATATTATGTGCAGGTTATTTCTATTTGCATTCCTCATTCTTCTATTTGCATTCCTCATTCTTTATTTTCAAAGGACAGAACAGTGGCCAAGAGCATGTACTAAAATTTCATAAATATTTGCATAATTAAATGAGGAAGTGGACCTTTTCCTCGATTTTGAGACAAACATCCAAGTATTTTTTCTTACATTTCCTCAAGAGACTTTAACACTTGGTGGCATGTCTGTTTCTCATAATGTAAGTGGACAAAGGATAGAATGGAATATTCTTATCTCATTAAGATCAATGTAACAGCAAGAATGACTAAATGACAAAAAAAAAAATCATTATTTTTCAAAAATCTATTTTTCAAAAAATCTATTTTTCTGGGTAAACCCAAGGTGACCCTAACTTATGAGAAATGTCATCTATAAAACTCAGCATAAGCATTGAGTGACTCCTCTCTTCAATCTGTTTTCTTGAAGGAGCACACAATGCAATGTGGATTCCTCCTACAGAGTGATTATGATGCTATTTTCCTTCCTGGGGAAAAAAAAAAGAAAAAAGTGATCTCAAGCCAACTAAACTGAGTCTACATTCCCCAGAGTTCTATTTTCAAGGTATCCAATATTTTGAAACTCAATTATTTTTACAGAGGTATTATGCTGTCAATGTCAGGACAACAAAACTTGCACTTTTTCTTTTTTTTTTTAAATCAGGTTACTGGGAGCAGCTCAAATCCATTCACTGAGATTTATTACAGAGGAACAAAGTTCTGAGTTTCCTGCCATACATCAGAGGCAGTGTGGTCTTCATGTAGACACGTATCTAGCCTGCAAGGGAAGTCTTCAGTCAGAAGATATTTCTCTGCTCCACAGTCCTTATAAAGTAAGTATACCATTGTCATGGTTTAGCATAGTTTGGGTTTCTAGTTAGAGGTCTCCATCAGCCACGGAAGTGATTTTTTGCGAAGAGGTGCTTACAGCTTCCTCTATGACCCGACAGAACCAATCAACTGGCTAGTTTGAATATTGGCAACTTTTTTAAGCCTCTTAAGAAGCTTGACACACCTCTGTGATCCACATTTAAGAACGAACAAACCCCAGGAGAGCTCTCTTGCTTCTGGCTTTTGGACACGTAACTGGGGCGGTGCAGGCAGCCCAGCGGGGCCGGGCCTGGCCCTGCTCCATGCAGGCTGGCCTCCTCCCCACAGCCCTGCCCTGGCCAGGCCGGCCCTCACCCAGTGCTGCCGAAATTCGTCTGAGGCTGCTGTCCGGCAAAGATCATGTGACCAACAGCAATAAGCGAATTCCAGCTGCAAGGCCTGGGTGAAATTAACCCTTTTAGTGCTGTAAGATTTTCCAGAACAGATGAAGCCTGCAGATATCAATCCTCTCCCGAGTCAGAGGAGGAGGAAAGGTGAGGGCACGTGAAGAACACACCATAAAGACACTAAAGTTAGTGAAGAAGGAAGAGCTGAAACCCCGAAAGAGGAGAAAGAGGAGATGCTTCAAACCTCAGAGCTGAAATTCTGCTGTAAAGCTATGGTGATGGACTATGATACATCAGAGTTCCCATTGTGATTTCATGAAAGCATGGGGGATGGAGCGTTCAAACTGCAATTGTGAGCAAAAGTATCTGTGCTGAAACAAGCAAATGTTGAAGTAGCTGTGATTTGATGAGAAGCTTGAACAGAGAGAGATGAGATGAAGACCCTTGCTCCCAGGGAAGGAGAAGACCTCTGTTCCTAGAGACGAAGCTGTAGCTCATCCTTAAAATGGTACCCCAGTAGCTCAAGATTGGACCCTCGAAAACCATTGTGGGGAAAGCTGTAAGACGAGGGAAGGGACTTTCACATGTGAGCAGCAAACCAACCCAGGCGGCTGTCTTGTTGTGATACTGAGCCATGAGAGAACTGCTTCTTGTGGAAATGTCTCCATAGCATGAGCAAGAGAGACTCCTCTCCCTAAGTGAACTGAAAAAGGCTATTATAGAGGTGGTAAACTGACTGAAAATCTCAAGGGTTGTCTTTTTACGTTGTCAGTGAGAGAAGGGAGAAAGGTGGGGGGAAGAGAAGTGTTCTGAAGGTTTAGTCCGACTTTTTTCCTTTCTTTTAGGTCTTTTAATAAATTTCTTTATATTCTTTGAAGTTTTGTGCCTGCTTTGCTTTCCTCCTAATTCTTATCTCACAGGAGGAAAATAAGTAAGTAATGGGTATTTTGAACCAAACCACTACAACCATACAGAACTTGTATGATAATCATGCAACTGCTGTAAGACATTATTCAGTGAATTTTTTGCTACTTATGTGCTATTTCAGAGACATTTTTCTCAGCAAAGATCTATCTGGAGAGTTTTTTTCTCTCATTGTTGCATACCATGTTATTCCATATTTGCTAAGGGCCCAACAGATGAGAATTGAACTAACTTAGTGTAAAAAAGAGTTCAAAATGAAGATTTTTAAACTCTATTTGGGAGAAAAAAATCTTAAGTGACCAATTACAACTTTACTTGTCTGGTAGATGTAAATCTTGGAATTTTGATGTCTTACCAGAGTCTGATTCATCCTGAGCTCTCTTTGCAATAGATCCCCCCAAAGTTCTTGAGATCCTAATTCCCAAAGTCAAGCACTTGAAAGCTGATTTGCTGACAGATAGAGAACTAAATACCTTTTAAGATCTAAGCCTTCATCTCTGGTCTCTATTCCAACCTAATATAACACAAGTCTTACTGAGAGCAGTAGAAATAGTGTGCACACACTACTACTTCTACAGGGCCTTTCTTTTTTACTTCTCTCTTGCACCTTCACTAGCAGTTGAGCTAACTGTATGACAGACCACACCAGAGATATGATCTGGCTGACAACAAAGGCTTTTTTCCCTAGAATTAATTTTCATCTGGAGATGTTCCCTGACCTAATTCGCTGTGTGACTGCACTCAAGCCACAAATGCGCATGTGGAGATACTGCGCAGAATGGAATCCTGTCTTTTGTTCGCAGCAATGCAAGACTAAATTGCTAGCTAAAGACTGAACTACACAGCTATGGTGGATGAGATATTTTAATTTATCAGAACCCATGTCTTCAAGAAACTTACATATATTCTCTAGTTCCTGACATTAAATTAATAAATACATGAAAAAAAGTAAAAACCTATGGTTTATATTTCTTTTGTGATTTATTTTCATGTTATGTAAATGCATAGCATGAAATACACTGCCTGAAAATGTGTGTCATTAATGCACTTTTTATCCCATTACTTCTATAAGTCAGTGATTTCATAGTTTATATTTCAGGTTTCCTTTTGCAATAATAAATTTTATCAGGTTTTTATTTTAAGAGGGAGAGACATACCTGGAAAAAGACTTCAAGGCCAAATATCTTTCCCTGTTCTATAGGGAACCTTGAAGTCAATGCAAGGATATACAACTTTTTGCAGAACAGGTGCTTCTTTTTTTCGTTAGATCGGCGATTTTCATCCATATGTTTCATACTTATTAAACTAAGTTTGTATTCTATTAAGAGCAGTCAGGCATAGCTGAATGCAGTGAGATGAAAGCAATCAGATACAAAAACGTAAATCCACATAATACAATTTAGAAGACACTGACTAACGAAACCCAAACTTTTCATCTTACAATTTTTCAATGGACCACTGCAATTTTCACACTTTCAAACACAGTTATAAAATATTTGTCATAAAACAGGAGCAATACAAATCTACAGCAGTGCCTTAGTTTCATTTTAATTCTAATGTATAAACCAAAGTTAGATTTGTTAATAGCGTGAAGACAACTATAGAAATAATATTGGACTGTCATGGTTCTTTTTATTACTGGCAGCGTTGGCTGGGAACCCTTCCATTTTTGTAGATGTATCAGCTAACAGAGTTCTTCAAAGAGGAGAGTTTTCAGACATCCAGGTCTACTACAGTCCTGTAGTGCATGATTATCTCTACAAAAAGATCAAAAGCATGTCAACACTTCTTAAAGTTTGTAAAATATTTGCATTTCTGGAGATTAGACAATCAATAATGTAAAATACATCATAAATACGTCATATGAATAACTCCTTAACAATAAATCATTGTAATTATAAATAATTCAAGCTTACAGAATTATTTTCTAAAATTTCCTGAGCACTTTTCATTGATCTACACTCAAAGTACATGGCGGGTATTTAACACATTAAGCATGGTCTTGAGCCTGTGCCACACAAGCCAATCTCTTTGCTGAAAGAGTGGAAAACTGGCAGTTAGTTTGCCACTAGATCAGTTTAAGATGGAGGCTCTTGTAAGATGCAGAATTGATGGCTGGTAGCCAGGACTAGGCTGGATTGGGGACTGTGGGAGGGCTTGGGGGTGGTTTTTTAGTGGTTGGGTTTGGGTTTTGGTTTTTTGCTTTATTTGATTTGGGGTTTTTTTCCTGAAGAAGGTTGATGGTTCAAATGCAATTCAATTTATTTTCTACTTTACTGGAATTTTTTTACTAATTTGACTTTTTGCTAAACAGACAGCTTGTTCAAATTAACCCCAATATTTTTCTTAACATTTTGCCATTTGCCACATACCACTTTTGTGGTACTATGTTGTTGTAATTTTAAAGAAAAACTTTTTTAATAGAAGTTTTGCCACAGAAGTGAAACATTGTAGCAATTGTGAAATAAAGCCTTAATTAGGTAATTAATTATTTAGACATTTTCAGACAACTAATTTAAGTGCTTTGAGTTTCCTAATTGCTTCAGTCTCCTGAAACTGATAAAAGCTAAAGGAAATGGAAATATGTCTTAAAAAAAGGCAAAGGATGTAAAATTACGGAAAATAAGTTTGTCAAAGACCTTTTGCATAAAGGATAAAGCTACATGTTTACTCCCAACAGTAGATCTAGAGAGCTTTTGCCACAGGACCAACTGAGGTTAAATAAGGCACTGTCAAGTAAGTTGGGATGGAAAGATTTCATGTAGCAACTCTCACACATTTTTCTCATTTTTTTATGGTAACTTGTATCTACAAATTTGAACTTGCTCAGAAAATCTTTTGGAAACCTGCTATCTTCTGCATTTCCATCCAGTGGTAGCATTACTGGAATTCTCAGAGGCAAAAGGACACTGCCCATTTTACCCTTGAGGTCAGAACTGATTACAAGGGCCCATTTCTTCTTAAATGGTAACAGCACCATGTTTCTTGAAAACACCAGAGCAAAGCCATGGTAGAATCCTACTGCTGCTCCATGATGGAATTTCATATTTTTGAAATAAGTGAAAAGTAAGCATATAAACAGAATTTAGCTCCTACCAAAATTGATTTCCCAACTGTGCTTCATCACTATTTTGACCTTTTAAAGCACTTAAATAGAACATTTTTCACTCTGCATATTAACTACCAAACAGTTACCATTTAGTTGAAAATGTTATATTCAAATGTTCATGATACAAGAAAGAGATTGGTCGCACCATGAATAAAATGCTGTTCTTAAACTTCTCTTCCTAGAGGATTTGACAGAGAAGGAGGCAGTATTATTACTCTGAAGAGGATAAAGACTTGAGCCTATGATTCATTTCTACAGCTGGGTTATAGGTCAATGGAAATCTAAATTGGCAGTGAAAACATTAACTGACACAAAGTATAGATCCAACACTACTAGAGATAAACAACTGGTATTTACATTGGCAAATATTCTTGCTGTATTATGTCTGCCCTATTTACTTCTTTGTCAGTAATGCATCAAGTGTCCTATAGCATAATCCTTCTCTCAGCACTTACCAATGAACTATGAAATAGTATTAAATAGAATTAATTAGAAGTTTTAATGAATCATGTCTGTCCTCATTTATTATACAATGTAATTTTCAAGGAGTTATTAATTATGAGCTACAGATGAGTGAATGGTTAATGTAGTTTGTTAACCTTACTAAGAAGCTGCAGTACATGGTGAAAGTTAGTTCTCCTCTATTGTTAGCACACTTAAGTGCTTGCTATTACTTCAAGTGCACAAGATTTTCATGACTTTGCTATTAAGATGCAGAATCGGCTAGTTGCTGACCTTCCCCCTGTATTATTTTTACAGTCTCTGATACACAAAAACCTTTCCCTTCTCCTTTCTTTCCTTTCAACCTTAATTTACAAAGCAGATGGAAGCCGTATGACAAAAGCCCTCCCTCCCATCAAAGTGAATTTGTATACTTAACTCCCAGTACATCATTTAGCTCATGCAATATTTTATCCTATCTACCCTATTTTACCACCTCTATCCAAAATTGCTAGATTCTCCTACGTTCTCAGCATACAATATTACCATAAATAATATTTCAAAATATGCTTTTCCTCTCAGCAGGAGCAGATAACATGCCAATGTTTTAGGTACGGCTGAACCGTACCTACAGCTGAAGTTTTTTCATAGCACCCAGGTCTTTTCATTTTCCAGCTCTTCCCTGCAGGGACTAGGCTGGAGTTGCACAAGAAAGTGGGTGAGGACACAGCTGAGAGAGCTGAACTCAGCAGACCAAAGGGATATCCCATGTCATACAACGTTGTGCTCAGCAATAAAAGCTCAGGGAAAGGAAGAAGAGTGAAACATGCCCTTTGGGCTACAGCATTTTTCTTCCCAAATACTTGTTACATGTACTGAGGCCTTGCTTTCCAGGAGGCAGCTAAACATCTGCCTGCCCATGGGAAGTAATGAATGAAGTCCTTATTTTGCTTTCCTTGCATGTGCAGCTCTGCTTCACTTCCTAAACTGTCTTTATCTTGACTCACAATTTGGTTTGCGTATTTTGGGTTTTTCTCTTCCTATTTTCTCACCTGTCTTACTGGAGGGAATGAGAGAGCGATTGGGTAGA
This sequence comes from Aphelocoma coerulescens, assembly GCF_041296385.1. Classification (NCBI taxonomy): domain Eukaryota; kingdom Metazoa; phylum Chordata; class Aves; order Passeriformes; family Corvidae; genus Aphelocoma; species Aphelocoma coerulescens. The sequence continues at coordinate 37,043,172 of NW_027184085.1, forward strand.
GGTTTGCCTGTCAGCTGGGATCAGTTCACTACAGTTTCCACTCAGACTTCTTTAAAAAGTAATTATACAGCACAGGTGACATTTCTGTGGGTATATGTTGACGCAATTCTCTTTTCCTTTTATTACCTTGGAGGGATGACAACATTTTCTAATACCCGAATTCTCAATAGCAGTATAACTTAATGAAACTACATATTTGTGATACAAGCAGAAATCAAGGTCTGCTTAATCACCCTCTTCTTTTTTTAATTCTTCCTAAGTTTTACCTCATTATTTTGGAGTCTTAAAGAGCCACATCATTCCTTCTATTTACTAAATGGTAGTAACATAAGCTCATGAATTTGCAGTCAAAAAAATCAAAATACAGTGGTTACCTTTTTAATTCTGCAAGTAGTCATAGATATGGATCTTGCCATCAGTAGGCAGATTTCCTTTTTTAGTTTAGATACAGAAATAAGTGCTTAAAATGTGGCTTGAAAGGACTATCTATACACACCTTTTGCCCGTGGCAGGATCCAATTCTTTGTGTCCACTACTATGTTTGCCTACAGCAATACCCTTAGGTTTTGCTAGCTCTCAGAAATACTCTCCCACTCAGAGCTTGAGGTCACAGAACAGGACCATCCTCAGCAGCACAGTTCAAGGCAGACAAGATCCCCCAGATCCTTGGGGCACAAAGTAATCTTTAAAGTGCTTCATGTCTAGAGCTGGCCCCACACTGTGTTTCAGCACAAAATGAGTCCCAGAATTGCTCTTAACCAATAAACTGCAGAAGGCAAGAGAATTTAGTCTATTTTTCCAAATCAGGAGGAAGAAATAAAATATATTCTCTATTCTTCAATGTACAAGGACTATAATACTTCTACAGGTATGGGGATATTTTTCATCTGAACACACAAACCAAAAAGTTACTGCTGGGATTGTCTCTAGTTTTACCAAAGTAAGTCTTAATATTAAATTTGAATAAAATCAGGGGTAAATAAGAGTTTAAGTTCTTGCTTCAGTGATAATATGAAGTGGATCTTATACACATTCATAGTCTGCAAATTTTTTATGACTCTTGCAAGATAATAGCTTATACTTTAGAAAACTAGGCATAGAGCTTGCTAAAATATTTTTGTCGATGTTTAAGTGTGTTCAACTGTGTTTTCTTTTCCTTAACCATGCTAAAAGCACAGCAAGATAGTTGTGATTCAAAGATTAAATTCCTGATCTCAGAATGATAGACAAAAAAAAGTAATTTTGACCTTTAACAAAATAAATAATTGGGGATTTATAACAGCTTATGTAGTTAAAGATGTTGAAGCAGACAGTGTTAGCCAAGTGTTGATATATTTATGCCCAGGCTGAATGATTTGATCAGGAGCTTTATTAGATGGGAGCCCTCAAAAACTGATTAGTTTATTTGCATTGAAGTAAAAAGACTTATTCAAAAATAATTTCTTTGTGTTTGTGTGTGAGGTATGCATGTATTACTCCTAAAATCAAAGGGATTCTATCATTAAATTTATCCCAAGGCAACTTAAGTCAGTTACAGTCTCCTTCATTAATTCATAATTCATATCCATACTAAGGGGTATCTGATCAAATGAATTTTACATATTTCATTGTGTATTTTCTAAGATAGTCAGGTTAAGCAGCCATCAAAACAAAACAAAAAATATTTCATTTCCTTTTAGCAATAGAAAGTTTGAAAAAAAAAGGCTTCTTCACAAATTAGGTTCCCAACAATGCTCATGGTTGTCATACAGCTATCAGTTTGAACTGAAGGAACAAACTGGCTGTTAGTTACCACTTGTAGCCTGGTCATATTAATGTTTAGTGATCCTGTAGCAGGATGTTCTGCCCTGGAATGTGGTCAAGCAACGTGGGCAATGCCCTCTTTGAACGGTTTTAAGTGGTGGACTGAGAGGGGGCTGTCATGCTGGGTTTGGTATTGAATTATGCTAAAACCAATCTGACTTATCAACCCCAAAGCTAATACCCCAGCAGCTACGGTAAAGTATCCATATCAAAAAATGCTGAGCTGACTGGAAGACATATGACTGATAGTCCATCACTTTATACTATAAAAGTCCAGTCCCACTTTCATACATTATGTTCTTGTAACATATCCCTTCTTGGAGTGTGTATGAAGATTTTTACTTTGGGGGGGGATGCCCCCAGTGTTTACTACTCAAGGTTGAGTGAAAGAGATTTTGCTCACAATTGTTGGTATGGGTGAGTTACATCAATCTCTGCTTTAATAATTATTTGCTTTTGCTAGCTTTAATACAATTGCTTTAATATGATGTCTTTGATGTAGTGCACTATCCTATCCCAATAATTTTAACTTCTACACTGTATAGTAAATAATTCTGATCAAAATACTTTTGACTAATCATTTATCATAATAAATAATCATTTTTACATAAATATATCTGATTTTCCACTATTAATTCTACAGAGCAAAGTTGTATAAAGGTTCAATCACCTCTATAATTTCTTAGACTTAAACCATTAAAAGTCTGAGGCTAAGATTGGATCCAGCTGCACCCAACAGCTCTGAGAAGGAGTTTAGAAAGCAAGGGGGTCCCTTCTGCACCTCATGACAGAAGGGGCTCTTGAATAAACTTTGTCTGAAGCTTCCAATCCCACCAGCAAGTCCCCCTCCTGTATACATAACGCATCTCAGGTGTCAACTTGGCAGAAGTCATTGCAAACATAGTTCTCAACTTAAGGAAAATCCATCTGAAAATATATTTAAATAAATAAACAACACAGAATAACCTCATGGTATGAATGAGACACATCAAACACTAAGCTGAAGTCAGATGGAAGAATTTCAATAAAGAAAAATAAATATCTGTGGCATGAAGCTCAATTTGTAAAGACCTCAAACTGCAGGACTCCTGATACAGAAAGGCTGTTGTAGAGGTACATCAAAAGTTCAACTTTATTGAAGAACAATTGCATGACCTAGTTTCTGGTCAGCAACAAGCTTTTGTAGAAACTTCAGGAGCTGATAAAAATCTCTGTAAATTTACAGCAGTAGGAAGGACGGATATGAAAAGATTTTATGTCATCTTATTTTACATTTAATTCTAAAAGTTCTGTAAATTTAGGAGCAAAAGAAGAAACAAAACTAGTATAAACCAAATGTCCATAAATATTTATTGTACTAGGTAGAAGAAGTTTTAGTTGGTATGCATGAAAATATGTTTCCATTTTGAGTAACTAGAAACGGTACAACAGAAGAATATAAGGAAGACATGATTTGACTCAACTGTTAATATTCACAAAGTGGAACTTAAATTATACAAAAAGGGTAGACAAGATTCTTTAAAGACATCTATAACATGTGTTGGCTGCACCTAAGCTATACGAAAAACAAACAGAAGTATGGGATTTTTCACCTGTCTGGGTTTGGGGAGTTTTTTGCTGCTTATGCTGTTACACCTATGCATTCTAAGAGCCAATCCCTGACATCCAGACAGTTAAATCAGCATGCTTCAAGTTAAGTTTACTTAACTCCCAGTTCTCTCCTGCTTTTCTACACATGCACTTTACCCTCCTATGTCACACCAGCTTTCTAAGGTACATCTTCCAGACTGACAGACATATACTGTAGTGCATGCGCTCCAGAAACAAGCAGCAGTCCAGAGCGGTAACTCTGGATCAGACTTGGGAGAAATATCAGCAGCTGACAAACTTGGCAGTTTCTTGTCCCTCAGCAAAGGACAGTAAATATGGTGGTAGGAAAGGGAGGAGGAATCACAGAATCAAAAACTATTCTGAGTTGGAAGGGACCCTCAAGCGTCATTGAGTCCAACTCTCAAGTCAATGTGTGGATACAATCCACAAGCTTGGTGTCATTAGCACCATTTTCTAATCAGATGAGCTAATACCAGGGAAGATCTTTGCAGTTCTTAGTTTTTTCCTGAGGAAGACTAGATATAGCACTGAAATTTTTGAAGTCAAGAGCATGTTTTTAACTAGATACACAGAAGCTTTAAAATGTATCCTATGTATATTATTATACATGGCAAATCTTCTCCCTAAAACTTCACAGATGAGAGGAGATAGTAAAAACATCCAGTTCTACTACCCATAACACCGGAGTGCTAGTTCAGAAATCTGTTTTTACTGTAATTCCCCATCTCTAATCCAAAGCAGTCCACATGGGACATTTGTAAATGGCTTATGTACTCGCATTGATGTTGGTGCTTCAGTCCTCCTGAGCAGCAAAGATTGCATTTCTCAAAGCGTTACAAAAGACATCTTAGTAGCCCCACTTGCCTAAATAGTTGATTTCTGAATCCAGAATCTTCTGAATATCACTGAGCAGCTTTATACCTTTGTGTCTAATGCTTGTCAGATAGATAAGTGGAAACACAGTAAACATAGAAAGCAGAAATAAAAGTTATCAAACCCAGAAGCCAGTAAGAAAAAAAGTCTCAGAATTACAAAAAAAAAAAAAAAAAAAAATCCAGACCAAAAAAACCAACCAATCAAAAAACAACAACAACAAAATGTTTAGTCCACTTTCTTTGTCAAATGCACCAGTTTGGCATTCACTATGAAGCACGTGGTGCATGATGTCTTACTGACCTTAACTGTTCAGGTATTTTCTTCTTGATGCAGTTCTTTATCACTGGCACAGTCCAAAAGTGGGTTTTGTTGATCCAGATAGAGTTTCCCCACCTTGTGTACAAATAACACTGCCGTGCTCTCAGGCGGTTTTGTAGACAAAAGGATTAGAGAACCAGATGCATTCATAGTGGAAGCAGTAACAGATTTGGCAAGACTGAGACTTTGCCTTGAGAGCAAAGATTTTCAATTCATGGGAAGAAAATTGTCAGAAAGGAACCCTGTGACATTAAAAGCAAGCAAGGAAAGAAGTTGATGTTTGTGCCTGTGTGTATGACCATACGTTGTCATACATAATGTCATTCAAAATTCCAGTTGTTTCACGGAAAGCATGTCATAGAATAAAGTCAGACCGAGTTTCACTTTTATAACACATTAAGAGTTGTAAAGTATATCTACAATTAAAGTCCAAACAGGCTTAAAAATTTCATAAATGTCCTACTGGCATCACCAGAAGTGCAGCAACAGAGATAAAGACACCATTTTCACATCCTCTTCAATCTTCGCATAAGTGGAAAGTTATTCATTACCTGGCAGTCAGAATATTTCAAAAAAGCATTAAACTGAATGCATATTAGATTACACCACATCGTTCTTCTTATCTGCTCTGTCCATCGTATACACTCTGTTACTGGCTATGCTTCAGGACAAGGGAAATATGGTCTTGGTACGCACCATAACACAGTTCAATGAGTTTAGGCATACCCTTTAAAAAAAATTGCACAAAAAGCTACCCTCAAGAATTAGACTGCTGATCGGTGGCAAGCAGACAGGGTCCACAGTTGTTCGTCTTTCTTGTACGTTACCACCACCACCACCACAACAGTCTTAAGAGGCCAACAGCCACTGACGACAAAAGACACTAAGTTCTTCCTTAGATAAAATAATTTTTGATAAGTTTGGTTTTTGTGATGGTACAAATCTTGAGTGTCCTTCTCAGCTCTAGCAAGAACTACCTGGGAATACTCCTATGAAAAATATGCACAACATTTTACTTTGTACTAGCTTGTTTCTTCCAGATTGTAGTACATAGTAAGATGTTGAATATAAAAATTACTCATGCTCCCTCATCAAGTGACAAAAGCCAGTTTTTTTCAATTACTGACCAAAAAAAAAAGACTGCTGTTGATTTAAGCATAAAATCCCCCATTCTTGGATGTTTCTGCCTCAGCCTTGGCTGCTCTACAGTTAAAATTTATAAAACAAAACATATACAACACCACTTGTGTGTCTCATGAGAGCTGGCAGGCAGGAACTGCAGAGGATCAAGCAAAAGGCAAGTCCCACCGGAACAGCATCACCGAAAAATCTTAGCTCTCAGTCTTGCACACAAACTCACAATTAACAGAATGATTCATACATGCTTATTTCATAAAATAAAAGGTTGCTTCAATAACTAGATGCCAAAACCACTATGAAATTAGAGAAGGAAATCAAATCAATAGTAGGTCCAGCAGGAGACTGTGTTCTATCCTTGGATCTGTTCGCAGGCGTGCTGGTTGCATACAGATTAGCTGATAAATGGCTGATTCAATAGACTGGTAGCAAACACATGCTTTGCTAGAGATGACTTTTTAAGTCATCATACATCAAACAGACAGTGTCAGCCTTTGAGGATAAACCAGGGATGGCTTGTTGTGCTCTTTGAACTGCCTTGGAGACCCAGAGACTAAAAAAGTGCCTGAATGTTTCCCTGAATCCACTGGGAGGATTGAAAGCTTCAAAGAGTAACACTATCACATACAAGGGGAAATGCATTGATTGAAGGAACCAGTGTGAAATAGTCTTTTATAATTACCAGAATGCTGGAATCGACTGGTGTTTTGCTGAGCTATATTTTATCTTTATTGGATTAACTGTGACACAGTAGGTTATGTCAAAGGGAATCTGCATGAATATTAAAAGTAAATGTGGTGTGAATAATAGATAACTTACATTAGATGCAACAGCATGCAGCAATTTTTACTCACCTATGTAATTAGATTAAAACAAATCTGCTGAATAAAGTATATTGTCTTATAATAATCCAAATTCAAAAGTATCAAGAAGTTACGAAATGGGGATAATTGCTGCTCTTTAGAAGATGCATGTGATTAGTCACATATACACATGACAGACAAAAATTTTGAGAAGAGTTCTACAGAAAATGGTTTGGTAATGAATAGAAAACCATTTCAGTCTCAAATTGTTAGTAAGTGTATCACATATCTACTTAGAACTTTGGTAGCAGGTATGTGCTGTTTAGTTAAAAAAAAAAAAAAATTGATGGGAAGTGTAAGGAACAGAAATTATGTAAGGCAGATGAGCTTAGTGACGGGATCGTACATTAAATCCTTCTCGTCATTTTAAAAACATATACTCAGCGTTGGGTCTTCTAATTTCCTAAATGATCAGTTGTATGTTCTTTAACACAATGAGTGTTTTCTTCTGTATGCCACACAAATATATATTGGTTTGGAATTTTTAGCAGAGCATTCAATTTTTGCAAAACTGAGCAATTGAAAATATGAATTTCAATTATATCTGTAGAATCACAGAGTAATTTAGTCTGGAAGGGACCTCCAGAGGTCATTAGACAAAGCTCTTGCTCAAAGCAGATCTAATTAGATCAGGCTGCTCTGGGACGTGCCTAGCGGAGTCTTGAAAAAACCAAGGACAAGTATTCCACACTCTCTTTGTTCACTTATTTCAAGCTTTGATAATCCTCATGAAAAAACCTAAACCAACAAACAAACCAAAAACCACCTCCTTAAATTATAAAAATATTAGTTTTCCTTAATCTGAATTATGCCTGTTTCCTCTGCCAGCATGCACCTCCTAGAAGAGTCTGGCTCCATCTTTTCCCTATCCTTACATTACGCAGTTACAAGACAGCAACAAGGTGTTGCTGCCTTTTCTGAGCTTCCCCACCCCGTCCCCAAGACACTTGCCTCTGCCGTGTGCTCTGAACCCCTTTGTTCCAAGCACAGGCAAAACCAAATGTAACTCAAACTCTTCAGCAGTGTCTGATTGGGCGGTCACCCCAGGTCTGCCCCCAGTCCTCCCCTTTCCCCTTCCCCGAATAAAAGAGAAGATCAAGGGAGGCCCCGCCTCTTTTGGCTCCGCAACTCTTTCGGCAGATGTATCTTGTCGTCTGTTTCTTTTGAAAGCTTCTATTTGCGGAAAATTAAGCAGGCTAAGAGCTATATTTCCCCCTCTGCGCTTCTGCTGGTGGTATTAGCTTTGCAGCTGATACAGTTACTGATTTTAGAGCTACTGAAATGCTGGATTGCCCATGCTACCTCTCTAGGTTGCTCAAGGCTTTCTAAGGCATTGAACTACAAGCGCTAGCTGGTAAAAAGCTGAAAAGATACCTCCTCAACAAGGTGTCTGCTTTGCTTTCTCTTTTCTGAGCTAACAGACATTTCTCTCCTCCTATGCTTTCTGTTCAAGCCCCCTGATTCTGATTGCCTTCACTGGACTTGCTTAACTGTGTCAATATTCTTCTTGTACTGGGGATTCAAAAACTTGACAGAGTATTACATATTTGGCCTCACAAGTGACAAAAAAAAGGATCACTTCTCCAGACCTGTTAGCTGCAGTCTTCCAGTACAGCTGATGCAAGTGGGACTCTATGACTCATTTTCAGCTTATTGTCCACTAGAACCCTAAGGTCCTTTCCTGTAGAACTGTTCCCTGACAAGTGGACCTCAGCCTGCAATGTTCTATGAATTTATTCCATTGCAGGTGCAGGATTTGCAATCATGTTAAACTTTATGAGAGGCTTACTAGTACATCTCTCCAGTCTGTCTGGATTTCTCTGACTACAGACTGCTCTCCAATGTGCTGACCACGTTAATTTGGTTTTGTCCACAAACTTGCTAAGGTTGCATTCCATCTTATTATTCAAGACATTAATGAAGACATTAAACAGTTTTATTCTCAGTATAGATCCCTGAGGGATGCCACTAGTTACAGGCTGCCAGATGGACTTGTGTCGCTGATAGAAACTCTTTGACTTCAGCAGTCCAACCAATTTTCTAATCAACTATTATTGACCTGACCAGCTTCTGTCTCACCAAGTTGGTGATAGTGAAACTGAAAGACTGTCAAAAGACTTGGAAATCAAAATATCTAACACCCACTGCATAGTTCACAGTACCAGTCCACTATAGGAAGCACTCAGGTTTTTCAGACATTATTTATCTTTGGTAGAATCATGTTGGCATTTGAAAATTACCCTCTTGATTCGCAAATGTTCAGGAATTACTTCTCAGAGGATTTGTACCTCAGCCTTTCCAGGCTTCATGTAGATATCTGGATACAACCTCTTGTTGAAGGTGGTTGCAACATTTACCTTCTTTCAGCCACCAGGAACATATCATCAAAGGGTTTCTTTTTCTTTTTCTTTTTCTTTTTCTTTTTCTTTTTCTTTTTCTTTTTCTTTTTCTTTTTCTTTTTCTTTTTCTTTTTCTTTTTCTTTTTCTTTTTCTTTTTCTTTTTCTTTTTCTTTTTCTTTTTCTTTTTCTTTTTTCTTCTTTTTTCTTCTTTTTTCTTCTTTTTTCTTCTTTTTTCTTTTTTCTTTTTTCTTTTTTCTTTCTTTCCTCTTTCTTTATCTGACATCATCTAGCTCCTTCATCACCCTCAAGTGCTTCACATCTCACCCCACGGGATGTATATCTCCATTTAACTTAAGTGATCCCTAACTTGCTTCACTCCCACAGACTTTGCTAGTAGACTTGGGAATCTGGGAGGCAGGTTGGATAGATCTAGTAGTAAAACTGAGAAAAGCATTGAAGCATTGCAATGAGAAAGAAGGGCTTACCTGCTGTGAAAATTCTAGCTATTTTTTTAAAAAACTCTATTTTTTAACATATGTATGTGTGCACACATACAGATATGTACTGCCTGTGAAAAAGGTGTGGCAAGGATAGACCAAGTATTAAGGAGTGTCTGCTCAGCATAGTCTGTGCTGTGTGTCTGATGCTCTAGATTTTGTAGAAATCTCTCAAATATCTCAAAGTTGTGGCAGGGTTTTATTTTGTTTTTACTCTAATGATCCTTTCCCCTACATGATAGTAGCTAAAGATGAAGTCAGTCTTATTTTACCTTTAAATAGGTCAGTATATGCTGGATAAGTCCCTTTCATTTTCAGACTTTATCGATCAAATCAATCTATTCACTAACTATTGAAGAGCTAACATTGCATAGCTGCTGAGGCAAACTCATTTTTGACAATGGTGCATTTAAAGCCAATGAACACAGTCCACACAGATCAAACATGGTCCATAGCTTTTTTCCAACACCATTTGCATCACGTCACACTTAGAATGATTCAAGTTTGACATTTTAGCTGTTAAAGGAGCCGTGAAAGTGCACCACGGGCAACCATTTTTCTTACAGATTGTAAAATAAAGAAGAAATATTCCCTATTGCCAAAGCTACCACTGGGTAGGAAAAAAGGCAAACATTTTATGCCATTTCCCCTTCATCTGAAAGAGCTGACCTATGTTTAAAAATTTTATTGTAAGATGATTTTACTGTGAGGGTGGTGAGGCACTGGAACATGTTGCCCAAACAAGTTGCCCTGTGGGAACTCAGAATACAGAGAATACTTCTCTGCCTGTTTTGAAGGGTTCTGCCCCCCTGGACAACACTGGTTTTGACCTTCATCCATGGAGAAAATTGCCTAGCCTCTGGGAAGAATTTGAATCTACAGTGGTGTGAATTAGGTGATAGAATACTATGTAAGATTGTCACAGGGTGAAAAATTTAGAGCTTTTGGGTTTATTAGTATAGTAAGTAGATAAAAGCAGAAAACATCAAAATGGAGGATAGTTATTGTTCTCCAGACCTTCTTCTTGTTCTCCATCTACTCCATATTCTGCGACAGAAGTGGTCTGGGACGACTGGATAGAGAATTCCACAGTTCCTGCCTGCGTGACTAGGTGATTTATTAGACATTGGTAGAAAAGTGAAAATATCTTGCGTTTTAAGTTTTCATTGGGTAATTTACCATTAAAAAGGCTGTGAAATCTTGATAATTTGGCTTTTGCTGCATTCTCTGCTTCGTACTATGTCTGGGTCACATTAGTGGCTTGTGCTTTCCTGATAAGACTTAATAAACAGCCATCTGAAGATGAGAAAGCCAAAGGTCCCATTCATCTCTGACTCCTGGCAAAGACTCTACAAAGTCTCCCCCACAAGGGAAGACACAATTAAGGCACTGACTGCATCATTTCCCTATCCCTGGAAGTGTTTAAGGCCAGGCTGGATAGAGCTCTGAGCACTCTGGTGTGGTGGAAGATGGCCCTGTCCATGGCAGGGGGGCTATTGGAACTAAATGATCTTAAAGGTCCCTTCCAGCCCAGGCCATCCTGTGATTCTGTTTCAGTGATTCCATGATTCTATGATTTGTATTTGACATGTATAGTGCCATTTTTAAACATATGCAGAACCCTCAAGAGGGCACAAAAGAGGCAACAAGCACCAGAACTGTCAATAGCAATATGACTAAACATACCTAAAAATTGTGTCTTCCAGTCTCACCTCTTTCAGGCACTTCCAAATAAGGTATCATCCATAGCATCCAAATAGAATACATTAATCTCATATTAAAACAAAAGGAAATTTATGTTAACTAATACTTTGAAGAAGTACACTTTATTGAGCAATATTTTGAGCCCAGTCATGCTTGACCATCCTGAGAAGATGGGCACTTGTAGGACAAATCAATAACTAGGTGCAGAATTGATGCTGGTGACAGGGGTTTGGGTTCTATGACCATCTGAGCAGAACTCTTTTCACCGGTACGATGACACCATAAAGATGGTTTTAAACTAAGAATGGCAGTGAAGGAGAGGGTAACCAGCAATCCTGTGAGGGAGCAACCAATAGTTGGCTAAGCAAAGTTCATAGGACAATGTAACAGCAAAGGATCAAAAAACCAACAAAATTAGGGCTTTTTGCATGTAACCAAGGAAGTGCCTACAAGGCACCAATATGGAAAAATCTCCCAAATTCTCCCCAGACATTTAACGTGCAGGGATGTCTCTTTGAAGTGTCAATATACTAATGCATATGGTATGGGGAATAAATATAACAAATAAAGACTGTGTGCAATTGCAGAGCTACATTCTTATGAGATCATGGAGATGTGATGGGATGTTTTCCATCACTGGAGTCTTGAAGTGGAGGGATGTAGGCTTTTTGAGAAGGACAGGATGGGAAGAAAAGGAGGAGGAGTTGCCCTTTATGTGAGAGACCAACTACAGAGCATGGAGCTCTCCCTAGGAATGAATGAGTAACCAAATGAGAGCTTAAAGGTTAGGATAAGAGTACAGGCAAAAGTGACATTATAGTGGGTGTCTGCTATAGGTTTCCTCACCAGGAAGTGAATCAGGCCTTCTGCAGACAGTAGTAGTCTCACATTCACAGGACCTAGTCCTCTTAAGAGACTTCAGCCACGCCCCACTGCTGGGGGACAAGACAGCAGGACAATATGAGTCTAGAAGATTCCTGAAGAACATTCATGATCACTTCCTGCTCCAAGTGGTAGAAGAGCTGATTGGGTGCTCTGTTTCACTTCATGTTCATCAACAAGGAGAGGGGTTCATTGAGGACGTGAAGGTCAAAGGCAACCTTGACTACAGGGACCAAGAGACAGCAGAGTTTAAGATCCCTAAGGCAGGGAAAAGGGTACAAAGCAAGACTGCAACCCTGCGCTTTAGCAGAAAAGACTTTGACCTCTTTGAAGATCTGCTTGGAAGAGTTCCCTGGGATCAGACCATGAAGTTAAGGGAATCCCAAGAAAGCTGGTTAATATTCAAAGCTCACCTTCTCTAAGCTCAAGAGCAGACCATTCGAACTAGGAATAAATGAAGTGTGGGAAAAATTCCAGGATGCCTGCATGGATGAACAAACCAGGCCCTGGCCAAACTCAGACACTAAAAGGAAGTATACGGAGGATGGAAGGAACAAAAAGCAACCTGGGAGAAATAGAGATGAAGTTAGGAAAGCTCAAGCCCAACTGGAACTGAATTTGCTAGGATGTCAAAGACAAAAAGAGAAGTGCTTATATAAGTTTATAGGAAACAAAAGGAAGATTAGGAAGATGCTGGGCCATTGCTCTCCAGGATTGGTGACCAGGTGACACAATATACAGAAAAAGACTGAGGAACTGAACACCTTCTTCATGTTAGTCTTCACTATAAAACTGATTTTCAGGAGTCCCAAGTCCCAGAGGCCTGGGGGTTAATTTGGAGTAAGGAAGACCTGTCCCTGGTGCAGTAGGATCAGGTTAGGAAACACTTAAGAAGACTGGACATGCCTAAAACCATTGATTTGGATGGTTGTACTCATAAGAACTCAGAAAGCTGACTGATGCTGCTTTGGGGTCACTCTGAATAATATTTCAAAAATCATGGCAGCTGGGAGGGGTACTTGAAGACTCGAGAAAAGCAAAGGTCACTCCCGTCTTCAAGAATGGCAAGGGAGATCCAGGAAAACACAAGCTAGTCAGCCTCACCTTAACCCAAGGGAAAGTTATGAAACAGCTAATCCTGGAAACCATTCCCAGGCACATGAATGAGAAGGTGTTAATCAGTAATAGAATATATTCATAGAGGAGATTTCATCCTTGACCAACTTGATAAAGTTCTACTATGAAATGATGTCTTGGGAGGTGGGTGGAGGGGAGACCAGTGGACATTATCTACATTAATCCATTAACATGTATAAATACCTGAAGGGAAGGTGCAAAGAATACAATGCTGTCCAGTGACAGGACAAAAGGGCACAGACTGAAATATTGATGGCTCCTCCTGAATATCAGGAAACATGCTTTTACCGTGATACTAACTGAGCACTGGCACAGGTTTCCCAGTAAGGTTTTGGAGTCTCTATTGCTGGAGATACACAAAAGCCTTCTTGACGCTCTCATGGGAAACCTGCTCTACACTGTTCTGCTTGAGCAGAGGTTTGCTCCAGATGACCTCCAAAGGTCTCTTCCAACCTCAATCATTCTGTAATTGTGTCATAATTTTTTATGATGAAATTACTGCCTTCGTAGACAAAGGGAGGGAAGCACATATTTCCCACTTAGACTTCAGTACTATGTCTCCCATAAAATCTTCACAGAGAAGCAGTGAAATACCAGCTGAATGAGCAGATAGTGTGGTAGATAGAAAACTGGCTGAACAACTGTGTCCAAAGGTTTGTGATCAGTGTCATGAAGTCTTGATGGAGACCAGTAACTACTAAAGTTCTATTGGGTTAGTAGTGCTTCCAATCCTGTCACATCTTCATTAAAGATCGGGATAATGGGACAGAAGGTACCCTCAGCAAGTTTGCCAATGACACAAAACTATGAGGAGTGGATGATATGACAGAGGGCCGTGAATTCTACCATCCAGAAGGACCTCTTCAGATTGGACAAATGGACTGACAGAAAACTCTTTTAAAATTAATAAAGTGCAAAGTCCTGCCTGTAGGGAGGAGCAACCTTCTGCAATGTATGGTGCCAGACAAATGCAGAGAGTAAATTGAACAAGAGTCAACTTGCCCATGCAGCAAAGAACGCCAGGGATATGCTGGGGTGGGCTGCATAAGTCTTGCCGACAGGTCAATGGAGACAATTCTTCTCCTCTCCTCATCTCTGCTGAGGTCACTGCTGGAGCATGAGTTTCGATTTAGAGCTCAGTACTACAAGAGAGACAAGGAGCTTCTACAGAGTCCAGGAAAGGGCCATGAAGGTGGTGAAGAGACTGGAGCATGTCCCATAGGAGGAAAGATTGGGCAAGCAGGGACTATCTAGCCAGGAGAACACTCAGGGAGGGATCTCATTAAGGTTTCCAAATAGCTGAAGGGATGGTGTAACGAAGACAGGGACAGGCTCTTTCCAGTGGCACACAGTGACAGGGTTCAAGGAGAAGGACACAAACTGAAATACACCTGGTGCTTCCTCAACACAATGAGATATTCTTTTACTGAGAGGTTGACTGAGCACAGCAACAGGTTGTCTACAGAACTGGTGGACAATTCATCCATGGAGACCTTCAAAAGCCACCTGGGCAAGGTATTGGGAAAACTGTACCGAGCAATGAGGTCACCCCTCACCCTCCTTCTCTCCACACTAGACAAACACAGAGCCCTCAGCTGCTCCTCACAGGATGTGTTTTCCAGCCCTTCCACCAGCTCTGCCATCCTTCTCTGGACCATTCAAGGACCTTCCCGTCCTTCTCAAACTGTGGGGCCCAGCTTTACTGCATCCCAGGGGCAGAATCTGGTATTTTTCCTTATTGAATTTCATGCCACTGATGATTGTCAAGGTTCCAGTCTATCCAGATCCCTCTGCAAGGCTCTTGTGCCTCAAAAGGGAAAACAGTTTGGTATCATCAGCAAACTTGATAACATGTATTCAACTTCTTCATCCAGATTATTTATAAAAGTGTTGAACGGAACTGGCAACTGGCCCTAGAATTTAACACTGAGGAACATGGCTAGTGACTTCCCGCCAGCCAGTTTTAGCCCCATGTGCTACAACCCTTGAAGCCCTGCTGTTCAGCCAGTTCTTCACACAATACACTATGTACCCTCTCATCTCACAACTGTGTAACTTGTCCAGAAGGATTCTGTGAGAGACAGTATCAAAAGCCTTCCTAAAATCCAGAAAAACTACATCATCACCTCTCCTTCATCCACACTGTAGGTGACCTTATCATGGAGGGATATCGAAATGTTAAAGAAGACTTTCCTTTTTTGAACCAGTGCTGAATGTGTCTGAGGATTGCATTAATCTCTAAATGTATTTCAATAGCACCCATTATGACCTTCCCCATAAAAATTCCACATACTGAGATTAAACGAACAGGCCTGTAGCTTCCTGGAACTTTCTTCATACCCTTATAAATTGCAGTTATATTGGCTAGCTTCCAATCAACAGGGACCTCCCCAGAATCCCAAAATCTTTGACAGATGTTCCTGATTTAACATCTACGAGGCCCCATAGACTTATGAACATTCAACTGATGTAACATTCCTTACAATTTCAAAGTTCACAAATGGGATGTCACTGCTCACAAAGTCCTCTGACTCAGGAATAAGCAGTCCAAGGTCTATTTTTAATATTAAAGACTGAAGAAAAAAGGCATTCAATGCCTTCATTTTTCCTTCATCATCACTTGCTAGATGTTCACCTTCAACAAGCATTGGTCCAGTATTTTCTGTAGTCATCTGTTGCTATTGACCTACTTGAAGCCTCTCTTGTTGTCTGAAACAGCACTGGCCAGTTTCAACTCTTACTTGAACTTTGTTCTTTCACATTTGCTCTCTGCATTTAGGAACCACAGCACTGTCCTGCAAAACTGACCTCACTTCCAGAGATCATACAATTTTTTTCCTTCATGAGGAGTTTCTATTCAGCCAATCTGATCTTCTGCCCCATTTGCATAGTGGGATTGCTTGCTCCTGTGCTTTTAAGTGGTGGTTCTTAAAGACTGACCTGTACTCATGGACACCATAACCCTCAAAAGCAGATTCCTGGGGGACACTGCTGACTAGCTCCCCGAGTAACTTAAAGTTTGCTCTCTTAAAATCCTGGCTAGCAAATTTACTGAACTTTTTTGTCATTACACCAAAAATTCTAAACTCAAGTATTTTGTGAGAACTGTGGCCAAGACAGCAGCTTAACCTTACATGTGCCAAGAGTGCTTTTCTATTCACTAATATGGTCTAGGAGACCTTCTTTCCTAGCCAGCTCATTGAGTGGTTGTGACAAGAAATTACCTTCAATATAACTCAGAAATTTCCCAGACTTGTTATTCACAGTAGTATGTTATTCTATTGATGTCTGAGATGTTAAGAGACCTCAAAAAATGCTGCTCTCAAAAGCAGCATTTGCTGCTCCTCAGCTTCAGTGACAGGTTTCTGTGCATTGGTACATGTGGAGTCATACAGCACTTGAAAAGAATCCTCTGCAAATGCAAATTATTCTAGCTTCACTCATACCAATGAAGCTATGCCTATTTAGAACAGGCATGGAGCTGGTCCACTTTGTAAAATAAATAAATAAATAAATAAATAATAAAAACTAAATAGCAAACTGAAACTCTGCAAGGAAATTTACAGCTCAGAGCAGATTTTTTTCATGGGAGTTATAAACCCTTGAAAGTAGCAGGTTTATAATGGAAATGCTGACACGACTTTAACTATAGCATTGCAAATGGCGATGCTATAATTAAGCTTCGATCTTCTTTGGAAAAAAGGAAGAGGGAGGTTATTGTTCAATGGACTGCTCTGTCATTTGCTGCAGCGATCCTTAATTGTGTCTCATTACTGCAAGATGATCATTACTCTACTTGTCTATCTGATTTAGAGACCACTAAAAGTGTCTTGTAACAAGCAGCCGTCTCCTATGCAACAGTTCTTTGGCTCTCACCCTCATTACTCAGAATCTGTCCAATTATTTGTCATTAAAGTAATAAAAAGGACTGCAGTAGAAAATGTGGGAGGTAATTGTTGGAGGCCTGCCGAGGAAAAAATGAAAACTGTTTTCAAGGCACTGGGAAAGTGACATTGTTAATTAAGTGTTAGAGAATATGCAAATCAGTCACAATCTCAAGAGACTGTAATAAAATAGAGAAAACATTATTATCATTTGAGTAAAAGAAGGCAGAATTTCCCAGTCAGTGTTAGGTTTAGTTACTTCCTAAGAATGGCAGTGGCAATAGGGTGCAAGCTCTAAATAAAATGAGCAGACAGGTGTATTTCAGCATAAACTGCCCTTCTAATATTCTGCAGCTCAGAGACAAGGAAGAAGGCAGCCACAATATAGGAGCCCAATTAAGGATTTCCTATAAATGCAGTTTATTTGATAGCTACCTCACAAGAGAGTGTATATATCACACACTACATCTCCTTCACAAAAAGTCAAAACCAAAATTGTACATGTGACTTCATAGTTTGTTTATATCACTGAAGTTGTTCTAACTTACACTTCATCTTCATGTGTTCATTTATTCAAACAGAAGGAGAGAGAAAGGCCAAGAAGGAGAGGGAGAGAGAAAACCAGCAAGAAAGGAAGAGTAGTACAAGAATACTAGTGCAACTAATTTAAAAAAAAAGATTGGGGGAGTCTTTACAGGTAATTATTTACACAAGCAAAAAAAGGATAAATCAGTCCTTAATCACACAGTTGTGGAAGGAATATTATTGAAAGCAACTGTAATTTGGGCACATCGTGACCAGATGCAAAGGTGTGGCACATCACTTCAAAACAATCGGGTCCCAAAGAATCAATTTTCCTTCATGCCATGCTTTATCTAGGAAAAAGGATACTCAAATTTATGAGGAAAACAGTTCAGATGTGAACTAATAGATTTAGCTGAACATAGCTGGGCTATAAAACGTTAATTTCCAGGGCAGAAATGCAGGCACAAGGAGGAGGCGTCTGGACTAAAAAAGCCTCTCTGAGGCATCCTGATAGGGATCTTGTCTCGACTTGGAAGGGAAGACAGAGGCACCTTTCAAGGTATCATCGATTGGTGTAATACATTTTGTGTAAGGACCATCAAGGAACTGTTTGGTTCATGGTTACTTCATATTCAAGAATTTGCTGAGGTTTCTTGGGTCAGCTGAGAACATCAAGAGTAAAATTTCCATGTTCCTTGCATGTATCTCTACCTTCTGGCTCCCTTAAACAAGTCCTGCTTAGCATGCAATTTTGAGTCTGACAGGAAAGAAATATCTTCTTTGTAAAGATATGTATACAGAAGCAAGCTGGTAGACAAATTGTACCTTGCCAGACTTGGCACAAGCAAAGTGTTGGACCTTGAGCTTTAGAAAAAGAGAAAAGCATATTTAGATTTACACAGACCAGATGTCTTCCTTTTTTTACCCGCTCAGGTTTAAAACAGGATGATCAGACAGAAAACACAGGGTAACCTGATGTTCCTGCAGTAGTGAGGTCAGTGAAACTTGACCACTGCGTAGAGAACCCGCCTGTAGCAAAATTTAATCTTCTTTAACTGGTAAGCAACCAAGGTTAATTATCCAAGTAGCAGAATGGGAATATAAAATAGTTGTAGCAACATATTTGACCTCAGCATTCTGCTCCTGAGCATTTAAGACATTATTACAGGTATTATGAAAATACATAGCACAACTTATTTGAGGGTTAGGAATTTAAAAGGAAAGTTTTAAGGAAAAGCAGTTTAAATAACTCATTTTTTTAATTAACTCTCTAAACTTTGAAGTCTGGAAAGCAAAATAAAATGTATAAACACTGCATATAATTCTAAATTGCCGTTGTGGCCAGCTCTACAGATAATTACAACTGAAATACTTTGCCCTAGGACAGAGAGGAAATTTCCATCCTACAATCATATGGGATGGTGACTGCAAAATGCACAGAAGAATAACTCTAAGATACAAGGTTAATTCCAGAAAATAGCAGCAAGTTGACATCAGGATGTTTTCCCCTAATAGCACAGAAAAGCAGGTGTATTTTCTTTTGGTATTGTTGAGATTTCTGGAACATGCTTTGTTAGCCTTTTTAAAAATCACAAAACTCTCCTAATATATGTAGTTAGAATGGAAGTTCATTCAGCTAGTGTAACCCTACATACCCAGTAAACTCATTTTTTAAATGGTACATTATGAACAAAACCCCAATGCACACAATCAGTATTTTCAGAGTCCCACATCTCAGTCTAATCATAACCAGATTTTTTGAGTGACAGCGTTCACTGTATTTTAGTTTATCCCTTTTACATCCCACACACCACTTTTGAAGCCTCAAATATTTTAGAGGTGTTGAAGTAAAGACTGCAAACATAATTCAGAAACAGAGGAAGTGTTTTATCTGTCTGTTCCTGTGCTAACACATACTAAAATATTTTTCTGTCCTTATTGCACTCTCAAAGATACACCAGGAGAGCTACTTTGGAACACCAACAAGTCAAGAAAATGGAAAAATCAGAAAAGTTTCAAAAATAAGAATAGAATAATTCTTTGTCTATCTTAATTGCTAAAATATAAGCATGTCTGTCATGTTTGGAGTTACTTGTAAGGAATTTTTGTATAGTCCATCTTGGCTTCTCTCTAGAAGTTGCACTGCACATTTTCTACATTTTCCCAATTTTTAAAGGCAGCTATAGGTTGTAAAATGAAAAACGAATACTAAAACTAAAATCCAGTTGTGAGTTTGCACTGTAGTAAGTTTCTCTGGATATTTAGAACATGCTAAGTATACTTTTTAGAGTATGCCAAAGTACAGGAGGTGGTTTTTTGGGCTTGCCAATTCTCATAGTGTAGATTTTGATCTTCAGTGTAGGCCACCTCAATTTAACACTTGTTTTTCACTTGTCATTTTTATACTTCTATAATCCTTTTCCTTTCTTCCATATGCCTTCATTATATCCTTTTTATTATTATTGTTTTAGGCACAAAGTAAAACAATGCACATTATAGATACAGCTCTCCATTCCCATCCTATTTTCCTATGATGACTTTTTTCAACATTTGGTGGACAGTATCACTACTGCAACAAATGTCATTAGCAGATTGATTATTTTTTCCAATGCTTGAAAACTCTGAGAGGAGGCAATTTTATCAGGTGTGTGAGTTCTAGAGGTCTAAAAATAAGATTCTACTCAGGCTGTGTTTTAAGCTTCTCATTAGAGCCAAATACCAGGCATCCTCCTGAAAATTAAATAAAGGAAGTTGGAAATAGGGACAACCCAGTCTTGTCTTCAACCCAGTCTTGTCTTCAACAAGTTAAAGTGCAAAGTTTGTTTATTCACTCTTCTAGTTATATAATTTAAACTTGACTAAGCTGAGTAAAAGGTTCATTAACTCTTTATTAGGACACTTTTGATAAGGTGGAAAAAAATGAAAACTGTGTAAGCAGGTTTCTATTCATCTAACACATTTTTCACTACCTGTTGCCCTTTAGGTTTTTTAAATTAAGTGTATAATTAGTTTGACTATATTCTTTCCTTAGAGATAGACAGGAAAATCTATGACTTGTGAAGGTGGAAAACAAAGAAATCAATAGGTATCTGCCTTAGTGGGAACCTGAGGGGATTTGTAAGTGTGGTAGCAAGAGCTGCCAGTTTTGCTATCTAAGACTCTATTCTACACTGTATCACAGATTATCTCTTGATTCTTATTGCAGAATCAGTAAAAGAATAAAATACGAAAAACTCTGCTTGCTTAGGGCAGAGAGAACACACTTGAAATCTACTCAATGATTTCTCATGAGTGAATTTTGATTCATATTCTTCTACCCTAACAAATACTTCCCATACATTACACAGGCCCAAGGACTCTTGCAAATAGAGTTTACTTGTACAATAGTCCGGAAATGTTAAAACTATGAAGGGTTTGGGGAAGAAAATGATGGAAACCTTTGGTAATGAAAACGTTATATCAAACTATTTCTGTTTTTAGTCTCCCATGAATCACTTATGAATAAAATATATTTTCAGGGAGGTTGGGTTTTGGGTTTGGTTGGTTGGTTGGTTGGATTTTTGTTTGGGTTTGTTTGGGGGTAGGGTCATGAGTACTGTGCATCTCAGAAGAATTTGCTATGCATATGGACTTTTAACATGAAAATATTACCTTCCAGTGAGTGTAAACATTTCTAGCACAATCATGCTTTCCTATAAACTAGTAGCCTAAAACCAGTAGAGGAAATGAACATATACATATGTTTCTTATATATGTGTGTGTGTATATATATATATATATATATATATATATATATATATATATATATACACAATTCAATATATTTATTTCCTCTTTTATATCTTTTCGGTACCAAAAAGCTAACACTTCTAAGTTTTAAGCAGAGCTTCAATTATTTGCTTCTGTAGGAAAATACCATTAATTAATGATAGGGTAACCTTACTTCAAATATAAATTTATAAATCTTCTTTCAACTTACCTAGAAAGAAGCTCATCTTTGAGATCTGAACATGTTCAGAGCTAAACTTAATCTGGGCAAACATTCTGTTCCAGTTATTTGCTGGACCCAAGTATCATGAAATGGATTCTTCATGTTATAGTTGTAAAGTGCTGCCTGGGTAGTAATCTGCATTATAGTTTAGTTACAGTTTCATTAAATAATTTTAAGAAGCAAAAGGATAAGTATATTTAAAAGATTAAATAATGCACCAAGTTGCTACAGAAAGACACCTAAATTCCCCTGCAAGGGATCTTCTGGACCATATTTACCTGATTGTAAATGGACAGTAAGCTGTTGTATTTTAAAAGTAATATAAGACACTTATAAACTTTTCTGAAAATAATAATAGAATTCAAACATGGTCCTGATGATGAACATTGACTGAGCTACATGTCTGGAAAAGAACTAATTTCATTTACAGTTCATGAATAACCACACTGATAACAACACTAAACTTGATGAATTAGAAGACTTGCTGAATCCAAGTCAGCAAGATTAAGTAGAACAATAATATGAAAACTTTAAAAATTAAAAGAGCCAAGAAAAACCAAGATTGTGAACCACAGTTTAGATGAATAAGATAGATTATGACACTCTTACAATGATTCACTGTGTCTGACCCTTTGCAATTATTTTCTAGCATTTCCCCCATAAAGTGGGAGAGGTTGTTAGTATTTGTGTCATTGTTAGTAGTAGCTATAGTACTTTTAAAAAAATACTCTGAAAACAGAACCATTTCCGTCTCTACTCTATTACTCTTTTCCCAAGCTATAACTAACTTCCCACATGTTCAGGGAGACAGCTGACAAAACAGTGAAAATGCACATTATATGGGTTTGGATCCTTTCACTGCCAGTCCCTCCCATTAGTTATGAGACTTAAACAGTAAGTTGCAGGCACTTAGCTATGTAAGTATTTTATGAGATCCATATTCTGATGAAAGCCTGTTATTATTATTGGATATCATGTAAATCAAAGAGTAGCTTACAATCTCATTACTATAAATCCATGAGTTCTGTCAACAGAATTTGACCCAAGGAGTTCCTGTTGTTCACACCATTTTGCAATAAAACAGAAGTCATCTAGAAATAAATAAATACTTCTTCAGAAGTAAAACTGAAGATAATTGTGAAGGATTGCTATGTGCACAATGTTCTGAAAATAAGAATCTAAATAGCATAACAATGTGTCTTCCACATATTGCGTTAGAACAACTCTGATGCCCTCATGTGGGAAAAAGATATTTTAACACCTGCCAGCTTGGCTGAAAATTCATGTTAGGAAACAAATATAACCGTGCCAAAAAATTTAAGGAAGAACTTTTGATATTAAGAATAGAAAAAAATTTATTTTATTTCAGTTTGAGCAGGAAGATGCACCAAATGCATGAAAACAAATAAACAAACAAAAAACCAAAACCAAAACCAAAACACCAACCAAACCCCACAAATTAAAAAGAACCTCCAGCAAACAAACAAGACATGGGAATTATTTGATGAAAAGTCAGGTAACAAACATAAAATGTGCATCATTCCTATGAAAGCTTTTACTTCCTATAATTATTTAGGTGTTCAGAAGTGTACTTTATTTATCTAAAAACTGCCTTCAACAGAAAAACAATCATTAATTTCCCACTTTTTACTTCAACCATCTGCTCTTTTAAATATAGTCTTTTCAAGTGGGAAGCCTAATTACTGTGTTTAGGGGGTAGGTGGTTAATGGAAGAGTGAAAATAAAATTTGTTGTCTTTTGTTTAAATTGATTCACATCTATATCCTGGGGTAGAATAAATTTTTTTAAGACTTGCTATTTTATTGATTGACTATATATTGCTTAATCTTCATATCACATTGAACATTAATAAAGAAGGTCTGCTGAAATTGATTATTTCTGGATTTGGAAATGTACCATTACTATATATTTGTACTGAAATACTACCAAGTTGTTTCAGGAATAAGCTACACTTATGGACACCTATAAACAACCAGCAAAAAGAGTTCCCCATATGACAATGATTTCAGAATTTGTGTATTTTTATGACCTGACTACAGCAGAGTGTCTGGGAAAAGTAAGATATAAGGGTTACATCATTTAAACCAATGGCCATTTCATGGATTTTCTCCCCCCAAATAGTCTAGATGAATGTGATTATAGTCCCTTTGGAACCCCTTTATTTCTTTCTCCATGATAAAATATATATGACAAAAAAATTACTCAAAGAACTTAGGAGTTTTTTATACTGCTAGATGATCTGTGAACAGTCTATTTTCTGAGTGTATTCATTATTTTACCATAAATACTTTATGTGAACATATCTGCCCAAGGATCTACTGCAAACTATTCACTTTGGTTACTGTATTTCTTTTACTATTTTTAATTCATCATTTGTGCTGTATGCCTAAATCACATGAGTTATATGGCATTGTTTCTGCTTGTCAGCTATTTGACTGAAGAAAATCTTTGTAAAGCAGTAGGCAAATTATTTCATCAGGACTATTATATTACTAAACAAATATAATTGGATGTATACGAATATTCTTCTGAAGAATATTCCTCATTATTCATATAAACATAAGTCTCTTCTGAGCAAGTGTTTGCAACAAAAAAACAGGTAAACAGAAGCATACATTCTGGTCAGAACAAAATCAGTTGGAATTTTAGGCCATGAACACATTTTTCTTCCCATTACTCAGCCTTGGTCTCTTCACTTTAAAAAATGCTATGAAATTAATAAACACTACAATTTCTACATCAGAAAACAGATAAATGCAACACAAGAAAAAAATTCATAGTGATGCTGCAACCAGCGTGAGTAAGCTCTCCAAATTTATATAAAATTTTAGACTGATCATTCAAGTTTCCCTTTGTAATGAGGAGAGCACCTCATTACATGAGAGGAGAGAAAGTTACATCAATTCAAAGGATTATGTAGACCCCACCTCCTAGAGCAACTCAAGAAACAAAGGAAATTAATTCTGCTCCAGTAACCACCAGACTCAGATTTGGCCTGAACGGCTGCCTTTAAAATATCACACCTTTTGCCTCCACATACACAGAAACATGTCTGTGAGCATTGTATGGCCAGGGCTGTATTTCTTTGGGGAATCTTTGTCCGAAAGTGAGGCAAAGTATGGATAGTAAAAAAAAAAAAAAAATTAAAAAAAAAAAAAAGCAAAGCAACAAGCATCCTAGGGCAATACCGTAAGATTATCCCTTTTAGAGTAAATATTGGTACTGTGATAGTTTAATGCCTTTATAGCATTTTCCCTGGATCAGATGAGGTTTCCTTGTACAGTTAAGGATGACACATGGAGAGGCAGAAGCAGCATTGGAATAAAATCAATGAACTTTTCAAGTTTTCAAATTTATACTGAAACCCAGATGTTTCAAATACTCAAGCTGACTTTTATTTAGCATATTTATTTTTCCAGGATAACTATTTGGCCTTGACTCCAGCTCTCAAAAAAAACCCAGGAGAAAGACTGTTCCTTTTTCCTGTGTCTTGGGGAAGTCCTCACCTGCTTAGGACAAGCCCTAAGATCACAGCACATCCAAACTGTAACATTTCTACATTACCTTCTGTCAAACCGGAACCTACAGCTTCTTTCTGACAAGCAACCTGATAAATTTTAGGCTCCTCTTCTCTTAAAACTAGTGCTTTTCCTTATGACCAATATAATTTTATTACTTCCCTGAAACTTTCTACATTTGCACTTTTTTTTGCAAAGATAGGGGAATGGTTTCAAACTGAGATAGTAGGGCTAGATTAGATATTAGGAAAAAAATCTTACTGTAATTGTAGTGAGGCGCTGGAATAGTTTGCTGTCTTGGGGTGACTTTATGACGTGTATCCCCTATTGCTGCTCTATGCCCAGACATGATTCCTGTGCCTTTCTGTGTCTTTAAAGCTGGGTGAGAGAGAAAGAAAAAAACAGCCAGGCAAACTTTTCAAAGCAGTTTGTGCTCCAAGGTCACTCTATCTTCTCTGCATGCTTCTGCAGAGGCAAGCACCTTCCTGCTTTTCCAGGCTCTTGGCTCCTTTTCTCAGAAGAGAGAGACAGAGAGTTAAACTCCTTTGTTTTCCTGGGACTTCAGTTTCTTCTTCTCTTCTGGACTGTTCAACAATACCAGAACACACTGGGAGACCTTGCACCGGCCCATAGTGGGGGCCCCCCACACCGAACTCCAGCTCCAAAGAGGAGAGAGAGACCACAGAAAGAACTCTAAAATCTTCACAGGTTTCTCTCCACAGCAAGAGAATTATTTATTATTTAGCATTATTATTTTTTTCCCATGTGTTTGTTAAGTAAATAGGGTTTTTTTCCTTCACTTTGCTCTGAAGAATTTCTTCCCGAACCTCATGGGTAAGGGGTGGCTGTAACCTGCCTTCTGTCAGAGGACATTCAAATTCGGAAGTTCCTCTGAATTTGTCTCAAAACCAGAGTCAATTTGTCTCTTGCCCAGAGAAGTTGTGGATACACCATTCCTTAAAGTGGTCAAGGCAAGGCTGGATAGAGCTCTGAGCAGTTAGGTCTAATGACAGGTGTTCCAGTCCACGGCAGAAAGTTTGGAATTACATGATGTTCAGATCTCTTCCTATCCAAACCATTCTGTGATTCTATGATCCTATGATCCTGGGATCCTGCTTTGAAATAGCTTTTTTTTGGGTAGAAGTATGTAGCACAAATAAGTAAACGACTTTCAAAACCAAACAAATATTCCTGAACTCTCTAACTCATTGTTCTGATTGTCTGCATCTAAGGGGATGCAGATATGGTTCACTTAAAAAAAAAAGGAAGGAAAACATATTACTTGTTTCTTAGGGTCAACATCACCTTCTTGTTCACATGCCCTCTTAAGTGTTTCGCTGAGGAGTCTCACTACCCACTGAGTCTTCCTCAGAAGCTTATTTGAAATCACCACCAAAAGAATAAACAAAACCAAAAAAAGTAAAAAAATCCAACCCTCCAAAATAACGCAGAAGTTATCCTGTGAGAGTCAAACCTCTGATGTTTTCCTTTGATGGTAAATTAACTTTGGAAATGGATCTTAAAGTTGCTTAGAAGTTGCTTTTTTGTCACTAAGAATCTGTTTAAATCTGCCACAATTTTGGAAAAATTCCCAGTAGTCAATAAAGACTTGTTGTAATTTAGCTCACATTTCGTTAAAACTAAAGTTTAGTATGACCAAGCATATTCTACTTTTCAGATTCTACTCTTCTACAGATGATGTCTCCCCACAGCATTTAACATTTTTCAGACCAGAAAGAAAATAAGGTTTTTCCTGCCACTCCAAACCAAGTTTTGCTTTGCACTGCCATTCAACCCAGTGTCTTCCAAATATGCCTTCATCTGTTATCCCATCATGCCTGGAATGGAAATTGCCTGATTTGAACAGGAGCCCAAAAATGGTTTTTGAACAACAGACACTTTTAAGTAGATAAGAATGAACATTATGACAAAAATGAGAATGAAGGAGGTGATAGAAATCATAGTTGGCAGTGGAAGAAACAGAGAAGTCTCAAAATGGCGAGGACAAACCAAGGAATGCTCCAGCCAGAAAGCAGTGCTGTAAAAGAGGTAGATTGGGAATTATTGTGAGCTGAGAGGAAAGGGTAAGTGTGAATGGACTTTTCAGAAACACCAGGCATAAAACCAGGAAGAGATTGGTCAGAAAAAAAACCCCAAAAAGTTATTCATTCTTTCCTATAGTGCTGTGTCTGTAGAACTAGACCTAAAAACCCAAGTCAACAATTCTTGCAAGCACTCTCAGTGTTGGAGTATTTTCTCAAGGGCATTCAGTACAGCTGGACACTAAATAGCTTGCTACCAAGCAATGACTGAGTCTAAAACTACTTATTTGGAAAGATTATTCCAGATCAGCAATCTTTCAGAAGTTTATAGAACCAAACTTAATTTTAATTTTAATCAGTAAACTTGTATTTACAAGTTCTAAACCAAATATCCCAAAGATTGAATCAAGGAAATAAAATACTTTGATAAAAACTTAGGAATTAAACACTGTGGGGGGAGCAAAAAAAGGCAGATTTAGCATTTTATTTAAAATTAGCAGGAAGAATGCCCATTAACAGGTGCTCATTTTTATGCTGTGTACACGTGACTTGTGCTAAGCAGCCTCATTTACAATGTGGATCAGACTCTCACTAGTTGCCAGCACCTGGATATAAGGTCTGTAGCAGACAGCTACGGACCCTTAGAGACACACGAGCACTTTCCCATCCAGAGCTGGCTGTTAATAGCTCCACTCACCTCGTTTCTCCCAAGTCCCTTCACCTACTCACCAGCTGGTGGAGCTTGTCCATCATACACTCACTCATCCACACTCCAGACCCTAGCACCATGTACACATGGTCTTCCTACTCCCTAGTCCAAGTTTATTAATAAGATAGAATTTATTAATAAAATAGGACAGACTGTGCTGATCAGGCACAGGGAAGGCCAGACAAGTAGATCAATAACATGTGATCGGTTCTTTTTATCCCCTTCCACCTGTATTTCTCAAACTTCCTCCACCAGTCATCCAGGCACCTCTCTTTTTTCACCTTTCTCCCCTAAATATACCATAACAAGTCTGGTGCAATCCTGAAATACTTTTCTCCTCCATGCCATAATGTGTCTCACACTCCTGAACCAGCCCTAGTCCAAAAGGTGATCTGCTCCTGATGACTTATCTTGGTAGGTTTCACACCTGGACATGGAAGCTGAGCATCTCCTGGGTCGCCTCTGGAAGGAACCAGACAAGGCAGGTGTTCCTCTGGAACCTGCAGTTTGTGTTCCCATCTGCAATCACATGTCCCTGTGTTTTTCTGAGCTAGTGGAGATGGGCTTTTCTTTGACAGGGTAATGACCCATGGGATGGGCCTAGGAGTAGCTGGATATTATTTGGCTCTCAAATAATATCAGTGATCTCTCTCTGTGCTCCTTTGTGGGCATGTAGAGGAACTTTTATCACATCACCTAAAAAAGCTTGATTCAATCATGTACCATAGTTCAACACTTTATATTAGCACTAGCAAACAGTTCCTATATGCTAATTATTTTCCAGTTCATATTTTCCAGAAAGAATACTTGAATATTTTGAAGGCTTCAAGCAGTAGTTTCAAGTGACATATAATGATGTAGAGGGCTTCTTTTAGGCAAAGTCTATTTTATCAGATGGTTTGTAAATTATTTATTCTTTAGAGTTATCCAGTCTCATTAGATGCATTTATTCCCTTGAAATACTTGACTAAAACCCAGTTTTTGTTCAGCTCAGCACTCTGAGTTTGTCTGGAGTAGATCACACCTGACAGATAGCTTATGCTTCAAAAATCTTTCCAAGAGACATGCTATAATGGTACCAAAATGTTGCTGAACAGTTGGTGCTGAATGGGTACCAGATATTTCTGCATTTAAAGTTAGGCTGCTGATTGCAAATGTCACATTTTTTTTAAAAAATATCTACAGCTTGATTTGATGGTACCAGTGATAGAGCATTTCCATGTCCCAATTTAAGTAAAACTCATCAGAAAAAAAATCAACATAAACTTTTCAAGAAAATTAGTGATTTCTCACTCAGTTGGAGATTTTATTTATTTTCATAATTTGATTGTAATTCTATTCTAGCCCCATGCTCCCTAAACAACCAAGGTCAAACCTAAAAATCAAATAGTGATTTTTTTTCCCCTAAGAAGGGGAAAAGCTTCCAGTAATGCTGATACCACTTGTTGTATATTTTTTCCTTTTACAATATTTTTAAAATTACAATTATTATATTTTATATTATCACGTTGTATAAGCTCTTTTGGTTCTGGTGGTATTTACACTTGTGTTAAGTATGGGCTTTTACACTTCCATCCTTACCCAAAGTAGAGCTGTAAATTTTAACTTTAAACATCCACAACATTAAATCCAATTTAAAAAGAATAGAATCTTAGAACGGTTTGGACTGGAAGGGACCTTAAAGATTATCAAGTTCTAACTGCTTGCCATGAGCATGGACATCTCCCACTAGACCAGGTTGCTCATAGCCCTGTTCAATGTGGCATTGAATACTGCCAGGGTTAGACATCCACAGCTTCCTGGGGCAACCTGTTCCTGTGCCTCACTATCCCCACTATAAAGAATTTCTTCCATACATCTAACCTAATTTTACCGTCTTTAAGTTTGAAACCACTCCCCCTTGTCCCATCACTATAGTTGGTTATGAAGAGTCCCTCTCCATCTTCCTGCTAAGCCCTCTTCAGATACTGGAAGGCTGCTATGAGATCTCCACTCAGCCTTCTCCAAGCCTAACAGCCCCAACTTTCTCAGCCTGACTTCTCTGACAAGTGCCCCTATCAATCTCACAGGCTCCTCCCGACTTGCTCCAACTGTCCCATGCCCTTATGTTGTGTCTTCTTTTCCAATGATGGAACAAGAAGTAATGGGTACAAATTGAAAGAGGACAAATTTAGGTTGGATATAAATTGAAGATCTTTACCATTAGGGTGGTAAGACACTGGAACAGATTGCCCAGGGAGGTTTTAGATGCCTCAACCGTGGAAGTGTTCAAGACCAGGTTGGATAAGGCCTTGAGCACCCTGGTCTAGTGGGAGGTATCCTTGCCCACAGCAGGAGGGTTTGGAGCTAGTTGATATCTAAGGCCCCTTCCAATCCCTTGACGTTCTGAGATCCTCCCAGTGCCTGCATTTGCCTATCCCAACTTAGGTTGTGTGCCTATAGCACTTGCTATTGAAGATTAAAACAGAGAAGTCATTGACAGCCTCCAACTTTTCCATAACCAGGGTCTCCCATTTCATTCTAGAGAGGCCCCTCATTATTCCTTATCTTTCTTTTGGTAGTAACATACCTATAGAAGCCCTTCCTTTTGTCTGACATCAGCCTCAGTTCTAAGTGGGCCTTACCTTTCCTAACCTTATCCCTAGCTTCCCACAGAATTTCTCTGTATTCGTCTCAGGACACCTGTCCAGTCTTCCACCTTTGTAAGCTTCTGTTTTTCCTCCGAGTTTTCTCAGCAGTTCCTTATTTATCCACACATGTCTCCTGTAATTTTTCTCAATTTCTTCCTTGTTAGGATGCACCACGCCTGGGTTTGGAAGACGTGATCCTTGAATATTAGCCAGCAATCTTGGGCCTCTCTGCCCTCCAGGCTCTATCCCACAGGACTCAACCCAGTAGGCCTCTCAAGAGGCCAAAGTCTGCTCTCCTGAAGGCCAGAGTAGCAAGCTTGCTGAATGCCTTCCTCACTTCCCTGAGAATCTCAAATTCCACCATCTCATGGTCACTACAGCCATAGCTGCCTTGGAGCATCACATCCTCCACCAGGTTCTTCCTGATGGTGAGCAAAGATCCAGCATTGCATCTCTTCTCATTGACTCCTCTATCACCCGTATGAAGAAGTTGTCACTGATACATTTGAAGAATCTCCTGGATTGCTTGTGCCCTGTTGTGCTATCACAATATATGTGATAGAATTTTTTGGTAAAAATATTAAAATTCATCATAAAAATAATACTAATGTATGCTAGTTTATGTCAATAAATATTGGCCATAACTCAGCAATAGTCTTCACAAGCTGAAGAAGTCTCACACAAGGTAACCGACTAAGAGAAAAGGGGGAGAAAATGTTCTGCAGCCATCACACAATATGCACAACGCATCCTAAAGCTCTTTACAAGTACTGATAAAGCCCTGCATCAGGTGCCCAGGAGAAAATAAAAAGCTACCTCTGAATTTTTTGGTTTTCTCACCACAGCTTTCACAAACAAACATTACCACCCTTCCTCATGACTCCTTGCTAGAAGAAAATATCCTATATCCAGATGCAATAACAGTCCTTAAACACAGATCAACAGTGCTGATGATACTGTATTTATAAACTAGTTATCTCTCAGGTAAAATACAGCATGGATTTTTGTATTGTATTTTAATACAAGAACAGTTGCAGAGGTTAAAAATGTTTATATGTTCTTTTATATAGGGTAGACTATTAACAGCAGTACCGGTATTCAGAAAACTATGCATAGTCTCCAATATTATTTTTCCATATTGAAGAAATAAGACCAAGGATATATTTCTTTCTTTCTTAAGCTTTGCCTTGGCAGGTTTTTGTCTTTTAATACCTCCAAAGCTTTTTAAGAATCCCACCATACTAAGACTACTCTTCCCTTAAAAAGTACAAGTCTTCCTGTACTGTTATTTAAAGTATCCTACTCCCTACCAGGTGTATATGGAATGTAACTGTGATTTACTACCATCTAGAATAGCTTTTACATGTGAATTTTCTACAGAAGGGATGCTTGCAGCAAATACTTTATCAACAAAGACACAGCAAAAAATATTTACTTTCTTCAATATCACACACCATATCAGTTAAGAAACACTGCCAGATGCCTAAGTAATCAACCAGCTGGATCTATGCAGCATCTGTGTGTTTTTTTAACTCCGTATCAGGCAGAAAACAGTGATCCCCAAGTTGGATAAGAACTTCTGATCAAACACTGCAAAGAAATTACTATAACCACAAAGCAAGGTATACTGTTCACATTATCTCCTTTGCCATAAAAGCAATAAAACATCTAATAACAAAAGAAAACCAGGCTTTGTTTAAGAAGCAGTGGAAGATTCTCATGGTAGTCTTTCAGTCTCTTCACTCTGGATTCCCAGTTCAGGCAGTAACTAGTTCTCCATAACGTCTGTCTATTCTTTATATGTAATCTTTTACTGAAGTCTCATATTAATTTTTTCTGAATTAAACTTATTCCTCAACTAACTCCACTGCTACTTGAAAAATTATAGGATCTTCTTCATACTCCCAGTAAAGAAATCTGCTATTCTCATATTGTCTCCAATAACCAATAAGTTTAAGGAAAATCATAAAAGGTTTTAACTAATAGTTCAGATAGCTTAAGCTCAAGTTAATTAATTTCCATTTAGGCATTCAAAACTTCAAAGAAGTATCTGTCTTTATGACCAGTGGATATATTACTCAAAAGTAAGATGGTTTAAAAAATACATGGAGACATAATGTATACTATCAAATATCCAAAAGATTCATTCGGTAGAATGCATGCATTATCTGTCTGCACTTGCATGCAAAATATCAGCAGAAGGCAGGCATCCAACTCTGCCATATTCTGCCATATTCTGTGATTCTGTGATCTCTACAGTCATCTGAGAAACTTCTGATCAACCAAAAAAAAAAAAATCCTAATGATATTTCTCCTAAACTGTGCATTCTTTACATGCCACATAGAAAAGGAACCACCAAAAATACAGCATGAAGGACAGGATGTCAAATTGAGAAGCTGGACCCATAAGAACCCACTGCATCACTCAACTTTGTGTCATCTACAAACTTGCTGTGGCTTCACACAATCCTGCTGTCTGTATCACTGATAAAGATATTAAAGAACACCAGACCCAAGACAGAGCCATGAGGGACCCTGCTTGTCACCAGCCTTCACATGAACATAGAGCCATTGACTACAACTCTCTGGCTGCATTCATCCAGGCAATTCCTTATACACCAAGTAGTCCACCCTCAAATCCACGTCTTTCCAATTTGGGGATGAGCATATTGTGTGGGACCATATGGGAGGCCTTACGGAACTCTAGGTAGATGACATCAGTCAGCCTTTCCTTGCTGAGCATTGTCACCACACCATCACAGAAGGCCACCAGATTGGTCAGGCAGGAGGTGCCTTTAATCATGCTGTGCTGGCTGTCTCAGTTCGTCTCCTTGTCTCCTATGTGCCTTTATATTGCTTCCATGAGGATCTGTAGACATGATCTTCCCAGGCACAGAGGTGACACTTCCTGGTCTGCTGTTCCCCAAGTCTTTTCTTCCACAATTATAAGGATAAGAGTGATTGGATAGATTAAAGGTTAAATACTCTTATTGTCTCCAATGTGAAGATTTTTTGCAAAACACTCTTCTGTTTCAGACCTACAAACTAGTATCCACACAGTTCTGTATATAGAGTTGATTGAAGTTTTATTCAGTGCCTGCTTTATAGACAATGTCAAAGCAGTCAAATTGTGTATCATTTTGCAGCCAATTATGTCTTTTCAATTAAATTTGAAAAAAAATGACATTACAACCAGATATCAATTTTCACAAAGAGACATTGCTTTTGCAGGAAATAAACTTCTCACTCTAGTAGCCAGTGATTCCACCACCAGAAATCCCAAAAGTTTTGTTTGCCAGTTAACATAACTTCAAGAAATCTCCAACACTCCACACGTTCTCAACACACACCAAAAGTAGAAACAGTATTGAACACTACATGATCATTAATAACTTTCCATCTTAGAAATATTTGAACTGGTTTAGTGTATCATGAGAAGTTTTACATAACTGAGCTTTTGTTCTTGTTCACTGCTGATATGACAGACTTGATAGTAATATTTTACTGGTTCTTCTGGAAAAGACATGGGAAGTTCAGGAGTTTTGTTGTTCTGTTGGTTTTTTCCAAGAAAATGAACTTATTTATTCATGTTCAGTGATATTCCAGTACCAGGAAAAATAAATATGTTTAACACATACTTAGGAAGGATGTACTCCTTTTCTTGAAATACCATAGCAAGGCACGTAGCCAATAACGCACAAGTACCAGTGAAATTTTGACTGTTGTGACCTGTAAGGATGTGCTGTACATATTTAAAATACTTTGCCAAGCAAACACTTGCACTCTGCTACCTATGATGTTACTCAGTTTACATGTATCCACTATTTAACATTGTCAAAATACTTTTTCCTAAATACATACAATATTTTCCAATGTGTGGAGAACTATAAGCAAAAAATGGAAAAGGTAGACAGCAAAGAGTTAAGCAGATGGAGAGACAGAACCACCTCTGCTCTTCTCTCACGCCCTGCCATCCTTCCTTCTATTCTATTAGGATGCAAAGTAATTTATAATGATATTTTTGAAGAGCGTAGAGCTCCATTATGAACACTACTACATTCTTTTTAAAATTATTAGCTTTTTTCAAAATCAACCAATATTAGTTATTTTAGAAAAAGTCTTAAAACAGACTTCAAAAGAAAGGTAAAGAACACCAACTAGCAGTGTAATAGTGATACATCCCATCAAATTTTTCAGATTTTCCCTCTTGTTATCTTCGCCTCTTTCCTTTCTTACTTCTCTGGAATTACCACTTTAACATGGAAGTCATCAGTATCTAAAGTTTTCCTGAAAGTTTTTCCATCAGAATGCAGTTTTTCTATAGAAATCTGGACTTCTTTTCAAATAACCACCAGAAGTAAAATTTTATTGTTGTTATTATTGTTGTTGTTTTATCAGTTTGCAACATGTGATATTTGGAAGTAAAAACAAGATTTTTTTTCTGGAGTAGATGAGCATTGTGCAGAGGAACGCAATCTTTTTTTTTTGATTACCCAACCATCCTGATATCTGTCTTTTATTGTACTCCATCAAATGATATTTGGAGTTCATTTTACTTACTCTCCACTGCTTTTACCTAAGGTAATTCAAGAAACTGCCCTTGTTCCAGATCACCTGTTACTGAATCACTGGTAAAATTGGCTATTAAATGTTACTTCAAAGTTTGTCTGTCTAGAGAATCTCATTAGACTGCTGCAGCTCATCACTGATTTGCAGTTGTACTGGCTTTGCACAATACAAAAATACTGTTTATATTACAGTAGCTATCAACAACAACAGGTAAGGAATACAGATTATTTAAGGAATTATTGTTCATCTTTTCTTGAAATACCAAATCAGAATACTGATCCTTACTGAGACAGTGATTGCCATTTTCTGCCAGTGACCATATGAACCTCCAGATTGCTCTTACTCTTGTGCTCCTTGATCTGTTTGAATCACACCAACACGATATGGTCATGATTTAGCTCCAGAAAGTCCTTGATCTGCACAAGTTCTAATTCTTAACCACATTATTTGTTGGTCAAATGGTGTTTTAGTGGTTTGCAGACAAGAAACATAACTTATGTTGCACTCACACAAGCTGTACCTCAATATATATCATTATTTTGGAATCACTTGTGATAAGCATCTATTTAATCACTTTAATTTCTTTCCTGAGACCCAGCTTGGGTTCCCTAAAAAATAAATTTTGAGTCTTTGCACCATTAATTTTGATCTTACATGACTTCATCATGCTGTTGTCATTCCCTGAATAAAAAAAAAAAAGCACCGTCTTGTAACATGATTTTTCTCCTCTAACTTTTCAATTTGTACCATGCAGAAACTGAGTACAATGATTTTACCTACATTTAGGACCTTTTAAAACTTTAGTTAAACCTCTTTTTGTGAACTATTCCTATTAATAGTATTTATTAGAATTCTTTATCTCTCTTATGTACCAAACCACTTGATGCTAAGATGAGCAGCATTAACTGATTTCTATTCCTAATATTGTTGCCTCTGGCTCAGAATGTGTGCACAGAGAATTTAATTTCTCATACACATATATTTTCTAGTATTTCCATCTAGCAGATATTTTTCTAGTATCTCCATCTAGCAGATCTTTTATCATTTAATGGCCTTATTTTCACCTGCATCTTACCCCAAAGCCATCCATAATCATTAAGTGTGTATACTACTATTTGACTATGTACCCTCTTCATTTTTTCTTCATCATATCATACCTCAGCACTTTAGTTTTGCTCACCAGTATCATCTCATGGTTTTGCATATAGTTTTGTTTTCCTTAGCTTTTAAGAATATCACTGTTCAACAGAATTAACTTAACTTCTAGTTTCTAATGTTCCCAGCTTGTTTTTCCTTATTTGCCATCAAGGATATTTTAAATTAAAAAAATCGAGCATTTGCACTTATGTCTGAAATAATCAAAAGGTTTTTCAGTTTGTTATTTTTACTTTGCTACTCCCTACACAGAAAGAGCAGAAAACACAAATCCAAAACCAAGATACTTTCAGTATTTTTTTAAAGTAAGCTGTAGAGAAAGTAGATTATTAAAATGTTAAAGGTGGATTATTCAATAACACCCAAGAAAATATACACAAATCAAAAGAAATAAAATCTCAAGTAAACAGGCATATGTTGCAGGACAGCTAAAATCCATGTTGCACTGAAATGAAAAAATCACATTTGAGTGAACTCTTATGAAATGAAATGTCACTTCATACATTTGAATTTAAGTCTATTTACTTAAATAAATGAGGGTGTGCAACTTGCAATGTTAATATGAACCTTTAGTGATGTTATACTGTGGAGAAGAACTTTTGAAATGAGCATACACAATGGTCCTGTCTTTGATTGCTAAGTTAATGAAATCGCCTTAAAATTGTTCCTTCTCATTTCATCAGCTTAAAAACTTCTAAGAAGTTACACCACCTTTGAACACTGTGGTGTTCAGCATCAGTAATGCATTTGTTTCTAGAGACTATGCAAGAAATATGGCAATCTGATCATAAATTAGAGAAAAGATAAAATTCGACAACAAATTTATTCTAAGTTTATCACTTTTTAATGATTAAAGGAGGTTTTATTTGAAGGTTTTGGTTGGGATTTTTTTTCCTGTTTTTATTTTCCTATGTCAGGAAAGCTGTTATATTACCAGTCCCAGCTTGTGCCTTTAAAAACTTGAAAAGATCTTACATAGCTCTGAATAGTTCAACTATGGTGACTAGATCATGAGTGTATTGGTTTAAACTGTTCTATCTGACTTGTCAACATCTCAAAGAAACTCACAGACTTGAAGTATTTTTATTGACCTGGAAAGGCTGGGATATTTTTTCCTAATCTAGAAAGAGTCAGCAGGCCTTAGACAGGATATTCACTGACCTGGAATGACTGCTTTTTCAGCCTTTCTTGCTCCAGAATGATTGTAAAAGACTTTTAGCAACTATGCTCTTTGTAAGAGGTAATCTGTTTTGCTGAACAGTGTGCTGTTACACATATTCCCTTCATTTCTAAAAGCACTTTAAAGGTCCATGCATTAATTACGAGAATAAATACTATATTGAATGCACAGTGTCTTTTGGGTGAAATATCTGGCACAGAACCTTTATAATGCTTTAAAGT
The DNA here is from genome assembly GCF_041296385.1 of Aphelocoma coerulescens. NCBI lineage: Eukaryota > Metazoa > Chordata > Aves > Passeriformes > Corvidae > Aphelocoma > Aphelocoma coerulescens. The sequence goes on from NW_027184085.1 coordinate 37,080,785, forward strand.
GTGTTTGTTTAGTTTCTCTTGCTGACATACCATCTGAGACTGCTTCACTAGTGCTAGGACTTTTCAAGGAGCTGCTTTTTTCTTAGCCAGCAAAGATCAGCAAAAAAAAAAATATTAGGAATATATGATAAAGATGCCATTATCCAGAAAGATTTCTTGATTTTAAAAAGGTATTTTTGAAAACAGGCAGCTGTAGCAAGAGTTTGGGTTTTTGGGATCTATTTTTAATGCAACAGGTGAATGATTTTATGTGAAGAACCTGAAAAATTTCATAATATTTTACATTGATTGTGCATATTTTTGTTTCCCATGTTTCATCACAGTGTTTATTGAGCAAGAGCTACTTAAACTCTTTTTTCCTGAACGAAAAGAGCCTTGAGTTCATAGGTTGCTGCCTTACACATAATTTTCTAGGAGCAAACACCAGGGCCTTTGACTGAGGCCTGATCAGTCACTAATCAGGTGTCAAGCAGTTAACTTGCTTGGTTCTTCTTAAACTCCTGTGGCTAGAGATGTTTTAAGTAGGTGTGAACTTCAATTCACAAGAGAGCTGACAACACCTTGTCAGAAAAGGATCAAAGGACAATGACTATGTTGCTGTTAAAAACCTGGGCTTGTGCCCTATATGTTTTGGACTTTTAGCAAATATCCAGTATTTGTCTTTTAATTTAGAAAAGCTGTCTTTGCAATCTGCATATGCCTTGCTATCTAAGGTCCTTCCTGTTTAAAATCAACACAATCAAGAACAAATATAATTCATTCTTACAGGGTAAAACATTTAAATAATGGCACTATGATTTTTCCGAATGTCATAAGAGTAAATGCAAGGGGCTTTGAGGATTCCAAGACAAACTGTCAAGATCATGCTCTAGAGAAAAAAGTATGTTGATCATCATCAACCTGAAGTATATCAGTTATTCTAGATACTTTGTTCCCTAAAACTCCAAAAGATCCTAATCTACCATCGTAAGAGCAATGTTGTTTCTACTAAAACTTGTTTAGAACAACATGTCAAAAGTATCTAGTTATGAAGAATAGTAGATACTATATAAGTCCTATATGCACCGTGTAGTTCCAGTTTTCAGTTGCAAGCGCCCATATCACATCAAAAAGGACTGAAAATTGTTTTTTATCAGTTTCTTTACTATATAAAGTACTATAAGAGGCATTACATTCAGGCAGGGAAGGTTGCTTCATGGTATAACTTCAGGATCATGGTCTATGTGCCTGTTTTGATAGGTAGCAAACAGTGCAACCAGCACAAGGAAATGTATGAGGTACTAATAAGAACAGTGCTGTGCCTCATGCAACCAGACCACAAATGTCTGATGTAGTTTCTGAGTCAGCAATTTTGTCTTATTTGAGGTGAAAGGAAAGAGACGAAATACAATTCAGTCTCTAAATAAATGACTTAGTTTAAAATTATAACTGTTTCTCTCCATATATTTTGTCTTAGAACTGACAGATTTTCAGTCATTTTTATTCAGAGAAATGATATATCACTTTACTCCACCCAGCCAGCAGTTATTACAGGGATTAAACATTTTTTGTATCATATTTAGTGATGAGGGAAAGGTAAATTTCAGCAGGATACTTTTGAAGGAAAAAGGCAAAGATTCCTGAATAATCAGATAATCATGCCTTCCAGAGAAAAACAACCTGGTCTGGTGTGATGGTCCAGAAATTTTTCCTGCACAGTGGAATACAAGCCCGGTCTCCATATTCTGAGCAAGAGTCATAACCAAAGTAAGTGCAGTGTGAGTGAAGTATGTTTGCAATTCTCTATCTCCTCTTGTTTTTTTTCCCAAATAACATCTTATTCATTTTTTCTTCTGTATAAAGGGCCTCATATGGAAATAAAACTTTATTACAGGACAAATTTGTCAAACATGGCATCCTATCCAGATCTTAATCTTAGTATTTCATCAGGAACAAAATAAGGGCAAAGATTTTTTCCTCCCTGCATAGGTCAAAATATAAAAACAGAAACCAAAAAATCACTATTCCATTTTTTTCCTTTAAAATATGAGAATGTCAGTGATTTTTGAAGGTTTCTGAATTCCAGTACAACACACAAATGACAATGTGCAAAATCAATAGACAAAGGTATTGTAAAGAAATATTTTCTTTCAGATTGTCGATTTAAAAACTTGAATCACTGCTAAAATCACTATAATTTTCAGTTAAATTAAAAATTGTATCCCGTATCAGATATAAGGACAAGAGAGAGTAGAGAACAAAAATTATCTATTAATCACAAGTCCTTTATTTTTTTCAAAGACCTGGTTTTGATTGATTTCTTTAGTCAAAGAAGTTAATATAATAGTAGAAAAGAAAGCTAAAGCAGATATAATATCAAGTTTGTGGATAAATAATTGACAATCTTTACATGGTAATTGCTTGGTAACCAGCATAATCACTGTTAAAGTATTTGTAAAGTAAAGTAGATGTCCTTAGAGAAAATGCTGCTCCTAAACATTTTTATGGGAGCTTAGATGTATATAGTTTAAGATCATTACAACTGTCTAGTTATGCTGGTCCAAGTTGCTGAATTTTTTTAGTATGCTTACCTCCATTTACAAGCTGTGTATCCCACCAGATATTTTCTCTTTAAAGAGGTAAGATGGAAACTAAACCAGACTAGCTAGAGCAAAGTTTTAATGGAACTAGTAAGTTTTAATGCAATTAGAGGGGAGATGTCTAGAGTGGGAATAGGTAAGCTAGTGGGTTAAAAGTTGAAAAAAGAGAACATTAAAGCAAAGCTTGCTTTTTACTTCAGTAGAAATTTATAGAAAATTTGTTTCCAATGTCTGATTTTATTGTTGCTAAAAGGATAAAGAGCAAGTGTACTTGAGAAAGGTACATAGAAACAACTGGGAGGCAATAAATTCATTATGTTTGTCTTGAAAAGTACAGACTTGAAAGCCAATCAAAATGGTTTTTACTGCATGATAGATAAAGCATTAACCTCCCTAAACCGGCAAAGGCTGCAAAATCACACTATGATTTGACAAGGCATAAAGTTAAGTAAAATGAATAGTTGTTGGAGAAGATCCAGAAACCTTTCGTCAAACTAAAGAACTAGAGATTAGTTTGAGTTGGAAGGGGACATTTTATAGATCATCTAGTCCAACTCCCCTGCAATGGTCAGGGACATCATCAACTAGACCAGGTTGCTCAGAGACACATTCAACTGGACTTTGAATGTTCCCAGAGATGGGGCATCCCAAACTTCTCTGGGCAACGTATGTCAGTATTTCACCACCCTCATTGTAAAAAATTTCTTCCTTATATCTAATCTAAATCGACCATCTTGTAGTTTAAAACCATTTCCCTTGCTCACCACAACAGGCCCCACTAAAAGGTTTGTTGCCATTGTTGTTATACCCCTTCCAGTACCAACAGGGTATCTCATCCCTGTAGTATAAGTTGTTCACAGAATCTTTGTATTATTCTCTTCTGTGCAACACCAGCCATGTCATATTAAGGCACCCCTTATTCTGTTAAAGCATGATTATGATAGTAAGTGCCCATAATCTCATTCAGGCAGTATTTTACCTAATTCAACAACCTTGTCTCTGTTTGGATTTTTTGGCACAGCTCAGTCGCTGTCCACTACTATGTAGCAAGGGCTTCTCTAACAAATAAATGTTCTCTTGTCTATTTAACAAGTGTCAGTAAAAGTGTCTGAGACATTGAATGATCCTTTATCATTAACCCATTCCACCATCAAAAATACACTCAAGTGACACAGCACTGGCAAAAATACTGTCAGTTAAAAAACAACATGTTACCATATTATGCAATTGTTCCTCCTCCAAAATAATAGTTTTCCTTCTTTCTCTTCCTGTTACACTATAAAAACATTTTTTCCAGTTAAACAGCTTTTTTTCTTCTTCATTTTGTTAGCTTTTTCCTTTCCCTCAATTCTGCAGTAAGCAGACTGTATGCACACACACACATGCACATCCACCCCCACCCCCGCCCTTTCTCAGTCTCTCTGCTTTTAGCAATAATTTGCACATAATGGAACAGCCAGAGGGGGGTTTGATCAATGACCTCTGTCTCGGAGATGCTGTTCCAAGGGAAACACATCTGCCAACATAAAGTATTGGAGCAATCATAGCTCAGTGAGCGCCGTAATAAGCAACTGTTACACTGGAGCCATCAGTCATGTTCAGTTACAGACCTGAAAGGATATGGCACCTCAGGGAGCAATGTCCTTCCATAAATTTGGGCAGCAATGAAGAATGATTTGCAATCAAGTAATAAAAGGCCTAAAAAAGGTCCACCACGCATACTAACATCCAATACAGCTGACAAAGAAAATAAAAAACCTTGGCATTGTTTGCTCGTTATGTAAACTACACAGCTGTCCAAGCAATTAAGATATGATTTTGGGAATTCTCTCGTAAAAATTTGCTAACAGCGCTTCCACTTGTGAAAGTGACATTCTTCTTTATCAGTAAAGTGCATTTCATTAAGGTAATGCAATTTCATCTAGCTTAATAGTAGGAATTGCTTAACCTTATGGCAAGAGTACGTAAACAACATAAAATTAATGACACTCCATGCATTGTGGGAATAGATTTGCATTAGTGACAGCATTGATCAAGTAATAGAGAAACTAACATGCACTTCCAATTGTTAGCACTCTAGGGATTCCTGTTCACTATCTGCAAAGTCATATTTCTGGTCTTCTGGTTGCAAAACTGTTAGAAAAGATAAAATTCACAGTAAGCTTTGCGATTTTTCAGTACTAACACTAATGAAATAAGCATGATTAAAAAAAAGCATGGGTCTAAGGGGATCCATCTTCACAGGCAGGCTAAAAATATAAATGGAACAGAAGAGATGTGCAAAGGTCTTCTAGAAGTGATGATTGACTTTATATGTGCAACAGCCCCATGATTCAAGAGGTTTTTTCTTCCATTTCTTCAGATGAGAAAATTTGTGAGTGCTGCAGACACCACTTTGTATTCTGATATTTTTATGAATCCAGCTACATGAATGTTTATTATGCTTATATGTTTTATTATTTCTGCCTCTACCATTAATAGTATGGCTGTATAGTTTTGCACAGTATTATGGGCTGGACAATTCCCTAATATGTAAGATTTTTCACATGCCAAAGTCAAGAAAAAACACCGAGGACATCTAAAGTCACATCTGCTCACAGGAGGACCTTCAGTCTTTTGTAATCCCTTTCTTCCAATGATGGGGTTTACAGACACATACAAGACAGTATAGGTCTATCAGCAGAGCCCTTTTTGGGTAGTCTGACCCCCTTCTAATCAGAGATGTTTTTTTCAGGCCCCTCGTGATGCACAAGGTTAAGGAACCCCTGACTGCATAGAGAGGCTTGGTGACTTCTGGAAAAGTCTCCCTTAGGCCAGCTCAAACATGTCAATCCACAGGCATAGCCCCTGTTAAAATAGGTAAATCTTGATTGTTAGTATTTATATACTGCACTGAAGACCAGCTTTCAGTTCTTCTTTGCTCCAAAGGAACAACTAAATAAAACTTGTCTGAAATGCTCTCATTTCTTTAGTGTATGCCCTTGTTTTCTCACAGTCCAATTAAATGTTGTGGTATAAAACCAGTTGGGAATTAAACTCCAAATTAGCCTCCCTCTGGTGAGAGAGGAACATAGGCAGAGACTTGGGGTTGAGATAACAATTTACTGAAAACAAACAGCAAGAAACGAACAGAAACAGCAACAACACATTAATAATAAAAGTATACAAAAGAGAAAATGATTTACACAAAAATGTGCCCCCCGCCCTGACCCAGTTCCACATGGCTGTTGAGACAAAGACAAGTTGTTGGACATTACCACTGCTGGCATCACCTGGCCTCCTGTACAAAGGATAAAATGGCAGACATAATTGCAGCCCTGCAGTGACAAACTCCCCTTCCCTGAGCCAATGGAAAGCAACAACGGAAAAACCCCCCCAAGACAGATCGTCTGCATTGCTCCACTCCACCATGGCTCCTCATGGCAGCTATGGTGAACACACACTGCAGGATTTGGCACTATTTGGCTGGGCTGGGCTCAGCTCGACTCCATTCTATTCAGCTGTGTTCATCACCTGGACTTACATTCTCCCATGGGAAAGAGGAACAAAATGGTGCTGCTTCTGCCATGAGGTGGCTGCTCCCCCTGAAGCCATGTCCCCAGAAATGATTGTGTGGTATAGAATAGTGAGCTGGTCATGCTCACACAGCTTTGGGCTCCACCTCCTCTCAGCAACCATGAGAAAGCTAGGGCAATATGTCAGCAGGAAACCCATCATAGAGATGATGGAAAGTAGGGAAATAGGGAATGCTTTAGACTTGGTGAAACACATCCAACAAGGAGTGCTACTTCTTCTGGGGCTTTTATTTTGGTTTGGTTTACAGCTTATTTCTTATTTTAGAGCTTTTAATTTAAAAGACAAAAGCTAACTCTGGCTCTCTCCTCCAGATGCAGGACATAAATGAAATTATTACCTGTAAATCCTCTTCACTTAATTAACTTCATGACTGAAAAAATGCCTCAGGCTGCAGATGTTCCTGCTAAAGCAACATACAAATAGTAGAAATGCTTACAACACAGTCATGGTCTCAAGTCTCCTTAAGCAATAGCAGTGCAAGGTGTTATTTAAAACAAGGGTGGGTGGCACTTTCATATGATATTGGGTTAGACTCCGTGTTCAAACTGTCCTTTTCATATTGAAGTCATTCTTCAACAGGAAAAAGATTCAAAGTTATGAAACAAGAGTTATGCAACTAGAGGCAAAGGATGTTTCACAGGCAGTCAGCCAGGTCCTTGACTATATACACCTGGAGTGGAAAATCCAACAGAGAGTTAATTCCTCTTATTTAAGAAGCACCAGTATGTCATTCCAGTTGGCAGGCCAGACACATTGCTGGATTAATGAGAGCAGAATAGAATGAACAGTATAAATCTGAAGCCTAAAAAGCCTAAATCTGTGTAATTCCTAAACACATCAACAGGACAGTTTCTCGGTACAGAACAAGAAGGTCTCTGTATGGATATCTCTAAACCAAGTAAGAAGAGGATTATGAGAATGCAATATACAAGTCCCTAAAGGCATTTGTTCTCAAACAGTTTACTGCTTTACTGCTATACACCGTAGGACTCCAGGATACTGTAGTTAACAGTGTTAACTATGACAGGAGAACTAGTATCAAGCAATGCTAAACAATTCCTGCACGGTTTTAGAAGTCTGAGGGTCAGACTTACAAAATAAGCCCTTTAAAAAATATTTAAAGTGGTTTGGGTTTTTCCTTTTTTTATGTCGGGCTACAGATAATATACAGCTAGTCTAAGAAAGCTAGGCAAAGATCCTATTATCTTTATTTGCTATTATCCATCAGGAAGTCCTCTTTACAGGGGAAAATTACACTTCATAACAAATCTTTCATCATGTAGTCACCCATTCTCAGAGGAAGGAAATCAGCCTGACAGTGGGCATTACAGATAGTGCTAAGCAGCTGTCCAGAAACTGTTAATTTCTAGGGGTGTTTATTTCTAAATATGAAATATTTACATTGTTTCAGAGTTTTTCCAGTTATATCTCCCAAGACTTACAGAAAGTAGTAATACACAAAAAATATATGGGGCCAAAACCCCTGTGGATTTAAATAGAGATCTATTCCCATGTACCAAGACAGAAAAAATTGAAGTTCTTCTGGAAAGGATTACTAAATCAGAGAGCCACCATGTCTTAATTCTCTAATACCTTGATTTAATTTCATAGGTCTCATTCTTTCATGATTTGGGCACAAAAAGCTCTGTTCTTCAAATGTGTTTCTCCAGTTTCCACAGGATTGTTTATTACTATTTACACAGCAAAATGATTTTTCTTGAAAGGTGATCTATCAGTACTGGCTTCAGTCTTGAATGGAAACCCACTTATGATTGAATTAACACAGTAGATCTGAGGGAAGGAGAGACAGATTTGAATGCTTTACTTTCTTCTCATTTTTTATCAGATTTATTTGAATCAGGTAATTGTGTCCATCATATCGTGCTTTTTAATCTATACGTCTTCTGTGCCTCCAACACCGAATTCTGATTTCTGCCAATAGTTAGAACTTAATATTCCCCCTCCTTGTTTCCATCTCAAATACCTTTTAGTAAAAGTCACTACTCTTGTCATTTTGTGAGGGCGCATGGTCCCCTTTACATCAGTGAGACTTTTTGCAGCCCTGAGGGCTCTACACATCATAAAATACAGATGATGAAATATTCTGCATCTTAGTTAAAGCACAGTGGCCAAAATCGAGGTACCTCTTCTATTTAAGGTTTAACAAAATATAAATAACTTATGAGAGAATTTCATCCATGAGTACAGGACCAACATATAACCCTTTAGGACTTGCAGGCACTCATGGTAAATTGCGCCATTTGAAAAGGGTGTGATTTTTTAAAAGCTCATACCAACAACCATGTGTTTTATGTCATAATTAAAATATTCAATTTAGTTGAAAGCTACCTATATCACATATAACTTCTCCTGATTAGACTCACACTTATTTCAGTGACAAATCAGCCTCGACACTATCTCCGTAGATAAGGAAGCATGTATTGGACTCCTTAATGTCCAACACTTTGCACCAGAACTATGAAGATGTTGCCTCACCTAACACAACATCATTATCATGAAGTGGAAATCAATTAAAAAATAGATTCCTTTTATTTTTCTTTCTCTTCCCTTCAGCTCTTGTCATTCAAATCTAACATATTCCAAATGTTCAAAGTAGAAAAACACACAAAAGCCATACAGTTCACATGTCTCCTTCACAGACAGACAATTGTCTCAACTCTATTTTCCTTATGGATAGGATTTAGGGAAGCTTCCATGTAATGGAAGCTGCTTGCATTTCCTGAATGCTGAATATCTGCTTTACACGAGACAGTGGCTAAGAAAGATTTTTTATTTTAAAATATTTAATAGAACAGATGCTAGGCCAACTGGAGAATTAGCCATTCTGGAGAAGCTATGGACTCTCTAATGTCACATCCTAAAGTCGCAGTACCTTATATTTGTTATTAATTTCATTTAAACATAAGACCAATGAGAACTATACTTCATGACACTCTTAAGGATATGTTGTCTATAATTCTGATACTTCAATTTAATTCAAAGCAGGAAACAGTTTCCATTCAATCCATCTCTCCAATATCACAACAACATTCCTGGTCTGCTTTAAAATATTGCATAGGATATAAAAAGTGTTTATACTAGACATTTGCCAACTAGTAAGGCTAATGTTCATTCCAAATGACTTCCTAACTTTATATTCATTGACATTCAATACCAATACTTTCATGAGTATAAGCTACCCATTTAATTACTATTGAGCTGCAATTAAAAGCTTTCTTTCCCTTTCCCTAAAAAATACTTATTTGCTACATAATTTGGGCTAGACTCATACAAACTTGAGGGTTTCATTGGAAAAAAAAACAACAAAAGACATAAACAATGTTTTGACATAAATTTTTGGCTTTCAAATAACAAGATAGAGTGAAAAAAAACCCCACCAATTAATACATCAGAGGGCTCTGCCAGGCTTTTATAGCAATAGAGGATTTTTCAGCTATAAAGAAACATATTGAATCTTCAGAGCACAGCCCATTCTTCACTGCTTCAGTTGTCTTCTTTTGTTTACAAGTCCCTGCCATCCTTCTCTGTGAATTGAATGCTAAACTGTCTCTGGAGAGAAGTTATATTGCTTACAGAATGCCTCAGCAGATGGTGCTTCCTGTTGCAACAGAAGGCTGTGATTACACCTGAACTCTTCAAGAACTCTAACTTACACAGAAAAACAAGATAAATGGAAGTCTTACAGCTCTATCCTTTTCCTCCTCTGTTCTCTCGCCTTCAGAAAAAAAAAAATAAAATCTAGATTTGGAAACTGCTAACAGTTTACCACATAGTTTGGCCCAACCTCCATTTCAGACATTTGACCACTCTATACCTTTTTATAGCACTGCTTATTATAGTTATAAAATGAAGAAACATCCACCACGAAGAGTCCATAAACACAAAATGAAGCAACACGAACACCACTGGATTCAAAAGTTCAATGGTCTATAGCAGTTTTGATACTGAATGTGAAATGGACCCTTCTACAGAAGATCTATGAATTCTTTGCAGGAAAAGATTAACCCCATTTCTTCCCTTGATCTATTAGTTTCTGTAAAATTTAAAGCTAATTTTAGGACATATAGCTTAAAACCAAGAACCATAGCAGCATAATAGGAAGTAAAATAATGTATGTATTCTCTTAATAATTAGCAGATAAATAATTACCATTGAAAGGCAGCCATCTGAAATAAAGAGTTCCTGTAAATTACTTTCCACTGTCTCTATATTCCAAATACTGTTCTGCATGGTTTCTACAGACATCCTACATAGCTCATATGGACAAGGCAGGACAGAAAAGGGTCAATACTACCCTCTGCATGTATTAGTCATGCAAATTAGTCTTTTATCTGGCAGAGAAATGTCCTTGTCTGTGGTGTGACTGCATTGGGCTCTGCCTACCTCTACCATTGTTATTTTGGGCTTTGATTATCTTAAATCTTTCAGCTTTCAAGTAGCTTCAAATCAAAACCAATGCTCAATTTGTTTGTAGAGTTCCAGGTGGCCAGAGACCTCTTGGGACCTTGCAAAACAGAAACAGATGAGAATAGGTCCAAGTCCTTTTCTTAAAGGAGTATATGGATCTGCCCACATCTTAGTGTCTAAGAAGCTGAAGTGCCACTGAAGCTGGAAAGGCTGTATTCATCTGTGCTTTTGTAGCCACATGACAATATTTCCACCATAAGTGGATCCCCATCACAGAAGACCTGCTCTCCTACCCCCTCCCTGACTGAACTAGAGAGAAAATTAAATTTGTACCTAGACTGAACTAAATAGAAAATTAAATTTGTATCTGGGTTTTGCAACTTTTATCAATCTCACCTTTTATATAGACGATTCATCAATTTCATTGTAAACATTAGCAGAATTAAGTCTTTGGTGTTTTCATGAAATTTCAGAAGTCTCACTGTACAAAACCATTTATAAAAGTCACTAGTTAAAAAAAAGTCCCTTCGGGATCTTACAGGTTTCAACACATAGTAATTTCTTACAATCTTTTTTTATGGGCATGTTTTCCCCAAGAAGTAAGTTCTGGCAGATCTGAATAGCATCAGGCAATGATCAATTTCTTTAAATAGGAAAAAAACCCGCTTACCTTATCAGGAGATTGCCAGTAAAAAAGTTCTCTTCTTGCCTTTCCTTGCATTCTCAGAATACATCTATACATTACAACAGAGAGGAATGTGACGGTAGCCAGCTAATTGTATTACTGCGGTGGTTCACACCAGTTTACCAAGGTCTAACCAGACCTATCCCTGCCGTCCTGTTTCCGGTGTGTCTTTCTACTTGCCTCAGCATCCATGTTCCCTCACACTCCTCTTTGTAGGTGCACTCTCTCCCCACCAGCACAACCCAAAGAAGAAGAGTGTTCTCAGGCCCTTGTGTTCATTGCAACATTTCTTACTAACTCAAGTGTCTGGATGGTGCATCCCTTCTTATGACTAACAAATAAAAAGAATTGATGTGTACCCACTGCTCATTTAAGAATTAGGATAGTGCTTAGTCATTACTCAGTATGAGCCTACTAGGTGTTCTAACAAGAGGCCGCAAAAGAAGACGTGGGGAAATAAGAAGAACTCAGTTCAAATAACATTTTATTTTAAAAACAATATCAATTCCAGTTTTAGTTAATTAACTTCTTTTAGATGTCAGTGTTGATATAGATCTGCCTAGGTATATGAGTACTTAAGCACAATGGGCAAGTATAGGAACTGGACAGTAACACTATTTTTGTTAGAACACAAAAATGAGAAAGTCAGTTGCAATGATTAGGTCAAGAATCCCCATAGGCTGTGAAGCACTTTTAAACACATGAGAAGAGATGGCAACATTTTCATCCACCTTCATACAGAGGTCAAAACCTGGTGGTTATCTTAGATTCCTTCATTTCATTCTCCTGTACATCTATAACAGTGGCAAATCTTGTAACCTCTCATCTACAATGTTTTAAAAACCTCTCCACCAGTCATTCTCCCATTGTGGTGGAATAAAACAAAAAAAACCTCCTCACTTCAGCTTCTTCTCTCATTAATAAGATAATATATTGCACAATTATGTACATATCTTACCTCACGTAATTCACATCCTTCTATACTTCCTTTGCTCCCCCTCATTCTTGATGTATGTTCATCTGCTCATATACCATTTCATCTTCCTAATATTTGCCTCCTGTTTTCCTACAGTTACTCATCTCTTGGTGCCAGTTAAGTAATTTCACCTCTCAGAGTTTTCCTCTCTTTTGACTCTTCTTAGAAAAAAGCTCTGTGCTTAAGCTATCTATTCAGGTAAGCATCTATATTAAATTTTCTATTAAACAAACAAACAAACAAACAATCCAATAACAAAAAAACAAAAGCAAAAGCCTACATCTTATGTAACGAGAGTAAAATAACAAATAGACAAAAAAATTTAAAAACTTCTTATTCATTATAAGGTATATCTTTACACTTCTTCTTGGCTGATGAAAATAAATGGTTCATTGACCATTACTGACAAATAGAATTGTTGCCTATTTTTAATGGAGAAGGTAAGCCTTGAACTCAGGCACACTAAAAAAAGCCCTGTGTCCTCAGCCATTAATCCCAATGCATAACTATCACAGTTAAAGTTGCAGAAAAGTAGCCAGGACAGCCAGCCAAAACTCTAACCCTAGGGAAATAATGTATTTTCATCCTGCTGTTCATGCATAGTCACAACTTGCTTACCATGCCTATCAGAGAAACCCATTTCCTTCTTTCCTCTTAGACTAGTTCAGAAATCTCCTCTAGTATTTAAAGTTCTCTATTATTTAATTTCACACATTTTTCTTAATACTATGGAGAATAATGATTCCTGTGGCTTTCTCTAGCTTCTGGAAAAAAGTTTGAGCCCTGAACCCCATCCCAAGAACAGTACCATTTCTACTGTCATCATCGGCTCTTTTTCTGAATGAACTTCTTGTGCTTTTTATGGCAGAACTCTCTGTTTCTCAGAAAATCAGCTTAAATCTTTCCATATTCATATGAACATCTTAATATTCTTAACGTTCTTTGGGATCTCTAAAGGGCAATAATTCCTTGTGTATTTTTGTGAGGTGCTTCACAAAACAGTGAGTTATCCCAGATATTGCCAAAACATTTCAAAACTTACCACATTCCATTTTTCATGGCTTTTAGTTTGGAATGAGTGTTAGGAGGACAATAATGGACTAAGCAGCTGCTGAAGCAGCAGACCTTAGTGGTGTTATATGGAAAGAGCGATGTGTTCAAACAATAAACCTCCCTTACTGGATACAGGCAAAGATGGATCACTAGTTCTCTCTAAAGAAATTTCAAAGCACTTTTTTAGAGGTAGGCAAAAAGAGGTTTCATAAATTTTGCATTCCAACAGTACTAGAAGTAATATATTTTGTGTATCTTCAAATATCAGCACATCAGCTGCTGTTCATCTTTCTCCTCATCTGAGGAGTAATTATGTGATGCCTATTAACAAAGTAGCCAAGACCTCTACATCCTCATACTCACACCTATCTTTTCATGTATGTTGACACTTTAGACACACTTCTTAGATAGGATAGTGAAGGGAAAAAAGGCAGAAGGCCTGTGTTTTCATAGGAATTACACAAATATTACTGAGAAACTCGTTAAATTCAGTTTACATAAAATTGACAGAAAGTCGGTGGTAGAATGCAAGTCTGAATCCAAAGCTTACTAATATCTTTAGATAAATGTCCTTAGTTTCAAATCTCCTTTCCAATGCAAAGTTGTTTTTTACCGCTGACTTTACTGGAACATGGCACACAATCATCAAGAAAGAGATGAGTGAGCCTTCAATATAAAACATGTCAAGGGAGTTGGGTTTCCCTACATTGTAAATATCACCAGGTTTTCAGATTTAAACTTTAGTCTTGCATGTATTTCAGCATAAATACTAACCAGAAGTAAGATGAGGACATAAAAAGACCTCCACAAATTTAAGATCTCCCTTCTTACTCCATCCAAATCTTCTGAAGGGTTTTTGGTATCAGCTGTTTTCAGGAAGGTCCACTGTCAATATCTGAATGAAATCACATATTCTGCTTCTCCACAGGACATCACTAAACGAGATAATCAAGATGCTTATCAAATTTCATAGCATGTTTACCAGGCTGCAATGGTGATTATTAAGAAAAAAATAAGTCTCATGCAAGAAAATTTCGGACTGTTTCCAGTTCAAGTTGATTTAAACTGCTGAAGTTCACAAGAAAAATTCTAATATGAAATACTAATGTTTTGCATTTTGTTTCCCTCCAATCAGTGGCTGAGAAAACAATGCATACTAAGAAGAATAAAATGTAGTTTACAAGAGAATACATATATTAATGGTAGAAAATTTGAAAAAATATCAATGATTTTTAACTTTAATTTGGTTTTAAAGTCCTTCCTGAGATATGTACATGCAACTGTGACTCGTGTTGGCAAAAAGTACATGTTCTTACAACATCTTTAAGAGAGTTGCTATCTTCTCAGCTTAGTCTATTACTACTTTGAAGAAACAAACTCATCTAACAGAATTCAAGCATTGAAACAAAGGAATGGAGGTCCTAGGGAGTTCTCAGATTGAGAAATGACAGGCTCAATAAATCATTGTTATTTTCTCTATGTAATATGAAATTTAAGCATTGAGATATAGGAGATCCAGAGGAAGGATAAGATTTTCTGAGTGATGTTCCATCTTTTTTTCCAATTTTTCTGTTAGACAATCAAATTTGAGTCAATGAATATATGGTTATTACTTTTAAATATGGAGGAATTTCTGATTGGAATCCTGAGCTGTAGTTTGTAATATGAACTTACATTTATTGGAAAGCTTAATGAATGCTGGAATTAAATCATGTTATCTGATCTATTTTATACTTAAAATGTATTTAATTTTTTTTTTTTTTTTGGCATGGTTGATGAAGGCAACTCTGAATGTGTTCACCAATTATCAACTGACCTGCAAACAAATTCTTTGGCTTGGCTAATTAACAATTACTGTTCAGTAGTCTCCTAAAATAATATATTTCCTTGCTGTCAACCAATATATTTGCATTTGACCAAAGATGCCAGGTAGCATCTCAACTAATCTCAAATAAAATAACTTTCTTTCCAAAGAGTTGTGCTGGATGTTGCCCTTTTGATGAAACCCTTCGGGATTCTTTTTACTTTGACAGAAATGATGTTTTCTTTAGCTTTTGACAGATGTAGGTACATAAAGTAAAAATAATTCAAAAAAGATGTCCTATCAAACATGGCAACAATACTTGTATGGAGATACAATCATGTCCAGAAATTCATGTTCTTCTCCTTCCACTGGATGCAGGGGACTGAAAGTGCAGAAGTAATTTTACCACAGTAATTTTGTAACATTCCTGAATAAATGTCATGGTTCCTTCACAGGATTGTTACCAATATGTAAAGAGCTTTTTCCTCTTTTCTCTCAATGCACCACTAGGCATCATAGGAACTCTTTGGGAAAGAATCACTAATCCAACCACACAGGATCTTTTCAAAGCTCTCTCCTCTCTACCAGCACCAAGACTGACACCTGGTGCCCAGGCCAAGGATACTGCTCAGCTCCTTGTCAAAACACCCATCCAAACTAACACTGATTTCCAATAAAATGTATTAAGAACATTGAAGGACTCCCATCCCTTTTAGCCACCAATTTGCAAACATATTCTAATTGTCATTCAAATCTGTTAAAAAATTAGCAATCTTATGGACCATGATTTCAGCCTTGTTCATCCCTTAACAGTTAGAGTTGCTGGATCATTAATATCAATAATGAGCTAGAACAGCAATTAGTGTCTAAATGAAATATGCCACAAATTACTGATTTATCAGTATGTTTGTCAGTAAAAATATACTATGACATAGCAGAGTAAGCAATTATATCATTCCGGAGACTGCAAAACTACAAATTTTTCCTAGAAGGTCTGAGAAAATTAATCAGAAATGCTGTCATTTTATTGCCAAACAATTTGCGTGAAAGACACAGCATGCAGCACAACAGGAAAATCCGGCAATTTTTTAAAACTGCCAACTCTTAAGTGCTGTCTGTTAACAAGTAATTTGTTTGCTAGCTTGTCTGACCTATAGCCTTCTTCCTCAGATGTTTCTCCTTTCACCAGTTTTAAACTCTGTATCTTCATTCTGTTCTTGGACTAGATTTCAGACACTTTCACTAAATTGGCTCAGACAAAAACTGCCAGACTGCTTAACTACCCCATTCTTCTCCTTTCTTTTGTGCCTATTCTTCAAAATCTGTGGAAGAGCAAGGTCCTAAAGGTTTTCTACTTATATATCATTTAAGCGTTTTCTAATGAAGTCATTGCAATACTGATCTCAGAGGTGTCCTGCTTGTAGTGTATAAAAAGTGTTTCTAATCCCATCTCATATAGATACCATTTCTACCATTCCATCTTCTCCAGCATTTCACTGCAACAGGAAGAATCATGCTAATCTGGGGTTTTTAGGAGTGTGTCATTGGCTACTTCAGCTGAGTTTTAACATGAGTTCCTGGATTAATCACTTGACCTAACTGTTTTAGGATACAGAAAATTTACCACAGTTTTATATAATTGGAGGGGGTCTTTTTAATATACTCACACATGTTTAAAAATATAAAGTGTCCTAAATGCCTAGTATTATATAAGGACTATAAATAGAAAACAACAACAACAACAACAACAAACCAAAAACAAAAAAAAAAAAAAAAAAAACAAAAAACAAAAAAAAAAAAAAACAAAACACCTACATCAGCAAAAGCAGTAGGAAAGATCAGTTTGCTTGAATCATTTGCCAACAAAGAAAGACCAGAATTTGTGGATGATTATCAGCAAAATACAAGGTAGCCAAATTGAGACAAACTCTCTCTAGTTACTAATTGTAAGTCAGCAATATGTTTATATAAACGTTTGCATCAGACATTTAAACAGAGTGATTCCTAGTGCTCAGCTGTTTGGAAGAAATTTATGCTGCAGATTGCCTGCTACTCGAGTCAGATTCTTTCCAGTCTTTCTTTAGCATTTTCCAAGAGTTCCCTGGGAAGATGCCTGCAGTAGTTTATGATTCTAACAATCTAAAAAGAAAATACAAACTTGCCTGTTCTAATAAAAGTGACACTCAAATATGAGCAGTGAAGAAAAAGTCAATAAAAACTTCTATGTGGATAAGCCCCATGTTTGGAGTTACAGTTTATCTGCAGTCTCACTGTGACCAGTAGCCCGAATTAATTTTTACACGACATAGTCACAATTTCACAAGATGTTTGAGAGAATGGACTTGTTATATAGTCAAATCACTGTAGGAAGGACAAGGACATTCTACCATCACTATCAGCCAGATTGCAGTTTTCTGGTATCCAGTTCTTAACATGATGTCTGGAAAAGCCTCATTTTTTTCTGAATTCCTCCTTCATGGACCTCATCCCCTGAACTAGAGAGGGACAGAGCTGCCTGCTGTGGAGCAGAAACATTAAATAAGAATGAGAGGAAGTATTGGAAGCAAAACAAGACATAAGATTTATTTAAGTAATGGGACAGAATTATTCTACAAGCCTTTAAAAAGGTTTAAACCTTTTCAAGCCTTGCATTTCAAAAACTACACAGGTTTTGAGAACTGTCCCTGCAAAGATAAACACTGAGTTGCCAATCTGGCTTTCTTTTTTTAGGTGATAGCATCTATTTTAAAAGAAATAGCAAAGACAAAGAAAGCATTTGTCAGGCCTTTGGTGCAAGCTGGAAATTCTCAGTTTGTAACAGATTTAAGGGTTTTGTGAGAATATATCTTTGTGCTTCTTAGCAGTTGTCTTAAGGACTCTACCAAGAAGAGCAAGTGACTTGGGGGACCCAGCTGAATTGTTGGTCAGGTTTAGCACCTTCAGTTCCAAGTAGTCAATGTGACACACATCTTTCACTCCAAGAAACCACAGCTTTTTCACAATGAAAAAAAACCTGAGTGCTATTATGGGAAGATTTGACTCGATAAACTGTAAAAGCAAAGGATGGAAAGTATATGTCACATATTCTTACAGCCTAATAACTTGATGACTGTTTATGAAGACAACGAGGGAAAAAAAATAGAAATTATTAAGCAAGAAACACATACTATTATCTAATTTCTCACAAGCAGAATGTCAAGACTCAAATTTCTCACTCTACCATAACCACTTTTGACCGTGTAGCTATTTCCCCTAAATCAGATTTCACAGCTGAAAAAGTATTTTAAGCAGAGGAGCACTAGCAATAGTAAGAGATCTGTGGAATGCAACACGGATACCACCTCATAAAAAGGATAAATATTACACCGTTATTGTCTTGAAATGCAAACTTATATCCCTGATGGTGGACACATTGATGTGACATTACACACCATGCATCCATGCAAGAGCCTTATTGCAGTTATGCAGACAAAACTCTCAGATTTGTGTTCTAGAAGTCAGTTCTCTGTGCATAAATTGTAGAGCACAGTCTGCATGCCCATAATAACTCCAACTTACTTTGCACATAGGCTTAGGTCTCCACAGATTCTTCCACTGTTGCTTCTTTATCTTCTGCTAGATAAGGCATGCTATGGGAAGAAATACTGGTCAGTCATTTTCAACAGGAAAGGCAAAGGACAGATCTGGCATTTTGTTATTTATCTCTAGACATGTCCTCATCAAAAAGGTCAAATTTTCTGTAAAAAACACTACAATGTCACTTTGTTGCCATGGAATAATTTCTGCTCAAAGGCATCCTTTTATCTTAGGCTCTTGCCTTCACTATTTAAAGTTCAGCATCAACATCGTGCACCACCCTTCATCATCATCAACATCACAGACACTAATTCAGCACTGGAAACAGGAGTCAATAAAGGCTTGGGGGATCGGTTCAAATAAGCATTCAAAAGTTCCACTGTGTATCAAAATCGTTTCCATTTTTAGAGCAGACTGGTAATCTTTTAAAAGTAAACTGCATGGTAAGTTTAAGCCTTGACATGCAGAGGACCCTGAGAAGGAGATACATTAAGACTTTTTTCATTCCTTTATTTGGCAATTTCTAAGCAGTAGTGCCTTTCTTAAATAGAAAATTGTTGATGTTTAGAGGCAAAACTGGGAACAGAAGTAAGGGCAGATAAAACCGAAAGCCCAAACTAATCTATCGCTTAGAACACTGACAACCAGGTTCCCAGGGATCAATCAGTGGGGTCATTCTCACACAGTTCCCACTCACCTGTCCTGGTATGGGAGTCTCTGAGTAAGAATAGAAAAATATCAGCTACTGCAACTCAGCCCTGACTTCCTTCCCTATCTACTGTAGCAGTTAGACATTTCCCATTCCTTCTGGAGTAGGCACTTAGAGGAGAAGATAAAGTGTAAGCTAATTTTAAGGATGGATGGCCAAGAAACAGGACAGTGTTCAAATTTGACTAGCTAGCTGGAGAAGGTTTGTGACATCAGCATTCTGTCTCTTAGACAGCTTTTTTCTGAGGACAAGCATAAGAGCGAGCAAACTGTACACGTAAATCTGCAGCCTATTAAAGAGGAAAACACACACTCCCCTTGACAATATCTTTACTTGTTGCCAACTATAGAGTAAAAAAGTATGTTCTCCCACCTCCTCAAGACTCCAGCTGATTGACGTGACTGGATTTCAACTTCTCTCACAAAAATGTATCTTCATGGAAAATTTTAGCTCAAATGAGCAATATTTGTGACAACAGTTGTAATGGAAAGTTCTGAGCAAACTTCCCAGAATTACAGTGTGAAAAATTTCCAGATATATTTGATTAGTTTTCTTAATTGTTACAAGACTGATTGATGTACAAGCACAAAGGCCTGGACAGGAAATCACTATATTGTACTAGAAAATGAAAATTAGAGGATAGTGAGGCATGGAGAATTGTTCATGAATAAGTTTGATGAAGGTGGGTTGAAGATATTAAAACAAAATGTGCAGGTTTTTATTCATGGATCCTAGAGAACTGGGAGTGCAAAAGTTTTTTGCTTTGGTTTTACACAACAGCACCCACAGAAAAGTCATAGTGCACAACCTCATTGCATTAGCCAGCTAGTGAGTGTTACTGCTTCTGAAAAGTCTGGCTGTACAAAATCATTGCGAATCAGAGGTAGCAAAGGAGTGGCCTTTTCCTCCCCCTTCTTCACGGATCTGCCAAGCATGTCAGATCGCTCATGTTAAATTATGCTGGATGGCACTGAGATGTGCACTGCTGTCATCTAACGGCTGAGTTGCAGCTGTCAAATCCATCGCACTGTGAGCCTCCTGTAGCAATCAAATACTGGTCCAAAACAGAGGAACTGGCCTTTATCCACTAATTTATGACTAGTTCAAACCTGACAAATAAAGAATATGCATGACAATGAGAGAAGAAATAATAATCTTACCAACTCTAAAACTTCTCCTTACCTGCAGACAAACTAGTTTATTAAAATCCCACGGCTAAACTCAGTTCTGGAACAAAGTGCAATGGTTCTGTTGATTTAGTCAGCAGCTTATTTGGCCGTAAATTTTAAACCTTCACAGCAGGCAAAAAGAGGGCAATTACTGAAAATTAAAATAATATCCATACAATCAAAATATTTGTCTGTATATCTATACCTTGAATTGTGCCATGGCTTTAACAATTTAACTCAGATTATCAGCTGAGACTCAGCAATAATTAAGCTTGTACCTTTTATATATTTATTGTCCTTACTGACCTCTCTATTTACTTAGTAAACAATCTTTCTTAAGTTTTCCTGTGGTTCAGTCTGTGCTCAGAAACACTAATCTCTCCCAGGTTTTTGCTTTCTCAGTTCCCCCACACTATGGTCTGACCTGCAGGCAAATGAAGCCATTCAAATATTTGCTTATCTTGTCATCTGTTCTCATCAGACCTTGCAATTCCTGTCATGCCCCACATGTCAGTTTAAAGCATAACGTCATTAATACCTCCAGTGCACTAATGGATGCTTCACACATGAACGCATTAATGAAATGTGTTATTGTTTTCCCTCACAGGACATTAACAATCTCGCTCACGCTGAGCCCCTGAAGCCCTGCAGTGCTGCTGAAAACCACTAGCTATCAAATGAACCCTCAGTTACGCCTCAGTAACTTTAAGTTCAAGTTTATCACTGAAGTGTCACTAATGTGAGGAGAAGATACAAGCCTCTAAGGTCTTTTGGGCCCAGCTTCAATTACCTTAAAGAGTAACAGGAGGCAATAGCTGCAAGGGAAAAATACACCATCATATAAATGAAATGCTGTCAAGACGAAATAGGAAAGATCTGGGTGTCAATGTGGTAATTTGTTTCTTGTTTCTACCCTTTGTCTGTGGACTGGTGGCTTGGATAATGAAGACAGGATTGCTTTTCTAGGAGATATAAACATAAATAGTCTAGTTTCCTAATAGAGATTTTAAATACAGGAGGCAATAAAAATTTCTTATGCAGACCTTATTTATAATTGCTTTTCAGTATCTTTAAGAATTATTTTCAAAGGAGTTATGAAATGGCCACAGCAGATTATGCAGCTTTTATGCAGTTTAGCTAAAGAAGACTGCTAGTCTTCTGTTAGCCTGTGGTTGCAAGAGCACTTTGGCAGCAGAAATATAGTGGTGGATTTTTCACATCACAAATAATGTCACTACCTTTTCTATAGGTCAAAGGAGAATAAAAATCAAGGTTTTCCCTGTGTTCCCATCCACTATAAGGATCAACTTCTGATCTTGCTTTAGAAGTTTTTTTTCACAAAGACAGTAGATGAAGGTGTCCATTGTATGGTTGGACTTAAAAATCAGAAGTCAAAGTAGCTGGTAACTTTAAATTTTCCTCTATGCAATATATATTATTATGTAAAGTTCTGAACAGGATAAATTCAGAAAAGTACTGGACTTTTATCTGGTGTTTCAGGAATGAAATCAGGAAGTTCTCTTATACTACAGTCAACCTTTGGCTCTCTATTCTCAAGTAGTGATGCTCCTCTGTGGGGGCTATGAGCACAGCTAAGCAGTGAGGCCAAGCTAGGAACAGGCATTAGAGATCCCCAGCTGTAGAGGAAATGAATAAGTAAATCCTGGAAAGGCCGGTCCTGGCTTGTTCTACTCCAGCACACCTCTAGCACCTCCTTATTGTGAACTCCCCTGAAAGCTCCATTTTTCCTTGTTAGTCCAAGACATGACATGAATCTCAGCACTCCCCAGCACATGTATTTTCTGATGAGTAGCCTGCAAGGTCAGGAAGGTCAGCCACCCCTATTTCAGTTTATTGCCTATTAACCTCTTCAAGCAATCCCTGAATGCCTTCGTATAGTTATAGCACAAATCCCATATACATTCTGCATATTGTATCAAATAAGTGCCACAGAAACATAACATAAACAGGAAGAATGAGTCTTGTAATCAAAATTAACAAAGTACTCCAGAAACTTTTACTGCCACAAATATACAGCTGTAGTTTATAGAATCAAGTGGATTGCAAAGAAATGTTTAACTCTTTCCAGAGTACCAACAAATAGTTGCTGTTTCTTGTTTCTGAAATTCAGACAAATGGAAATATTATTACAGAATTTCTAATATTTACAATCCAGAAGCATTTCTGATACTCCTCCCCTTGCTCATACAGGCAGTCTTCTTTCATAAAACATTTTCTTTTCTCCATCATATATTTCCATAAAGGACGTGGTAAAATTAGTGTCAGCATAAGAGAGTTTTTTGTTCTCTGTGGATTTATTAGTGTTGTCATGTCCTCCTTCTCAGGATCTCACAAATCAGTGATGGATCACAGTGTCTCCTGCTCAGATATCACAGACTGTCTGCAGTATCCTAATTTTTTCTTTTTATTGCCATTAGCTAATCAATATGTCGCATAAATCTGTGACAACCTAATGTTATTACATGTCATACTGGACTTCATTTGTGAACATTTCAAACCAAGAATTTTTCATTACCTACCCATTTCTTCCCCTTAATTTGCTAATGAGAAGACTTATGCCGGAGTGAATAAATTTTATCCCATTTGCTGCTGAACAAGCTAAAATAAGGCGTGGACCACAGCCAGCAAAGATTTCCTAATGACTTCCCTCTTATTTTTTAATGGGTACTCATATATGCCAAAGGGAAGAGTGTTCTAGCACCAGAAATTCTGTTTGTTAACTAATGGAAAAGATGAATTGCATGCCCTTTGGAAATGCTGTACAGGATAAAATACATGGTTACATGCTTCCCACATAGCTATGAGTACACTCACAGCTCAAGTTAAGCAACTCAACCATTTCTCTGGTAACATGTACATTAATAAATTAAAGAACCAGGAAATATTTCTAGATACAGAAATCCAGTTATTACTAATGCTAGGTTTTTAAATGGCCCCTATTGCTGTCCTAAAAATTTTCCAGGTGCAGCTCAAGAGCTGGGCAGGACTCTTGCCCGTGCTAACTGCCAATTTAAGAGCAAACTTCGTGTTTCAGATGTCAGCAGTTTAAAAGAATTTGGACATGGGCTGCTTTGTGTCAGTTTTAAAAAAGCTCTAACCTCATTTAGCCTGCTTGAGTAGCTTACAGCCTCCAATATCACTCCAGATACATATGTTCATATATATGTTTATATATGTGCAATGATACACATACACACACACATTTCCATATTAAGTTGTAATTGAATTCCTACTTAATCACGACATATTTTTGTAAAGGAGAATAAATATTGGAATATTAAGGTGTGTTCCAATACTAGTGTGCTACTTGGCACACGAAATGGAGGGAAAAGTATCTACCTGTGTCTACATTAAGAGACAATTCAATGCATTTACAATGACGGTGGTAAAACACTGACGCAGGTGGCCCTGAGAGGTGATGGACACCTCAACCCTGAGAATATTCAGGATCAGTTTGGATAGGGCTCTGAGGAGCCTCGTCTAGTGGTAGGTGTCCCCTCCCATGTCAGGGAGTACTGAGGTGTCTTCATGTATACATCTAGACAGCAAGCAACAGAAGGGGGTGCTAGTTCCATGTGCAGTCCAGGGCTGAGCATTCCCAACACATCTGTAGTCCAAAGCTATCCAATTCTCTAATGTATGTGGAAATAAATTATATTTTTTATATATTATATATATAATATAGATATTATATGTATAAAATATATAATTATTATTTATAGAAATAAATTTCATATTATTATAATACTGAGCATTGACAGATATTTTTTGTTATCTGTTTTACTACTGCAGTGCCTTTCTAGCTTCTCTTGCCCAGAGAAAGAGTCCCAAGAGCAGCAACAAGGTGTGCATGAATTATAATGAGAAAGATCTTGCAGATGCAGGCCTCTCAGCTTATGAAGGTACATCTCAAAAGCAATTTTTAAAAAAAATATATATATACATGTATATATTCAAGCATCCCAAGAATTTCCATATTAACTTCAACTTTGGTTAAAAAGTGACTTTATCATAGCTGCTGATGTATTAATTCATTTGCCTTTTCACTTTGAAACAAAATCTAGTGCAAGGTATAAAATTTGAACAATGCTATTATGCATAGGAAAAACTAAACCTAAAATTAGTTTAGTTAAGAGCTATCTTTTCTCTTTGTTTAATATTTTCTTTCCACAGTCTGGGAGCAGATGCTGCTTTTACTCCTTCCTTCCTCATCAAAGCATGGAAAAAGCATCTCCCCAGGCTGAGGAGAAGCTCTGCCCATTTAGTACTGCCTGCCTGAAACTATTAGTTCTCCATATCTTTAGCCAGAGAAGCCTCTATTGAACAGTTTCATTGGAACAATGCTCAGATACACCACGTTAATCCAGGAAACTCTTCTGTCAATTAGCATTAGAGACTATTACCCAATAAATACATACATATATGCATATGTGTGTGTGTGTGTTTGTGTGTATGCATGCACAAAGGTAGCCAACTTTCAAAAGTGCCCAAGGGACACATTTCTAGAGGTGTTCAGGTATCTGAAGAATCAATGTCAGCTGGACAAGTAAGTTGTATTAAAACACTGCCTATGAGAGATAAAGTTTTGAAATGTTTGCAGAAGCCTAAGTTCTTCAAAGCTATAGGTAATGTGAAAAGATAGAGGGGGAGGGAAACAGCCCATAGGGAGAAAAAAGACTTTTTGTACGGAGAAGAGCAGTGCCAACTCTTACTGGTCATGCCTGCATTGCTTCTAGTGAGCAGTCCTCAGAGCAGCTGGGATCACAGCATGCCTCCTGTCCACGTGGCAGCCTGCTCTGAGGTGTCTCCCTGTACACTACATCATCAAACAGGCACACACAGACAGCTTCATGGCCTTTATAGAATTCCTTCAGGCTATACTTCAAGCCATGCTTTCAGATTTATTTTCTGTATGGGCATATCATAGTTTAACCCCTGCTTGCAATTAAATACCCTTCAGCCTCTCACTCAGGCACACTCTCAGATGGGATAGGGAGGAGAACCATGAAAAGATAAAACCCATGGCTTGTGATAAGAACAGTTTAATAATTGAAAGAAAGTAAAATAATCATAATTAAATGTAAGAGAAAGAGAGAGAGGACTAAAAGCCAAGAGAAACAAGAAATGCCCAATACAACTGCTCAGCAGCTGCTGGCTGATGCCCAGCCCATCCCTCAGCAGCAGGCAGTACCTCCTGGCCAGTTTCCCCCAGTTTATATACTGGGCATGATGTTCTGTGGTATGGAACATCCCTTTGGCCAGTTCAGGTCAGCTGTCCTGGTACTGCTCCCTCCCATCTTCTTGTGCACCTGCCAGAGCATGGGAAACTGGAAAGTCCTTGACTTAGGGAAGGCACTGCTGAGCAGCAACTAAAATACCAGTGCAACAACAAAAGAGCCAACAACAGAGAGAAAGCCTACATATTTGTGACTAGATACCTCAGAGTTTGGCATGTATTTGTCTGAAATAGTAAGATCCAACGAGTTGCAAGACTTCATTTCCACTGAATAATTTGGCAAAGAATCATAGTGACAGAAAGGAAGAGAGCAGATAGGGATCTCAGGGTAAACATGTGCAGTAAATAGGGTTACTTTTAGCATGAACCTCTAAGCAAGACCCATTCTGTTGTAGTATCTCATACTCTTCCTCCTATCTCATCCCTGATCCAGGTTATATTGCAAAAAACGTGGCAGAATGACAAGACTTCTGGGATATAGCACAGAAGCCCAACAGGAAGCAAGTCACAGATTATATGATCTAGCTTATGGTGTCATCTCAATGAGTAAGGCCGTTGAGATGCTTTAACCATTGGAGGGTGATTGTTTTTCTTTTGAAACTGGACTATCCATGTAATATCAGGTTTTTTAATATGTTTTCATTATCACTTGAATTTCTACTCTCAAAATACATAGGGATATTAAAGAAATTTGCTGCTGAGGACATGAAGTAAGTCTATCCTTTACAGTTAGTCCACTAGGATTCAAATCTCTAGAATGTCTATAAGCGACATTTGTGGATGACATCAAATACGGTGCAGACAAGGATAATACAACTGATGCCCATGAAAGCATCTGTTCTCAAGAACAATGAGATTTACACAATACTTCTAACTAAGAAAGTTAATTGAATCTTTTCAGGAATAAGTATCAATGGTAGATAAGATCTAAAAATCTTCTTACTTTCTGAAGATTGACAGACATTTCACAGGAAGTTTCCTATCCAATTTAATATTATTTAAAAAAAACCAAAAAATTAATAACTTCTTTGCCAAAATACTTTAAAAACTTTCATAGATGTTATCGCACTGACAAACCATACATAAATTCTATGCTGATTCTCTAATATAGTTAGAAAATTTAAGTACTTTGCAATACTGAAACTGACTTCTCAAAACAACTTTCAAGAGTGGTTTGATCTGTCCAAGAATATATCAAAGAGGTCTCTTTATGAATAAAAGTAATTAATTTGATTCAGTTGTATTTGCCTTTCACTTTCTGCAACTGTTTGTGGTGAATTAGATTCTGATTCTAAGACAAGGGGTTGATAAAAAAAAGCAAATTTTTTTTTGGTGCTAATAATTACACAAGAATCATCTGCCACAGAAGCCCCAAAGTCATGGAGTCAGGAGTTATAACTACACCACCTGGAAAATCAAACAGTACATGTATGCAGTGAACCTTAACCAAGAATTCCATACCCTGTGTTTCTATATAGCGTAACTGCATAACTTCAGATTTTGAAAAACACTATCAAAAAATTACAACTGAACATCAGTCATCATTCATCATGAATGAATAAAACATTCCCTAGTTCAGACCAGAAGTTTTTTGATTGGAGAAGTTCTTGCATTTAGATTTTGCATAGATTCTGGAGTAGCTGCAATTCACATCTTTTGGACTATAACAATTTGCTGCTACATAGAGATCTGGGTACACAGACACTATTCAGGTAGGTGCAAGTTGAGTCAATAAAAATCATCATCTTTGCTCATGACAGTGGAAAATAATGAACAAATAATATCACCTGAACCTTAACAAAATTCATCCTATATTTGCCCCTCCACAGACTGTGCATCACTGATGTTGAATCAGAGACCAACTGACCATATTATTATTGCCTTCATCATAGTCATAGTTAATCATATCACCAAAACCAAAATCAATTTAGAAGTACTGTAACATTGAATGTTTATCACCTAAGAAATCAGAATCACCATTTTCAAGAACAATGGAAACAAAAAAAATCCGGTGACATCCAGACATCTATTCTTATCTAAAAATGAATTTATTTTACTATCTTAGTAATACCTATTTTAAAAAGCCCAACAGCACAAGAGAAATATTTAAGATTATATTGCTTGGTTCCTCGTGTGCACTTAAATTGTTGGAGGTAATTTTTTACAGAATAAGTGCATTAATTAAGGGAAGATTACATTGCAAGAACCTGGTAGCATATGGAAAGACTTAAATTAGACTTCTTTATATCCACAGACTTAACATGTATAAAAGTGAATTCTCACTGAAGCTGTCTAGGCTTCTGGAAAAATCTCAATTTTGTTAGCCTGTCTACTTCTAACTCTACTTCAGTTTAAGTTTATTACAGCATTGCTTTTCCTTTGTCCTCTGAGGCCAAACAAGCTGATCATTATACTGTTGTGAAGAGGAAACCTTTCAGCCATGCACAATAGGCATCAATTCTGATGAACCACACACCTGCCCTGAACTTGGAAAAAAATCCCTTTCCAAAATAACACTTTTATCTGTGTCTTGGATTTAAACTAAACAGTTTGGTGCACTCTGTGGGCCTTGCATAAAACTCACAGAGCAAGAGTATTTATAGGAAGCAGAACCATGTTAAACAAGGAAATCAGGAAAAACCCAAGAAGAATAACATTTCCAAAACATCTGATTTTCCTGAATGCATTATTTGGTCTGATACATTACTTCTGACCAACAAATAGGACAACTTGTATAAATTAGGTCATCATCTAATTTCATGGAAGACTTTGGAATCTAAGTATGGGGAATTCTCAAGGACCCTCTTGCTGATATCATCTGGATAGCAACAGCTGACACGAAATGTGAGGATGAAGAGCATACATGAATGGCCCATGCAAAAATTTCACAATTTGCCAAAAGTCTGATAACAGTGTGAGGCATTTAACAAAGTTTTCATGAGACTAACATCAGCCAAGATTAAACACTGTAATTAGGGGGATATCAAAAGACTTTTAAGAAAAAGGAATGAGCTTGAAGAGAAGGATGAGGTTTCAACAGCGATTGAGGGAAAGACCTTGGTAACAAAACAGCCATTCAGAGTGGGTTTGACAAAACTAGAAGTCATCTTACCACTATTGTGACTTTTGCCTAGACCTGATGAAGCAGCTTCACTGCCAGAGGAGTAGCCTGCACTACTCAGCAGGCTGATAGAGACTCTCACCTCAAGTAGAACTATGCAACCTTGTAGAGGGAGATCAGCACTGTGTGGTCAGCAGGCTGTGGAAGGTTACATGGATGCAGATGGAGCTGCAGCACATGCACCTCTCCCAGAAAGGGTGCTGAAACGAAGGTACCTGCCTGTTCAAGAATGTTGGTGAGCTTGTGATCCACAAATCCTGTGACAATGGCATTAGGACATTGGAAAATTACTATTTCTGAGGATTAAAGAAGCATGTTGAGAAATTTGTAGAAATTTTATGAGTATCTAGAGATAGGGTTCTGTTGTATTTCTGATAATGACCTTGAATGTGTCAGACTACTTGATAATTATGTGTCATTACTATATCAATAAACAACTATCATTTGACTTCAACAAGAATTGAACAGTGACAATATGCACAACAGTATTTATGATACCTATACTCTCTCCCTTCTGGAAAGTCAAAAAGCTTAAAGACAATAGAGAGCTCCTTGGATTCCTTTTGAAACTAGGAAGCTTTTCTTCCCCACTCCTCTTTTGCTGTATGCAGTTAACTCTGAAATGGAAGTGGTCCCACAATTAAACAAATGCTTCTCCCTTGACAAAGAGTTTACTTCATACCTCTCTCCTTTACAAATTTTTCTGAAATTTGAGATTTTCAGGAGCTCTATCCCACTACCTAACCATTTTGCTGGACTGATTTTTTCTTTCAGTCAATTTCCTAGAAAGAACCCCAGTGAAACCCGCCCATTTAGGCACTACCTATGGGCTTGATAGAGCTACAAACAGGTAGAATTATAACACTGAGGAGTCTATAGTTACTCTTCCAAACAGCAACTACACTTAATTACACAGCACAAGCCAGAATTTAGGCATGGCACATCTTTCTTAAAATCACCACAGAATATATATAGGCTAATTAGCCCCCAAGTTATTCAATTCTAAACTTGTACAGTAAAAACAAAAAGTTTCATGTTAATTAGCAGTTTCTTTATAAAGCCCAAACCAATATTTTCTTACACTTAATTTAATAAGAATATTGTTTATCAGCAAGTCTATCAGAATAGCACAGCCTTGTGGGTAATTACCTTATCAGTTTACTAAAATAACATCCATCAATTCCTTTCAGTGTGTTTTACCCAGTTAAAAAGGGTTAAGACAGAAATCTAATCTAATCTGTATTTTGCCCCATCAATTTAGGACAATGATTCTGCTATAATTATCTTTACTAGTTTCCATGTCTATCACATGCTATCTCAGTCATCACTTTAGATCAGCATTATTCAGTCTTGCATAATATTTGCAGAAAGTTTTATAATTAAGAGATTCTTAATCTTAGCTTAATTTTTTTTTTTTTAGGTAGAACAATTGTGACTGCCATTGGACAGAATTTCAGGCCCAGGAAATAAAATGGTAGAACATTACATTTCTGGTATTTTTATTGAAAGATTGAATGGCCTTGATCATTCACACTAGGAATGTAGGAGGAAATTTCTATTCCTCATATTCATTATTAAAAAATGGGCCTATTTAGACCATGCCAAGAATTCCCCAGCTGCATGCCTACCACCTGTGTAGTAAGATTTTCTGGTAGGCCAAGAATTTTTGAGTACATATATTCAGAACTAGTTTTTAATCTAAATATAAAGATGGATATGTTGATAAGAAATAACAGATTTTGAAAAAGAAATATTTATTCTTACAGAAAAGGTAATGTGAAGCACAAAATGAAGTACTAGCAAACATTTAAGGCAACATCTACTTAGTGATCCGGAGCTATTGGTCCTTAGTATAGAAACCTTCGGTAAAAGAAAGATTCTTGTTCTGCTCAGTAGACAAACCATTCTAGGGAATTGTCAATATCAATACTGGAAAAGAACTTCAAGAATGGACAGTTTTATAGCTGAAATAAAACTCACAACCTTTTTATTTCCCAAGATTTCAGCCAGCTTCCCATTGCAATCTACAGAAAGACCTTATGGGTGTTTTGTTGCTTGATGGAATAATTAAAAGCTTTTGTTACAGAAATCTTCACAGGAGTGAGACATATTTTAGTTCTGATGATGTGATAGAGCTATAAAGCACTTGTTTGCAGTTTAAAAAAATCTCTCAGCTACATATAACCAATAAACAGAAGTTCCTATATTTTTAAGCATGCAAAATGGGTGGGCTTTTATCTTTATAGACTTCAAGTCAACGGGCTCATTAAAGCAAACCAGATGTTAAAAATAAATTAAACATGTGATTAAAAATAAAACAGAAAAAAAACCTAAAAGCCACAAAACCTTTCCCACTCTTCTGGGAAGGAAGGAAAAATTCAAAGACAAACAAACCTAATCAATTATCCTTTCTCATCATCAGTGTAAATAATACTTTATAGACCAACACATTACAAAGCAGATGAAAGATGAAGGATCTAACTCAATCTATATTAGGTAAATACATTTAGATAGGGATTGCAAAACTCTGAATTTGAGACCACAGTTAAGTAGTTTTTGAGCATTCAATGTCAATAAATCCACATGGAACAGCCTCAGAAAACTTAAAGCCACATAACTTCTCTATATGCAGTGTATAACCAAGGTGTCTGGAAGACAAAGTCAGAGATGTTTACGCAAACATCCAATATAACCATTAGTTTTCCACATTTTGAAGCAAGGAGTTAATAAAATGTCACTAACTCGTAGTACAAGCCCTTGGTTTTGATAGCACTGCTGTAACTGTGCACATGTTGGGAATGGGGAGAATACCAGGTACACAGACTACCATGCACAGTTTTATGTATCTGTTATAAATTAATTGGAATGAAGACAAACAGTAACCAGACTACTTAAAGTGTTGGAAATAACAGCTTCTGTAAGTGAAGTCAGTGGAGAATGGAAAAAAAACCCAAACCTGTTTACTTTTGACAGTATTCATAACATTATAAATGACTAGAGATAGTGATTCTCAAGTAGATATGAAATACTAACAAGAACTTACAAGTTCTCACAGATACCAATTATGTTAAATGGATCCTTATCCTAAAGGACACCTAACATTCCCTACAGAAAAGGGAAGAAAGCCCATTGCTATACTTAGTGAATTCTCAAAGGGTACTGGAGCACCTCTCTGCTGAAGACAAGGTGAAGAAGTTGGGGCTGTTCAGCCAGGAGAAGAGGTTACATGGAGATCTCATAACAATCTTCCAGTATCTGAAGGGGGCCTGCAGGGAAGTCAGAAAGAAGGACTCTTCATCAGGAACTGTAGAAATGGGACAAGGGGAAAAGGCTTCAAGCTCAATGAGGGGGGATTTAGATTTGATATATAGAAGAAATTCTTTATTTTGAGGCTGGTGAGGCACCGCAAAAAGTTGTCCAGAGAAGCTGTGGGTACTTCATCCCTGCAAGTGTTCAGTCAGGTTGGATGAGGATTTGGGCAGCCTAGTCTAGTGGGATGTGCTCCTGCCCATAGCAGGGGAATTGTAGTTAGATGATGTTTAGGATCCTTTCCAGCCCAAAAAGCACGCTATGATTCTAAATCCAGACTGAGGTAACGTATATCTGGATTTCAGTTCCATCCCTTTTGAGGGACAAATGATGCCAGCAATGCTTTTCTCTGGAGCCAGTCACAAAATCCCAAAGGAAAGCATTATCTTCCTGTGTCACATATTTTGGGTCTGCAATAGATTTATGACTCTTGACTTACTGAATTTTAAAACGAATTTTGGCTGTTTCTCTCTAATATTCCAGGGAATTAAAATTCATATTTATGATGCAAACTTATAGCTTCATAATACTTTTATTAATATTTCCACACTCTGAAGTTTTCAGGTTGAAGGGGGAATTAATTCTAAGTATTTATTTACACTGCTGAAGCTACTATCATCTACTTGTTTATATAGTACCAATTTTTATATATGACAACCTCCCAATGAATCAGCCATGCTAAATCTAGAACCCACTGAAAATATTTCAGATTAATTTATGGTCAGTTTGCTAGAATCTGATGCACAGTCAAATCAGCAACTTAAATGTTCTGTAGGTTTATGGTCTATGCTCAGTGATGAGCGTGCATTGAAATATTTACTGGAGAATCAGATGGTGCTTATAGATAACCACCAAATGGATATAAGGAAACCACAGTGAGGTTGCACTACCTACAATGGAAAATTAAAGGATGGTAGAAAATAGTAATGTGTGAAGTAGCAAATGGTGGAACAAATGAGGAGGGCAGCAAGGTGTTGAAAATTAATTAATGATTTAAGTATCTTGAAGAGGAACACTACTGTATAATTAGTAAGTACCATCATTAATCAATTTAAGTTTCTTTTTTTTTCAAATAGTCTGTTAAACTGAAAGATTCCGCCACATGTTGTGGAAGGATGTGTTACCTTCAGCATTTCTTTGAACTGAAGGGCTTGACAACTTACTGACTATTAGGGACATGAAGTTCAAACGCAGAAGCTCTGTAATAGCTCTTATGTTCAAACATAAGAAAGCCGCAGCAAAGCTGTTTTGAAAAACAAGGCAGTCTAGTGAGAGATCAGCAGATTTTGTGCCCACAAAAATCCTAGTAAAAAAAGAGCCTTTAAGTATATCAGTACAAGTCAAATATATCAGTGGATCATATATAAGTACAGCAATTAAGTAGTGTCATGGGAAATGTGAAAAGACCTAGAGACTACAGAGTGAGAGCAGTGAAGGTTTTGACCATGTGAATGTTTCTACCTACAATTTAGAATGCATCAAGGGGATGGTACTGCAAACAATCCATGTTTCAAAGTTACAATCATAGATCATCTGTTGATCTGTTAAGGCCTGACTTGTTACTTATTCTGTTACTTTCCTGTAGTTGTCATCAGATATCACCATATTACACATTTTCTGAAAGGTTACTCTTCTCTGTACTTAGAGAAATTAGAGTAACGAGAGAAGCAGCCACGAGCTGGTGTCAATTAAATGTGTATCTCTGCAAGAGAGTCTAGGATTATTTACCACACCAAAGACATAATTCCCAATTGGAAGTAAATCAATGCTCTCACATGCAATCAGTTTTTCAGCTAGAAAAAATTACTATTTTCAAACACTACTTAATTTTTTCTTTCATATTTGAAAGAGATAACCCACCAACATGGAATTTCTGTTTCAATGACTGCCGCAGTATGTGTTCTGCTGTCACTGATAGCAACACTGCCCTATTTGCTAAAACATGAATCAGAAAATTTACCTCATGCCCAGCAGTTCCTTTCCTCTTTTATTCATTTATTTATTTATTTATTGGGTTTTGCCTTTTAACACAATTCTGAACCACTGAATACTGACACCATTGTTTGAGTGAGCTTAAGGTATGATACTCTATGCCTTAGTTACCAGATATTTCTAAATCCAGGTCAACAGACATGCTTACACTCAATCCAAAAGGCTAAATCCCTCTCTCTTCAACCAAGATATTTGAACAAGCAAGCGACAAAGAAGGATTATCTTGGCAAGTGTACATAAAGCTTATTGTTTAACCTGATGTAGTAGAAAAAAACTACCTAAAATCTCTGTAACTTACCAACCTCCTTTTAAAAACAATAATATAGATAAATGAACACCTAAAAAAAATCAACTCAGCTCTACAACTCTCATACTGAAGTAGAAAAGAATTCCACACATCAGCCTGAGCTTTGTCTCTCAAAGAGCTTGGATTTCAGACACTTTTTACCACAAAATAATCTTTTCTTCTTGATGTAAACAGGGACAAAAAGGGCATAAAAATGTTAGAAAATTTGATTTCAAGTCGATATATATATATAATTGTTTGGCTAGACCTTGTATATCTCTTTTTCATGACAAAAAGGATAGTCAGTAGAATCAGACACTGGGATTAAATGACAATGCCATATTCTTACAAGGAAAAAAGATTTGCTATCATATTTCAACGTTTGCTGTCTAAAATTTGCTATCCTTCTCTGGTATGAAAGATATTCTGTATGTTCTGTCAGCTATGAGCATAATTCAAGAGTGGCTAAGGTCCTTACCATAGGTACTCTAAACTGAAGAGTTATTTATTCAGAACCAAAACAAGTGGAAAAGAAAGATAAGATGATTTAAGTTTCATTGACTTCCCATCCATTTATGGATGGTCCTTAGTACTACAGCTAGCTTGATTTTAAAGGTGTTAGTCATGCTGTTCAGTGTTGGTCCTTTTTAAACTACAGGATAGAGAAGGAGGTATATTTTTAATCATATCTATAAAATTGTACAACTCTTAGCGGGGCTTCTTAACAATTCTTTTCAAATTCTCATTCCACAGTCATCATAAAGCTCATTTGCAAACATAAGCAATTTCTCTTTGATGGTGTTTTTACCCTTTGATTAACTGTAATTTAAAGCATCTCAAGCCAAAATTGAAGTTTCTGCATAAATAACTCATTCAGTATCCATTTATAAACTGTGAGGAATTTGAGTGATTTCTCACATACTATCAGAGAAATCATTCAAACTAAGTCCTAGTGTAAGTTTTTAACTCAACATATCTTCCTGCTGAAAAGATACCAGAACATACCAGAACAATTCAAGTAACATACTTGAATTAAAACATAAAGGAGATCAAGAAAGAGAATTTCTCTATCAATAACAGAAAAAAACTCTACTGGGTCACATGGAAGGTCCATTTAGGCTAAGATTCTGTCTCCAATAGCATCCAATAGGGTATTTCTTTCTAGCTTCCTAAAAGGGAGAACTCTAGGGTTCTAAAAGGGACAAGTGACACACAGATCTGAGGAGAAATTTTTTTTTTTAATGTATGTTGTAACAGACAAGTAAGTGTGGTGGTTTAATCCCAGCCAATAGACAAATATGCAGACAGCTGCTTGCTCACTCACTCTCCTTTAGGATGAAGTGAAAATAGGAAAAAGATTATAAAAGTCCATTGAGTTTGTTCAGCCCATAGATGGGGTTCCCTCTATTACAAAAGATCAGAGTAGAATACAAGGCTTGTGTTGTTGAGAAGCAAAGACAGCTCAGGCTGTTACCAGCTCACTGGCCCAATTCCTTCTGAGGCTGGTCCTCCATTCACTTGGGTTGTTCCTGCTATATCATTTCCTATAACATACAACTCGAGCCATGGGTTGCAACATGTATAAATGTTAAGGTTAATTGTATATCCATTGCAATCTGCACCCCTTTTCCCTTTAGACCGGGTAATAGAGTTACCGTTGCAACAACATCCACACATTGCACTTGTGCCAGCATGAATCCTCCATGGCTTGCAGTTCCTCTGAGGGTGTGCCTGCTCCAGCATGGGTTTATTCATGAGCCATAATCCCTTCAGGGGTTTTTGCTCTAGTTCGCAACTGAGTCCATTCATGTCTGGTATAGCAGTACAGGAATGGAAGCATTGCCGGGGTCATATACCAGCCCAGGCACATGGGAACATGTTACCAAAATGTTACTAGGCATGGTAAAGTAAAATGATAAGCAGCACATCAAACAGCAAAAAACCAAAACCAGTCTTCAGCAAGCCACAGGCTCCAACATAAAGTAAATGAGCCTCATGGCAAGCATGAGAGCCTGCCAATAAACAGCTAAGCAGTTATAACAGCTATAAATCCAAACTACAATCAAATCTGATGTTATCCTGAACCTCTTAAGCCCCGTTGTGCAACAAAAAATCCTGTGGTGGGTAGGGCAAATACCTGCACATCCAGCCAGTCACTTCCTTATCCCCTGGAAAGAGAAGAAAACAGAACGGAGACAAGAATATTCACGGATTAAAACAGACAGCTTAATAGGGGAAGAAAAATTGCATGTGGAAGCAGAATAGTTTCACTGTTTCCCATGGGCTAGAAGATGTATAGCCACCTCCTGCAAAGCAGAGCCTTAGCACACACAGTGATTACTTGGGAAGACACAATCCAAACCCACAAATGTTCCTAATCCCTCCTCCTTTCATTTTATTGCTCTCATTGCTGACTGTGATATTATATGGCATAAAATATCCCTTTGGTTTTTCGGGGTCAGCTCTCCTGCCAGCTTCCTGCCCAGGTCCAGCCTAGTCCCTGGCAGGGGAAAGTGAGAGAGGAGAGTCAGAAAAAGGGAAACCCTTGATGCTGGGTGAGGACTACTCAGTGATAGCCAAAACATGAGTGTGTTGGCAACAGTGTTTCAGTTGCAAATTCAAAACAACTCTACACAGCCTGCTATTAAAAAAAAAAAAATTACATATACATATATATATATATATATAAACCACAACCCCCCACCCAAAACCAAACAGAAATAAATCCTCTATCTCAAAAAGACACAGTAGAGTAGGGATGAAACATGCTATTTATCTGGTGAATTTCCTTAACTTTCAGTAGCCTATATCTTAGGAGCTTCCTGAAAATTCACCAAATGAAAGCCTTTTAATCTCTTTTGAATATGAGTACAGTACTGACATACACATTCTGTAGGAAAGACAGTCATCAAATAAAGAAATCATAGTATGATTAGGGTTGGAAGGGCCTTTAAAGATCATCTAGTCCAACTTTCCTGCCATAAGCAGGGACATCTTCAACTAGATCAGGGTGCTCAGAGCTCGATCCAACTGGACTATGAGTATTTCCAGGGATGGAGCATTCACCACTTTCCTAGGTGACCTGTGCCCATGTTTCACCATCCTCATTGCAAAAAAACGTCTTCCTTTTATCTATTCAAATTCAACTTGTTTTTCATTTAAAACCATTGTCCCTTGTCCTAATGCAATAGACTCTGATAGAAAGTCTGTCTCATCTTTCCTAGAACCCCTTCCAGTTCCAACAGGCAGCAATGACATCCCCCTGGAGCCTTCTTCAGGCTGAACAATCCCAACTCTCTCAGCTTTTATGAGATCAGCCATCTGATCATCTTCATGGCCCTCCTCTGGACTTGCTCCAACAGGTCCATGTCCTTCCCATGCTGGGGACCCCAGAGCTGGATGCAGTGTTCCAGGTGGGGTCTCACCAGAGCAGAGGGGCAGAATCCTTTCCCTCGCCTGCTGCCCACACACATTTGGCTCTCTGGGCTGTGAGTGCACATGGCTGGGTCATGTCCAGCCTCTCACCCACCAGCACCCCCAAGTCCTTCTCAGCAAATCTATTCATCCCCCAGCCTGTGTTGGTACTGGGGGTTGCCCTGACCCAGGTGCAGCACCTTGCACTTGGTCTTATTAAACCTCATGCGATTCCCATGGTCCCACTCCACAACTTGTCCATGCACTTCTGGATGGCATCCCATCTATCAGGAGTTTGAACAGCACCACTAAGCTGTCATGATGTCATTTGCAAACTTGCTGGAGGTGCGCTTGCTCCCTTTTTCTATGTCATTGTTTAAGTCATTAAACAGTACAGTTCCCAATATGGACATCTGAGGGACACCACTTGTCACTGATGTTTATAAGGATACTGAGCCATCAACCACTACCCTCTGGGGACCCAACTCAATTCAACCAACTCCTCATCCACTAAAGAGTCCACTCATTAAATCATTTCTCCAATCTAGAGAGAAGGATGTCGTGGGGAACCACGTCAAAGGCCTTACATAAACCCAGATAGGTGACATTCACAGCCCTTCCTTTGTGCATTGGTGTAATCATTCCATCCCAATCATCTGAACATCCTGAAGGCTGTTTTGATCACCCAAAACCTATGCATTGCAACTTCATCATTACCTCTGCGGCAGACTAGTAATGGGCAGTAGCCCAAGGGTCTTACCAGGAAGTCTCCTGGTGATGTCCTTAACCTTGGCCCCAGGTTCACAAAGCATACTGCACTCCATTCCCACTTACAGGCAATTGCCTGCAACTACATCCTGTCTTTTTTTCATTGTGGAAGTGTTTGCGATATGAAATGTAGGTCTTTCAGACACTGGTAATGCCTCCAGTGGACCTGGGTCTTCATCCACCCTCATCATCCATTGACTGGCCTTCCACATCCAGAGCCTCTTACCTATTGTCTCCATTCACTCTTTTTTTGACCTTCTGCCCTACTGCCTTCTCTCTGTTGGGGGGAGAATAGAGAATCCAACTGATCTGATTTTGTTTCATGGTGGTTTCTCCTGTCTCAGGGAGTTAGAGTGTTGCTGTCGTACAAGTGAAAAACGTGCTTCATCGCTGTTGGAAAGGTTCTGTCTGGGGAATTTCACAGGCAAGGGGAAGGGAAAAGGGAAAGTGAAGGAAAAAGGGAAGGGGAAAGGAAAAGGACTACATGAGTTTTGGTACTCCTCAAAAAATCAATACAAAGATTGCATCTTATCACTACCACATAGTAAGATCCGCATCCACAGCAATCTCAATGAAAAAAAGAATCACAGAAAACTATCAAATAATTTTGTAAAAGTAACTTTGAATATTCCATGTTGGATATTGATGCAGTAACACATCACATGCAAGTATGATTTTACATATTTTTCACCATGTACAGATGTAATGACTCTGATACATATTCTTCTTCTCCTCCTTTACAACAACTTCCACTTCAGTTCTACTTTTTTGCGTTGCAAGAAAAAGGAAGATTGCATTAAGCTGTCAAACAAAAAAAAAGGGAAATTACCCATTTATATCAGGTGGTTTGTTTAACAGTACTTGCCACATCACTGCATACGTTCTGCAGAATATAAGAAAATAATCAAGTTACATTTTCTTTTTTGATACAAGTACACAGATTTGAAAAAAAAAATAGTTGGAAACCAGAGAAACCTTCTTTTGTCCAAGCTTAGACTGAGGTTTGTATTTTAATTCTTCGAAAGCTCTAGCTTTCCTTGACATTCCCAAATCCCTTCAGCCAGCAACTTGTCATTCTGTATTATTGACATGGGATTCTTATGAGAATATCCACTTATTTATCAGAGATAATACTATCCATCTTGCAATATCTTCTTTTAAAACCAAAAAATAACTAAGTCTTCTACCACACAGAGCTATAACACCTAGGATGAAAATATTAAGTCTACACTTGGTTGTTCTATCTTCTGCAAGTATTTTTCAAGAAATATTTTGCTCTTACCTCAGTCAGGGATCAGCTACAGGAATTTTGGGTATCAACATGCCCATGTTTTCCAGCTAACCCTAGTGATTCAAGTAACACCGTATCTCTAGTTACTTATGTAACTACAACATAAGCAATAAAATGTAAGAATTTCTTCTTGTGCAAGGTGAACCCAAGGCTGACATGGGAACAATGAATATTACAGGCTTTTTGCCCCTGTTGGGTTCCCTTGATCCCCCTAAACAATGGAAGAGAAAAGATTAACCAAATCAAACTACAACACCCAGACCACTGCTCCAGCAGTCTAAATGGCTCACAACATATACTTGCACTCTAAGCAAGGTTAAAAACCCTTTTTTTCTTCTAAACAAATGGTGTTCACCATTGAGGACGGCTTACTATTCAGAATAATTCATTTCAGACAATTTATTTTAGATCTTATGTTCCTCCATTATACATTTTACATGTTTCCAACAGATAGTAGAGACCAGCTCCACAACCCATATGGTTCTGCCTCCTCACTTCTGGGAATTCAGCTGTCTCTCATTGAAGGTAATCATGCTTTAATTAAGAAACCCTTAGCTTAGGCAGCTGTTTGGTGAGCTTGACTGATATGGACTCAGCCTCACCAATACCTGACTTACCCACAGAACAGGAAAAACTACTTGGACAGAGGCACACAGCCTAGGGCTTTCTCAAAATAAACCAGAGTTTTGCAATAGAGACAGTGGTTCATGCTCTATACTTCACTTATCAGTGTAGCTTCATATTGAAGCTGTAAATAGTGTGGGGGGCTGGGGACACAGGGGACACACACTGAAATAAATGATCATATAAAAACAAATTATACATTAAGTTTAGATTTTCAGCATTCCAGTTAAAGCTGTCTTGCAAAGACTTTTAAAATGCTAGAATTGCTTTACCTTTTTGCACACACTAAAAGAAAAATCCACAAGACCAAATAAGGAAGAGTCATTTTTCTGCAGAGTTAAGTGACCAAACAGGAAGTTCTCTTCTCCAAGTGTGAAAATTTACTTACTGATGGTACATAGGCAAAGGATTAATTTCCATAGCTCAAATATACATGCACATCTTGTGGAAATTTCCTGAATCATGAATGGAAAAGTCCTTGAACCTGTGGTTCCAAGATTACCACTGAAAAAAGGAATAGCAAACATCTGATGTCAATATTTCACAGAATCATAGAATGGTTTGGGTTGGAAGGACCTTAAAGTTTATGTACTTCTAACGCATCTTCCATGGGCAGAGACACCTTCCACTAGACCAGGTGGCCCAAAATTCCATCCAGTCTGGCCTTGAACACATCCAGGTCACCCACAAATTCTCTTGACAACCTGAACTAATGCCTCAGCACCACATTATTAAAAACTCCTTTATCTGATCTAAGTCAAGTCACTTTCTGTTTGAAGCCATTCTCCCTTGTCCTATCATTACAAGCCCTTGTAAAAAAGTTCATCTCCAGGTCTCTTGTAGCCCCCCCTTTAAATACCAAAAGGCTGCTATAATATCAACCTGGAGCCATTTGTTCTCCTGACTGAACAGTCACAGCTCTTTCTGCCCGTTTTCATAGGAGAGGTACTCCAGCTGTCTGATCATCTTCATGGCCCTCCTCTGAACTTGCTCCAATGTCCTTCCTATGCTGGGAACCCCAGAACTGGATGAAGCACTGCACGTGGGGTCTCACCATGGCAGAGCAGAGGAATAGAATCCCCTTCCTTGCCCTAATGGCCACACTGCTTCGGATACAACCCAGGATATGACTGATTTTCTGGGATGCCAGCTCATGTCCAACCTGTCATCCACCAGCACCCCCATGTCATTTTCATCAGGACTGCTCTAAATTTATTCTCTGCCCAGTCTGTATTTGTGCTTGGGATTTTCCTGACAGGACGTTACACTTAACCTCGTCAATCTTCATGAGGTTCACGAGCCCATCTCTCAAACCTGTCTCAGTCCCTCTGGATAGCATCCTTTCTCTCCAGTGTATCAACCACACCACACAGCTTGGTGTTGTTGGGGTGCACTCCACCCCACTGTACATGTTGCCAACAAAGCTGTTAAAAAGCACTGGTCCAATACCAACCCCTAAGGACACCACTCATCACTGCTCTCCATTTGGACATTGAGCCACTGACTGCAATTCTTTGAGCATGGCCATCCAGTCAATTCCTTAGCCACTGAGCAGTACATTTCCTGCTAGTTAAAAAGGGATGAAGCAAATCAAAAGTGTAGATTTCTAGCCATTTTTGGCAGACAGCTACATCTTACAGACTCTGGAGAGTACTCTGGAGATAGTGTAATAGCCATGATTTGTCATGTTTCTCCCGATAACTTCTCTAACTGATAGTCATTTGCTTGTTAGGAAAAAACCCTCCCAGGTATTCTTAGTCTCTTACTTACCAGGTTTTGAGGGGATAAGCCAAGTGAATTTAACAATCCTTTAGACATTATCTAATAGATCCTACTGAGTCCAGCAGTAAAAAACAGTTGCCCAAATACCTGTCACATCCCTCTTTCCCTAGGTGCAATCAGTTGTTTCAAGTCTGGATTGAATTCTAGGTTTGGAGTTTAAGCTCTTAGACTGCCTATGTATGGAACTCATTTGAAAGACAACCCTTCTGCCTTGCCATACTTGAGGAATCTGATGGAGGTTCACTCATCTGCTAGGACAGCCAATTCTACTCTGTGGGTTTAATTATTTTGGAGTACTGGTAATATAAAGGTTAAGCTTGCTCTTGTAGGCTAATTTAGATTAGCATCACTATGCCCTATAGTAACTGTTCCACTATCATCTTGTGAAGACTCTGTAACAAAGTCACATGGATATTTGCCTTCCTAAAACAACTTTCATAATCAATTCCTAAAATACACTGCCAATTGGTATTTTTTTATTTTTACAGGAATTAAGATCTCTCCATTTACAAAAACTATACTTGCCAATAATTCACATTTCAATTGTAACACAAGAGAAAGCAACATTTACATCAATTAAAAACAAGTGGTTCAGTCATTTTAATATATATGTTTAAACTTAATTAGCCTATTCATTCAACCTGATTATGTCTTTTTAAATGCCTGCTTTTTTTATTTGCTAAACATAAGCTTTTAAACACAAAATATACTAAGCAGCATTTCATCTGAATCCTATCAAACAAAGTTACTGAGGCATGAGTTCTATATAACCAGTGGAGCAGAAGCCCATGCTATTACATGGATAAATGCTTCAG
This sequence comes from Aphelocoma coerulescens, assembly GCF_041296385.1. Classification (NCBI taxonomy): domain Eukaryota; kingdom Metazoa; phylum Chordata; class Aves; order Passeriformes; family Corvidae; genus Aphelocoma; species Aphelocoma coerulescens. The sequence continues at coordinate 37,123,999 of NW_027184085.1, forward strand.
AGTTACTGAAGCAACACAAAAACAATCATAGAAACATGGCTTTTGAAACCTCATAAGCAACTCATTTTGGGAAAAAGTGTGTGTGTGTATATATATAGAAATATATTAAGAGGCGCACACACACGCATATATTTTTATATATATATATATATATATATATGCCATTTGACATCAAATCTCCACAAGGGATACACGTAGATTTGCTTCAAAATAATGTTCAAAATAATATCTCACTCAACTCCTCCCAAAAACAACAGAGAACAAGCCAGAAATTAAAGCCTTCTATGAGCCATGTAAAAAAATAAATTTTTTTTTTAAAAATTCCTTTTTTCTTATGGCTTAAGTTCAGGCAAAGGAAAAGTAATAATTCACAGCCCATTTTGTCTCTGGAAACATCATCACCTCACAGTAGCTTCAGCATCCACCGTTTTACAAACTCCTCGGGGGGTCCAAGGGATCTCTAACACAACTTCTACTCAGCTACCATCTAATTTGGGATTAGACCCTACCTTCAAGTCAAGCTTATGCCCAAGCTTGTATGATGTTTTGGCACTTGCTTCCCAGGGTGACTGGAGAGGTCTATCAAGTACTTAAGCCTGAATGCCCCAGCTCCCAGCTCTCAGCAGCTGCAGCCACCATGTCCTTCAGAGAGGTAAGTGATGTCAGGTCTGGGGCTCTTCCAGATCACGGACATGAAATTATCTTGAAATTCTCTGTTGTAAAAAAAAAACCCAAAACTTATGTAAACCAATGTGAGCATATACAAAACTGTACAGCAGAGTCCCACAGAAGGGCTGAGCCCTGCTCCCCACATGGTGTACAGGAACTCAGGCAGCATCAACAACCAGCGTACAGCAAGGCCACATGCCATAACAGGCTGGCTGAGCATAAAACTTTATCCTTCTTTATGCAATTCACATAGCACTGCAGAAGAGCATGCTTAGAGTCTACAGCCCTGATATCCTCTCAAAAATAGGTGCTGTTGGATGCTGTCCATATAAAGAGCACTCTCTTGAGGTCTCCACTCACCCACTTTGTGGTTTCAGTTCCCATCCCTCCCCAGGCCTCTGAACCTATTCCCTTTCATTAATTATGAAATTATTTCATTCACTACATTAATTTCTTCTCCATCCTCACCACAGCCTCACTAGCCTGCAACAGAGCAATGTTTGCTCTCTCTTCCCCCACACAAAGGGCCTCTACACACAATATGGGAGGGGGTTGGCTCAAAAAAATACACCCTGGGGCTTATCTCCAGCAGTAGGTATCAGCAGCCACCACCTCATCACACCACTCAGGCCAGGGGACAACATTTTATACTAGCTGGGGGCATAGCCCTGCTGCTCCACCCTCCCACTCCCACCCAGCAGCCCCTCTGCTGAAGGGGAACTTTGAGTCAGTCCCCAGAGCCAAGGTCCTGCTTCACCCTCACTCTCCAGCTCCCAGGATGCTCCCAGATCCTCAGCAATCCTCCACCAGTGCTGGCCAGCACCTTGCAGGGTTGGGACCTTATAGGTGCCCAGAAAGGTGATTGGGGCACCTTTTGTTTACAGAATATGGAAATTTTTAATTCAAGGATACTATGATTCCATGGGACATCAAGCTCTCCACAGCCACAGGCTGTATGCCTAGAGCTCACTGTCAGGGGCTGTGGGAGCACTGGTGGGCTAGTTCTCACCTCAGCCCACGGCCTCCACAGTAAAGGCAAAAGCTACTGTAGCATCAGGTCAGTGTATTTGTTCCAGGGTCAGAGGTTCACCACTTAATGAGTAATGTTTCCTATGTTTGCAAGTGTTTTCCATTGCACACAGTAAGGCTAGCGTGGAGCTTATTTGTTTCCAACTGCAAACATTTGTTCATTACCCTAGGCTGATCAGCAGGGTAAAGAACAAACATTTCTGCATTGATGAAATGGAGCAATGAATAAATAAATACCTTGGGACTAGCCAGTCTTAACATTTACAGTTGTTTGAGTTGAATTGAGTTAATTGTCAATTAATGCATGCCCCTACACTACCAAAAACTCTAATCAGGATAGTCTCTAAGTGAAAGTCTTCTACATCTTACCTTTCTATTATTTGCTTACTCAAAATTAACATAGTCAGGCTAGCAAGATACACATACAAAGAGACTCTTACAAGAAGTAATCTCTCAAGCCCACAAAATAGTCTAGGACACAAAATGCAGCACACATTCCTCACTGTGAAATGTCAGTTAGAGGTGGTAGAATGTGGCTTTTTCCCTCCACGCAAAGCTATAATGAAATTCTTGTCATTACAGAAAATTGCCCCAAGCAATGTTTTTTTTTCATTATAATAGTAACCTAAAAGACAAATGAAAGAAATCAAATAATGAAATTCATCCAAGCATTTTGGCAAGGCAGCAGCTGGCGCTCATAGTCACCGAAGTATCTGCTGCACCACATACTCCAATAAGAGAACAGCCGAACCAATCTATAGCAAAACCCCAATGTGTTGGGGGTGGGAAGGAGGGTGGGAAGGTGGTGTAAGATTCTTGAATGTGAAGTTTTAGCCTTGGGGCAGTTTTTGCAAGCAAGTAATACTCAGAAAGGCTGTTCTACTGAAAACAGAACTGAATTTAACTAACATAGGGCGAATGTTCTGCTATACAAACCCACGTTTGGACTGTATGTGTTTCTGCAGTGGGGGCTTTGCCTGTTAGCTTTTGCAACAGGAGCCAAAACTAAGGGGTAAAATAGTTTTATGTTGGACATTGCTGCCCTCTAGTGACGACATAGGACATGCAATGGGGAAGAGAGCTGTTGCTGCAAAAGGCCTCTTTGCTCTCAAGGTAAGTGATCAGCTGGGTATCACTGAACTGTGACAGAATTTTATGAGACTGAAATCTTAATTAACCTTAGCCTTAAAATATCATTTGGGTAAACAAGGTATTTGAATGTAAATAAATACATACTTCTGCAAATGGAAGGTGTAGTGCAATGCAATTTCCATCAGCAATACTTTAATGTTGCAATAAAATTGTGCATGACAAGCATTTCAGAAAAGCTGAAAGCAATAAAACTATAATACATAACAATTAGTTAAATAAAAAATTGGTCTAATTTAGCTATGAAACCTTATGAATGTGACAGTGTTTACACTACTGTGGACTTTCACAATAAACAATGTCAGACATTTCAACAATAAGAAGTGTAAATCATAATTGTGCATCATTGCCTTCATTCCACAAATTGCATATTTGCAAGATTGCCCAAAATTTCAATGGGAATAAATGACTGCTTTAATGATTGCTAAAAGCTGAACTTTATTTTTTTATAAAAAGTGTGCTATATGGTAGACAAGTTGTTTGATAGTCCTTAATATTGTAGCTCCAAATTTCCAATATTTTGTGACTTAGGTTCTTTTTGTTTAGCTTACAGATTTTTATTCTGATGGGACCTTGTCCATATTGCAAAACATGATGAAAATTATACCCTTTGATGCAGTCTCTTGATGCAAAATCTTAAACCTATCTGTTTCACCAGTAAACAAGTGTGTTCTTTATGGGGAACGTGATCAGAGAACACACCCAGGTCTTACAGATCAGTCAGTCCTGAGGACACAACATTTTTTTTTATTTTGTCTTCTGCAGCTAGATTCAGTAAAATTCTCTTTTGAGTCAGATTAATAGTAAAAAAAAAAATCATGTTCATGCACTTTTAGTCTTTCAGATTGCCAACAACTTCTGGATTTTCATGCACTTGTTCTCTGACAAGCAGAATGCATTCCTCTTTTTGGTTAACCCAGGACTACAATGCTCCAGGTGAACACAGCAAACTATTTCTTCTGTCATTAGCAAATGACAGTTCTGCAATGAACCTGGCATAACAGAGTGTGCTAAATACTAACCCGCTATTTAACTTATAATCCATCTCTGGGACACACACATGCACTCTTCAAGGTTCCTGCACTGCACTTTTCCACTCCACCAGTAACTCCTGATCTGAAAAGAAGTAGTGATAAAAACACATTTCCCTACCTGAAATATCTCAGAGAAAGTGTCTACCACCTAAGCTCCTTTTTTATATACATGGCAAAGAAACTATCACATGCCTGAAAAAGTTTTCCATGAGGCAGAGCAGACACAGGTCTGGGAGGGTCAGGAGACAAAGTCCTTGCATTGTTAAACAGAAGGGATGGAAGTTAGCAAAGAAATAGCTATGTGTGAAAGAAAATCAGAAAATCTGAATAATTGCATGTGGATGAATGGAAGGGTGTGGAAAAGGATGGAAATAGGATAGTGAGAGTGTAGGATGGACAGACAGTGGAGACACAGGACAAAGTTAAAGACAAAAATATGAAAATAAGAATGAGAAAAATCCTGAACTTGGAAGCAGAACAGAAAGTCTTTTTCCATGCGCTGCACAGACTGACTTTTGGTCTTCAAGTATTTGCTTTTTTTTTTTTTGATAAATTACTTTCCTTGAAAAAGAAATTATTTTAAATTCTTGATATATAAAGTACTCAGTTGCCTAAATCTTAAAGCTCGATTTTAAGATAGAAGTAAGGAAAATACAGAATTTAACAAAATATTATGACCTAACAAAATGTTTATAGAACTTGCATTTAAAAAAAAAGATTGAGGTTAAACCTGTTTATATGTCTTTCATTCAAAGTTATATAAGTATGTCCATGCTTCACTGGTTGGGCTTTAAGGCTCCCTATGTAGCTTCAAATGTATTCTTTGGAAGTAAAATATTACTACTTTTATTCAAAAAAATCCTACCAGTAGCTAATCACCAAAGATATTTCACACTCTACAGCACCTATTTGTTTCATTCACTCAAAGTGTCATATTTATTTTGAACTCACTCAAAACCTTGATTTGTCATCATGCTCTCTGGGAAAGCAACTACACACAGACTGCAAGACTCCTATCCACCCTAGTACTTAATTATTTGTAAATACACTGAGGGAAAAAAAAAAAAAATATATATATATATATATAAAAAGACACAAGTATTTCTTTAGCAGGAAAAAATCCCAAAACTATCTCTCCATTATGCACACAAAATGATCTGTGTATCTTCCCCACTTAAGAAGGACAGATTTTATGTCCATCACAGCACTTTGAGGCTACAATTATTCATGCTCCTCTTCAAAAAGCATAGCTATTCTGTGAGAACTTTAATGCTCAAATGGGCCATGTAGTCTTTAGAAAAGACACTATTTGTCCCTTAAGACCACCTTGCCATGTAAATTATACATGTAAATCTTGAAATCTCGAGGCACTCCTATTCTCAAATGTTGATGCACATTCTCAGGTAAACACAGAATGGCATACAAAAATTGTTACAGCAGCCTTCCCAGGGGACCTGGCTGAGTTGCCAGCCTGGAAGGATTTAAAAGACACATAGATGTGGCACTTAGGGACATGGTTTAGTGATGGCACTGCTGGGTTAATGGGTGGACTGATGATCTTCATGGTCTTTTCTAACCTAAATGATTCTGTGACTCTATGTGCAAAGTAGCCCACAACACTTCGCAATGAAACAATAAAAATTCTCTGGGTTTCAAAAGCAAAAGTAGTTGCTGGTACATGTTTAGCAAGACACAAAGCTGATATAGAGCAGACATACACTGAGAGAAAAAGATGACAAGAAGACTGATGTCACCATTATCTTACATGAAACCCACTACAGGAAGGCTCCTGTGATCTACGATTTTAATATTTTTAAGGGAAAGACAGTAGTCATTATTTCATATATATATGTGCATTTTTGTATATAAATGAGGAGTATATATTCTAATATATAATATGTATTAGAATATAATAAAGAGTATATATTCTAGTATTTATTTGTATACTTATATATAAGTATATACCTCCCTAAACCTGATTTTCCAGAATTGGAACATTGCTGTACAAAGCAAGTTTACTAGTCACTGCTTAGCCTTACACTATCATTCATGTTTGGTCACTTCAGATAACTTGTAAACAAATGTGGAAGAAGTGCACGTATTCTTGCGCATTTGCAGAAATCTCTTAGTTGAATTTATTTCATCTGTGCAGCTTTGGTACAGATTTCCACCAGTTTGATCAAGTATAATGAATAAGAATGGCAAGAGTTACAGAGGTGGCACGGGCTGTGTATGGTGAAGTTTGGATTCTTGTAGCCCACAACTCAGCTATGGCCAAGTTTATGTTACAGCTCTGATAGTGCCAGAACAATGCCTTCACTTTAGCATAAAGACTAGCAGAAGTATTTTGGAAATATGAACTACTTCACAAACTGTTACTGTAACTCACAGTTTGGGGTTTAGATTAACCTAAAACATTTCACTCAATTAATAGCTTCTATTTTTATTTCCATCACTTACATACATAGTTTAATACAGTACCATCTGCTCTCACAGACCTGGTTTTAGTTTGACATCTTTCACAGAGTTAATTTGCTTCATTATTTTATCTTGGAATGTGCATCTATTCAGTATATAGACATTAAGTGAGTTTGTTTTGTGGAACCATTGCAAATCTCAGGCACTTTGACTTAATTCAGTTGATAAAGAGAACTTCGATAAATTTACTGCAAAATGCCTGAAGATCTTCTCCAACAACTCCAACTACAGTTATCTTTCTAAAAATATGTTTGTGACATGAAAAGAACAATTCCCTAAAAACTACAAAAAAGGAAACACTCCACAAGAATGCATACAGACTGAAGTGGAAAGCTACTCTCAGGAAAAACTAACATGAGGCAGTCAGTATTGTGTACTAAATACAGTTCCCATCTTTTTTTCCTGTATCTTACATTTTGTCATTGATCTTTTATTCTGGTGCAAACACTTAAAATTTTCGTCCTCATGGACATTCTCATTTGGTTCTGGGGAGCAGGAAAAATAAGCAACTCATTGATTATTTTCTCCATTCTTTTAAGGACTACAGCCTTGACTGTGTCTTTCCTTTGTTTCCTATTTTTAAGCAAGATTTTTTTAAATGCCTTTTTCAAAATGAAAGCAACAGCAAGTTCTTAGCAAATGTGTGATTATTGGCAGAGAGTAACAGAAAAGTGTAAACAGAAAACTACCAGGTGTGTATTTTTTCTTGCAGAAAGACCAGTTTTTATTGCTGCACATCTAATTTTCCTTGAATTACAACACTAGTTTATGAACAAGAATTCCTTGTTGACTATAGTATCAGTAGGAAGATATAGCCCCCAATGTAAGATTATAAAAATTGTTTCCAATTACATGTTGATAACATCAGGTGTTAAATATTGCTAAATGTTTCCATTTCAACAATAATTTCTAATTTTGCAAACAATAAAGAAAGCAAAACCATATTTTAATTCTTACTGGTTTTGTGGCCAGTGAAGAATAAGTTACAAAAATAAAAGGGAAAAATACCTAAAGAGGAAAACTAACACGAAGATTAAATTTGATGTCTTAGTATTTTTGTTTTCTAAAAGAAAGGAAATCAGGTTTTCATAGGGACACACTCCTCACGCCCATCCCATCCCAGCCCTTCCAGGGCTTATTGCTCTGCTTTGGAAAGCAGCACACATTCATGCTTTAGCTCCAGATCCAAGCACTAGTGAAGTCATGTGAGCTTAGAGTAACCGGTCTTGGTCTCACGCTAGTCCCGACGGACTCAATCTTGCAGGTGCTTTCCAACCTATAGGATCTGTGATTCCATGGCAACATTTAAATTGGCCAATTTTACCTGATGCAGCTTTTAATTTGCATTTTGGGGCATCTTCTGTCTTTGACATATGTACCCCTAAGTATTTTTTATTTGATGCCTAGAGCCCTATATCAAGCATATTTGCAGTAGGCTTGTTATTTTGGGCTACTTTTCTTTCTTACTTTACCAATATCATATGTTAGTGCTTAGAGACAGAGTGGCTAGAGCATCTCTGTAAAGAGGTACAGCAAGATTTATTTGGGAATCACAGTGAGGGACATCTCTCAGCTCAAAGCTGATGACTGTTCATTGAGGCTAAAAATTTGGAGGCAGCTAGATACCAGTGGTTGGTTGCATCACTCTTGCATGCAACTGGCTGCAGAAGTTGATGAACTGTAACAACATTAAGCTGACAGGTCACAGATGCTATGCTGGACTGCTGCTCACAAGCATTGACAAAAAGAAAGTACACTGAAGAAAAATGGCTATTGAAGCATATTTCATTATGCAGTAATTTGTAATACAGGAAAGGCATCCATTTTAAGCATATATATACAAACTCACAGTAAATTAAGTAATCAGTTGATTTGAGGAGGAATAAGCTGCACTAACACCAGTGTTACCAGTAAACAATATAGAATTTTTAAAAACTTTTCACAATTTAGAACCTTATAGAATATACACACTTTTAATAAAAGATGAACACACAATGGGCACAATTTCTTCCTCATACTAGTATGAAAATACACTTACATTTTACATATTTCCTTTCATATTCAGTGGTAAACCTCCACAGCTTGGTTTTGTTACTCCGCCACCTAATGACTAATTTCCTATTAGTCCAACTATCTGAAGCCATAACCCAAGGAACAGAATTGTAGAAAAAGGACTTCTTTGTAGAAAGTCAGTAACACTTCATATATTAAGTCAGATTTTCTTTTACAGCAAGTTTTCTCAAAAAACAAGTTATTTAAAAAAAATTAATAATGATGAAGATTGATACTACCAGTCCTAAGCATACCAGTAAGAAAGGATTAGGACTGATAGTAACACAGTGGAAGAGAAATAACAAAATAATTGGTGCTTTAAAAAGCTTCTCTAACCCATAAGTAGCTCAGACAGGGTTGGAGAGAGAGTATTACACACTCTATCAAGTCCGGCAGAGGTAGTGGTAAAGGCCATTGAAACTGTACATGACTTATTGGTCAATTTTTATAATTTTCTAATACAGCTAGAAACATCTTGGAAATATGTCTCTTTATAATATAATGAAATGCCATGACTATATGAATATATTTCTCCCTTTGGTTTATGAATTGGGGATTGTTGACTGCAGTATTTTTACCTAAAAAGCTACCCTACCACTGCTGTACAGCAGTGGATAGAGGAAAAAAAAGAAAACCTCTTTAAAAGGATCTGTATATGGATTGCTTGCACTAGCACAGAACCTATTACTTTATTTGGAGATCTGCATGTATGCACAGCTAAACAACATTCCTTGCAGGAGTGGCCCATAGATATTTTCCTTAAAGTATGTTTTAACATCCTACACAGATTTATAACCGTAATTTTTTTTCCTAACAGAGGATTTTCTAGTCAATACAAAAGTAGTTACACAGAAAAATACTTAACCAATGTAAGGCCATAAGAGAACTTAGAAGCTGCAGCTTGTCTTATTAAGCCACTAATATATCCTAAACAGGCACAAAGTGGTTACAAGAATTTACCTGATCAAAGCATTTTTGGAGCATGTCACAGAAATTATTGCCTCAGAAATGTGTAATACATTACAATTAAAATGGGTCAAAAACACAAGATAATGTTTCCATGTCAAGTGAATAAAAATAATTTATTTACAGATCATGAGGAAAAACATAGAAGACCTTTCCTTTTCAAATAAATACATGTATTAAGGGAACACTTCCACTAACTAAAAAAATAAATTTGTGCGATTAAATGAATAGTTCTTATGTATTAAATAAAAACCATAAAAACATTCAAAGGACAATAGTGCAACCATTTCAGAGCATAAAGCTGATGTTTGCCATTTTACCATTTAGGCTGAAGACAAGGTAACCTTTTAAAGCAAAACAACAGAAAAATTTATGCATTCATTTTTTCCATGTATAAATACATGCTTTAATTTCTAGATTTAAATGTTTTTCCAAGTTCTTTTGCTTTAACATGAATTCAACATGGTACTATGCAAGCATTCAAGACATGATGGAGCTGACCATCACAGGATTTCTAAAACAAGTTCCAACTGAGCTATAGCTATATCCCCATTTAGTAGTGCTTTTTAAGTCATCTAGACGTTGATCATAAAATTACTCCAAGGTAAAACTTTGTTAACAGTTAACAATCTTCAACCCTGAATCTTATTTTAAAAACAACACTGCTTCAAATTAAAGTTGTTTTCCATAACACAAAACAATTACAGAGCTTAATAAATGGATTCAGCTTTACTAATTTGGCTAAATAACATAAGATAGATTTTGGTCATTAAAATAAATTAAAAACAGAAGTACCTAAAACATCAGTGGCCTGTAGATATGGAAAAACTGCTGTGAAGGTAGGTCCCTGAACTCACATCCTTCAACCAGCCTCACTACAAGCATGGACATTCACATGGCACCCTCTGTATGATAAAAATATTAGATATGAAAGCAATTACTACACATGCACACATGCTGCTAATTCTGGGATGTGGAACCCACATTTGCAAGAGATACCCCTGATGTTGTTACACTGGTGGAGAGAAGGCCAAGGGAGATCTATGGACACTGAAAGGGAAGCAACCAAGATTGTAGTCAAACTCTTGTTAATAGCAGGAGGTGATATTATGGGGGAAAACGGTCATAAATTTGTAGTCATTTGGGAAACTGAGGTTGGATATGAAGAGAAATGTTTATCCAGAAAAAGAGGACAAGTATGAGAACATGCTTCCCAGAATGGTGGTAGTACCTCTGCCTTGGGTCATTTTCACAGGCTGGCTAGCCAAACCCACGGATAACCAAATATAGGGCTGGCAAAAGTCCGTCTCTGCTTGTGTCCTTGGAAGGTTGGACAAAACCACTTCCAGAAATCCTTCCTGCAAACAACTTTATGTGGTTCTCTGTATCCAGCAGAAACACTTCACTCATGCAGGTGTGTCAATAATGTTTAGGCAAACATTTCACCTCATTTACTGCATTTACAAGACCACAGAGGTGGTCAAACACAGTAGCTCAGAAAACACACATAGAACACTGATCCCCAGTCTAGGCTCTCCAAGTTACTGAACGAGAAATGTTTTGGAATATAAGTAACAGCTTATAATCATGATCTTATCCTGATAAAATGCAAATGTCTGCATGCTGAAGGTTCACACTTCAGAAACCAAGCACTGGATCATTTTCCTCTCTTCTTCCTACAGCTGCAGGAAGAATTATCTGCAAACACATCCCAAATTAATTTTACTTCCATTCACTCACATGGACAGAGGGAAGGGTTCACACAAGACCACAGAATAGGCCCTCATCAGTGCAGTCAGTTAACCGTGGCTTTTCTTCTCAAAGAAGCTAACTGAAGCGATATATTTTTTATAAAAAATAATATAGGGTTAACAGCAAACAATATGTATGTGATCAGGCATATTCCTGATACACCTGCGTGCCCCACATTCTCTGCCACCTGCTCCACATAAGTCTCAGAACTACAGTAAGGCCTCCTGTACTGCTGTGTGAGAAGATGCTACAACCCTGTAATCTCCTGCATGGAATTAGGTAGCATGCGAAGATTCTCTTAGTACTTAAAAAAAACCCCCACCAAACATGTTTTGTCTTCTACGTGTGAACTACTGTATAGTGAAATAAAATGTCTTATTCGTTCTGGCATTAGATTTCTCTCTCGTGTTAAAAAATTTTCTGGTAATTACTTGAGGATTAGCTGCTCTGATTAGAGGTTTGAAAGGATGCCTAAAAACAATACTTTTCCTAGTTTAAACTATTTTTTTTGTAAATTATGAACCATCCTGTTTTTTAGACCTCCACATTTTATACAAGAGGTAACACAGTACAGGCTATACAGTGTTCACATAGAGGGCTGATAAAACGCAGCAAGAGCTGCTAGTCATATGGGTTCTCCATCAGTTGATAAAACTTAACCCAAGTCTGATTTACTGAATTAGGCTTCAGCCTGGAGATGTTTTATTAATGGAAACAGAGGAGACAACAGTTTGCTGGCTCTGAAAAGGTCCTATCCTATTTTGATCAAAATCAGTGAACGCTAAAAGGAACTGGATTATGACTGCTAACTGTGTCCATAATTTTTCACTACACTGTAGAACTCTTGCGGACTACTTCAAGGAGTAATAACTCAGTTTTTAGAGATGCTGACCCTACTAAGTTTCTCAGAACTTTTCTAAAATCAGGTGAAGGAACTCTGATTAAGGTATGTGGTTGCTGTTCATTCCAGGGTTCTCTTTTAATGAACAATTTATACAAAAGCTTGTGCATGTGCAGCAATTCTTTCATCTGCAGAACTGAAACTTTAAAAAATGCATTAAAAATATCCATTAAATCAGACTCCTATGTGCTATTACAATCCTTCAGAATCAATCCTATTATAACCTGAATGGAAGATATTTGAAAAACAAGGGGAAGATTACAATTCATATCACTCTGTAATACCAATAATGATCTAGCCTAAATTTTAGCAATCCTACATATCACAGGTGTTACATTCTCTCTGGAATTTTTAACTGTAATAGTCCAGACAAATGTTTCTTTCACCTCTGAACTGTGTAGGACAGGTGTAAAGTCTACTTCTCCGTTCTTAATCAAACCCCAACACTCAAAATGAAATACATTCTAACTAGCCAACTTTTGAGGAACTACAACAGAATGCCATGCACCTGCCACTGTCTTCTCCTGACAAGAGACCATTCTGGTTCCCCTAAACTTAGGGATTACTTGGACCTAGGCCACCTTTTAATGGTTTGGATTTTTCTTATGAAATGTTTCAACATATACTTAAGGCTGTCAAAAACTAGATAAGCAGACATGATCAAAAAGAGATTAAATGAATTGAAGCTCTAATTTTTTCTTTACTTCTGAGTGATACTGGATATTACTAAGTTCTGTATGTAAGAAATACTGATGTCATAAAGAAACATGCAGGTAGAGACATTAATACATACTACAATATTGTATGCAATGACTACTGTGGCATTGATTCTGAGCTCATTGCAATTAATTATATTACTTAAGAAAAGTGAAAACAGAGTCTATGAGGTGAAGCAATTTCACAAATTTGAATGAGTAGAAAGTAGAGTCTGGATTTTGAACATTATGTGTAATTTCTAAATATCCAAATGTATAAATCCATAATAAAAAGAAAACATTACTGAAATATTTCAGTTTGGTTTCTGGCTTTTTAAATGTACAAGTTACTTAGGTGAGGAAAATCATCTGTCGTTTAAACATTGCAACAGTTTTTTGTGATGGCCGACTTTTTGACAGGTGCCCCAGCCAGGCTGGTTACTGATCTTGTATCATCTTGAGTATCACTTCGTTTTCGCACCTCACTGTAAAAAAAAAAACAAACCACAACTAAACAAAAAATGTGCTCAATTATCATGTTTCTCTTCATGTTCACTCTTCCACTTTTCCCACTATATGTCAAAGAGCTCATCACCATCTATCTATCGTATGGCTAATACTATGGAATTTAGCACAGAATCAACATGTCTCACATTCCAATTTGGGAATCATTTTTATATTTCTATGCAAATCATAGTGATAAAAATATAATTTTTTAAATATCTAATAACTCCCCTGTGTTCTGATTTACCTTTCCTTTTCTTTTGAGAATTTTTTCCTACTTTAATATTTTATTATAGAAAAAGAGTATTTCATAGCTCTAAGTATAAAACCAAATAGCTTCAGTTTCAAGTATTAATTTACTTGCATAGAAAAAAATGCACATTGTTGGATGCTTTTTATAAATGCACACTTAAAAGCTGTGCCCGTATGACTGATTATGGATTACAGACCACTAGCCTTTCAAAATCATACTTTAACCAAAAATGGTTTGAAAAGGTAGTAGAACTGTAATATTTGGCTCACACATTATCATAGAAATGCCAGGGTGCTAAATGAACACAAACAGAATTTCTATCTTGTAAATAATTTACAGAAGGGAACACCAAAGAAAATATGTGTAATTAGAATGGTTGGTAATAAAACTGAATATATACTAATATGTGTGAAAGAATTAAAAAATAATTACACATAGAATTATTACATTTCAAAATAAATTATGAAAGAGTTAGGAAAATAAATCCATGTAGGATTAAAATTAAAATTCATTCAGCAAACAGGTTTTAAAATTGCAGGCTCCATAACTGAGTCCTAGTTTAAATATTAATTATTGAGATAGCTTTGTAACATTTTCAAGCAAAAATGTTACTTCATTAAACTGAGAATAAATCCCATCTTGCATTTTTCTATAATGATTTAACAGAGTATTCTTTTAATTTTTTTTTAACATTGGTACAATTTTAAATCTATGTGTGTATCTTTGTATGTATATTCACACACAATGTCCTTTTTATAAAATATACTGTGTTTATGTGAAAACAGAAACACAGCTACTTACCGAGCAAGATGAAGAACTGCTTCTACAATATTAGATCCATCTTTAGCACTTGTTTCACAGAATAGCGCATTGTAAGTCTGTGAGTAAAAACAAAATGTTAAGCTAACTGATCTGAGATGGTTCCCATGTGAACAGGTACATTTAATTACAAATTGTTTCCTGAATGAGAACACAGAGAATGATGACACATTTAAATGAGCAGGATTTCTTCTAGTGCTCTTCATTGTCCAACACATTCTCTTTAGTACTGTGAAATAAAACAGTAATTGTTTTTTAATTATATCTGGTTTATATTCAGTATATTCTGAATTAATGAACTGAATAAAAAACATATTATAAACTTAATGTCCAAAGTCAATCTTCTTGTTCACAGGACTGCAAAATAGAAAGAGACTTTCCAGGATAGGTTACTTAACCTAACTTGCTAGCTACTCAAACTACAGCATCTGGTTATTCTAGGTTAACGAAAAACATTATTCCATAAGCAACAGACATGGTTTCTGCCCCAGTTTAATCCATAAATTCTGCAAGCACTCAGCCACTCAAGACCCTTAAGACTCTCCCTATTATTCTACAAAATACAGGATGTGTGCATCTTATCCCCCATATAAATACATGCAAAAAATCCTTGTCCACACTTCTATTTATAGCAATAAGTCCTTTTTTCTTTATTTTTCTTTCACATGTGGCAGGAATACAAGGGTCTCTTGAAGATGAAAATACTCCACCCAAAAGCTGGACAGACATAAACCAGTCAATAGTGTGCTTCATATTTGAACTGGCAACTTCTGTTCAGCAGCAGAAAAATGCAGTCTTCTGCCCATCCACTTTTATACAAAAAAGACTGAGAAGTCTTTCACAGCCAATAATGAAGTTCAGCTCAGCAGACACTGAGATGTGATTTAACCCAGCAAACACAATCAAAACATAGTAGTTTAATGAAAAGTATCCATGAATCTTCATTACTTGACTTGGACAAATGACCAGAAAATTACTTTTGTTTACTAGTTTTTCACATGGTTTTCAGCTTAAAATTCCTAAGACCATTTCATATTAATGAGGTACACTTGGACCTTACCATAGCCAGCTTTTCTCCATAGTTTATAGGCACACATTTTTGCCCTTGTTCTGTAACAGCTTGACGGAGATCAGCCTTGTTTCCCACCATCATAATTGGAATATTCTCATGAGTTGCATCCTATAAAGAGAATTTTATTTCCTTATTGCTCGAACACTCAGAATACAAAGAAGTGGCTATCATCATCACATCATACCACTTTCCCTTCCACAAAGTCGTGCACACTAGTAGAAAAAATTTACAAATTATGAAAGCTATGCCAAGAACTTTTTATAAACCACTCAAAATGTAAGCAGTCAGCTTAACTATCAGCCTGCAAAGATGTTCTTCAATTCCCATAAGCCCTGTTTCTCAAAAAGGAATTTAATTTGTTAAGTTAATCTAATGGAATTAGTTACTGCATCCAAATGCTGTATGACAAAATCACTATAGGAAAAGTAACCAACTCCTATACCATGACAAATAGAAAACACTTTCACAGAAGATGAACTCAATATTTTGCTTGCCACTTTCCCTCCTATTAAGCACCTCCGGCATGAGAGAAAAACCCCTTGCACTAAATGTAAATTCCTATTCAAATAAACAAACAAGAAGTACAAGTAGAAAGAAATACTGAAAATTTCACTTGAACTATAGCTAATTTACAGAATCTAATATATTGGTTTAAAATGCAAAGACTCCAAGGAACACTCAAGCCATCCAAAAACAGGTATCTGAAATGTGCTGCCACATTCATTTCAAATTACAACTTACAGACAATAAAATTTTATAAATAATAAGGCTAACAATGCAATGAAACATAGTTTATGAGTTGTATATATTTAAGGGTCTTACCTCAATCATATCCACCCATTCTCTCACATTAATAAAACTTTTTTCACACGTTACATCATATAGTAGTAAGACACCATCTGCTCTTCTGAAGTATGATTTAGCAATACTTCGAAATCTTTCAGAAGAAAAAAAAAGATTTGCATAAGGCCACATTATCAAAAAATAGTTCTGTTTAACATCACTAAGAACACAGCATTATTTAATTTCACTACTGAGTACAATTCTCTCCATGTAACACTATGAGTTCTTGAAAACTGCTGGTGCTGGTCTACAAATGCTCCTTAAGGATCAACAGGATTCTGTCCTAAACAACAATCAATATTTTGTATACCAAAACAATCTACAGTGGATCTATTACAGCTAATCTATTCTCAAATTGTGCCAGGGGAGGTTTAGATTAGATAATAGCAAAAATTTCTTCTCTGAAAGGTTGGTTGGGCATTGGAATGAGCTGTCCACGGAAGTGGCAGAATCTCCATTCCTGGAAGTGTTCAACAGGCATGCGTGGATGTGGCACTTTAGAGGTAAACACAGCAGTACTAGGTTAAAAGTTGGACCCCATAAGCTTAGAGGTCTTTTCCAACCTTAATGGTTCTATGATTCGATGATCCACCTACACGTAACGTCCTAAACTGATTGGCTTACTTTACCTCCTTTGAAAAAGACAGGAAACCAGTAAAATTATACCAGGACTTCTTGATCAACTACAGTCATCTTTGTCATAAACTTTATACAATCTACTTGACCAAGTACAGCAACTAGGTATTTACACTGGATATTAAAATATCCTTCACAAATTTATTCTGTGGGAGGAAACTGTTTGGACCCCAACCTACATACAGCCCAACACAAATCTTGGTGAACGAACATATGAAACTGACTTCCACGGCACTAGATCAACCTCTAAATAAGCCTTAAAAGCTGACAGTAAAGAAGTAATGGCTCTCAAGTAAAGATGTCATAGGATTTTGAGGAAACTTTGCACAGTAATTTGAAGAATCTTGGATATACATTCAGCAATCTGCAAAGATACTTTTGGTAAAATTCTAAAGTCTTTGGAAAGAAGTTTTTTATACCAAATACAATGCAAATCAGGACCAGGATTTTCAAGGAAAGAATAGGAGACAGGGAGGAAGGGAAGGGCAGGGAATCTCTAAGAAAAAAACCTGCTTAAAAATACAGGTGTCTAAGAACAAAGAAAGCTAGAGACTAAAAACAGAAGCAACCATGTGCATCTACTCCATCGTTTTGCATTGACAAAGAGGGACACATGGATTTAATTAATTAATCCTGTGGTGAACCTCAGCTACTTCTTTCTATGGAGAGAAAAAATTACCTGAAGCATCACCAAAGCTAACACAAAAGCATTCCACCTGTCTTGAGGTCTCAGCACAGAAAAATTGCATCTGTTTATAGACATTTACATATGGACAACTGATAGGTTTTTTCAGCTAGGTGAAAAAAGGCAAACGACTTTTACAAACAAAAGAGTTCAAATTAGTAAGTGCAGAGGATCACTAACCTCTCCTGCCCAGCCGTGTCCCACAGTTGTAGCACTGTAGGCTCTCCATCAACAATTAGCCTTTTCATTTGAAAATCCACACCTGAAAAGAATCATGTGTATAGTCTAACAAAACCCATCAATAACCTTTAAAAAACTGCAGAAAATTAAAAGGTAGCAGCTATAAACAGTTTTTCAAAAATTCATCTCTTTTAATAGGTTATAAGATTTCAGTCAGTCATGCACATACTTCTTAACTGCAATAATCCCCTGAATGTATTTCTTTTCCCAGAAGAATTGATATGAATTGCATTCTGAACAACAAATAAGATCTCCCTCTGCTTTATTGTGCTAAACAGTTTTTAAAAAGAAATGAAAGTGTTTTATAAAAGACTTTATTTCAAATACCAAGGAAGAAAAAGATAAATTAGAATGAAAATCCTGACTCGGAGGCAATAAAACACATATATAAGTATGATTTGACTGGAAGACAAATTCAGTCTTTGGAATCGTTAAGAAGTTTGTTAACTGACAACTATACTAATATACACAAGAAGTCAGTCAGAAATCCTTCTAGCTGTATTTAAACCAAAGCTTCAATAACACTTTGAAGAAATGGCAACAAAAAATAGTATGAAAGACATCAAAGGATAGAATGAAATACTAAGGAAAGACGGAAGTGTTGAGAAAACAAGAAAGCAATGAAAAATGCAAGAAAGTTCATACACACACTGGAAGTTCCTTACACTGGCATTCCTTTACTGGTGTTTTATGTTGTTCAGAAAGCATTTTCTTCGTAAAGAAAAACTAAATTAGACCAGTATCCTATTGTCCACTACAAACAGCTGTTATTATTAAGCTTTAGTACTCAATTAGATCTCACATCCTAAGAAACCACGTGTGTATATCCAGGAAATCCCAGCAAGCAATCACAAAAGTAAGCTTTTCACCCACTTCACTGCAAAATAACAAGGACATTCCTTTGAATATTTTAAGAAGAACACCAACTATACCCAGAGTTGCACTGGTATTGCCTTGAAATTCATTCTTGCAAAGTCTCATAAGGAAACTGGATTTTCCCACTGCTGCATCTCCAGCAAGAACAATCTTGTAAGCCTTCTCTGAACTGGGGTATTTTGGAGTGCATTCATTTGCATCTGACTGAAAATAAAAAGAATCCCTCTGTAACAACTCATAAAAAAAACCCCTGTATCATTCTTTTCCAATTTTCCCCTGAAGAACTGGTTACCTCAGGGGTGAGAGCAGATATGTATTTCCTTGTTGAAGCAACTGAGCCACTTCGACTAACTGGTCGTGAGGGCTTCCAGTCGAAAACTGCAGCGCTGTTAGCAGGACTGTACGCTTCTTCATCCCTGATCTCTGGAACCTGAAAGTATGAGTTAGTTCTCTGGTGAGAAAAGTATGCTTTTTTGGAAAGGCACAGCTAAGACTGATTAAAACATTTTAAAAGTTTGGATTAAACAGAGATAAATTACCAGATACAGCTGTGCAATTCTAATCAAAATACTGTGATTATTCTGTTCTTATTCATTTTTGCTGTTTACTATAATCTACATTTTGTCTTTTAACATGTTTACTGTTCAGCATCCATTCTTTCAGTACTCTAATAGAGCAAATTATTTTCTATATGAAAATTTCAAATTAAAACACAGTCAGAATAAACAATTGTGACAATACTTTATTTCAAAGCTTATTTTTTGCTAACATTAAAAACTTCCCCAAAGACATTACTCTCTATGCTACTGCTACTCAAGCTAAATTAAGTAGAGCACAGCTGTAATCAACACTACTCATAGCAAAGTCTCCACAAACAGATACTAATGCCTAAATGCACAAGAAATGGTTTGCCTTAAAAAAACCCCATATTCTACTGTGCTCGATACTAATTTTGCTATATAGTCCTCAGTAACTTTTTCAATGTTACCAACAATAAACGGACACAGTAACACCTTCTTAGATTTTTAAATTCTCCAAGATTTAGCCTAAGTCAATGTGTGCACTAACAGTATTCTATCTCATACATGCTTTTTTCCTCCACTGGCACAGAGCAATAAGAGGTCATGAATGGAAGCTTATTTTACTTCCATCTGCTTTTTTATCATTAGAAAGTGAGATGCTTTCTGCATACGGTTTAACAACCTTCAAAAACCATGTAAACTTCAAAAATGAAGTTATTACCTCAAAAATGTATCAAAAAATGTAAAAACAAAAAAGAGAACTAAATATTTTTACATTCTCCAAAACATTTTCACTAATTTCATTTAAATGTATATGACCCAAATATTTACTTTTAACCAGCCTGTGGACAAAGATCCACTTTCTTTTAAAAACAGGAAGCTAATTTTGTCTCCAATCAAATGTCTTTCTCAGAGAAGAAGTAAATCTGGCACTTACATCGGTATCAGAAGCATCACCACCAAAGCCTTCTTGCATACACTGTGACCTTTGAAAAATCCTTTGATGTCTGTATTCCACTTCTGAATCATACTCATTTGAATCTCTCAAGGTAGACAAACCACTGTCAAAACAGCTCTCAGGTAAGCTGTCAACTTCACAGTTTATCCTCTGCATAGGATCACAAAGGGCTAAAGAATCATAATCTTCATCAACACAAGACGAATAAGATGACCTAAAAAGAAAATATTGGAGGGCGAGAAAAGAATTATTCCATATAATAAATTCCAATAATAAATAACTGTTCTTCCCAAAAAAATCTGAGCCCTTCTGAACAATCAATTCTTAGAAATGCTAATGCTAAGTTTAAGACTTATGCCAATCCCTATCTTGCCTTTATAAAGAATTTCTTTCTCAATCATATGACTTGGGATGCTCAGATTAAATTATTTAATCTATGTTACTGATGGTGACTTTCCAAGTCTCAGTAATTATGACTGTTAATGTTAATTAAAAAAAGCCTATCTAAAAAAACATTCAGAAAGTGATGTACTACAAAGACATAAAAAGAAGAAAATTATATACAATGGTTTAGCTAATTTTAGCCTATTCTAAGACATAAAACAACCTTAACATACAGTACCTCATTTAAATGAATGCATTTGCTCACAAAGGCACTCATGCCAATAAGGAACTGCTATAAATATAGAAGAGAGAGTAGTCAAGTTCAGGAGATCAGTAAGGTGGAAGAAGTTACTGAAAAATTTTCTTATACTCTGGTAGGCAAACCTAAAACCTAAAATTTTACACACAATTCCTCTCTTTTCCCTCAACCTTCCTTCAAAAATCTTTTTTTTTTCCATTCTGGATGATATAGTATATAAAACTACTTAAAAGAATGCTGCAATGCCAGTATGGCTTACAGAAAAAAAAAAAAAAGGTTTTATTTTTGTAAATAAAACCACAGAAAAGAAAGGTTAATAGAGTGAGTCTCAAAATAACTAATCTTATAAAAAAGTTTGCAACAGCTACAATCATTATCATGCTCCTGCAGCAAGACAGGGACAGGCACCAACTAAAGTGAGGCACTAAAGGTCTCCAAGTCATAGCAGAGAAGAGAGGGTCTGGCTTAGCCCTGCTGGAAATGGATGTGATGCACTGAACTGCTAAAACAGACAAGAACATCACTCCTTGTAAAAACAGCTCGGTCCCAAGGGGCTCCCCATGTGATGGCACAGCCCAGAAGAGAACACTGGGGAAAATCACCAAATTATGAAGTTGTTATGAGTCGAATTCCTCCCTGCAATTGGCCAAATGGCAGTGGCATTATTGTCCCATGCAATAACCTTCAGAACCATCTAATTTATACCCTTTCAGGCTAATGAATAATTACATGAATGCATGTGATCTTTGCTGTAGAATACCAAAGCATACATGCTCTTTGGATTCATGCATCTACCGGCCTATACCAAATCACTGAAATACTGAGGAAGAGTGCATGCTATAACAAAGTTAAGCTTGTCAGGCATTTCCTGAAATAAAGCTTTTTAGTAGGCAATTTTCAACTTCACTGAACCATTAATTCAATGCTGGGAATTTCGTATACGCTTAAAGCAAGTTAGACCGAGATTAATCTTACAGATAAAAAAAAGAAAAATTGTACTTTTTACCACAAATTGCTTAAAACATGCTAGTATGCAAACCAATACCTCTTAATGCTGATCTGATGTCAGGAGACAAAGTACTGAAAACAAACAGGTTTTGGGACATTCACATCTTTTTCTGTCTTTTGATACTGTCAAGTCATATCTGTTAAGATTAAGCTTTATTCCTACCACATAAACTTTCTTCTAAAGTAGCTTGTATTTCTCACTTTTGTGGAAATGCAAGGATTGCACCATGTGGCAGGTCCTAATAAATATTCATAGAGAATGACATCACTAAGCCTCCAGAGAGGTTTTAGTTACTTCCTCAGAAAATTACTCAACGTAATATGCAACTCAGAGTGGATGCCGCTAAAATTTTGCAGAGGGTCCAACACCAGGGAATTGGGTTTATGTGCATTCAGAAGAAGGAAACAGCTTGTGACAAGCAAACCTTTACACCCAGCAAACACATCTCCCATGGAAACAGCAGAGTAAGAGTGACACCACTGAATGAATATTACGAGTATGAAGCAGAAGTCAATTTAATCCCCATTCAAGATATTGTTCTCTCTGGCAAAATGTAAAACACAGAATACTAAGACCTCTATCAGAGATCTCTCTATGGCTTGGAGTACCACTGAAATAAAAAGAAGACAAAATAATCTATCAATTGAGTAGGGACACACATTTTTGCTGATAGATCTAACTGTTTAAAAAACCAAGTGTGAAGGAATAGCATGACTGATAGCATTTGAGATTGGCTCCAATACCCAGTGTCTTCAGTGAGTCTCTGAAATGATCAGAGGAAGTTCTGATCGATGATCCGTATCTAGTAAGTACAAAAATAAGTATCTCTGACCATTTAACACTTGCATTTAGATAACTTACTATTTTTGTACTCTTTCCCCATTAATATCCAAGTGCATTCACTACTCCTGCATGTCAGTGTGAGATGAGGTTGTTTATTCTTTTGAAGAATTAGGCCCACATTTGTAATAATTACTACATGGGGAAAAAGGCACACAAGCTGAACATAAACCCAAAAATGTTTTATTTCTCCAAGTACTGAGTAAGGCTAACAAAGCCCCTCAGAAGAGTTTTATAGTCTCTTGGAGACAAAGAGACTGAGAATCAAACTAGAATCAAGAGGCCAAGACCAAACAAGAGGCCGTCTGAACTCTCCATAAGTTTATGGCTCGCGCTGAAAAGAGCTATCCCGAGCTTTCTGAAGTAATTGAAAAAATTCATATTGACTTCAGGATACTTTGGATCATATGCTATGGTCACACATTACTTCTAAATCAGACATATTCTCTCTTACTTAACAGTAATCTGCTCTTCTAAGACAAGTAATTTTCAAATTAACAGAAACAAGTCTGGCTTACCTGTCATACCGTGGGTTTAAAGGAGAATGTTCACCATTAAATTTAGGACTGCCTCTAGAAATGGTACTTCCGGGTGAGGTGTTTGCTAAGCGCTGCAAGAGATACATAATAAATGCATAATAACTTTGATGAACACAGTGTGAGTATCTAGACTTGTTAAGGAAAAACTGCGCATCATCAAAATTACAAATTGGATGTATTTAATATATATTTCTTTATATTATATATATTTATATTTAGCTACTTAAATTCAGTTAAACCTCATACTTTATATATGACTGAGGGTCAAAAGGCCTATTACCTATAGCATTTAGGCTTCACCACTGCCTTTATACTGAACCTACCAGACACATTCAACTACAAAAGACAATAGAATTTCCAAGAGGATGATTTCATTGACTACACCTGAAGACTCTGAAATGCTAAGCTTTGAAAAGTAGTATTTAGAACATGGCATGCTGACTACTAAAAAAAACGGGAAGTGTCACTGGCTGAGCTAGTTTCAGTAGCGCTACCCCCTAGATCTTGAGAGAGATAGTGGAGGAAAGGTCTCAACTAATTGCATGTGACGAAGTATTTTGTACATTCTGCTGTGCCTCCACACATTCATTCACTGGGAACAGCTCCCTCTGTCTTCTCTGTAATACGCTCATTTAAAGTTCTAGGCATGACAGTAGGAAATGGTATCCGCTGTTGCATCTGTAGTGAATCTCTGGTAACTTGTATCAGCAAAAACCACTCACATTCCTTGGTAAGGAATACTGGAAACAAGCAGTGACCTGACCACTATTTTCCTCTTTCCTGCCCAGTGTTTTCTTTGTGGGCCCATTATCTCGTCCCATCCTTCTAAAAAAGCTATCTGCTTTCCTCATGAGGCCCAGCCATTAGTTTTAAGAGCTTAACAGGTTTCACAGGACAGCAAAATGACAGGGTAGAATAGGATTTTTGTTACTTTCAAGCCTTCCTTTCTCTACTTTGGAGGATGTCAGGTGACATTTATTACAAGAGACTCCTGTGCAGTTCTGAGACCCAAAAGGTTCTGACTAAGGTCCTTAACAGTAGTCCATGCTATTCATTTTCCCAGTGACTTGCCTGGACAAAAGTTCAAGCTAGGTTAAGATCCTACTACTAAAAAAGGGCAGTTTTCTGAGAAAGTGTGTTGTCAATGGTAGGGCACTCCCATATACACAATACAAATACATTCCTTTTAGCTCAAGAGAAACTCTTGATTTATTCACCTCATTAAATATTACAGCATATATTAAAAATTATTACTTTCCAAAGCATCTCAGAAAGCAGTTATGCTCTAACAAAACTTCCATTATTTCACAAAATGTAACTAAAATCTAACAAAATTCAACTACACAAGAGTATTCCCACTCTTGTCCCCTGAATAAAACTCAATTTTCTGAGTACCCACTGAAATACCAACTTAAATTTGCTGTGTTGATTCTTACATCTTCTTTGACAAAATACAAAAATCATAAATACATACCAATGATCTGTTGTACTTGCTGAAACTGTTTTCAAGTGCACTTCTTAAACCATCGTTGCTGTCATGTAACTTTCTATTAGCTGATCTAACAAAGAAACACAGTTTAACTTGCAGGACTAAAGAAAACATTAAAAACTATGTAGCTTCTCACAAAGAGAAATTTTTTAAATACTTCTAAAAGACCCCTTTTTTGTCTTTGGTAAATACTAATGAGTAACATGAAACTAGGAACATGCTGACAGATACTCAAACAAATTGTCTGAAAAAAACACTGAATTTTAGCCTTCAGTGGCAGCCCAGGAAGCCCATTTTCACTTCTGCAGCATGGTCTTTGGTCAGCTGAGTGGAAAAAAAGATACTGTAGGAATGGTCACCGAAAAAAAAGAAAAAGAAACAAACCACAACAAAACAACTAGCCCAGCCATTTTGGTACAAAATTACTTCCCTTTAAATATTGCTGAGGTGATTCTAAAGACAAATACAATTCATCTGCTCAAAAGAATTTGTTTAGGATAAGGAAATTAGCTAAAGATATAAAAAAAATCTATTCATTGAGACCCTTCTTGAAAGCAAAAATTTGTGCACCTATTGTATAATACAGCACACTCTTAGTACTTTCCAGACCACAATAAGAGCGGGAGTTACTGGAGAAGTAAAGCCAATAAAAAAAGGAGCCAGGCAATAATTTTTATGATAGCATGGATAGAATCAAATCTCACTCAGTTTATCAGAAAGAAATTAAAGTGGGGCTAAAAGAAATGAAAAGAAACCAACTGAAATGTTAGTGGGTCAGTACCACAGTAGAGTTAATATCACAGTAACATTTAGGACAGTTAAGAACAGCACCTTCTATGATAATGAGGCCATTTCAGTATTTTCACTTGATACTTTTTCCCAAATTTCAACCTGGTCTTTTGCATACAAAAACATTTATCCCAAATATGTTGGGACAAAGTTTGATAATAAAAAATTGAATTACTGAAAACTTACTGAAGTATTTCAATTTGTCTTTCCAGATTATCTCTGTCTTCAGTATACTCACGGATAATTTCTAGGTCTCTGGAAAAAAAAAAAAAAACAAAAACAAACACCAAATTTAAATGAACTTATACTTTACAAGATATTCTTCTTATATTTTTACAATATTGCTTTGGCAGAGTTTACATTTATGCTGAAATATGCTGAGAGCAGTTTTATGCAAAGGAAGATCTCTTGGTCACTTCATTAATCTCTGCCATTATAACTCAACAAAGACTGTGAATGAAAAATAAAAGACATACAAAATAATCATAGGAACTGCCCCCTTTTCCCTTGAAATGCAATTTGTATTATCTGAACATAACCACACATGAAACTGCCTTTTATGCTCCTTTAAATGAGTAACTAGAAGTAGCTTTCATTCACTTTAGAAAAAAAAAAGGTTCAGATTGACATGGAAGGCTTCCAAAACTATTCTCCCTAATATTCATACAGACATTCATGTGAGTGCAAGCCATGGGGAAAAAAAATTGCCTGGTGCTGTACTGTTGTTTTATTCCTAATTAAGTCCCACTAAAATCAATGGATATTCTTGCAAGATTATGAGAGTTTGCATCATATCCAGAACTTATTCTTTCAGAAACCTAACAAGAGAAGTGAACAGCAGTGATGGCACAGTGTCAAACATATACCTATACTTCAAGGCAAATTTAGAAAATAACAGTTGCCAACTGCATACATAATAATTACATCAGAAAATAGATTTTTTTTCCCGGTGAAAATATTATTATGTAGAAGTAACTTACCTCTCAGTGTTCAAAGACTGATCTGCATACTCGCTTTTCAAGGTATCTAATTCACTCTGTAGAAAAGCTATATTTGTCTGCGCTTCTAAAAGATCTTTCTTAAGTCTCTGATTTTCCTTCAAAAAAGGAAGATATTAGATGTTAGCTGTCATAGTCACCTCCACAAAATATTGATGTATTATAATAGTAAAATAAAAAACATCAAAGTTAAATAAAAATTAAACACTATAAAATTTTGGCATAGAGAGGCAAAGAAAATGAAAGAACACTAAGTCAACAGAGAAATCAACAAAGCAACATGCAAGAACCTCTCAGTTTTTATTTTTCCATTCAGTTACACAAAAAGGGGGCTATATCATCTCAAGCTATTTCTAAATGTCCTACATAGAATATGTATACATTTAAACAGGTACTTTTTCAACTTAAAAGATCCCCATACACTTACCAACAACTTTAAAATAGCTTACCAGTACTAAATATAAAAAATAAACCAAAAAAACCCAACAAAAACCAAAACCCAAATTCCCACAACTATAACAATCTGTATTGCAGATACTAAAACTGAGGCTAAATTAATATATTAATGATAATAATCCCTTACCAACAACATAT
Organism: Aphelocoma coerulescens; assembly: GCF_041296385.1. Taxonomy (NCBI): domain Eukaryota; kingdom Metazoa; phylum Chordata; class Aves; order Passeriformes; family Corvidae; genus Aphelocoma; species Aphelocoma coerulescens. The sequence continues at coordinate 37,151,032 of NW_027184085.1, forward strand.
CATGTATTCTTTTTTTCAGTTCAACTACATCTTCCCTGTGATTGACATATTTGGATTGCTCCTCCAGCTTGAAGGATAAAAAAAATGCACAATTAATGTATTAGATTGTTCTGATTCAATAATAAAAAACTTATGGAAATCACAATAAATAACCCTTTTACAGCTACTAAAGGTTTTAAAACTTAAAGATTTTTTCCAAATGTCCTAATAGACAGCATTATTTCAAAAATCACTTGCATTTTAAGAAATGAATAAGCATTTTGCACTCTTTAGGTATAAAATATTCATCACTAGTTATACAGAAGCCAGTTATTATGACATTAACAGGTGTATCCCCACTTAAAAAACTTTAAAAAAAAATTAAAAAATTATTACTACCTCAGATATGTAGTATTTGTACAAGAAGCTCTCATGTTTCTTGTGAGAAATTTCCATTTCTACAAATGCTCTTTTAAGTGCAATTAAAAACAAAAAAACAAAAATAATATCCAAAACCAAAAAATTGCTCACTATAAATCTGATAAAACTAACAGCAAAAACCAATGTTAAAATTAAACCCAAATTACAAAATATCCCAAAACATCATTCATATCGAGATTTCAGTTTACCTTACCAATTAAATTAAAAGATCAGATTGCATTTGGGTTCTAAAAGGTACTATACTACTGTAAATTATTATATCTGGGTTGCCAATTGCATCTTTATCTATAAATTGCAAATACTTGGCGGCAATATATTGGACTATTTCTAATGGATCAAAGACAAGTCTAGGTAACTGCTATGACAATAACCTGATGGACCTAGAAATTGTTAAGGCACAGAACTAAGGTAATAGTTGCTCCCTTTCCTAAGTATTTCAATAAATTAGACAGCATGAATACAAAAGCACAGAACAACACCACAAAGTAAAAATTACCTGCAGTTGCCATTTACTAATACACATTAAATTAGAAACCTACAACTATGATTATCCATCTTGGAGGCATTTCGTAAGGTCAAAACCTCTTAAAACACTTTAAAAACTCACCAGATTTCACTCACTTACCTTTTTAAGTTTTTTTATTGTCACCTGAAGATCCCCAACTTCAGCATCATACTGGCGCTTCAGCTCATTTAGGGCTTCTTCAGCTTTTTGCTTCTCCTGCAATATTTTCAATCTCATTAGAAGTTGAGACAGGTTTCAAATGTTTATTAAAAATTAATTCATCGGTTTGGAAAGTACATACTTTCCCCTTAGACAAATGTGTCTTTCCATTCTGTCCCTTCCTTAAGATCCACAGATTCTAATTCTGTTATTGCAGTCCACTTATAAAACACTCATAGAAATAAAATGGTGACATGGAAGCAAAGATATGGGTCCATCCACTGTTTTTTATTCATGATTCCTGTGCTTAACATTCTCAATGTCACTTACTTTTCCACTTCTTTTTCCTTTTAAGTTTTTTTGCTTGCAAGTGTTGGAATGTTAGAGGCCCATGTCAGTAAAAGGCAAGCAGACGACAGCACCTCTAGTTTCAAATAGTACTGTCCTGGGTACAGAGAGAAGGGGGTGGATTCACTGCTGTCTATTCAATACCACCCACATCACCAATGGGAGGGGGGCGGGGAGTCTCAGCAAGAAAAATGACACGGATGGAAAGGGAAGCAGTGCCATCTTTTGCCAGGGCACATGGCAGTGTGTGCCAGACTGGAGTCAGGACTGAACAGCAGCTGGGCACAAGGACAGAGCTACTGTTGCAGCCACTGTCCCACAGCTGCTGCCATCACCACAGAGAGAGAGCCCCTGCACCTGCACTGTTGCCATCACCACGGTCCCAGAGAGAAGGAGTCTGCACTGGTACTGCCACCACCACTGCAGTCAGCATCTTGGCAGCACAACTCCTTATTCACACAAACTATCTTTCCAGGTTTTGGGTTGTCCCTGTTTTCCATTATTTCAGGTCCAGGGAGGAAGCTGAGCTGTGGGAGCTTCCAGACATGCTGTCTTTGTTTTCCTCAGTGTCAAATGGGGAGATGCATCAGGATGGTCACCATTTTGCCTGTGTTTAGAGATTGCACCAAGTACTGCCCACAGGTATATTCAGTGGTGAATGCCCTTTTGTGGGTAAAACTCTCTCTTTCCCTTGAATACCCCTTATATCAAAGGGAGGTATTCCCTTGTATACCCTTAAATATCAAACCAAGTACAGTATTTTGAAATTTATTTTAATCAAAACAGACAGATTTTGCAAAGAGGATACACAAACCACAATGAGAAGAATAGTGTGTGCGGAGTGCTATAGATTGGTATGTGTTTCATTCACTCCAGTCACTCCCCAAGGACTTCAGTTTCACAACACAAGAAATCAGAATGCAGCAGTGACAAGCAGTGCCAATGAGGCAGGCTGAGTTTTCACATGGAAGGCGCAGGCATGCACTTTGCTTAGAATTCAGAATTAGAACTTCCAGTAGGTGATGCTGACATTCATGTGTTAAAAAATAATCAAAGTAATCAATTTAAGCTGGATTCCCCTACATAGACTCCTAAGTATTGTTTGGTAACTATTTGCTTCCCTTGAAGAAACAAAATACAGGATAGGCTTATGCAGAGGCAGGTGTCCCGGTGGCATGAGTGAGATCACTCTAACAATAGCCTTGATTACAGGCATTAAGATTAATGGCTTAGTACATTCCCACAAAGTAAATAACTTAACATTTACTCTCAGGGCGTTTTAGTAGGTGTGGCATGTGGAGCTAGGAGCTACAAGGAACACTGGAGAGTGAAAATGAAAAAAGCCTTGTGAGAAACAACAGCCCATATTTCATACCTACAGCTAGATGCAAACAGTGATTGAGAATACAGACTAGATGTAGATAATCCACAGAAGATGGATTTTTGCATAATGCTAGTACATAACTGTAGATGTTCTCAAAGGAAGCAAACGCACACATCCCAGTCATATTTTTAAAGCAGTCAAAAAGATTATTCAGGGCTTTTTTTCAGTGATTTATCCTTTTTTAAGAACAGTAATTTTTCAGAGAAAATGTATTTGTTTTCTAAACATTAACTACTCAGTTTCTCTGGAAAAAAAAAATTATCTCTACTGAGAGCTGCATTACCACTAGTTAAACATACTATAACACACTTTTTTTTTTTTTTTTTTTTTCAGGGGTGATATCTTTAACATTTTCATGCCATTATATTTTGTTTCTAGGAACACAATAGGCTTTTATAGTGTGGTAGGACTGTTTTCTCTTGTATAGGAAAGGACGCTATTTAAAGCAAATCTATCAAAATACCATTTACCTTCACATATCAAATACTGTGAACGACTTAAAATCAGCAAGTTGGCAGACAGCATTTTGTTGCTTCTGGTCTTCAAATACTCTGATGAAAGTAGCCATAGCAAATATATATCTATGTTCAGTATATTGTGTGTCTCCTACAGAGCAACAGTTATGCCCATAGTATATGTTTTAATTAATGCATTTCTTATGTCCACATTAGAACACTTTGACAAACTGTTATTCTTATGCCCATATAAAGTTCAGCTTATCTTAAATGAATGTAGTAACAATTCAAAATGAAGCAGGCAGCTGGTCTTGCTCCTTTGAATTATGCAGTCACATGTGGCTCTAATATATCTTTCTCTGGGTAAGGGAAGAGGAATTTTACACTTTTTCATATAGACTGCAGGTGGGTTGAAACAGCTAAAATTAAGCAGATCAAAACAGAACTTCCCATCAAGTTTGGGAGGCCCAGGCCCTCACACATTGTTACCACAGTTACCCTCTCTTAAGTCTATAGCTCTCTAAAATGTAGTTGTAGGAGAACAGAGGGAAAAAATGATAATTACTGCAGGAAGATCTACAAAGCAGGACCAAATAATCCAAGCATTAAATTCTACATAAATTAATTTACTAGGAGAACTAGATTCCATACTTTTGTGCTGAAATATCATTTTCTCCAATCTGTTTCCAATATTGGTCTCAGAAGTGGTCTCTTCTTGGCCAGTATGTTCCCACAAAAGGGGAAAGACTTTTTTTTCTTGGGTTTATTATACCTAAGCAGATATTCCTCTTTGGGGAGGCATTAAGATCATTCATTTCTTATCTCATGGATAGCTTTTTGTCATCCAGGCCCTGCCTACAGCAGCTTTGAGTCAGCGCATCAGGATCAAAAACACAGCTGGCCATCAATCCTGCTTAAAACCACTGAGAGTTTGGTGATTATGAAATTCTGTAAATATAAAATACTCACTTCCTTTTTAACTTTATGCTCTGCAGCCTGTATCCGTAGTTCCATCTCTTCCTCTAGCTCACTGAGTTGAACTGCTGCTTTGTCCTGAGCTCTAAAATATAAAAGAAAATATTCTCTCAGGAACTGCCCTCTGACTTGAAAGAAACACTGTGTGAAACACATCTGTCTGCCTCAACTGAAACAAATTATACAGACAGACATAGAAACAGTTTAACATTGCCCAGACCTTGAAACTGGTGTGGCTGGGAACCTAAATCCCAAATTATTTTTAAGATACTGGCAAATTAGATTTTAAATAATAGCTGCAAGCTAATGATTAGCATGAAATACATCACATCTGCATTTTTTAAATTAAGTTACAAAGATAAAAAGTGCCTCTCATTATCCTATGAAGAGACTTCAAAAGCAACTTGCATCACCCACACATGAGATCTCTGTCCTGAGCTAATCTGTTTGGTTTTGGCAGTAATGACGTGAGACTGTAACATCTGCCAAGTAGTTAAAACAGGTAAATACACTCCTTGAAGCTCACAAAGCAAAAATACAGTTTCTAAAATGAAAGCATAAGGGACATGTATGACAAAACTCCAAGCTGCAGTCAAGGAAGAGGAGTCAAAATGTTTTAAGCATTTAACCTAACAACAGAGTCTGCAAAAATTTGATCCATAATTTCTCAAAAGTATGAACAGGTAATCATTTGCATGCTGCTACATGTGCTTATGGACTAGTGTGTGCATACAAACTAACTTTGAACTCAGTTTATGGAAATACTTTGCAAGGCATACTTTGGCATTAACTCTCACTAGTTTAATCAAATGAAGCATGAGAAGAGCAAAAAAAGAAACTGCAGAACTGAAACACCATTCACAATACCTTTTTACCGCTATGGCCAAAGTTTCCATCTCTGTGCTTTGAAGTTTGATCTCTTGGATGAAGTTCTTAATGACATGTTCATATGGCTGGATTAATCTTGGTTCTGCTATGTGTATGTTTTGATACAGAACACTGACCTGCTCTTGTCTGGAAAAGAGAGATATGGACATTTTAATGCACTTACTTGGAACAATATTATATTACAAGTTTGAAAAACTTACTACAAATTAAGATATTCCCCTCTTCGCCTATTTTTAAAATTTAGCAAGCTAGATATGGGCATTGAACACTCAGTACAGTATGTCTAAATTCTTTTAAATTATATTTACCATTTCCACTTCTCTGTTTTAATACAGCTACTGCAAAAAATTTTTGCTTAATTATATATTTTTTTACTTCTATTCATAGTGTAGTGAAGAGAATGCCACTGGAGTAACCCACAATGTGTATCAAGTTTCTTGGTTGCTCTAATGTTAATCATAATCTGTGAAGAAGCCTAAGATTTCCGGAAGTTGCATAAGAATTGAAAATGGGTATGAATGCCTACTACCTAAGTTAAAATGGAAAGAGGGTAGAGGGAGGTAGGCTGCAGGCAAAATAAGAATACAGCTCTCTAGTTTCAGACAAATTATTCTGGTCTGTAACCAAATAAATTTGTCATTTTAAGAAGTTAATTCTGTATATTACTCTCACATGAAAAATGACAGATATATCTCATAAAGAAGAAAGAAAACATTTCTGTAGATACTGTAGTTGTTAAAAGCTCTCCTGAAATTCATATTGAAAAGCTGCCTCGATGCAGGTATAGTAAATTCTGATTTCCATTTAATCTGGACTCATTTACATAGATTGCATACTGTTTTAATTGTCAGAGTAAAGAGTCTTTACAAGATAAAAAGAATAGCATTATTACAAAGTCTACTACATAAATAGCACTGATTTCTTTTCATGCAACAAGTATGTCATGTAAACCTTTGTTTTACATGCTAGGTTCCAACTCCTGGACTACATTAGGCAATATGCCTAAAAATTACAGAAAAGATTCTGTAACAGTATTTAGCAGTCCTAAGGAAAACTGAATGTGATTGACATAGACTAAATGCTAAAATATGAACAGGTATTCAAGAACTTAAAAACTGAATGGAAAAGAAGGAAGAAGATCAAATCTAGAAAGGCGGAGGAGGCAGGCCAGTAATAAGGAAACAGACATCAGAAGCAGAAATACAACTAAAAATAATGTTTTGCAAGTTCAAGTCTAACACCATATCTAACATCACAAAAAGATGCCCTCTTTTTGTTGCTAATGAAAGTCTGAACTCTGATTAAACAATCCTCCTTGTTAGACAGCTGAAGTTCTCCTATCTTCAGTGGAGGCAGTGCTATTTAATACCTTCACCATACACATGATATCAGCAATAGTGTATACTCTCTTCACTTTTTCCCACTTGAAGCAATTCCACAGCTTTGATTATCAACACTGCAGCACTCTGCTTCTTGTATGTGATTTCTCCTCTGAAGGTCTAACTTACTTTATTAAAACAGTACTAAAACTGTTACTATAGCTCAAATTCCCATTTTAAACAATTTAACTATTTCAGGACACTGTAAAACCTGTTCCCAGCTGAAATGCTGACATTCATTTTGAGATACAGAAACATAAGACCAGCACAAAGAGATAAAGATTTACTAATGCCTGAGAAATTTGCGTACATACATGTTTCTGTCTTGCAAAGAATTTCCTTTACGAAGGATAATGCTTACCTGTATTTAATAAGTTATATATCTTCCCATGTATTCACACAATTTCTTTTTCAAAATGTATTTTAAACAGAGTAATGTTGAGGCTCACAAACAGTAACAATAACGAACAGATTTATCTGATCATCATAAGCTACAAACTATGTATAAATAATGTAATATTAAAGAACTCCTCAAATGTATATTTATTCAGCTAATGATTTGCCTTTAAAAAATGTTAATGACATTCCCAGAATGCACCTGGAGGCCTGTAGTCAGTGGCATCCTCCAGGATCAATACCAGGACCAGTGTTGTTCAGCTTGTTTATCAATGACCTGGAGGAAGGGATAGGATGCACCCTCAGCAAGTGTGCTGGTGGCACTAAACTGGGGGAGTGGCTGATCCACCTGAAGGTTCTGCTGCCATTCCGTGGGACCCTGATAGGCTGGAGAGTTGGGCAGAGAGAAACTTAATGAGTTCAACAGGGGCAGGTGCCAGGTCCTGCACCTGGGGAGGAACAGCCCCAAGTGCCAGCACAGGCCGGGGGTTGCTCCTACAGAGCGGCTCTGTGGAGAAGGACCTGGGACTCTTGGTGGATCACAAGCTGTCCATGAGCTGGCAGTGCCCTTGTGGCCAGGAGGGCCAATGGTATCCTGGGGTGCATCATGAAGAGTGTGGCCAGAAAGTTGAGGGAGTTGTGCCTCTATTTGGCCCTGCTGAGGCCGTACATGGAGCTCTGGGGTCCTCAGTACAAGAAAGACAAGGAGCTACTGGACAGGGTCCAGCAGAGGGTCCTTAGGATGATTTGGGGTCTGGAGCATCCCTCTTATGAGGATGCCTGGGCCTGTTTGGAGAAGAGAAGACTGAGAGGAGGTATCAATATCTCAAAGGCAGGTGCAAAGAGGATGGTGCCAGACTCTTTTCCATGGTGCCCATCAACGTGCCGATTTCTCCCAAGCACGCCGGTAGGAAAACTGTCTTCAACGTTGAGTGAAGGCAGGGGCCGGGGAGGTAAAGAGATGGGTGAGAATATTTCAAAAGAACAGAGGGATGTTTATAATAAGTTAGATGCCTTACTGAAGTTACATTCTGAGCCTCTTCCCAGCAAAGAAGTGAAAGATTTATTGCTTTGGGTTTTCCGTAATTGCCCTGATGTTGACTTTGAACTTCTTCTTACTAAATCAGTTTGGGATGATATTGCGACTAGACTTTACAATCTCGCTTCAAAACGTGAGAAGGCGGCAGCTATGTTAATCCCTGCTTGCCGGGTGGTGATAGAATTGTTGAACAACTCAGTGATTAATGGCGGCTCCGAAATTTTAACTGCGCCACAGGCAGAACAAGAAGCAACGGCCATAAACTAAAACACAGGAAGTTCCACCTCAACATGAGGAAAAGTCTCTTTACATTGAGTATGGCAGAGCACTGGAACAGGCTGCCCAAGGATGTTGAGGAGTCTCCTTCTCTGGAGATATTCAAAACACACCTGGACAGATTCCTATGTAACCTGCTCTAGCTGATCCTGTCTTGGCAGGGAGGTTGGACGGGATGATCTCCAGAGGTTCCTTCCAACCACAACTATTCTGTGATTCTTTTCAAAGTATATACAAACCTAGATCATGATGCTAACACCAGGTTGTGGGTCTAATCCCTGTATGGATCATTCACTTAAGAGTTGGCCTTGACCATTCTTGTTGGTCCCTTCCAACTCAGAATATTCTGTGATCCAGAAATACACATACCTGAATTGAACCTAGAAATCAGTATGTCTGTGACACTGAGCCTCTGCTGCCCAGCTAAGCCTGCTTTAGCATGCAGTAGTCAGAAACTCAAAGTAGTTACAGTGAGGTTTTATTCTCCCTCTGGCACTAAAAAAAACTTTTATATTTCATATTCCTTCTTAGCCCAATAACCAGCTACCACACAGCTGGATTCAAAATATCTCAGAGGCACTGTTTTAGGAAGCAGTACTTAAGCTTAAGGTGTCAAACAATATCCATACAACCATAACCATGCAGGATTCTGGAAAGGGCCTGGAAAGATCACAACTGGTCACTGAAACTCTCAGAGATACTTATGTAAGTGCATCTACAGCAATGATGCAGGATGTCTTATTTAATGTCTTAATTAATTATCAAAGAAGATTTTACAAATGGATTTCACCAAGGTGACTTAAACTCTAAATAGTCTCTCCTTTTGCTGGACAAGATATTTCAGCAAAATTCATCTCAAATGCTTGCATTTGACCTTTAAAACTGGTTTTCCTTGAAATCCTAAATTCACTTTTCAGTGTATTTAGCTGCACACCTTTAAGTGCCACACTCACAGAACTGTAGACAGTCACAAATACTAATGCATAGAAAGAGCATTTTTTAATATATGGTATGAAAGTCTGTCACTTTGTTGATCTGGCACTGTGGTTACACTACCCATCGTGCATGCACTTATTTCTGTTGCTTCTGCAAAGTACAAACACAAAACACTAGTATCCACAAAAAGTATAGCATTGTGGCCAAGTACTGCTTTGGCTTTACCTTACCTCATCTCAAAAGTTTTATGGCATAAACCATCTGTAAAATTAGTACTTAGTAAGAGTAATTAGTCAATATTTGCACAGCTTCACATGAGTTAGCTTAAGCAAAGTTACAGTATTCACATGGTTTCAGAGAGTTCCTGCAAGAACCGTGTAAAGAAAATAAAACTTCTCTGAATATAATCCAAGTTCTAATATGATAGATTTAAAGTACCATGGTTGAATACAACAGGAGCAGAAGGCGGCGGGGGGGGGGGGGGGGGGGGCGGTTGGAGGGTGGGCAGAGGACCCAGACCAAAAACCCCACAACACTGATCTTGGAGATAACAGATATTTAGATTATATTGTGTCATAATTTCCTTTAATCCACACGATTGTATTAATCCTTATCAATTCATAGCATTATTTCTGGTTTGCTGATTGTACAGTGACCATTTTCCTAATAATCCACACTCCAAATGCAGTTCAGAGGAAGATGATGGAATTTTTCAACAAATAATTTTTCAACTCCGGAGCTGCTCAGTATCTTATATGTGCTCCCTATGTAGTCACCAGAAAGACTATGCTATGTTACACAGGCCCCTCAGTCTGACCCTAAGGGTGGTATTTGGTTTTAGAACACTATTTTAATTACTTCTTTCCACTGTAGGTCAGCTTGTAAAACTGCTCGGATCACTTGTAGCAGTTCTGTTCTAGTATGGACATGAAGAGATGAAGCATAAGATTGTCTGAGCCAGGAAGGTCTGAGCTGGGTGGTCAGAGCAAAACAAAGCTCAAGCATTATGCATCTGATGATTGTCCTTACACTGGAAACCAACAGCTTGTGTGTGCCTCCAAGAGATTAAGAAGTACCTTTTTCTGAAAAGCAGACACATTGGATGTGCTACCATATCAGTAAGCAGAAAAGAACAACCAAATCTGATACAGATTCGAAAGGATCTAATTTTGTCACAGTTGAGTGCCTAACACTTTCTCCTAGATTGAGTGCCTTAAGGAAAAAGATTACACAGAATTTTAGCATAGTGTAAAATTCAAAGTATTTGTCAATTTGAAGCACTATGTGTTTTTTTTAATACTACTTTTTATTTTTCTATATCTACCCCTTCAGAAACAGGATGCATTAAAAGAAGATGATCAAACCTGTAACCCCCAGATGACACAGCCTAGCTAAGGTCTGATTCACAGAGAAAACATTTTTAATGTTTCCAAAGCATGAATGCTGTTCCCTTAGTGGTGTGATTTAGAGCCAGTGGAGACACAGTGGAAAAAACTGTGGGACAGGCAAGGAAAGATGAAGTCTGTGGAAAAGGAGACTGCCTCAAAGGCATTATGGCAAATGATCACATAATGATACCAGGAAAAATATCAGGAGAATGAATGCTACAGCGCTTAAGTGGCACAGATACTGTTTTGATTAAAGCAAAAATCAGAAAGGTAGCTCAGAAAGGCTTCTAGCTCACAGAAAGACATCCATTACATTCCCAGCAGAGCATATCTCTCAAACTCCTGTCATGAGATGTATCAAAAGACAAGACAACATTCTTACAGAAGAGATCCCCTCTCCAGCACTGTGGCAAAAAAGGACACAGCATTCGTTTTTCCTCAGGATTTGCCTTTTTTCCCTCTCCAGGGAACATGCTTCAACTTCCAAGGAAACCTCTCCAGTTCTGACACCATGGCTCATCATCTCATGGAAGCAAACACAAATCGCTGACAGAAGTTAATACTGTGCTCTATATTGACTTTGGCAAAAATCCATCCTGGTTCATGACAGCAAGAACATGACAGGTTTTGGACGGGTTTTTTATGCAGCAGAGCTTCTCTTTTTTGCTGTAGTACAGCAGTATATCCCATGAGCATCGCCCGTCTTCACAGTTTAAGTAGCTCATGTTAAGAACAGCATGCTTTTCTCACTTTATCACACCCCACAGACCCACATTTTCTATACAGCTCCAGATGACATGACTGGGGGCACACCGTTATCATAATCACATTAGGAGACTTTGGAATTGTATGATGCATAAAATCTCAGAGTCAGGAAGCACTGAAATCAGAGTCTGATGAATAGTCAGCTTGGCTGAAAGTACCAGGCACAAAAATAAAAGAGACCCAAAGACTAAAAAGCAAAGCAATGGAGTATGAGACCTCTCAGAGGCAGCAGAATTTAACTCAAAATGGGGATACAAACTTTCTCCTTCAGATTCATCCACCCATTCATGATCTAATTAATTTAGTTCATTTTCCAATAAGATTATCCATTTTGCCAAATATTGCACAAAAGTCGCCTGGTAGGGCTCATTCTTTTTTAACAATCACAAGTCTTTGTGCTTTCTGACTGAAGTCTTTGACATTAAAATTTAAAAATGTGTTTTCCAGGAAGTTTTTTGCCTGTAATTTAGAGAGAGAAGTAAGCGTCATAGCATTGATAAGTACGGTTTTTCTCTTGTAGTGTCAGAAGATGTCAGATCATTCTTTGCTCAAGCTGAGGAGTGGAAAAGGATTGCCATTAGGAGACATTCCCACATGCTTAAAAGGAACGTCTGTCTATTAGGAGCATGAAGGGAACCTTTCAGTCTTGCCCCTGAAATTCAAACTGAGATTGGCCACAACAAAGAATGCAACATCCAGTAACACGGTCAAGGGCTAAACCCTTCCAGTGTGGCACTGAAGCACTCACTGCCTGGAACACCAAAAGGGTAGATTTCTTTGCTGTCCACTCCTGCACCATTGGAAATACTTCTTAGAGGAATAAACTAACGAACACGGCTGACTTCTCAATAAAACAGATCTCCAGCTAGCAATTCACTATATATACATATAAACTAAAGGCCTTGCATGATTTTATATTTAATTACTCATTATTCCTGTTTAAATGTAACAATGAGGAAGGCTAGCTGCACTTTAAATGAAATGAAAAATCAAAAAAAGACAACCAAACGGACAAAAACAACAACAACAACAAAACCCCTCTGTACAATTCCACTAAAGTCTGACTTCACACATTAGGTTATCAGCCTGTAAAGACTTTCCACCTTTTTTTTCCTAGAGGCCAATTGCCTACCAAGCACAAGTAAAGGCTAAGGCAAACAATACTTTGACTCACAGTAACCACCTTCCCAAGAAATCTAACTGAATTTAGTCCAAAAAATTTATTCAGGTGAGGAGGAAAGGAACAAGGCTGTAAAGAAAAACTCTTTAATGTTACTCTGCCTGTTTAACTGCAAACAATACAACCACAGCTTCGGCAGACTTGAATCTTTTAAAGTAATCTAAAAGGACTGTGCAACTGATACACCAAACTGCAGAGTTATGATCCATCCCATAATAAAATTAACTTTTTCTAAAATGAATTAAATTCAAAATATGCTCATTGTAATACATGCTTATTTTAGTACCTGGCAGTAAATAATTTTGCATCAAATGCCTGCTACTACACTGAGGACTGGGTCAGGGTATAGATCTGTTACTGAGTTTCACACCTCATTTTGGAGGCTTATTTATACTTTCAAAAGTTCAGTCTCACAGAAACTGAACTTTCAGTTTCTGAAACGGAGACAGAACCACGTGTACTGTGAAAATTTTCCCTTTGATTCCCATGGGAACCAAGCTAAGGCGTGACAGAGACCACAGGTGTTTACTGGGGCATTTTCTCCTGACTTCAGCCCTGGTTTTATCTCATTACCTCCATTTACTACACCTTGTTTCTCTCTGTATAAACCCCAATAGCATCACAGAACATGTCCCAGTGTCTTGCTAGTCTGTGGCCACAAGGCAGAGCATTTGGAGGAACTGAACCCCAAAATGATCGAGATAAAAACCACAACTGAGATTAAAAAATCTGGACTACCAGCTGCACTCATCCAGCTTTGAGGAGTTTCTCTTTTGAAATTACTTTTTTCACAAATGTTAATGTTACAACAAATATATGAAGAGCAATAAAACACAACATAAGGACACCAACTCTTTTATAGTACTGAAGATCCAGGTGTGTTCCAAGCCAGGTCTAGTTTTCAAAATACTGCCTTTTCCTGAATAAAATATGAAGTGACAAACAACTAAAACAAATTAAATAATTTAAACAAAAACTTTTTTGAAGTCCTGCTTGCACTTTACTTGATTTTGTTATATTCTACTGCTTAAGACTCCTCAATCAATTACAATATATTCATTACTCATGTAAATGGTCCTAAGGATTTTAGTGGGACTACTCACATGAAAAAATCCTTACACATCTGTTTCAACAAAAAAAGGTGTGGGCTACAAATGGAAAAAAGGTTGAGCTGTAAAGCAGATCTGCTTTTAGCACTTCAGGACAGGAGAGAGAAAAAACAAAGGGTGTACTGTTCTTCAACTGACACTGACACACACCTAAAAAATAAGACAACTATGAAGGATGTTCAAATCTGAACCTAAATAGGAAACATTTACATCAAAATACTGCCCACCTGATAGTATTTAACTATCAAAACAACTTTTTTCAGTGTTTATGTAAAAGAATCATAACACAAATTACATTATGTCATGATGAATTTAGCAAAACTACCAGATGTGCGTGCAGAGTGCAGCAAATTAAAGCTGTTCCCCTTCCTATTATCCTTTTAGACAATCAGTTAGACTGTACTGAAACTGGTGCTGCAAACAGTAACCAAGATAACTGAAACAGAACTATTACCAAGAGGAGACAGATGCTTTCACAAGTTACCACTGTTCGAGTCAGATTTTTTTTCAGCTCCTACTGAGTTTCTGACTTCGGGTTATTAACTGTGTCTGCAAGCTTTCAAACAGTCTTTTGTTCGTGTTCTCTTTCTGTAGAAAGCAAGTGTGTAACAAGGAAAGCACCATGAACAAATTAAGGAAGACCTGTATGAAGCTACTCATCTGTCTGAAATGGGGCACTCCAATAATACTAAACAGTATTAATCCAAAAAGAAAAGAAAAATTGACTCCAGATTAAGTAACTGAAAATTTCTCTGAAGAAACATTCCACCTCATTATCCAAACACATTATTGGTATTGGTAGGAATTTAAGGAGCGCTATATAGAGACAACATAGAGATCTATTCATGTATATGACTTTTTTTAACTCTCTTGACTACCTGCCAAGTCCTGAAACTCAGATTACTTGTCTTCCATCATAAATTACAGTTTTAAAATGCAGCAGAATCACACTGTACTTTTTACGGCCAACATTTTCATAATAATTTTGAGCACCTCAGCTTTCAGGCAGATTATTTCGACTAACCAAAATGTGCCTCTGTACACTGAAACCAGCCCCGTACTGGCAGACCCGTGGTAAACGGGTTTAATCTCAAACGAAGCTACCATCAGTTGTCTTCACTTCACTGAGACCGAAGACAAAGACTCTCACAAAACTTCTGAGCTCATCAGACCGAGGGCCGTATTTACCAACACCGTTAACGTGAACCCAACGTTGTTGGTCAGCCTTTACCAGGAAAAGGTCGACAGGGGTGGAAGAAAAATGCTGGCGGCTGCTCGGGGAATAGCTCGGGGAGAAAGTTACTGAGGAGCCGGCAGAACTTTGCATGCCGTGTGTTCTAGCAGGCTGACTTTCCCACGTGGGTCGCTGGCAGAGCAGAGCAGATGAAGCCAGGAGCGGCTGCACGCTGGAAGAACAGCGCTAGAAACCACCCCAGCCGGGAAGCAGGTGTGCGGAGGGCTCCCTACACCTGCAGGCGCACGGGGCGAGGGGTCAGGCTACACGGGCGATCCCCAGCTGGGATTGCATCAGCGGCGGCAGCTCCGCCAGGAGGGCCGCTCCCGCCCCGCAGGACGGCAGGGCCGGTTCGGCGGCGGGGCCGCGGTGCCCAGGGGAAGGCTCAGCCCCACCAACCCCGGGGCCGCGCACCCCCTCCCACGGCCGGGGTGGGACGGAGCAGGCGGGTCTGGACCTTACCTCGGGATGTACCTCGCCTCGTCCCCGAGCCGCACCTCGAAGTCCTTCCAGGGTTGTTCCAGCCCCGCGGCGACCCACGCCGCTGGCGCCTCCGCCTCCTCCATGCCCTCACCCCCCGGCTCGCCGCCGGGTTGCCGCCGCGTGGCGCCGCGGAAGCCACGGGCGAACTCCGGGAAGGTGATGGCCCCGTCGCGGTCGCTGTCGAGGCGCTGGAAGATGGCCTCGGCCTCGGCCGGCCGCACCCGCAGCTCGGCGCAGAGAGCAGCGAAGTCTTCCCGCTCGATGCGGCCCGAGCCGCTGGCGTCGCACGCCAGGAAAAGGGCTCGCAAGCGGGACAGCTCGTCCCCCACCGCCTCGGGATCCATCGGCCAGCGCCGGGGGCACCGAGACTCCGACCACGGACGGAACGGGATGGAACGGGGTGGGCGGCTGCCCTACCTGCGGCTCAGCGGGGCGGGCCGGGTCCTGCTCCGCCCCGGCTCCCCGCGGGGCCGGGCACGGCCGGGAGGCGGACCGCAGGTGGCGGCTCCTGGCCGGGGCAGGTCCCGGCCCGGGCTGCCGGCGCCCCCCGGGAGAGAGCAGGGCGGTACCGAGCCGGCAGGGCCCCCGCTGCTTCATGGAGGTGCAGGGGCACAGGGATCCCCTCTGGCCCAGCATGTTGCGAACGCACAGGTAACTTATGCAGCACCGTAGGGTAGAAAACATGTCTCACCCCCTGCAGCACTCAAATGTGAATCCCTGCGGTCACCGTAAGGTGTTAAACTTAATTTCCGTTTTCCAACACGATAAAAATACTCCTCACGTTTATGGAAGACCCAGAGCCCACATGATGACAAAAGTTGCAACAGATAAATTCTCACTGACGCGAATAGTCTTGGAGTTATACCTTGTGGGTACATGCTCACAGATGTCTCAACACCAGTGATTTAGAAATGTGGATTGTTAAAATACTATCTTAAACTGAAAATGCAAAAGCTGCATTCAAATCAATAAACCGAAGGAGACAGCTTATCAGTGCTTTGTGAAGAACTAGTGTCTTTCTTGACAGAAGTCAAGATGCCTTCCTTGTTGAAGTCAGACTCAAAACTCAGATTCTGTTTGAATCTAAGAGATATTTTTAAATCATTATTTATTTCCCTACACTTATTCTTGTTTATGTCTATCTGCAAATGTAAATTGTGTCATACCACAGTTATGATAAAGAGAATACAAATCTGACTGTCAAAACAGCATTTCCTTATTGACGAAAACATAGCCTAAGTATGTGATCCAGCAAAGCACAAATAGTCCATCTGACCTCTCCTCAAAGTAAATAACATACTGTAAATGGGAACTATAAAATACTCCTCTGCCTAAGAGACGTGGAATGCCCTCACAGGATTTTTTTTTTTTTTACAGCTTTTGATTATTAACCCATCAGGATTAGACAGACAGACAACAATCTTTCTCTAGACAATATAATGTTTTGTAAAATATTGCCCACACTTTAAGGAAATACAGCTGTTAAGCAATTTGGAATATAAGTTTTAGCTTAAAAATATGAGATAACCAAAAGACTTAAATTTATTATTTTATACGTTTTTTTTACTACGTTTCCACCACACAATTGTAAAACTACTAATAGCAGCAAAGTGATATCATAATCTGTTTCTTAGTGTTTTAGTAAAACAGAATTCATTTAACAAAAGTATTCTTCCTGTTCCATGATCAATCTTATCTAACCATCAAATTTTTATACCTAAAGTGTGTCTTGAAGCCCCTAAGGGGCTGATGAAGGGTTGTTCTGGCATGAAAAGAGACAAACTTATCTTGCTTATACAACTCCACTCTCTGTTCACAGGAGCTGGGACATTTGGTTTTCAGAGTGGACAAGCCCATGAGGTGAACTGGAACAGCCTCATCCAGGGCTGAATGTGTCTGACTAGCCAGACAGGGAATTCCCACTATAGTCAATGTGCTCACCTTATTTGCTTTTATGGCTGCAGATTTATGAGTTGACATTGGTCAGTTATCCTTATCCTACCCACTCTTTTACGCACTCTTGTGTGTATCTTTAGTGGTAGTCACTACCTTGGGCTGCTAAGTAGAGGGCACAGACTTTGGACATGTAGTCCTTGCCAGGTTTTTTCTTTTTTTTTTTTTTTTTTCCTGTTAGAGAAGTTTTGTCACACAAATCTCAGGCACTGGCATGAAGCACAGTGTATCATTTAGCACTGCCATGGCATAGGTATGTTCTGCAAAAGAGATCATGCTTGCAGTATTGTGCGATACCACACAGCCCATGCTTACTTGGCAGGCCATGGTTTAGTTGAATAGTTCTGACACAGCTGCACAAAGATAACAAAAACATATGGTTTATTTGTGAAGACCAAAGAATGAGTGGTGAGACCAGGATTCCCAGCAGGCAATGGCAAAACAGTGCTTTCTTCTGAAATCATGTCCCTGTTCTTAGAACTATCTGCTCTTCAAATCCAGCTCTAAATTAAATAAATAAGCAAACACAAAGCACTGTTTCTGTGGCATAGTTGTTTTAAATTCATAAGAGAAGTTTTAAATTCATGCATAAGATACTGAAGATACAGATATACCCTGCATGCAATTTTCTGTCTATTGTCTGTTTTGCTTCACTGTGCCATGACACTCACAAGCTAGCCCAAGCATCTATTTCGCTGAAGAGGCAGAAGAGAAAATTGAATCGTGCTCAGGAACTTTAAAGAGATCTACCACAGCAGATGAACAAGAAAGGATTCGTTGTATCACTGTGTCACTACCTGAAGTGTCCTATTGTACTGAATGGAAAAAAGGTGGATTTTGACATTGTTATAGAGACAGAGATTAAATGTCACAGATTGGAAGAGACAGGTAAACCAGAAAAGGAAGGTGTGGCAGTGCATTACATCAACACCAAGAAGGAAAAGAGCAGAGGAGCTGAGCTGACCGGTGGGATAAGCTACAGAACCTTTGAATGCTATTTGAATATATGTGGTCTCTGAAAGTAACTATGCAGAACTATGCAGAAGCCCAAAAAAGCTGGAGTGCTGTGCTCCAGGCAGATTCCATGCCTGAAATAGCAGCCCTCTTCCCATCCTTCTCTATATATTGTCTTAAGAATCTTACATGCATATTAAAAGAAGATCTTTAACTTGGAATATCAAGCATTTAAAAGTTAGAACATAAACTGTAACAATTATTCACTGATACAGTTTTCATCATTATTTGTGGCCTTGGGCATTATCTACAATGTCATCATACTATTCAGATCTTCTACTGAGGACAGAATACATCCTTTGGATAGTTCCTGCATACGTGAACTAAACTTCCCAGCATTACGTTGGCTGAAAAAGAAAATGGATCCCTCTGTGGTTGCAACTGTCTTATTCACCTTTTTCTGTTTGAAATATGGACAATTTAAGCAATTTAGCACAAACTGTGCAATTTACTTGCAAAGCAGAGCATATGCAAAATAGAATCGACCAGTGATATTGAAAACAGTTCATATATTACACACAGGTTTTGTATTAGCCACAACACCATGAAAATTAATTACATAAATCTACTCAAATTTCTTCCCCCACTGACACAAACTTTACTACCTCTACAAGCCACGATGCATCTCAAAGCCTCACAATCCTAGTGTGGCACTCCGTCTCTCCCTTTTGCCCCTGTAGCTGCCCATGACTTCTTCATCACCCCTACCATCAGGAAGGGAAGCACTGTGTGTGCAGGCATGCGAAGGACAAGGGGAGAGGAGGGTGATGTGCAGAGCAGAGTCCGGGAGGTCTCCAGCAGATGGGTTCTTTCTCCCCACTCGTTTCCATTCTCTGCCATTCTCATATGGTGTCTTCCTTTCCACTTTTTATTACTTAGATGGCATTTTCTTTGCTTTGATGCATTAAACTATGCTTTGATGGCATTAAACTAGCTGTTTACCTGGTTCTATGCTGGCATGCACTTTGTGTGAAACCCATAGGATAGGTGCACGTATTAAATGCCAAGTCTGAATAGATCATACAGCATTTCTGCATGCTCTCATCCCTCCTGCATAATTTTTAGTACTACTGAATATGACTCACCCTTAATCTCTGCAATTGAAAACTAAGGGTAATGTATTTGGTAGCAGACATCATGTAGACTATATTTCTCAGACAGACTGCATCATTATGACCTCTTAAGGGGAAAAGGCATAGTCTATATCTTTAAAAACTTTGTCCAGGAAATTAAAGAATATTTTGAAAGAATGACATTTTATTATTTGACTTTGTGAAAAAATGAGAAAAAAAGTGAAAATAAAAGTTCTTTTTTTAAGAAGAGGTACATTTAAAAGCCAAAAATCTTCCTCAGGATACACAGATTTTTTTTTTTTTTTTTTTTTGCTGTCCTAAAAATTTAGCAGTTCAGACAGTGAAGTTGTGAAACAGCTTCATGGTATTATAACACTTTAACAAACTCCAGATCATTACTGAAATGTAAACCTTTCAGCTGAATCATCTTCAGCCTGCAAAAGACAAAAGAGACCATTGATATTGAAATATCAAAGCACCCAAGGTGCTTTTGCAGAAATTATTAAGTATTGGCAGTCTTTTTAAAAGCTTGTCTGTATGATCAACAGAATAGCTGGGGAGATGCTGAAATGACTGATAATGACTGCTGGGCCTAATTTAGACATGTTAGCTGTAACCCTCATGCTGCTGTAATGATTACTTCAGGCCCCAAAATAACATTAAAAGACTGTTCTAAAGACATGTTATTACACTGGCAGTTCTCAAAATCTGTAATGCTTTTGAATAACATAAAGCAGCCAGCAATAAATACTTATGAATTGCATGTTTTACAGGAAGCCTTCCTTGGTTTTGGTAGTCTGTGTATTTTTTTCAATTCTAATAGTCAAAACCAAATCACACCTACTGATGAAACTTCTTTGTTCTTAAAGAAATGGACATCTCAAAATGCAATTCCCTATGTGCAAATCCTGTTAGCAATGAGCACTGCTGAAGACAGAGGATAGAAGTGTCCTTTTCAGGACAGAGATGAACAGTGTTTGGTCAAACAGATATGCCTCCTTCCAGTTTGGATTAGCTTTGACCTTTTTCTGCAAAATGATGCCAAAGCTCCTTCAAAAACATAGCAAAGTCCAGGTTTCCTGTGCAAACACAATGGTCACTGTTTCACCATCTTCCTATCTCCTTTTCTTGCTGAAGGTGTTGGAACATTTCCCCAGAAGCAGAGGAATCAAATTTAAATCACTGCCTTGCCTGACAGAAATTAAGGTTACCTTTCTTTTTTTCCTCATGCAATTGTCCTAACCACAAAGATATTGGAGACAGTGATGGAATTGAGAAGCACACAGCTGCTCAGAGCCACTGTTCCAGCATCTGTGTTTTACAGTGCATTATAACTAGCCAAAAAGAGTCTTTGGTGAAGATGCTGGAGGACAATTTTCTATATGCCAGTGGATCACTAATACACCTTTTATTTCTCTCTGTCTTGTCCAAAAAAATCTTATATTATTTTCACAGATTCTGACTAAATGGTATCTATTCAATCACTTGAGCAGCTGTAAGACAGTCTGAAAGATATTTGCTTACCTGGAGCAAGAAATACTTAAATCTGTTCAGACAGAGAAGAAGACTGTATTCATCTCTAATATTGTATGTAATACTCTTACCTTTAGGCTGCTCCATAAAAAAGACATACAAATTCGGTATTTCTTCCTACTTTATTCTGGGCAAAAAGTGGCTGCCACTGTTTTACTTCGTGAAACCTTCTGCAGGTTAGGCAAACTCTGTGTACTGTCAACAGTGCAGGGCTCAAAAGAATGAGGGAAAAATATCTCACTTGTGGATCCCAAGAGGGTTTTTTTGCTGTTGAGCTGCTCAGTGCCCACAGGGCCACTGGACATTCCTACAGCTTCAGGTTTCTGGGCAATATTCCTGGGGAAAACATCACTGATCAATGCCCCAGTGACAGTAGTTTTGGATGGTGACAAGGTTTAACCCCAGTCAGCAGCCAATCCCCACAGAGCTGCTTGCCCACTCCTCCACCACCAGGGTCAGGGAGACAATTGGAAGGGTAAAAGTGAGAAAACCCATGAGTTGAGATAAAGACACTTTAATAGGGAAAGCAAAAGCCACACACACAGGCAAAGCAAAACAAGGAATTAATTCACTGCTTCCCATGGGCAGGCAGGTGTTCAGCCATCTCCAGGACAGCAGAGCCCAGTTACACATAAGGTGACCTGGGAACATAAATGCCATCAATCCAAACACCCCTTCTTCCTCCTTACACTTCATATACTGAGCATGATGTCACATGGTCTGGAAAATCCCTTTGGTCAGTTGGGGTCACCTGTCCTGGCTGTTTGCCCTCCCAAGCTCCCAGACACCCCCAACTTCCTCACCAGTGTGGCCATACGG
This sequence comes from Aphelocoma coerulescens, assembly GCF_041296385.1. Taxonomy (NCBI): domain Eukaryota; kingdom Metazoa; phylum Chordata; class Aves; order Passeriformes; family Corvidae; genus Aphelocoma; species Aphelocoma coerulescens. The sequence continues at coordinate 37,172,743 of NW_027184085.1, forward strand.
AAAAGCAGAGAAGACCTTGGCTCTGTGCAAGCCCTGGTCAGCAATAACAATTTCTGTTATCAACCCTGTTTTCAGCACAAATCCAAAACAGAGCTAAATGCTAGCCACTGTGAAGAAAATTAACTCTACCCCAGTCAAAATCAGATGGTTTCTCTCAGTCCCCTTGGCTGCAGCTAATGATTCTGTAAGTGCCAGTTCCCAGACAAAGCCTCGAAACTCAGCTACCTACACTGTTCGATTGTTTAGAACAATCCCTGGCACTGGTTGCAGCACAGCTAGCATCTCCCATGATTCTCTGTTTCAATGAACACTGTTTGGGAGATGGGATAATCCAGTTTTAATGTGGCCACCCTGTTTTGGAAGGTACATCCAGTTCAATAATAGACACTGCCATGCCCACTGACCTCAGTGCCAGAGAACAGTTCTGGTGTTTTAAATTTACAAGGGTAGGAAAATAACCTTTTCATTTATAAAAGGTCAGAATAACATTTGAGATTATAATCCTATTAGAACTTACTTCCTGAATATATCATACTTTAACAAAAGTTAAAATTTAAATGCTGAATATTTGTGAACATAGCTAATTTTACTTTTCTCCACTTAAGCAGGGTTAATTTTGTATCATGAGAGAAATAAAATAAGTGTATTCAAAAACCTTAAGTAATTATTTATTACAATGTACGACCAAAAAATATTGCCATAAAATATTAGAAAGGTGGACAAAAATGGAGATATAGTAAAGCATTCCTAAAGAATCTTCGAAACAGGAAAACATTAAACAAAACTAGTGAGGGATTTAAACCAAAAGAGATTAAAGATTACATAACTCAGACTGGAAAAGTAAAACAAACCATAAAATAATCACAAAGTTATAAAGTCACACTAATTTTTCTGGAATGGAAGATAAAATACTGTGCTTGTTAATATGAAAGAGGAGTGAGGTTTAGAAAAGGTTTAGAAAGAGGTTTAGAAAAAACACTTGCCAAAGTTTCTACCAATTTAAGGAATCTTCTTTTCTCAGCATGGAAACTGCAGAAAAGACAATTCAGCTCAGCAACACAGTATAAAATCAGAAAGGAAAAAAAGAAAATTAATTCTACTGAACATTTCTTCCACTAAAAGGTTACTAAAAGAGGGTTGCCTCTCATCTGCCCCTAAAGCATAAAGAAAAGTATGTTCTTATGAGCCCAAATCCATTAACAGACTTGATACACACTTTCCTCACTACTTACACAGAGGACTACAAAAAGAAATATTCCAATGTATTATTTTTCTACAGGTGAAATTGTCTCCAACTAAACACTCAAGAACACCTATGAAAAGTTAATTCTGCATTTGTAATGTAAGTGCTTTTGGTGACAGGCTGACCCTCCTCCTAAAGCACCTGATTTCTGAAACCCAAAAATAACAGCTGGTGCATGCTCAGCTGCATTGAATTAGGATTTAGCCATGACGAGGTCTAAGTGCTTTAGCTGACTATACTACAGGACTAAAAGCTGTGGGATATTATATTTCATACCACTTTATAGCTGTATGGCAGTTAAATGTGCTCTGCTGACCCCTGGGGTTTTTCTCAGCACAAATAGGCCATCACGTTCTCCCCCCTGATACAGCAGGAAAAACACCTCATGTGACTTTGTCTTCAGTAGAAGTGAGGACAGCTCTAATTTCAAATAGTTATTGTGAACTGATAACTGTCAAACTAAAACTAAGGATGAACCAGTGGATAATCTTGAACAAGGGAATTTGAGGGTAAAAAAAGAAAAAAAATATAAACTGTTCACAGGCAATCCAGAGCAACAAAAAAACTTTTGCTCTTAACAAACAATTTGTTAAATCATCCATTCCAGTAGTGACATCGATTTTTATAATTTTTCTTACTTTCATGATAAACTTTTTTAAAAAGTGATATTTAAATAAAACACAATCTTTTATTAAAAAATCTACTCTTCATGAGTTTCTGTACTATGCAGTTTTAAATATACTACTTAACTATATCATAATGCTGTAAAAAATTCTATCCATGAGAGCTGAAATTTTGAAAAAGTAAGGGACAGCATATAAAAGTGGATAACAGCAGTTGTTATGAATAAGTGTAACATGAATATAGCATCCGAAAGTGCAGAAAAATTCCTGTAAGAGTAACACAGTCTGACTGCATTTTAAAAGTTAGCTGTGTAATACTGTCCCTGTCGTGGCTCCATGGGGTCCCGTGTGCCCGCACAGAAGCACGGGTGGGTTCAGTATTATAGTCGGTAGCAAGGAGTCGAGAAGGGCATTTGTGTGCGTTCTGGCAGGAGCATTTATTGCTGCTGCACTGTCAAAGGTTGCAGAGGCAAAGACCAACGTGATGCTGAAGCTCACAGTTTCATCTGGGGGCGGGGAAAAGGCGGGACTAGGGAACAGGGACCAATGGAGAAGCTCTGGAGGAGTGACAAGGGGTAGAGGCTGACAGCCAACCAGGGAATTCAGACTGGGACAGATTAACATAACAGAACAAGCATCCCGGGAGAAGCCTTTTTGGTCACCCTAACATAAAACGGTTCTTGTGGTACTGGGGACTTGTCTTACTGAAAACTCTCTGTCCCTTGTAACGTAGGCTCACCAGCCACCACAGCTGTGAATGGCTTTTAAAATGTATTTTGAATTTAATGACAGTGGTAATGCTTTCATATTTAAATTAAATTCTCAGGTTCTGAAAGGGAATGCTGCAGCCATAGTCAAAGACTGAAGGATATTTTATCTAGAAAGCACGCTCTTGTCTTCTGCAATTACTAAAGAGTATTTTAATGGCATCTAAAGTGAGATCTCTGCAGAAACTGAGCTTCACACATTCCAGACTGACCAATAAAAATCTGGCCAGCAGCACTAAGACCCACAAACAGAAACCAAGATAGCCCTATATTCCAGTTATCTTTAAAAATACCTTCATAGGTTCTATAGGCTTAGAGACCTACACATAACACCATTTAAAGGCTGAGTCAGCTTTACTTTTGGAAAACCATAAATAAATATTAAATACAGAATATTTCAACATTATTAATGTTGATGAAATTTCAATTTAATTTTCTATACTTTAGAAAAATCAAAGGAAAGAAAAGGAAATAATGTATAAGTTGATAAAGGAAAAACCTCTGCAAAACCAGCAAGATTTGAAGAAAGTGTTAGCTAACAGAGAATTTTAGTGTATAGAGTTAGAAAGAGGTATTCCAAAAGCAACTTAGAGTCCCTTCACAGTTCTTTTGAGAAATAAGTAGATAATACCATCTTACATTATTTTGCTTTTACTTAAGGAAAGGTGACATAAAAGAGAAGGCAAAAGACGTTGCTTTGGTTTCAACTCCTTCACTTGCTTCTCTGGCGGTTTACTGTTAAAGCTACTGCTGTGCAACAGGAGCCACCAGAGACCTCATTGCTGAACTTGCAACTCAAGCCTCATAGGGATCAAACTGCCTTGAAAATAAAGATTATGGTCAGGGACTAACTAGAATTCTTCACTAAACACTTTCTGTATTCTGCAATGGACCAGACCACAGCTTAAACTGTCCTTCATTCATCCCAAAGGAGCCACACAGGACAGGGTAATAGGTTTTGAAGCTGCTTTCACATGGCAAATATACACCCAGATAAGAAAGTCCCTGTTTAAATTTCTCATCATGAGCTTGAACCTGCAGTGTGCTGGAAACTTTATGATGTGCTTGTTTCCTGAATCTAGTAGCATACAAAAGAGAAGAACATTTCTCCTGAACAGAAGTATATCTTACTTTTACTTCTTCTATTATTTAAAACTTTATTCTCTGTTCTTATTGCTAGTTTCCTATAACATCTTTCCTTCTCTCTGATAAAAAAAAATCTCTTTTTGAAATTATCATAATTATTATTTTTTTGCATCTTCCAAATATTTTCATTCAATCTAAAGAAGAAAAGAGACAAAATCAGTTTTTTCGTATTCTCTGCCTCTAATGTAATTTCTACTATTTTAAGAACATGAAGGGGTCCCCTCTCCATGCATTGCATAACCACTTCCATCTGTCTTCATATCTTGCAGATGAATAGAATCACTTCTGTCAAAAAATGTGAGAGACAGAGGTAAGAGGAGATTCATATCTAGTACAAGACCTACATGTAAGCAGAGGAACAGGTCTTTGGTATAAGAGAAGTTGGAGAAGAACTGTCAGGAATGCCACTGAAACTTTAATTACAGGATATGGATCCTGTCAGGTTTGTCTGTGTTTGGTTGCACTTGGCAACCACCTGTCATGCAGCCATATCTAGACATATAGGAAACCGAAGAATTCAATGGTCAAGTACTTGGCGTATGATCCCAGTGCTTAACCAAGCTACTTTAAAGCCAGATGTCCCTAAAGGACACATTACCAGTCATGGTGAAGAGTTTCCTGGGATAACAGTGACTGAGTTGTCCAGTCCAGGAAAGCAGAAGTTTCTCCTTTCCCCTGTGCTGTCCTGCCTAGAGGCAGCTGGAGCACAGCCCCGCAGAGCTGCCTGCAGAGCCCCTGTGCTCCCGTTCCAATCCAGCCATCAGACTGCCACAGGCACCTGCCCTTGTCACTGCTGGCCACTCCAGAGTCAACTCAGTGCTTCCATTTTCTTCAACCATGAAATTCAGTGAGCCTTGTGAAACGTGCAGTGGCTACACAGATCACATTTGCCAGCTGTGAAAATCAGACCAATCTTAAAGTTGTTCTGCAATTAACTAATTTTAGATGTCTAACCTTGGAAGAGGAAACACAGACTAAAGATTGTGCTATAATTACAAAGGAAGATAATGTTTTCATTATGTTAGAAAGGTCTTCTTACTAAAATAGTATTATTTAACCAATAACTGTGTTTCCTACTGTCAAAACTACACTGAAGCCTGCCACGAAGAAATGTAAAACCCCAACACCCAAACAAATCAGATAGACCTTTGAGAGGCAGACGAAGAGTTAGATGCTCCTATGACAAGCGCTTGTATCCTATTGGGTTTCCTTTAGACTGGTCAGGGCTCTAGTCCATTGCAAACAATTCCAATTCACTGTGAGGAGCAGAGTCCTGCCCTAAGCTTTAATATGCATTAATTTATGGTAATACGTGGTAGTGGATGATATGAAATAGGAAGATCAGAAGAAGGGTCAGCAGTTCATCATATAAAGACAATTTTATGTCATAGAATCAAAGAATCATGTCAGTCTAAATAAATAATTCAGTCAGATGCAAGCTTAACAGAAAACTTTTAAGCATCCTCAGAGGTTTCAAAACACGCATGATTTCTTTGTTGAAGAAAATCAGATAGATGGGTAAGGTTTTGTTTCCATCATCCTAATTTATAACATTCTCTGCACAGATTGTTGACAAACTGCTTTGAGGATGGGAGATTACTAGCACTTGCCTCTCTTGTTACTAGTGTAATTTATTTTAAGGAATGTGCCATACAAAAGAACCTGTCAAATTATGAAAAAATATCCTTCCCTGGAATGTGCAGCACAAGTGGTAATAGTTTTCACTGAATGATATTACTACAATATCTGAAGTGTGTCATCCTTACCAATAAATACTGCATAAACTGAATTCTCAGGTATTAATTGCTTCAAACAGATAAAAATATTTTCATATTGCTCAATGTCTCGCAATTCGTTTAACTGAAAACAACTGATACTATCATGAAATTTCCAAAAACTTTTACAAAATGCAGCCTTTAGGAACTATCAATTACCTACCCCTAAGAAAGGTCAGATATTTCCCCCTTTTTACACAGAGAACTGCTTTTCAAGTTCATAAGATATACGAGTATATCTTTTTTTCAAAGTATTTCAAAGCATTGAGTCTTAAAAAGGAGATGACACTTACTAGGGGGCTACCACATGTAATCCATGTGCATCATCTTCCCCCTAGAGATCTGTTTTTCCCCAGAAACTTTGTACAAATTGAAAAAAATAATTTGACCATTTGTACAGGATTTTACACATTCCTGGCAGCCTGATCAAGGCAGCGGCTTTCTATGGCTACCAGACATTGGGACATCCCAGGCTTCTGCAAATATAGAGGTGGCACATGCAGTGAGCCTGCACATCTTCCCTTCACTGGACTCTTTGCATGTGTTGTACTCAATCAGTACATCTAGCACAGTAGGTTCAAATCTTGTTCCACTTGCTACCTATGAGCTGACCATTACGAAGCGCCTGTGTTCACATGTCAGTTTTTCTTAAGTAAAACACAGGTAACTCACAGTCTCACCCTATCAATTAACATACTTGAGTGAGTAAAATGTACTAGCTATTAGCATTAGTAAAAAATAATCATTTTATGATGCGCTACATCTTGGACTTAATATAATGCAGTTATTTTATTGCGTATTCATCTGTATGTATGTATATATAATTGTATATATTTGTATATATTGATGTAAAAGATTGTAATTTTACACTAAGATTGACTAAAGTGGAACCATTCACATGCTTATGAGAATAAGAAAGAAATTTCCTTACAGGACATTGCTTAAAAACATGTATATTAAGAGGATCATTTGAGTACTACTCATCTTTTAAGTAGCTAATAAGCATGGAACAATTCTGTACTTACTGTATCCACAAAAACCCACCAAAAAATATCAACAAAAAAAAAGCAGTTCCCACAACCCTGGAAAGCAAACAGGATTTTAAAAATCCTGCCAAGAAGATATGAACAAAAAAGACTTACATGACTAAGGCATATGGGGCAGAATGCTCAGGGAGGAGGTGGAATCACCATCCCTGGAGCCGTTTAAGACTGGATGTGGCACTCAGCACCATGGCCTGGTTGACAAGGTGGTGTCTGGTCAAAGGCTGGACTCAATAACCTCAGAGGTCTTTTCCAACCTAACTAGTTTTGTGATTCTGTAATACCTGACAGCTGGTTGGATAATGTGTGAGTTTAAAAATGGGTAGCTATCATCAGAAATAGACTGACATGCTCCTTCAGCTGGAAGAGTTAGTCCAAACAAGGAGGACTGATATGCTCCATGCCCCTGTATAGATCCCAAGCGTGCAAAACAAGCAGAAATCATCAGTTTAGCCTGCACTGAGTTCGACACTGCATCAGGTGACTCACAAGACTGACCTTCACTAGTATTTTCACCCATCACCCAAACACTATCAGAGAAATTTTCTGTCCCCTAAAGTCAGACAGGTGTCAGAGTCAAGACTGGATTTCATGACTGAATTTCAATTCATTTATCCTTGTTGCACACTGAGAATGTTCTGAAGCAGTTGAATGAACTCCTTATTAGAATGAAGTTAGAGACCAGCATTTCCTCCCAACAAATCACAGTAAGAAATTTGCTGCTGAATAAAATATATTGACTGTCAGAGCTATTAAATCTTCTGCCTCTTCTCCAGCCAAACAAGTTTTTTACCTAAAACTCAGCTCCATTACATTTCAAAAGAAACCTATTCCGATATCTACATAACCCTTAACTTCATTTACATGATTTTTTTATTTGCTGCTCTCCACCCTAAGCAAGCATCTGAGGAAGGGGATTGGCCACTGGCTATAAACAAAAGACAAATAGGTCTCATCTGGCTGAGCTTCTCTGTCCTCTGCGTCACACTTATTTGCAACAATGAATGGAATGTCAAAAACACACACATACAAACCACAACAAATTTAGATGTCTTCTGATTCCCTGTATTAGAAGGAAGTTCAGTGACAGGCCAGCAAGACTGCTCAGGAGTACTCCTTTATCTGGGTAGTAAAAAAAATGCCACAATTCATGCCCTTAATTTTTCCTTTTATGCTGCCACACAACCAAGATTCCTTTTATCACAGGGTGACACCTGCATTCTTATAACTTACTGCCAAAATATTTTTATGTAAAAATGTTTGGTTTTTAACCAGTAATATATGTGTAAGACACATATGCAGAGCATACTCCTTCTGCTTCTTAGATTTGTGTATTATGAAAAATATAAAAACACTGACTTATTGCAAAAATTAGATTGTTTTCTCTGATTCTAATGCATCTTGTTGCTTTATTTCCCCAAATATCATGTTAACATAGCTTTTGCTGTTAACAAACTCTTTATGTTTCACAGTTTGATGCTTTATCCTAGTAAATTTCACCTGTTATGAATTCCTAAACATAAAATTCACATAGGTTGATATTCAGGTTCTTACATGGCATATCAACCAATTGAAATTATATAAATCCAGGAAATAAGCCATTCATACATTCAGTTCTTCTCTTCCATGTTTGATTAGCTCTGTTACAGCACAGAATCCTCCCAGAGAAAAATGCATGTGGTCTTATATCTGAGCAGTCAGATGGTGACATACTCAAGCAGAAGTAATTCGTGTTATGACTCTTCTTGTTTAGTTTCAATGTATAACTCATAAACACGTCTGGAATGAAACCTGATCTCTCACAAGGGGATGTAAATACATGTAAGGGCAAGGGATGTTAAGGGACTACCAGAGAGTACAGAAATTGATGGAGTTTTGCCTTATCTCTTGACTTGTTGCAAACCTGTGGTCAGGTCACTTACTCAAAGTTAAATCTACATTAAAAGGTCTGTCATAGGTCTGTGTTTCTGGAGTGTGAAAAACACACCTCCAACCAGCTGCAATAATAAATACCCTCAAGTAATCACAACCCAGCTGTCAAAACCACTAGGTGGTAACACCAGGTGTTATTCTGCATAGAATACAGCTTTACAGTTCTGCAAAACAAGCACAGTTTTGCAGCAGCTACATCCCCATTTCAGGAATAGTTAAGAAAACGGTTCCTTGGACATTATATTACTATCCACCTTCAATGTAAACACAGTTGTGCACACCTTTAATGAGACAGCTCTGGAAAGATGATGAAACTTCCAAGACAAAAGCTTTTAAGCGTTTAAGATGAAATATTTAAGCCAAAAAACTGCATTGTCACAATAAAGTGATAATTTTATTGTGCCATCTCCATATGGTCATTTGAATGTCAGTTATCTTTTACCATGTTTTTCAACTAGAATATTTAAAGTATCATCAGAAATCTGTCATCAATGAGCAGGAGTACCATGAAAACTGAAATGCAAATATTAGTGTCTTCCAGTCTTGGAAGGAAAAAAGAAAAAAAAAGGAAGAAAAGAAAAGGAAAAAAGCTAACACAGGACAGCAACAACAATGAAAAAACATAACAACACCAACAAACAATCCAAAGCTGACATTTTCACTGGCGTCAGATTTTTCTTTTTAATAGAATTCTAGCAGCACATTTGAAAATACATACCTATGTGTATATGTATAAACCTACTTCATGTACTGCATATTTTTTATATACAAAGTGTAGACTTAGATGTGAAAAATTAGCTGTGTTTGCATTACCTTATGTGTGTTTAGTTACATTTTTTATAAGTTGCAAAACTAAATAAGTATTTCTGTAGGTGTGAATAGGATGCACCTTTGCAAAACTCTAGCTGTTTATTGATGTGGCTGAGTGCTGCTGAGCTTGACTTCAGTTTGAGTTGAAGTTTTTATACTTTGGGGTATTATTATAGCAATGCCCTTGTTCTCTATATTCTAGGCCAGTATAACTTGTTCATTAATTAAAGTCACAGATGTTGACTAGCAAATATTGGACAGTAAGGTAATTTTTGTTTCTTTGGTCTACTGTTACAAATAAAATTATAAACTGGAAGAAGCTGGGCATTTATACTTTGTTCTATCAATTTTAAAAGTCCAACCCCCCAGCTATAAGTTTAAAGCAGTTTTAATTCAACTTAAAACAAATTAATTGTAGAAATGCTCTACTCAGGGTGAATGGTAAGTAGCTACATACACTAGTTTAGAGTGTAAATTGAAATGTGTAGACCCCATGCTGCTCTCTGCTGATCCTCAGGAGTTATGAAGCACGAGCAGTGGGCAGCAACAGCAAGCAATTTCTCTCCCAGCCCACTGTCAGTTCATCTATAGTTAGTTCTCATTGTGACAGCACTCACCACACATTCACGTGGGCAACCACTGTGTGTATTCACAGCGTGTGTAAAGACAGCCAGCACCTGGGTTTGTGTCCTCCCTCGCCGCCTGTTCAGCCAGTTAAAGCCCCTATCCCAACCAATTTCCCTTTGGGACCTGCTCTCCGCTGTGTCCTCTGAACAGAAGGCAGGTTCACAGCTGATAACCATATTACAAGGCTGCCCTTAATCACTCCTCACAAAGCAATTTAAAGTCCTTCCTAAGTTCTTTTTTTTTCTCTTGGTTACAGTCCTGAATGGCATTGGTTACATTACTGAATGCCAGCATCTGTGAACTGAAGCCAGGTATTATGTGCTGCCCCACTCAGATACCCCGTATGGTTTTCCTATGGTTGACATTCAGTCTCCTCGGCAACAGAATTCTCTCTATCCCTGCTCTGAAACCTATTCACTCCAGTAGAATGAAACCAATTGTAAATGCCAGGAAATTTACTGTGGTACCACAAATCATTTCTCTGTAGGACAGGATACAAACACGGATTTCCAGCAAGAACAAGAAAACTTGTGTTAATCTATAAAAGATTCATTTTTCTCCTATGGAATAAAGCACTGAAACAGGCTTCTGTTGCATTTTTAATAATTTTGAAATCTATTACCAATTAATGCTTCACCTATGCAATCTTCAAGTTGCAAGGTACTACAAATAAAATATTTCTAGAGGCTCATTGTACTCTAGTTAAATATTGCAGTTTCTTTCCTTCTCTTGCTTTCATGTTTTACATAATAGATATATTAACAAGATCTAGAATTATATATAATTTTAATCCAATATTCTTCCCCTACTCATCAGCCAAGATAATTTTGTATTTTCTAGGATTGTGTTATCATCAAATTTGACAGGTAAAAACCATATCTTTCCAGTGATCTCTGAAAACAACAGTGTCATGATTAGTCCCTTTAGCAGTTAATAAAAATATGAACCGAAGAGATGATTTTGGGAATTCTTGAATTGCTACAGACCTGTGCCACCAGTCAGATTTTTTCAGGTTTGCTATAAAACACTGTGAAGAAGAACATATATAAACTTAAGATGAACCTCAAAATCTGTAAATAAAGAGGAAAGAACCTGTCTCTCACTGAAACCATTAGGATCCTTTCTATTTCCAGTCATTGAAGTTGTATTTGGTCTGAAATATATTAAATAAGCTATGAGTAGAAAGAGTATGTAGTCCAAATTTCATAAAACATCAATTTCCCTGCACCAGAGTTAAGAATTTATATTGCTACCAAATGAAGTCCTTCTAAGTGCTGGTAAATATATCCCATAACTGCTTTATCACAATGGATTTTTTTTCAAGTCACTCATCTGAAGAGTACAGAAGAGGATATATAATGAAATAGTTATTTCACAAAAATGAACTGCTGCAGAAATCAATTCCTAATCATGAATTATTCCTAGTAATCTTCTATGTCTTAAAATAATTTTACTGTGCAACCTTAGACTCTCATTAGGAAGCATGCAGTCACAGCTAATGTTTGGAAGAAAACTAGTAAATTTATGTAACTGACAACCTATTTATGAAATAATTTCTGTTACCAGTAACTTTGGATTTGCTGCTAAAGGATTTGTTCACCTTACTTGGCTGTTACCCAGGACAAACTACTAATTTGGGGCATAATACATATATGAAACATGTTAAATAGTTTATCTATACCTGTGTGTTTGCAACTGTGCACTTACCCAGCTGCATATGAAGTATCAGTTTCTAACAAGACTACTTGAGTCCTGTTCTTGAGAGATTTTCCACCACAACAGTAAGCAGTAGCAGCTCTGAGATTTCAACAGTTGAAATGTCAAAAGCTATCTTATTTCTTCACTTCTTGCCTTTTGTAAAGCAACATGACATTACTGATACACACTCAGATTTGTTACCTAATCCTGACTGGCAAAGCCCTGCCACACCCCCTCAGTTTGGTTTCAGCTGTAAAGCCAGAAGCAACATAAGGACCACCACCAAAAGCTCTGAACTGTAGAGGACCAAGAACAAAGACTGTGAAAAGCCAAAAAAATTCTTTGTATGCTGAAACACATCACTGCCATCTACTCTTGAAATAGATTCCAAACATTTTTTCATTTATTTGTAAATATTTGCACATGGCATGTTTCCCTTGATTGCTTGTGAGAACAACAAAGAGAACAGTGCCAAAAACTTACTTGATATCTACTCTTACTCTCTCTGCAAGGTCTCTTAGCATACCGCAGAACAGGGTAAGATTGATTGGAAGACAGTAGCTGTTACCGTCTGCTAGGTTTTTTTTCCTTCACCATTAATAGTGAAATTTGATTATTTCTCTAAAAAATTCTCAAGTTGGAAGGAATGGAAGTTATGCATAGCACACTAAAGTTCTGGGCTTGCTTCTCCTCCTTTCAAAAATAAGCACTGGTTAAGGGCTTTTAGTCTTCCAGAACCCCTTTCTCCACAATTATGACTTTATACCTGTTGCTGAGGTTTTATCTGCCTGCACTGTAGGAGCAGTAGTCAGGACGAAGCACCAAAGACCCAGTCAGCTGCAAACATCTAAGTTATCCAGGTGTTATCTGACCTCTATCTTCCCTACACAAAGTTGAGCACTTACCCATTTATCTCTGTTATCAATGATTTTATCCAAGTGACTGTATTTACTTTATGCAAAATTTGATGTAAATATTTTTCCCACATTGTCTGTCAATCACTTTCCTTGTCCAAATAATACAATTTTTTTATCTTCCTCTTATTACCACTTTTGTAGAATGACTTCCTGTAACTAGGGATAAAATGTTCTAGCTATATCTACTCTGGAAATATGTGGCTATCTGGTTAATAAATATACTCAAATTCCATATAACAGCTCCTAATTATATATGTTTCAAACAGCAAATTCTCTGTGCCATCTTATAATTCTGAGACAGTTCTCTAGAAATTCACTATAGATCTAAGCTCCCCAGTCTTACACTATGCTCACATTTAATTAACAGATAATGCAATATGTTTTCTTTGTAGCATGAGGCCTTGAGAATGGATTTCTTCTGCTTTTACATATGTTTCTGTTCACCAAATAAGTTGTGGATGTCCCTCATCTCTGGAAGGCCAGGTTGAATGAGGCTTTGACCAGCCTGATCTAATGAGAGGCATTCATGGCAGGTGGTTTGAACAAGACGATCTTTAGGGTCCTCTCCAACTCAAGCCATTCTATGATCGTATGATAATGCAAAAGTACATCAACGACAATTGTTGCCTGTGAACATTTTCCTCTTCAGTGCAGTGACACAAAAAGAATACTAAACCTAAATGAAGTTTGAAAGAAAAATTTCTGAACTCAGTAGAGACCAGCTGAGTCAAATGAGCTTCAGTACCTTCTTTTCTTTACTGGTTTTGTACAAAATAAGGATCTTACCTGTTTAATTCTTCCCCTATATAAAAGTAACATTCAGAAATGTCCGCATCAGATAACTTTTCATTGGGTCTTGTTAAGCAGAAGGCTGAAGACCTGTAACTGCTAAAGAAAAAACCTCATGCTTAATTCTTTAAACCACAGAGGATCACTTGGTCAGTGTATTAAAAAAGAAAACAAACCATGGTGATATGAGCTCCCCCTCGTGGTTTTTGTTATGGAAGATTTTAATTTTCCGCACAAACCCCTTAAATTTACTAGGACTAGTAACAGACAGGCAAGGGAATGCTTTGAAAGGAAATGTGTTCTCTGTAAAAACATTTTTCTAAGTCATCTGTAAATGATCAAAATCAAAGAGTTCCTGGTTCATCATTTTTAGGATGGACAGTTAATTAAGCATACTGACAGATCATGCCGTGAGACATCTGCATCCTGTTAAAGGCAACCAAAGTTAATTGTGCTTATGGTTGCATTTGCTGGAGTGATAATGGGGTTTTGAAACCACGTTGTCCAAGATTTATTACAAGTTCTTCATTGCACTTTCTCTTGCATTAATACAGAGGTTTGTCAATCCCCTTCCCTAACTCTTTTCCCTAATACTTTTGAAAGTTCTACAAATTAGGAGATAGGTTTTATTAGCATTAAAGTTGCTGTGTTATCATTAATTTTTTCAGACCTGAATCTCCTCACATTTATAATACTATGAACCAGGAACACTCTCAGTTTGCTATAAAAAAGGTGCAAATAGAGAGAAATTGGCCAGTGGTTAGCCTCATGCATCCAAGTTAATTATTCTTTGCACCAGCTGTAAAACCAAGAAAAGAATATTGTACCTTAAGAGAAGTGCTGCAAAGTTAGTTAGTCTCCATTTTAATCTGAAAACCTAACTTATGATACAAATACAGGGATATGTTGCTGTTTCAGTTCAGTAAAACAGAACTTTCATTAACAAACTGGTCCTTAGATGACTTAGGTTAAGAAATTCCCAGTAATTAATGGAAATCAATATTTCTGATCTAGCTCTTGGCCTACAATTACAAGACCTATGGCACTGATTTCTCTAGCTTCTAACTTCTCCAGTCACAGTTTAGATTTTTTGCAATCTGACTGCATATGAAAATTGCTTTGATTTCCCAAAATTTATTTCATTCTACTTAAAAGGGAAGAATTTCTGACATGCCAAAACTAGCAATACAAGATACTAATATTAGCAAGCAATACTATTCCTATCCAAATTCAGTATTAAATGTGCAGGTTTCTCCACATTCTTATTTACAGAACGCAACAATATACATTATATGAGGGGGGAAAAACCCCCAAAAAATGAAGCTTGATATCTTCAGATAAGACCATACAAAAAATTCATTCTTTAATATCTTTGTCTGTAATGGATAAAAATTAAGCTTGAGGACTTTGCATAGACTTCAAATTATTTGTTACACAACACTTCTATGCAATGACCACTAAATCATTACATTTGTTAATATTATAGAAGTTAATTGACTAAAGCAAAAGTTTTACACAAAAACAGCAAATAGCTGTATTTTAATCTCAGTAGAATAAAAATTAATTAATTACTAGATTGCAAACTAGTGGTTGCTTAAAGATCAGTTATTGTAACACATGTATTCTTTATGGAAATACAGAACGCAGTTCCCGCAAGTAATTTTCTTTTTCAAAGGGCTACATTTCCTACTGCAAAAAGCTGTAAGAAGAACTACTGGGAAGAAGTGTTCTGAGAAAACTGAACTGTGAGCTCTTTAATTAAAATTTGAAGTTATGGCAAATGCTGTGTTTGGCAGAACTCCTTAATTCTGGTAATCTTTGACTAAACAACAGAGATCTGCATTTAGAAACAACAAATAGAAAAAACAAAAATAATATAATTAATTTTTAAAAGAAGAAAATAGATGTTAATACAAGTGAAATTATAAAGTGTAGGAAAAGGATTAGAGAACCTAAATGTTTCTGAAATAAATATATAGTCAGATGTAAGGACAGCAAGATTAACCGGTTTCATATAAATTAGCAACAAAGGAAATAATGCCAGTGATACAATCCCACTTCCAGACAGTGATGGAAAACTATTAAAGGAAGACCTGTGAGTCCTCTGGGCAAGTTAAAGCCAGTAGTTTCCCAAAAGAAGGCCAACAGTTTTCTGGGCTGCTAGGAAGGTATCACAAACAGATTGAGTGAGGTGATCCTTCCTCTCTACTCAGCACTGGTGAGACACACCTGGAAAGCTGAGTCCACCTCTGGGCTCCCCAGTACAAGACAGGCATAGTCATATGGGACTAACACTAGCAAACATCTATTAAGGAGACTGATATTCCATGATTAGAGGACTTAAGCATCTGTCACAGAAGGAAAGGCTGACAGAGCAGGGAGAAGGGTTAGTGTGCATAATTACCTGATGGGAAGTTACAATGAAGACAGAGTCAAACTTCTCTCAGTGGTATCCAGGCAGGACAAGAGGCAATGAGCACAAACTGAAAGGCAAGAATTTACATTTAAATACTGGAGAAACTTCTTGACTCTAAGGATTATTGAACACTAGAACATGTTGCCCATGTAGGCTGAGG
Organism: Aphelocoma coerulescens; assembly: GCF_041296385.1. Classification (NCBI taxonomy): domain Eukaryota; kingdom Metazoa; phylum Chordata; class Aves; order Passeriformes; family Corvidae; genus Aphelocoma; species Aphelocoma coerulescens. Next base: position 37,188,689 of record NW_027184085.1, read on the forward strand.
AGTCTCCGTGTGGAGTCTCCATCCTTGGAGACATTCAACACCCAACTGGAGACAGCACTAAGCAATGTGCCCTAGCTGACTGTCTTCGAGCTGGGGTGTTGGACTAGCCAAAACTCAGAAGTCCCTCCTTCATTTGTGATTCTGTGAAACAAAGAAATCCAAAGCTATTGATCGGGTATGCCAATTATCAAATCACCTTCGAAAAACTCTCCTCTCTTCATTTATAGTCTCAATTAATATGGCTCAAGTCTTTTACAAATCCACCTGTTTAGTGGAAACCTTGCTGAGGCAGGATTGAAGATCAGCTGCAGCAAAAGCAACCTGACTTACCCTAAATGTTCAAGTGTTTCCAGCAGGGTGTTAATCCTTATGGTAAATTTTCAGATATTGCCCCTTGTGCGAAGTCCTTGTGAGAAGTCCCTACAGCAGGGAATGCAATGCCATGCTAGGGAAAGAGCTGATCTAGTTATTAATGAACTGGAACACCACATTGCCATGCAACAACATTACCTTATGTATCAAAAAGCTGTATAATTGCATCAGCACAGTGCTACAGCCAGGCTACTTAGCTCTACCAATCAAACTAATTAGCACAGGGCAGAGCCATGCTGAAGTGGCTATACCAATTCTAGCTTCTGAACTACTAATCGAAGCTCTACTAGACAGTGAACACCAAACAAAAGGTATCATTTGAGTATATTCAGGAGTGAAAAATTCTATAATTCTTTGCATTCTGTAAGTATGTGTAAAACTTTTAGAAAAACCTTTTACTTTCTTTTCAAAACAGACATTTTTTGCACATTTGAAGTTATTGCAAAAAATAATTCAAGGTTTTAAAAAATGTCCTTTGCTGTATACTGGTTACTTTGCAAGATGATTAGATGCTATAGCAGATTGATGTAAGTTTATTTGTTTTAGGAGGTGAATCTGTAGAAGGACATAGATTACATAGATGAAATTTTGTTTCTTCATACAGTGTGTTCACAAAGCTCTATTTCCTTTAACAGAAGTGGCATAAAAGCACGAGTCACCTTTCTGGTTTTATACTATCAATTTCTTTGAAGTGTTACCCCTAATTTTTATCTGCACTTAAAAATAAATAAATAAATAAAATTTCTGGGGTTTGGTACAGTTCTGTATTTGTTTCAAAATCTTCTGATAAAGTTTGGGCTACCTTGTACTTGCTCAAAATTAAAGGCGCATTATCAATTTCCTGTAGGATGTGAGGCTTGCTTAAAAAACAGCTCAGCTTCAGTCATGCTCTGGGTATTTCACAGAAAATGATCATGTTGCTCAGGTGGATCAGGTTTACTTCATCGTCTTCCAAATAAGTAACGTCTTTGATGTCAGCTAATTAGTTCTGCACTGTTTGAGCCTGTTTAACAACATTTGCGTATCTGAGCTAACATAGGAAGCATAATACCTTTCAAGAAAACTCATCAAAATTACACTTCTCAGGTCATGATTGAGAGCAGATTTCACATTCCAAATTTACATTTTGAATTACCTCCTCAACATGGTCTTGATGGTTTCCATGGTTTCCACCTAGGCAGAGCCCCTCTTGACTTGAAAAAACTTTTCTTAATCTTGGTCTTGAAAGGATCTTAATACCCAAGATTTAGCTGTGTTTCTTTCCAGCTGCGACTCTTTAGTTTGAGCTTCTCATTTGTGAAAGTGCTTTAGCCTTGACTCCAGCTAACTGACTTAGAACAAAATAACCAAGGCAAAATCTGAGCAGATGCTGGAGTTACTTCTGGCATGTATCGAGATAAAGTAACCAAAAGACTTGTAACACATGCTCAAATTCTAATGATTTGTTATTGCAAATGTTAGTTTGACTGTTACTGCTGAAAAAAATAGTAATTGGAACTTACTTTACAGAACGCCCCCCGGAAATCTCAGTTCTTGTTTGTTTGCAGCACATTGTATACTACTGCCCATAGCAACCCCGTAAGGAACCACTGCTCCAGGACAAGCTTCCTGCTCCAAGGAGTGGGCGAGGCAAGGCACTAAGACATGCCACCTCAGTTACCACCCTTTCTCTGTTATAAGTATTGTTACTTGGCTGATGATCCCACACCAGGAAGTACTCTATATAAATACATGACATGAAATACACTTTGAATTAGCTGCTTAATATCAAGAGCGGCAAGAAAAAAAGGAAAGCAAATTTCCTAGACCAATAAAAGATTAAATGATTGCACTTTACTAAGCTCAGTGAACAAGAAGAGGAAGAATCCAAATCTAGGATGCAAAAAATAAGTCATATTTTAGTTGTGAAAGGGCAATTTTAACTGAGACTGCTCAGCAGCGGTAATTCGTGACAGTGTGGTTGGCCATGGAGGGCGAGGAGGCTTTGCTGCAAAAAGGGGTTAAAGCAGCTGGGAACAGGAATGCCAAGGGCAGAAGGACTCCTCACCAGAGATTAGTTTCCCTTGGTGATGGGATAAGAAAAAAGCCTCAGTATTGTCTTGTGGACTTTCCGGGAACTGGAGAATGCAGGGTGAACCATGGGGCAACAGAGCCAGGCTGGTGAATGGACCCATGGCCAAGCTGATGTGCCCCATGCAAATGCTCAGGGGGTTGGTGCTGGTGATGGTGCAAGTACCTATGAGGGATCTTCTTGTGAAGCATCTTTGCAGACTCCATGTAGAATCATGTATTGCAGTGAAACTTTGCCCAGTGGAATGTTCATTGAATTTTTCTCTTTTCAGCACAAACATGTGTTTAGTTCTCCTTGAAGGAGAATTACCATAGAAATTCCCTAAAAGTTGTCAAAACTGTCTTAAAGAACATGCAATGGATTCAGGTGGTAGGACTGTTCTGCTAATGTACACCAATCTATATGCTGCACCCCAACTAAAGGAATACGGAATAATACCTCTTACACTATTTCATACAGCTTTTCATGTTCTCATTATTGCATAGATATTCCAGGCAGAGCAGCCTGAGTTTACACTTTCATTTGACAGTATTCCAGAGTCTGTTCTACTTATAGGAAATATTTGAGGACTCTGTTTAAACAACGGGTTGCAGTCATTTCTGAGTTGTTCATTTTGCCTCTTTTAAGCACCTATTTCAAACTGTCACAAAACTATATTAAGATCCTATTATCATTTATTCCCAGTTATTCACTGTTCTTTGCTTCAAATAAAATTACATCAATCTAGAACAAAGCTAAAATACTTTGCTTACTTGTCGAAAGCATAACTCATGCATGTCAGGTGGTGTATAAATAGCACAAAAACAATTACGAAGTTAATTCAGAGAATGTGAATCTGCTGTTTCTCACTATGCCTATTTTCTTACTTTAAATTTATCACCTTAATGTCTTTGTGCCAAACTTCACCCTAGGATTTCACAACCAAACTTAAGCAATTAAAAATAGCTACCTCCATTAACTTAAATTGCAGTTCCAAAAAGGAAATACAAAACAGATTCTGTGTTAAATGACTTGACAAACCTTACCCATTTCAATTCACTAATTTAATCTCGTTCTTCTCATCCTGTGATGTACATCAGTTCAAACTGTATGTAGTATATTGATAAGCTAGGGCTTTGTTGGGATATCACGATAAAATCCCCCAGGCTTTATTCATCTACAGAAACTGCTGGTACTCCAAGAGCCCAGAACAACTCTTTGCTTTCTAGAGCTTGTAACTCAAAGATTTACTTATTTTATAATCATTGCCTCTATGGCAGTTACAAATATGTATTTATATACATCCATCCATGCATTGTATTAATGTAAAACTTAAGAAAAAAATCTGTAACTTTTGTTAGGATCTATTTTCATCTGTTTCCTTAACAAGAGACAATATAGTTGAGCTAAACAAGCCAGCTATTTTAAACAGTCAAATACAGTTTACTCACTCATGTAATACCATTTCCTAAAGAGAACTGCCTGGTTACATGAGATTGCCCTATGCTCAGTCTCCAAATCCTATGTCATGCCAGAAAATTACATTTGTCATTACTACTAACTAGTAGTAATTATATATAAACAACTGGTTAGGAACAGAAATTAAGAGTGTGACAAGTAGAAGTACAAGCATTAGAAATAGAAAAAGATTAGATTTTCAGCAACATAAACTCTAAACACTGAAGAGCAGAAACTATGGAGAGAGATGCTTCCACTTCACTCTTGTTGCATGATGGAGTATTTCAGAACCAGCTGAGAGACTGCCAATGAACCCAAAGCAGCTGTCTGCACTTATGACTACAGTGGAGCTAAATGACTTAATTATTTCTAGTTCAGCCTGATGAGATAGTGTATTTATCATGATAAACTAATATAGATCTGTAGTTTTTCCTTAAAAAGCTAGTCTTAAATATAAAATATATGCTAATAACACTAGTGGCTGGAATAACCTACAGCAGGTAATTACAGGGGAAGCCAAGGATTTCACACCCTAGTGTACACAGAATACTAGCACTGTCATCCTGCCATACTTTCTGTTCCAGTAACTGGAGGGGGTTTTTTTTAAGATACTCTTTATACTACTATGAATCTTTCTCTCAATACCACCTTGGTGCTACCATGCAGATTTTATATAGTTGTCTTTGTATAGGCTCCACCTTTGTATTTCCCTACTCTTAAAATTATGCCAGTTAAGATACTGATATGAATAAAGTGGAAATTAGCTACAGTAATTGAACATATGAATACAGGAATTTATGAAAATTTTTAAAATATACATATAAAGTATGTGATTTTGCTGACAAAGTGGGTTGAACATGATTTCATGTTAGTATGAAATGTTAGGGCAAGATAAAGGCAGCCTATCCCTTGAAATTCCTTCAGCTCAGAAAAAAATAGTTTCATTTGTAAGAGGCTTCCTATCTGGCTAAGGAAAGTCAGCATTCATATTTGCAAACTTTATGCATTATAAGTAGCAGAGTACTGACAGTATGGAAATGTACATACAGAAGTATCTACTGTCAATCATAATAGTATGCCTTAATCAATCTTTGAAATTGAGGGCATATCCTGTCTTTGGAAGTACTACATAACTACCCACACCATGCAAAAACTGACAGCCTTTCTTATACAGCTGAACATGCACAGCTGAAACAACCTTGCTGAGTTTTGAAGTCTTGGTTCATGGCATGTACAACAACCAAAGTGGTCTAAAGTACAAGAACCAAAGGAAAAATCCCTCTGACTTGGGTTTTTCATGCCTGCCTGATGAGTTTAGTTTACCTATATGTATGTTTACCTATAGGAGATAGTCTGTGACACCAGACAAAATCCTGCACAGAGGCCTCCTGCCTCCCTCTGTCACAAGCTGCCCGTGTGACATACCCAGGGTAGGCCAAGCCTTGTCCCCCACCCGTGGGGACTCTGTGTCTGGCTGCCGCTGTGGCGGCTGCTGCCATCTCCTCTCCTAAGGAACAGCACGCTTGATTGCTGGAACATTTGTTCAGCACTACTGAAATGCAACCCCTGACGTTTGTTTGTGCAAGGTGTATTTGCTCAGGAATTCACTGTGAGAACGTGACATAAGCCATGACAGAGCTACCCTACAGCAGGTGACCTACAGTTTTGTTTGCTTCTTTAGTCACAGCCTTGAGTTCCTTCTTTTTTTAGAAACCACCTTCCCTATTAACTATTCAGGTCTTTCAGTGCATGCAGGTTTCTTCTGCTTTGTTTCTGTTACTCTTTGGCCTTTGGATAAAAGTTTGCTGATGTTTTTACTTTATTATATTTTGACTTAAATTCTTGAGAACAATGAAATAAATGTTCTTCGCTAATGGAAAACCTTTGATTTTCTTTTTTTTTCTTCTTCTTCAATAATTTATCTGAACTGAAGCAACTTGGGTTCACTGAGCAGTCCTAGTCAAAACAAAAATTTGTGGCAAAGATCTGAATGCAGATGTCCCTGATCACAAACCTAAAATTCCTCTATATACACATGCAAACCTAGGTGGTCAGAACCTCTGCTGAAGGTGGAGAGCAGAAAGCCTTTTTCATCAGAGAAAACTTTTCCAAGTAACATCTGTCATAATTAGTATACAGATTAGATCTAATAGGATGGCGTATATTTATATGTTCTTCTGTAACAATAAAAGCTTTTTTTCACCCTTGGTATATGCTTATGTATACATCTGGCTGAGTAATAGCTGCTTGGTTAGGGCAAAACCTTTAGCACAGACTTAGTAAAAAGTAGTTATCCTATGGAAATGTCAACAAACTTTTGCAGGGACAGTATTACCTTACATTTTACATAGCACATATAATTAAAATATGTATCTCAATGCTACACGATCCCAATCTATCTGGTTGATACTCCAGCTGGTTGTGTGTTGTCAGATGGCTGGAAAAATGGGTAAATAGGAATCTCATTGAGTTCAGCAAAGGGGAAGGAAAAGTCCTTTTTCTGGGGAGAAATAACCACATGCACCAGAACAAGCTGGGAGACAATAGCTGAAGAGAAACTTGACAGTAAAAGACTTAGGAGTTCTATGGGCAACTGAATATGAGCCATCACCATGCCCTTGCTGCTGAGAAGGCCAACAACCACCTGGGCTGCATTAGGAGAAGCATGACCAGCAGACTGAGTGAGGTGATCATTTCTCTCTACTCAGCCCTGGTGAGACATCCCTGGCAAACTGGCTCTAGCTCTGGGCTTCCCAGTATAAGAGAAACATGGTCATACTGGACTGACTCCAGCAAATGGCTACAAAGGACACTGATGTAGAGTGTCTGTCCTTTGAGATATTCAATACCTAACTGGAGACAGGCCTTGAGAAATCTGCTGTAGTTGGCCCTTCTTTGAGTGGGGCCAGTGCCTGAGGCAGTCTCCAGATGTTTCCTCTACTTCAGCGACTCTGTGATTCTACATTCAGCCAGGGGTGTATTTACTCTCCCAGTTTTTCAGAAAGTGCTCTGATTTTTACTCTTTATTAAGGCTTAAGTCAGCAATGTGAACAATAAAATACTTAGTTGAAATAATCTCTTGATAAATGGGACAACATTACTATGTATATTTAAACCACAAGAAAAGCACAAAGCACAACACTTTGTGAATGCTCTTCAGCAGGGGTATGTAGCCAGTAGAAGAGCATCTCGCCACAAGTATGGAGAATAAAAAAGTACTAATGTGCAAAAGAATGAAGAAAACGAGCTCATACATGACATGTAGAAATAATATACTTTTGAATTTCAAAGGTGAGTATCATGCGTTTGTTTTTTCAGAGTCAAGCTTTCAGTAGCTTTGTGTACCAGACTGCAGGGAAAGTACTAAGTACTAGTACTACCAGACTAATTGGAAACCAGGGAAAGTTAATAATCAACATAGACCCACAGGATCGAAATTCTTTTTGGCAGGAAAGAAACACAATGTGATTACCACCAAACTGTGGGATGCTACACTGGTCTAGTTTTGTACTAGCTGTGTGTTCCTAGGCATACGTGAAATCCAGTCCCACTTTCTACGCTCATAAGAAGACAATTCTATGCTTCCTTTTCCCTAGTTCATATTTGTCTATTTAGAAGCATGATGGAAGACACTAGAACATCACATTTAATGAAACTGATTTAGAGAAGTGAAACAGGAAGAAATAAAGGGAAGAATACTGAGAAAGTCCAATACATTGCTTCCCCTTTCATTGAAAATCCATTATATATTTCTGTTGTTAATTATTATATACAAAAAAATTTGAAGTCTATTCTTATCCCTGCATGACATGCAATAGGGAGAAGTGCAGTTGGGTCACAGCCTGATGCAGCACTACAGGCTGAAGGAGGAGTGGGTAAGGAGCTGTTTAGCAGAAAGGGACTTGGGGGTGCTGGTTGAAGGCAGCTCAATATGAGCCAACAGTGTCCCCAGATGCCCAAGAAGCCCTATGGGATCCTGGCCAGCAGGACTAAGAAAGTGATTATCCCCTTGTACTCAGCACTGGTGAGGCGAGACCTCAAATCCTGTGTTCAGTTCTGGGCCTCTCACTTCTGAAAGGACTTTGGGGTGCTCTAGTGTGTCCAGAGTGTGGGGAAACACAAAAGGTGGAAAGGATTTTAGGTGTGAGAAGTAGAAGCAGGTTTCAGAAAATAAAGGAAAAGTATTTAGGATACAGCTTTGCTTGTGAAAAGATAGAAGAAGATACAGTTATGCAGCAGCAAAGACATTTAGAAACAATAGAGTTTCTACGTTTGGCCTAGATAAATTTTGAACTTGCAAAAAATCTGTGTAGCAAGATAGATAAGTTTAAGCCTTATAATAGGATATTGTATATTGTTATGTCAAGGCATAGAGCACCTTGTTATCGGCTGCCCTTGGCAATGCGAGCTTTGTACCAACTCTGTCTCAACTCAGTATGTGAGACTGATAATAGAATAAAATAATAACAGGCTCCTAGAGAGCCTGTCCAGGCTCCCCATCCCGTTTGTCAACGAGGACACCAACACAGAGAAGGGCACAAAGGCTCATGAAAGGACTAGAGAACACGTCTTGTGAGGAACAGCTGAGAAATCTGGGTTTGTTTAGTCTGGAGAAGAGGAGGCTCAGGGGGGATCTCATTGCTCTCTACAGCTCCCTAAAAGGAGGCTGCAGTGAGTTGGGGGCCGGTCTCCTCTACTGTGCCTGCAGTGAGAGGACCAGAGGAAATGGCCTTAAGATGAGACAGGGGAGATTCAGATTAGATATTAGGAAATACTTTTTACTGATGGGGTGGTCAGGCATTGGAATAGGTTTCCCAGGGAGGTGGTGGAGTCTGGAGGTGTTCAAGAGGAGTCTGGATCTGTCGCTAGGTGATGTGGTTTAGTAGTAAATTACCATTCAGTCTGAAGTGCTCATTTGAAAGTAGACACTTTCAATAGATACTATTTTTAAGTATTTTCCCAGAGTATTTGAATCCTTGGAGTCATATTGCTACTTTCTATTTTAGGAAACAAGGTAATAAAATATGTTACAATTTAATCAATCTCAATTTGAATAATGAATAAAAAGGGAAGAGTGAGAGGGAGGAGTTGAACTGACAGCACATCCAAGACTGATTTTGTGTTTTCGCAGATCAATTCTGCAAGTTAAAATAATCATTAAAATAAATTCATTCAGAAGCTGCTTTTGGGACAAATTCTCCCAATGCAAAACTGACAGCAGATAGTTTCAATGCAAGATGGATTCCTTAAAATCTGCAGCTTCCACAGGGTTTAAAGCCACTAAGGTGAATTGATACAGATTATCAAGAATTGTATGTGAGAGCTGCATATTCTTGGACTTCTGTTCCCAGCTTGATGGTGCTCCTTTGCCCAAGTAACTCACCTAAACAGGCTGATTCATATAAAGCAAATAAAAAGTCAGAATTCACAAGTGATACGATACCATTTTTCTGGTTTAAGATATGATAGACACAGGTTACTACTGGCAGAAACCTTCTACCTTCTCCCGGTTTGGCATTCTGCTCATGGACTGGAGGACACATGGGTCCAGGTATCAAAGGAACCAAGAAAAAAATTATTATTCCCTTAATTCTCTGTTCTAACGAAGGGTTCTTGCATGTCTGCTGGGCTTAGGAGCAACATCCACATCAGCAAAGCCACTGGGGTGAATCCAAGCAGTCTGCCCAGCCCATCTGGTTCCAGCAGAGCAGGCAGCATGATCACCACAAGACTGTCAGAAGGACAGCCCAATATAAATGGCACCCAACAGTTAAACATAGTAGAGTTCCTCTATATTTATAGGAAATTAATAACATCCATAATGAAGTAGGCCCCAAATGAAATGTATAACAAATTAAATGTTAATAATATGGATTTTGCAGATCTGAGGATTGATAGGCACAACTATAAGCTTTGTAAAGATAGAGCAAGAAATAAAAAAAGGATTACAGAGGAGACAGTGAGGAAAAACAGGTCTTCTTGTTAAAAAACTTACTTGGAGGTCCTTTAAAAAAAATACTTACTCATTATTTCACAAACTGCTTTCTTTCTATGCTTTCCTTTGAAGAACCGAAGACTTGACATTCCCTGTACATATTAAGGGGTTTTTCCTAACTATTTCTAAGTTCCTCAACTGATGTCTATTCTCCATTTCCAATTTAGACAACAGAAGTAATAATAATTTTGTGCATTTTTACCTTTTAAACATTACATTTGAGGCTGATAAGCCTTTTCTCAGTTGCTAGAGGTAAGAAAAATAACAAATAAGCAGGTGACTCCAAATCTTAACCAGCACAGCAAGAAATCCAACCCAGACTCACGTGGGTTTGATGAAAAGCAAGATAAAACAAATAACTTACAGAATAATATGGGCACAGAAACAACACACAGGAACACGGAAACTAATTTCATCTTGCAAACATCATCTGACCAGCCAAGAAAATTATACTAATCTTATTTGTAAAAACTCTTCTTAGAAACATGGTTTTCAGGTTATCAGCCCACAATAGTTTTCAAAGTAAGCCTCTCCCACATGCTTTTCTTGCTTGCCTTCTCCAAGGGTAATTCTCAAATATCCTTGATTTTCTTTTTCTTCCTAAATGAAGTCTAAAACCAAAGCTCTCTGTCTCAGATCACTTATTTTTTGTGTGAACATCCTGTTCATTACAAGCTACAAATTAGAAACTAAATTTCTTTTGTATCACCTCAAAGATTTTTCAGGGACTAACCAGACACCACAACAATTTTATCAACGGTAGTTCTTCCCATAAAATTCAAGATAACAACCTGATAAAATGATGCAGATAGTGATATCATTTTTGACAATTTTGTGAAATGCAGTAGAGACCCTGGTGCTTTTCATGTGACCATGCCCAGTGCTGGCAGGAACTTTTCATACCAAGCTTGTTAGTGAAAAACCTGGCTCCGTGAAAGTACTGCAAGACCTTGTTCTTACTTACATAATTGGTTGTTCAAAAAAAAAAAAAAACCCTTATTAATTAAATGTTTCATCCTGGCATTTCATGCCTCTTCAACAGCACAACTGTATTGGCTTCATTTCAGTTCTCTTTTTTTAATGTCTATTCTCCAGCACCATTTTAATCTATTTTCCAATGTAGTATTAAATTCTTGAAGTCTCCCTTCCTACCACACTCTGCTCAGGAGCAGCTGCCTACACAGAAAGGTAGCTACAGTTGTTGGGACCTTTTAGAGCAATCAGTGAGGTGAATGCAAATCAGAAGCCATCAGCCCTGGATGGACATACTTCCTTTCTGTGATCCTGCCCAATATCCCCATTAATTTCTGGGATGCCTGAATTGCAGCAGTCCTTCAGCAAATTAAAAATCACCTGTTACTACTTTGAGTTTGATGAAAAAACTAAGTTCAAAAGCACTGGGCAGACAGTGGAAAAAGTCACTAAAGGTCTTCCATTTTACTAAGCTGGAAATATCTCAGCTGTGGCTAGCAGCATTCATGCATGGTATCATCAGCTAAACATAGTTGTATAATAAACACTTTTCCAAGCATGGTGGAGAGGCATGGCTGAAGGCAAGCTCTCTGACCTGCAGAGCCATGCATAGTGCCAGTGAGAGGGTCATTAGAACCACACAAACTCAGCTCAGGACCTAAACACAGGTTTCTCTCCCTACACCTTACAGACACAGCTCTATCCTGTATATCTATGTATACTATAGAGTGCAAGTATAGGGAGGTACATGTGTTCATGGAACCACAGGGGAGCCAACAATGGCAGAGCTCTGACCAGGATGACTGTGCATTCACAGCTCCACCCAGCCCTTGGGATTGCAAGAAGGGATGCTGCTGGAGACCTTTGGCATTGTGTCTTCCTGAACCAGTGTAAAAACTTGTTCCCAGACCAACCAACCTTGAAATACTTACTCTTAAAACTATAAATACGTATTCAAACATGTTTGCAAATATTTACTTAGTATTATTTTTTTAAAAAACAACTAACCAAACAAAACCCAAAGAACCCCAACTGACTAACCAAACAAAAAGATCTATCCCAACCAACTTCAGAATCTAATTGTTAAAAAAAATGTTTCTACACAAGACAGGTTCACACGGATTATTCTGTAGTGCCACAAGGGGACACTCTTGAATAGCTTTTTAATGAGGACAAGTGCTTTACAAGTTATTTCGTATTCAGTGGTAAATACAGATTTCTGATCCCCAGCAACAGTAAGGACAATTCTTCATATTCAGTCAATCTTACTTAAGCTCAGATTTCAGGCAGTAAATAATCAACAAATTTTGTTACTATAACTGCTTTAGAAGTTTTATGTCAACTAACAGCTCTAGCCTCTTATTTAAGTTGTGTTAGCCTTGGTTCATAGAGCTTTTTCTTATACTCTACTCACAGCCTTTCTCTGAAAGCATGTAATGTATTTTACCCTTTAGTTACAACATTGTTGGAAATGTGTTTTTTCCATATATAAAAAACTCTGGTACCAATACCCGTGTACCTTGTCTTTAATTGCTAGAAGTAACTAGGCGTGTGTACTTTAAAAAAAAAAAAAAAAAAGTAGGAAATACATGTTGAGAAATGCAAAACGATGTCCTTAAAATGAGTGGATGTATTACAAGTAACTACAGTGATATTGCTTCGTAATTATTTTAAAGACATTAGGTAAAAGTTTTTTAGATGGAACCAAACAAGCAATTATAATATGTGAGTTATACATGAAAACATCTGAGGTGATGTAACCCAATAATCCCTTCGGGACAAAATGAAAAGAAATAAATAAAATATCTTGCTTCTTTATAGTCAACTCGGTGGAACAAGTGCTTACAACAACATGTAGAATCTACCTCCATTTTGGTCTATATAATACTTTTAGTAAGTCCTGTGTCCTGAACAAGGACAAAAAGATAAAATAGTTGAATGATAAGTTAGTTTCTTCATACATACATCTTAACAATAAACTGATTAGAAACAATAGAATTTTAGGCACCTGGTGATGCTGTTCATATTTGAGTTAAATGTGTTTCATATTTAACTTAATTTTAAAGTAATAATGGAATTGAATGATACAGTTATCCAAGCTGAGTATGACTTTAACGCTTTTATCAAAACAGTTAGTTGTTTTGGGGGGAGGAGAGGAACCTCAAATTGTTATTCAGGGGCACAAAATTACATATTTAACTTTGGCTTTCATCATGGCAGCAATTAAGCAGATGCAGGAGACCCCAGTTACCTGAACCTTGACCAGTGTGTCTCGCTCTGGGATATTCTGCTGTCTTTCTTAGGTCCTCCACATCTCTTCACTGATTTTAGTTCAGTCTGATGTGGTACCTACTTTTAAAACAGCTTTTCCCACATTACTAGCTCCTGTCTGATTCACTGCAGCATTTCTAATAGGGCACATCCATAACACATTCACCATAACCAAGAAGGATTTGGAAAAAGAAAACATGAAGAAACTAATAATAAAACAACCTCTGAAAAACACCTAGTTTATAACTGATAACACCACTGTGGTTTTTGTCATTTCTTCTTTTTGTTTTATGATCCATGTGGGAGACAAACACTGGGATAAATACAGATGCAAAGAGGATTATATTCCTTACTTTTTATGTCTTTGGACAGAATATAAATACCATCATTATCAAGGCTTTCTAGTGTACATTCAGAGTTTTAAAATATTTTATTTAGACCTGAGGTCTACTTTATTAACACTCAGTAGTGACTATATAATTTTAGGTTTGCTATATTCTTTTTTCTAGGTTGTTATTTTGTGATGAATTACTCCAGCTTCTTGGGGGGAACATCTTGTGATTTCAGAGTTTTGCTGATCAGATTTTGCTAAATGCTTTTCATTCTGCCCTGCCAAGGGGCTGCTGATAACACCAGAAATCAATATGCTAAGTACAACCACAAAGCCAGAGCTGTTACCCAGAGGTAGCAGAGACCCATGCAGAGCCAAAATCCTTGAAACAGGTGTTTCATAAGGGTCCTGATGTTTTATAAAGTTTCTGAGAGTGCTATTATAGTATAATTTTCTATAATTTTGGGTTTTCAACAAATATAGCAGAGTGCTGCAATGCAAGACATAAAAATTGTCACACATTATGCACTGTTACACACTTCAAAAAATTGGTCACACTGTCCAGCACACAATATTCAGGAATAATTTGTTCATGTTTTACAGCTCAGAGGTTATGCTGAAGTTCATTGTTTGTACCTCTGAGGTGTGTACTAAATTTGCACGAGAACTGAAAGAGGAAGAGAGGCTTTGGAAATGACATTTTGACAGGTGGAGCTTTGTGCTTTGTGGAGGGTAATTGCCGAAATCAGAACAGCAAAGGAGACTTTGATCAGAAGGACAATATACACAAAGGAGGAAGTCATGAGTACATGGATGGCAGTAGAAATTCTATTTTCAGCTTCTGAGCTCCCTTCCCACATGAAACATGCCTGCTGTGCTATTGTAAGGGCACTTAAAATAGCACAGCTATGGGGCACTATGACAAGGGCTGCTCACACATTAAAAGATGAGTCCTTTCTCTGAGCACCCATACCACTTCAGCCCTTTAGAGACGTGAGGTTTTATCTCATTTCTGAGGTTCCAAAGTAACTTTTTTGGGAAAAAGAATGTGTATGGGAAAGAGCAGGGGAAACCAGTGAAGAGGATGTCCCATCCATCTGAGATTGCAAAAGTTATGGGGATATAATAATGGATCTCAAATACATAGTAAGTAACATTTCTGGTGGGCTGTTCAAAGAAAATACAAGTCAGCTATTCTGGCTTAACAGTAGGTTGAAATTGCAAGAGCAAGTTAGACAGCTATGGAACAAAGTTGACTCAATCTATTTTTCACCACCAGTTGATGTTTATTTTGGTTTTATGCCCATTAGCACAGCACAGATACTTCCTTACATTGCCTTTGCTAGTACAATTCCCTGTAGCCATACCAGGATCTCAGACAGAAATAGCACATGCCATCAGCTAGGCAAAGCCAGTAAAGCAGTGCTGATGTGTCACTGTACTACTGAGTTGGGTTTATCCAGTGGTTATACACCTTCTGAGGGAGAATTACAGCTGTTGACCTAGCTCTCAAGAACAAGATTTAAGCAACCTTGGTGCTCACAAGCCTTTATTTTGGCTTTGGCTTTGCAGAAGTCCTTTTTTCCCATACCTAAAGTGTATGTTGTTATGTACATCCAGCCCTGTCTCTGGGAAGAAGAACCTGAATATTCAAGAATCTGAAGATTTGAGAAAAACACATTAGTTGACATTTAAGTTTTTATTGTGAGGTTTATTGCACTAGAAGTTAATTCAAAAATACCTGCAGCCCTCTCAAAACTTCTCTTTAGGGAATTATTCACATGCGTAATACTGAAACACAGAAAACATTTTTAAATGGATTTAAAACTAGGCTTTTCGGGAGACACTATATGCAGTAGACCTTTTCATTACTGATTTGAAATAGGATATATAGTATTACAAATGGGAGGCTTTCCATGTTCTTCTGTCTACAGCTTTTTCCAGAAATATAGGCCCTATTCAGTTAATGTATTTAACTATTCTTAAATCAAAGAAATACTTACTATATAATTATATACTTATTTGATATTTAAATATGTATTTAAGTCTTTATATATAATTAAATAGATCCAAAGAATATACTTAATTATTCTTCAATCAAAGAAATTTAACCTATTTCACCTCAATTTTTAGTCCATTTAAATCAATTATGTTTCTTTTGCAACTAGCAGTTAGTAGGTAGTATTTGTTCATCATGACACTGATGAACATTCTAGGGGGCCACTTCGCTTCCCCAAAGTATCTGCCATCTCATGAGCTCAACATTTCTTCTGTGAAATTAAAAGTGAACTAATATGGGAAAGGTCAGAATGAAATAAATAGAACGTGTAGTTTTTCAAGCACATGTTGAATTTTTATTTTTATAACTATATTTTGCACTCAATCACTATGTGATGCTGAAGCAGAAATTGATGCCTTATTGTTCTTCAATGGAACACACAAGCACTGAGCTGTGGTTGGTTATAGCAGGAAAACCTCTGTGATAAGTTGTGCCACAGCTATAAATTCATACTACACCCTTAAGCATCACAGGGACAAATAGTGCCCAGGTTTTCTAGGAATGAGCTACGAGACCTGTAGGCAAACTGTGAACCTTTGTAATAGTGCAAAATAGGATCGCTGCAGGGAGTTCTTCTGGCTGAGATGAAGGTCAATGACCTGCCTTAAGAGAAAGAAACTCAAAGCAAGACAGCTTTTAAATGTCACAGCAGCTGCCTCAGGTTTCTGAGGATAAAGCTGATGAGGGAATCACCTTTGCAAAGGGGCAGAATGAAAAACATAAGGCTATGGGATCAGTCTTGTAGCACAACATTTAACAGCTGTAACATCTGAGATCTTCAGAGGGTGTCCCAGGCCTTTCTCCATATAAAACAACAGCTTCAAGGAAATCTACAGCAAATCCATTCAAATAGAAAAGAGAATTACATCCTTTGGGATTTAAACACAAACAAAATCCAACACAACCAAACAAAATATTAAGAAACATACCTTGACTGCCAAGTGATGTTTCTTGCTTTCTAGTGCTTGTGACCTTCAGTTTGGCCAACACATCTTTGTCAAGGACCTACAGCAATCATTAGCACCAATTAATGCAGCCTAATTTCTTCAAATGCACCACTAGCATGACATTTCAGTGAGTTGTAGTTTCACAGAAATTTGTGTGATTATTCAGAAAGAATTTAATGGCAAATGCTGAGTTTCTACCCAAAGCAGAAATACTTTTTTTCACAAATGCTAGTTTTATAAATTATGGTAGGGACTTCAGAATGCAAACAATGTTGAGGAGGATATATTTTATTCTTATGTTAAAGCAGGATTCTTACATTAAAGCAGTATTCTTACATTAAAGCAGGAACACAACCTCTTTTGAAGGCTGTATTATAACTACGTCATTTTAACTGAATAAATAGGTCTACCTGTACTATATAGTCCTGTTCTTTTACATTCTTAATTGACAGAGTCTATTTATATTTTGGCACTTTCTATACAGTACAGTAATATCTTCATCTAAATGTTTTATGTGCTCAGGAACTATCTTCTGTTTCTCTTAGCTCCCCACAATTATATTCAATTGCCTCATTGCAGACTGTGCATTTCTTACTAAATATTTTTACTCTGTCAGAGCTCCAAATCAACTCAATCTAAGAAAGCACAGCTTTTCCTACATAACACTCTAGCCAGACCTGCCTCTGAAAGGTTGCAGCCATATGTCCACTGCCAAGGCCTGACTGTAAAACCAGCCTCTCAGTTCTTATTCTGTGTCTATCAATTTTATCTCAGGACCCCAACTAACTCTTATGTGGTAACCAGGAAAACCAATATTTTCTTGGTAAATGAGCCTGAAACCATGTTAATAACATCTTATTTTAAAGTACTTTTTAGTGTCTCTCCAGCTGATAAAGAAAGAATATTATATTAAAAACAGTGTAAGAGTTTTAAGAAATCTGTACTATACTACATTCCACGTACTTCTTGACAAAAACTATTATTTATAGAAAAATCTTTCCCCATAAGAAATGTCATAACTGCAGAAAGCTTTTCTCCAGTGTAATTTTATTAGGGATTCCTGCCATCATATCAACATACAAAACAATTAGGATGTTGACATATAGAAATGTGAAATTCACTGTACAAAGATAAGGCTCAAGTTACAGGTATATTTTCCCCTTACACTCCATGAAACAAAACCATATTTAATTCTTCCCAGAGTTGTGTTTATAAATGTTAGACAAACCACAAAATAGATTTCAAGTACATAACATTTTACAATATAATCCAAGCCCAGACAGAAATACACAATATTGTACCTATAGACGCTCCATAACCCAAATCTGTCATCTTTACTAATAAAAAGCTGCTACTTTCTCTGAATGTGCCCAGCCATATCCTTCTGTGTATGACATGGTCCTGGCCTTTAAGGCTCTCATGACTTTTACTTAAATTACTTTGATAGATGAGAGCATATCAGGAAGGAAGGGGAGAATTTTAGAAGGCCAGGTCTGAATGTATGCATTCATATGTGCACACACACTTGCATTTAACCCTCCATAAAACTTCACTGCACTGCACAATTTTTGAGATTATGTTCTCATGCAAATGAGCTATTTTCTGATCAGAGTTAAATCAAGCATTACAATACTCCTACTTCTGGGGTGCTGTAATTCACAGGGACAAGACTAGAGTATCTACCTTTTTTTTAAAGCAATTATCAGACTTTATGGGAGATTGAATGGAACCATGTCATCACAGTCCAGCAGCATGTCCGCTCTCACAGCCTTCACCACTGAAAACACCTTTCCTGACACCTTTGTTTAGTAACAATGCATTTACCTGTTAAGACCAAATATCTACATTAGTTCACTCTCCATTTCTATTAGGCTGAATGATTATTATCTCATGGGAAAGGATCATTTAGCTGCAAGTAGCACAGGAAGAAATAGACAATAAATAACTAATCATTAATGATTCTTCTGGGAAAGAGATTAGCAAGGACAAACAAAGACAATAAAAAAACCACAGTTGTTTAATTTAGTCTTTGTTGAAGGGGAGATGAATAGCAATCCAAAAGTTTTCAGCTGAGGAAAAGAACTCCTAAGTCCCGTAACTGTTCTGTCTTTTAAAAACTGGAGAAGATTAGAAGGGAAGGAGAAATCCTCTATGAAAATTGCCATTTTAAAACTAGACACTTGCAAAGGCTTACATGAGACAACCAAGCAAAAGATATTCCCTGATATTGAAACAAAAGGAATTTATTTAGTAGGAATCAGACATGTGATTACAATGTGTTAAATGCACATCTAATAAAATAGCTTCAAATATGTCTCCAATTCATAGATGTCTAAGCAGGAGAAAGACTTTGAAGCCAAAATTCAAGTTCCTTAATTTAAATATGAAACAAGGCTGCACTAAGATTGTGGGAGAGGAGCAATAAAAACTTTCTTGTCGTAAATACAACCTCTGTGCTATATTTGAGGGCCTTCAAATGTTCTCAGCATTGACAAGATTTTACGTAAGTATATTCTCTAAGCTATGTTGGAATACCTTTAGACATACAAATCCATGTTACACAAAACAGCATTAGTTCTTGTAACAGGGCTCATAATAACAAGGAAGGAGGGTAAGTATGCTGCTATATGTGAAAGGAAGTATATTAGTATGCACAGAAAACATGTTGTCTTAGAGATTAGTCATAAAGGGCATCAAGCATGAAAATGCATCTCTTAAAGTGCTTAAGCCTTTAACTGTGAGCCAGTAGATTACTTTTATATCAACTGTACAGCCTAATGCTTTGCTTTTAAAAAGAAATATGAAAAACTTGTTCCTTTTTCACCTTTTCCTCTTCTTTATGGTTTTTAAAAGTAGGTCACTCACCTACTGATTTCGTTTTGGGTCCTTTTCTTTATTTTTTTTTCCTTTTTTTTTTTCTTTTTTTTTCTTTTTATTTTTGCTACTTATTATTATTGTCTCCCATTATGTACAATAATCTACATTTAGACTGAAGACTCAATCTCTTTCTAAACATAGTTGTACTATCTTGTAAAGACTTTCTACAGAACTGATAAAGTGGAAGACAACCTGACAGATAAGAGGACGGATCATTTCAGTTCTGCTCAATTCCCTAAGCTTTAGAGCTGTGCCTTTCAGAAATTCTTTTGCGTACTTGCTGTCCTTTCACCTCCCCTAGGCAGCCCCTACTGAACTTGAGTGAACTTCCTGCGTGTTTCCCAAACACGGTCCCTTTGTATAGAGCTACGATAAATTAATTCATTCTCCAGCCAACAGCTTAAAAACAAATAATTGATAAAACACTAAAAACGTCCTACATGCCTCTCTGCATTATTCTTACCAATGTGTACACTTAAATAACATTGTAAGTTGTCTTTTACTAAAAATTTACCAAAATATTTTAAACACATAAAAAGGTAAAAAAACAAACAGAAAAACAAACAAAAACCAAAAACCCAGCATAAACATTGCTTGTATAGGCATTGGTTAGAAGAGATTGTTGCACTAAGGAGTATATTCAAAAAAGTTTTCTTTCAATATCATCAGTTTTAGTGTCATGGATTGAAAGGTTAAGGACAATGAAACTTATTGTGACTCTGTCTTTTATAATGTAATAAACGAACAGGAAGTCTGAAATGTAACTAAAATAAAGCTTCTTTTTTGTTATTGAGAGGTGACGGTATACGTCTGTAACTAAAATGGAAATTTTAGTGTGTAAAGGGAACTTAAGAGTCTGAAGAGTCTGGAATGAAATCTGTACATGAAAATATAAAGGCCAACACATGGGCCCAGGGACATTATGGAAAGCTGTCACTAACTGAAATTTTGAATATAGCCCTTAGTTGTATCATATTCATGTAAAGTTTAAAAGCTGCCCAGTATATCACGGATGAAGTTTATTTTGCAAGCCATCCACTGCCTAAGGGGGCAGTAATATTCAATATGAAACTGCTGAAACTCCGGCGTCTGACGGATTTCATGAAGGAAAGAGATTTGAAGGTCCGACTCCAAGAGAACAAGGAAAAGGGGGAACACAAACAACAGCAGTCCAAGGCCTACAAGAAAAAGTCTGGAGAAACTCTTCACAAAAGCATTCACCTCTATATTGCCCATTAGAAAGTCATAGCTCCACCTCAGGGCTCTCCGAGCTTCTTTCAGTTCTTCCTCCTCTGCAATTAAAAATGCGTTTTCATCAGCTTCAAGTTCCTCAAATGAATCAGTGTCATCTTTCTCATTCTCTGCTCTTGGACAGGTATCAAAAAGCATGTCAATCTCATCATCAACAGGCGTAGGCAGCAAGCTAGCACTTGGATTGTATACCAGCTCTGAGATGGTTAAGGGCTCCTCTTTCATCTTCTCTTCCTGTTCAAGGCCAAGATCAACATCCTCCCCAGTATCCTTTACTGGAGAGCTTGAAATCACGGGTACTGAAATCTCGTCTTCCTTTGGCAGTTGGATACCTGGAAAAATGAGATTAAAACAATGATACTAAATTTCTCGCAGCCTGGTGGCAAAATCAGCCTTCTGATAGTATCTAACAGATGTCTGGAAATAAGCTTCTGCCATAATTTTTCATGTTAAAACCAGACTGTCCACAATTATCAAAAACTGGAAAAGTTTTTTGAAGAGGGCAGTATCTTTACAACGCTGCAGTACATCAGATCTGCTTATGAGGGTCTGATGCAGCTACCAATGATAATAGTCTAGTGCTGAGCAAAGAATAGAGCAGCTTGTTTCCTACTGGCAATCTGACTTCTGGTATAAATTAATAACTACTACATGTGTGAATTGGTGGCCTTTGGTGTATAGTAATAACGACAAAAACTACCCACCCTCATTTCTTTCAGATGAATGTGTGGTGAGATAATAGCTAAGGTTGAGAATAGAGCATGACATTAAAAAGAGGCAACAAATTATCATGAAAATTCATGTTAACAGTAAAATAGCAAAAGGAGAAGAAGGTCAACACATGGTATGAGAATTAGATATTGTTGAAACAGCATTCTAACACCCTCACCCGTTAAAAAAGTTCCTTCTCATGTCTCAATTTTTTTTTTCTGCTCATCTAGTTCTTCCTCTCTCATCTAGTTCTTCCTCTCTTTTCTCTCTCTTCTAAATTTCTCTCTCCTCTTTACAAAGGAGACTTTATGACACCACTCTCTGCTGAAGCTCTCGCCTCTCAAAATTTACTCTCCTTTTTCCAGTCTATCTCTAATGTCAATAAGTCTGCAAAGAAGTCTGGCTGTTTACAGCTACATCAATACTTCAGTGACTGCTATTAGTTCTCAGTCGCAAGAGTGGAAGGGAGGACATTCAGGCACAGACCTCCATTACAAAATGATGTTAAGACACTTCCTCATGGAAATTTCCCTGTTTGAGTAATCAAAATGGCCCAGACAGATCTCTTCCCCTGTAATTTATCTTTTCCTTGCTGTCTAGGCCTCACTGGCCATGCCTCCGGGTGAGGTTTCACATTTTTGCCAAATGACCAAAAAGACTATTTCTGCTTCCTTTCATTTCATCAATGAGCAAGGCAGCTTGGGGTTTTATAGGCATCTGACATTTTTTTCTTCCTGAGCAGGCTCATCATATATTCTCATGGAGACAGCTCATTACCAGGGAAGGAGAGAGAGCAGGAGATTTCCTTCCAGCAGCTAATGTGCATAGCTGAAATGAAAACTTGTCCTCAATAATTATTAGTTCAATAATTTAATTAGTTTAATTTTTGTAAGTTTAATTTGACTTCACAGCTAATAATTCCTTGCCTCAACTATTCTGTCCTCTCACATGCTTTGTTCTGGAACTTGTCTACACAAGTCTATACATTAAGAAATATACTTGCCACAGTCATCAAGAGGAGGATACAAACCGCCTGAAACTAGACACAACAGTGTATGAACACTAAGAAGTGAGAACAGATTTGGGGGATATTTCTCCTAAGCATGCTGTAACAGAAGGTAGTGCTGGATCATCAGACTGTACTCAGTTACTTGAGAGTACACCCATGACACCTTAAATTACAAAAGGCAAATGTTTTTAACTCTGGAGCCCAACAATAAGCATCTAGACATACCTTTATATACACAAGTACTACAATGTGATTTTCAAAGGTGCTATTCAATTATTCTTAATATGAGTAAAATTTAAGCTAAGCCACTTACTAAGACATTTCAATATGGTTTAAAGCATCTAATTTTACTCTCCCAAATTTGAGAAGTCTGGCCATAGGCCACTCTACACCAGCTTAGGTGCAAGGTCAGTAATACATCTTCATCATGTTTCTCATCATAGAGAGGACAGCTGCAGCTACAGCAAAGAAAGGTCACCCAAATTTATGATTTTTGAGCATCCTCTTCCTCCCCAGAGTAATTTCCAGCATGCATAAAATATTTAGTGAGCATGAACAACAAATATCATATTAACTTTCATGAAAACTGTATTTTTCTCAAATAACTGGCAAACTTCCAACTTTGCGATTAACCTGCTGATAGAAGGCAACAGAGGAACCTTTTCATATCAGAGTTTTCTGAAGGGTTTGTATTAAAGTTGTAATGTGCTACAGTTCTGAAGCACACATCTAATTTACATTCCACTATTTAATTTCAACTGCTAAGAAGAATTTTCAACATCTTTATTTGTTATTTAAACTTACCAAATCAAAATAACTGCATTTTACATCAGTCAAATACTAGTGTAAATCAATATTTGAAAATGTAGAATGAGCATTAAAGTTTGCTGCTGCAAACTCATTTGATATTTTAAAAAATTGAACATATAAAGTTGTTCTTTTTGCTCCTTCATATTCCCTGTAACACCAAAACATTTCTTAAGTCAAGGACTGAAGAAAGAACAGGTTATTAACCATGGTCAACATGAATGATTCCAACAAAGTTCCAGTCATGTTGTAATACATAAATAAGTATGTCAGGCCATTCATATTTTGATGGTTTCAAAAGACATAACTGCAAAAATCATTATGGCACGTATCACTTACAAAACTTGTGCAGTCCTAAGAATAGAACATTAAAGTACCAAAATTCAAAATCATTCCTCAGTACAATGAATATTCCAGTAACACAAATTTTAGAGAGAAAATCTTTCAGATTTTTTACTTTTCAGTTAGCCCTCAAGAGAGCCAGTTATCTGAAGTAAAAAAATTAAGTTAAAAGAAAAAAAATCCTCAAAATGTTCCAAAGGAAAAAGAGAATATAAAAGTTAAAGCAAACACAACTCCTAATACTCTTTAATTATTCTACAACTCTACTGCAAATCCTTTGCTCCTATTCATATATAAAAATTATTTTGCTACTATCTTTATAAAGCTATCATTTTGTATCATTCTTGGCAAGATTTTGAAAAGTCTGCTCTTTCTTTAATAACTGTTACAATTTATGTTGTGCTTAGATTAAAAGGACTATAAATTGAGAATTAAATTACATTTCAGAAGAATCTCTTCTTTCCATTCTTCAAATTATATTCTTACCGGCAATTTACATTCCATAAATGAGAAACTTCTAATACAGATTACTGGAATATCAGGTAAATAAATTCAAATTTATTTCTTATATTTCCACAGAAAAAGTTTGCTACACTTCTCTGGCAACTGAATAAATTTTTCAAAGCCAGAGATCTTGTTATCCTAGCTGAAACTCAGTATTCCTCTTCCACCAGATACTGTGATAGCTCCAAACCAAGGACATAAACAGCTGAATAAAACGTGAGATTACTGCGGTCATCTGCTGTGAACATGGACATGGAAGAGGTCTGGTATAAAAGTTGTCAGCTGCTAATATTTCTACAGGGGCCAAAACCAGCAGCTGAGGATTAACAAGATGAAGGTCAGCTCTAGGTCCACCATTCTTAAGAAGCTGCAGTTGCTGGAAATACAGCACCCCATAAAAATGTATCATCTGCTTATTAAAAAATTCAGTTCACACACTGTCTGTTGGCCGGATATCCTGCACATGGCTTTTCTTACTAGAAACAGAAACGCAGTTACACACCTGTAATGGCCTTTTATATTGGAGAAAGGAACAAGTGTGAATACATCCTCATTTTAAATAGAGAAATGGAAAATTAGATACAGTCCAGAGAGAACAGTGCTGGGAACAATACATACATGCATGTAAACAAAAAAGTCCAACCAGGCTGCAGTTAGAACAAATCCTTCCTGTTCTTTTTACAGCTTCCTCTAGAAATATTGTCTATCCTTAGCTTATTTTCCATGTGGACAAAATTCATTTGTACTATGAAGAGAATGACCTTTCAGAAGGAAGGACAAGGTGATTTTCTCACATGAGCAAAGTGCCTGAATTTTCACAAAGAAAATGTAGAAAAATGAGACAGACTCTAGAATTGCTCTGAATTTAAATATTTCCCTGCACAGGATCTACATCAAGCAGGATTTGCATCACAGCCAGACCTTCTGCCCTCAGAAACAGGTCACAGATTTGTACCATACCCATATCCCGTGCCAATAAAAGACACCTGTTATAGCTTTGCAAGGAGAGTTAATCAATGACAGTTTATAGTAAGTCCTTTTTAGGCAGTGACCTGGCTTTCCTGCTGGCCTTTATTGTTTGCTTTAGTCTAATGGGAACTTCTAGAAGCAAGTAAAGCCCTGTCCCCACTGCCAGTTCACATGAGTTGCATGTTTTGTGTCATTACAGCTTGCCTCCCAGCTGTGTTGTGTGTCACAATGTTTAATGTCATGGCTACTACAGTCACAGGAGGCCACTGCTCTTCTTTTTACACCCCACAAAAGTCACCCAAAGCACAGAGTACAGAAGCAGAGCAGTGCATGCTGCACAACTGGCATTCTGGGATGCCTCCCTTCGGCCTGAAAGGAGTTAAACCCAGAGCAGTTGATCCCCATCCAGAAAAAGGATTAAGCAGCAATAGGACTGAAGGAATCATCAGGGAGAGAGAACTCTGTATTGTGGGAGCAGGAATGAGAAGGCCATGCACATCTGTCAGCAGTTCAGAGAAAGAAGGACCTGGTGGTGGGACGGCAGTGACTCAGTGTCCAGCACCACACCGAGGACAGTGAGGCTGAAAAGAGCTGAGCACTGGTGTGAAAGCTTAGCAGAAGGGCAAGTGGGACATTTCAGCATTCCCACTCAGCTTGGGTGACCCCTCCTGGCACAAGTCAGTGTTGTTCTGAAGTGGTCACAATGGGGTTCTCCCAAGGAGTTACATCCCATGTCAGGAGTTTTGCACAAGCTAACTCCAGTGCTTTGGTGCTGGTATACATACTTTATATGCTAATATATATATATATATATATATATTATATACGTATATATATTTTATATATATACACATATATATTATGTACATATATAATATATATATATATTTTTGCATGTGTACTTCCAAAGGAACAACATACTATGAACAGTACTGCAAAATCAAGGTGTTTAAGAACCAATGTAATCCCAACATACAAATACCTTATGATTGGTGTCACTATATTAAACCAACAAGATGTCTTGCATCTATTTGGAGCCAGTATTTAACCTCTGAGATGTAAGAGTACAAAATATATATCAATAATAATGCTTTTTCAATTTTGCTACTATTTTTGAATTGAGACGATTAGGTGCATTCTCATTGGTTTTCCTGAGTGGTGAACTCAAGAAGCAAAGGCAACCAGAAGCTGTTCCTACTCAGAGACAAACCACTGCAAGAAGCAGTTTCTCCTATATTTAATGTACTTACTGCTTTCTTATTTTCAGATACAAAAATAGTAACAATATTCTAGTCTTTGCCAGAACTTTCTTTGATAAAAACTCATTTCTGAAATGAATATTCAATACAAAAATTTAATACAGGTTAGTAAAAACTGAAATCATTCAACCTATAGATGCCAAAGTATCAAAAGCAAACAGTGCCACAGAAAGCATAGAAAAACAAATTTCAAAATGGCTTATGATATTAAGGAAATGGACATATTTATTGACAGAGGGGCCAATGGGTCACCGGCAATGGGATTTCCTAAAAAAACCACCCCTGTGCTGTCCAGAGCAATACTGAATGCTTTTTTTTTCCTTGGATTGCACTTCTCTTGTGTGTCGTGAAAAAGAGAGCTAAATCAGACTCTGCCCAAGCTGCACCTTCCTCCACCAGCCCTAGTACTATTATTCAGTATATGAAATTATTCTGTATCTAGAAAAATAAAACAAAGAAAGTTACAGTCTGGAAAATGTATGGAAGCAAAAAGCTGAGCTGTCTCAACTGCTGTATTCAGCTCACACTCAAAATCTACTACCTTCTAGTTTAACAACAATTTAATTGCCATAAATCACTACAGTTTCAAAGTATTGCCCTCCACCTCAGTCCCTGAAAAATACAAAGGCAAAATTCCAGTCCCCCATTTGTTACCAATTAACAAATAAATACACAATTTTCTGTTAGATAAGGTAACAAATTTAAGTTTTTTCTCATCCATTCTCTATTTGCAACTTTGTTCCTGTCAGTAATTTGTCCTTATTCTCTGCTGTAGATGTCATTTACAGTACCGTTCCTTTCCAAAGGAAAACTATTAACAGAAACTAGGGGAAGAGGGTTTAAAAAAGGGTTTGAGTAAAATAAATGTAAATTTACCAGCCCTTCTGGCTGTGATCTTGGAGCCATGCCGCAGTAAACGAATGCACACTTCCTTGTTGCAGTGGTTAACCATCCGCAAATGAATGCTTCTCTTGGTTTGGATTTTTACAAGACATTTCACCATTTTGCCTGTTAACTCCTCTTCTCAAAGTCTTGTAAGGGCTCTATCCATACCAGCTTTGACCTTTTATTAACTTGCCACTGAGTTTTAAGAGACTAACGCAAGTCACTCTCAATGAATCAAATGACAAGCTTCTAACATGGCCAACAAAAATATCCCAGTAGGGAACAGAAGCAGAGGTTATTTTTAAACATTTCCAAATGCCTCATAATGTACAATACAAACTTTCACAGCATCCATCTCAGCTAGCAGTTGCTAGTATAACAGCTGAACCACACTCAGAGGCATAAAAATATCTAAGGCACCAAAACATAGAGCAGTTTAAAAAGACACCAGGATTCATAGTCCCTTTTTCACAGAATAAATTACACTGTCCCATTATTTTTCTAAAAATCTTTAATATTGCCAGTAATATAAGTTCCCCATCACTGCCTGGGAATTAGTTGTGAAACATGTAGGTACAATGGAAAAATCCGATGTTGTACTTACAAACCCTAGTCACAAAGCAAAAAAGTTAGATGAAAACATTTATTACTATCCTAGAATTAACACCGACCGGCCCATGTAAAAACAAGAAGAGAAAATTTCTGAGACCAGGAAAAAATTCCCTCTTTACATGTGTGCTCCAGTTCCCACTTGTGGATAATTATTGGACAGATTCTTATCCACCAAAAAGAAGTGTTGTTTCAAAACGCTAGGCTGTTCCCTGTTCCTGTCCAGCAGAGATATGCAGGTTCCCAAAAATCATGATGGACCTCTGCTGGTTTGATCCAGCTGGGAGCTGGAAGGCACATAACATTACACTATGCTAGTGGGTAAGAATCTCTTTCCAGGTACACCCAAGCCACAGAGAAGAGATAAATTGGAAGGAGTGCACTGGTGGGGATGTAGTCTCTCAGTTCCCAGAATATTCATCTGTAATGTTTATAACATGTTGTGCTGAGTCTTTGTTATCTGACATCCTTGTTCCCTTTGTACCAAAAAATCAGTGATGTGCATGCAAATATGTGGGAAAGAGAGGGGTGGGGGAAGGAGTCCTGCAAACGTATATTTTACACCTGGCTATTTCTCCCACAAAACACATCTGCTTCAACGGAGCTTCTAGAAAGCATCTTTATGGCGTCTCTTTTCCCCACACAGCCTGTATAGTACTAACTTCCAGCAGAGGTCCTGTTCACTCCTTCCTCTAGCAGAGCAAAGATTTCTCTCTTCCTTTCCTTCTCTGCAAGCACTTTCTTGTGGGTGTGAGGAAAGATCAAG
The DNA here is from genome assembly GCF_041296385.1 of Aphelocoma coerulescens. Lineage (NCBI taxonomy): Eukaryota > Metazoa > Chordata > Aves > Passeriformes > Corvidae > Aphelocoma > Aphelocoma coerulescens. The sequence goes on from NW_027184085.1 coordinate 37,217,133, forward strand.
TACCCCTTTGCTTCCTATCCCCATTTTGTCACCCCATCAAAAGTAAGATTCTGTCTTCTTTTCTCACTTTTATTCTTGTAACTGTTGTAGCAACCAAAACAGGATCATTAAATCCTAACTAAAAAGGGTTGACTCTTCATTGTGTACATGTCTACAAAAACTGGAAAGCATGAATTCTTACAAAAATCTAAACACCAATGTATTCAATACATAAAGGAAGGCCTATACAAAGACACAAGTGTCAGCCAGACAAGGTTATGAAAGATTTCCAACATTTGAAATATTTCCAAATGCCTCATAATATACGTTAAAAACTTCCACAGCATCCATCTCATCTAGCAGTTGCTAGCATAACAGCTGAACCACACAGAAGCATAAAAATATCCAAGGCATCAAATCCTAGTGCAAGAGAAAAAAAGGCCAGTGTGTTCCTGCATACTGATGTTCAGAAATAAAATCTATAATTTATGTTTCATGTGACCATGCTCATGCAAAAGAGAAATGACCGTGTTGATTTCAAATTGCTCCCCATAGTTTTATCTACACATAACTAAGGGAGAAATGTTAAAATCTTACAACTGAGTCTGAAACGCCCTGTCTGTACCAACTCTCAGCATGAAGCTATCTAAAAAAATTAAAAATAGTTGTACCTACAAAAGCTCCACATGCTGCTCCTCTACAACCAAAGCTTACAAAGATGAGAACACTGACAGAGACAGACAATTAGACTGATGGCAGCAGGTGTGTGCTCATTCCCATAAATAGAATCATTAAGGTTGGAAAGATCATTGAGTCTAACTGTTAACCCAGTCCTGCTGTGTTCACCACTAAACCATGTCCCCAGGCGTTACACCTGCACGCCTTTTGAATGCTTCCAAGGATGTGCATTAAACCACATCCCTGGACAGTTTGTTCCAATGCCTGACCATCCTGGCAAAGAAATTTTTCTTATATCGAAACCAAACCTTCCCAGGTGCAATGTGAGGCCACTTCCTCTTGCCTGGGAGACAAGGCCAATCCCCACCTGGCTGCACAATCCTTTCAAGCAGATGTAGAAGAGTGATAAGGTCACCCCAAGCCTCCTCAAGACTAACAACCCCAGGTTCCTCAACTGCTCCTCGTAGGACTTGTGCTCCAGACCCTTCACTGGCACAGGTGCCCTTCTCTGGACACTGCAGCACCTCAATGTCTTTGTTGCAGTGAGGGGTGCAGAACTGAACGCAGGATTTAAAGTGCAGCCTCACCAGTGCCAAGTAAAACTCAATTCTTGCTCCATATGTAGTTGAACACATTATGTTTCTTGTAGTACTGCTATACAGATTCTGTGGCTGCCTTCTTTTACCATCTGATTTTGGTGAGACAGTTTACTGCCTGTCCTGATCCCCTGGCAACTATTTTGCAGGTGGTAGCCCATTGTCTCTGGATTTTCTATCACCAGATGCTATCACATCACTTATTTGAGTAGACCAATTTTTTTTAAAAAAGGCAAAACCATACCTTCTCCAGTCACAGGATATTAATGTGGTTTTGACAAAGTGATGAAAACTTCTTTTAGGTCACTTGATATTTCTGTACTCAGATTTCATGCATGAATTATTTGTCTGATAATATTGACTTTTACCTTTGGAACAACAAAAGTGTAAGAATGTTTCACTGGGCTGAGACATATACAGAGATATATCAGGCTGTTTAAAGCCTGTAGCACACTAATAGCAGTTTCCCAAAGCACTTGTGTCAGCCTCAGGGCTAGATGTCTCCCCTCTCCCCACCTTCTGCTCATGCCCTTACCCCAACGACACAGCTGACCCTCTTCATGAGCCACTCAAAGGTTCAGTCAGGCAGTAATAGGACACTGCACAGTTAAGGGGTTTTGTTTGGTTTTAGTTTTTTTTTAGTTTGATTTGCTGTTGTTACTGGGTTTGGTTTGGTTTTTGTTGTTGTTGCTTTGATTTATTTTATTTACTCTTTTTTTTTTTTTAACTCCTTCTCCCAGTTCACACTGGTGTGATTACTGCTGGTGTAACAGAGAAGGTGAGAATCCACAGAAGTAGATGTTGGGAAGAGAACCAGCATCACTCTCAGAGAGCTGTGAGATCAGGTCAAGCTGCAATTTGATTATATAGCCAAGTGTTCTGCAGGAAAAGACTGTAAAAGTCTTAACACCGTTACCTTAGCAGCTGGTGGTATTTAACTACATATAAAATATTCTACAGGAAACCCACCAGCAAATATTTCTATTAGCTCATCTTAGTAAAAAAAATCTGTTTGACTGAAAGGAAATGTAATTTTCAAACTTATGTAACACAAACATTTAAAATACGCACTGTCTGGTGAGCATATAGCAATAAGTCACCGGTTTCCAAAAATGAATATCATTGCCTAGAGTTGTAAGTGTGGTTACAGGAGTCTTACACACAGCAAGCTGTTGTTACTCAGCCATGGTGACAACTGCCCAGAGGAAACACAGCAGTGGTACTTGGCTGTGAGAACACAAATTCTCAGATACATGTATTTCACAGCAGAGGTAAACAAGTAAAAGCTGTTAAAGCTAACAGCTGCTACTATGATTATCATAAGGTATGCACACAGACAATATAATTCACCTTGTTCTTGCTACATTCAATGTCAAAACTCTGAAGAATGAACAAAACATGTTCAGACAATTCCTATATAATGAAATTGGGACATACTCCCATGAAAGTGAAGATACTCAGCTATTTTCTGTTTCCCGTTAAATGATCAAAACAAAGCAACAGAAAAGGTCATATTTCCCAGCCTCTGAAACAATTACCTCACTACATCTCAAGCAAGAACCATTGTCAGGTTTTGTTTGATCAGCTTTATTTTTATTAGGAAGAAAGCAATTATTCTCATTTAAGCTGGCTATGATGTTCACATCGTTGTTTGTAGTGACCATATCTCAAAAAGAAAGGTGTTCAATGTGATATTGAAAATATCAAGAAGTGAAACCTCATTCTACTAGATAAATTCAACCTGATTTTCCAATAACATCCCTTTTTGTCAAGGAAGATAAATTAACAAAAGATCTTTCCCAGCTAACCTTCAAATAATGTGCTTTTTTTTGTCAAGGAAATTAAATTAGCTGATAGTTTTTTCTAACACTAAAGCAGAAAGAGAAAAAGAAATACAGAAGTAAAGGGAATCAAGAAAAACAACATACCCAGCAGTAAACTGCCAGTTTTCACTCCTGAGTAACTGCTGACACCATTTAGGAAAAGGTGCCATGTTGAGATTATTGATTTCCTAAGATTCTTCTGCCTGACAATCTAAAACATTTTTTGAAACAGAAATCAAATAGCAGTAACTTTCTTCACAATGTATCTTGCATAAGGCTTATGCACAGTTTCTTGAGATAGTGATCATTTCCAAGTACGACGTGCAGAAGCTTAATGATGTATTCCTGGTGAAAAGTATTAGATTTTTTTCCATACCCCTGAGTCACTATTACACCTTTTTCCATATGCTTTGTAATAAATATTAGCAGGAATTGGGTAAGTGACTCACCTTCATCTAAAGGAGCCTCTTCCTCCTCACAGGGAGAAGGAAGGAGAGGCTGCAGAGGTTCCATGTTGATTATGAGCTGCTTGTTCAAGGAGGGAGAGCTGCGACTCTGGGTAATACAGGTTCTAAAAGAACAGGGAAAACAGGGTCAGTTTGCTTACTGGAAATAACTGCAGTGCAGTAGGTTTCATCTCAGAATCATTTTGCATAAATTACTAGGCCTTGAACTATCATAAAAAGCTCTACACATCGAATGCTGCTTTCAGCTGTGTTATGTTGCACCCTCCACAGATGTAAACATTTCAACACCTGAAGTGTGAGAGAGGTTTTGTGTTGGTTTACCTCCTTTACACTGCCTGCATTCCTTTCCTCTTAGGCAGGATTTCAATGTGCTGCTCCTTTCCACAGTGCATAACAAACACTAGTATTTGGATTCAAGGAAGGGGAATGTTGTTCCATTGCCTCCAGAACTGGACACAGGATTTGTTACAGTTTGAGCACCAAGGATCAAAGACTAAAGCAAGAACAACTGTATCCCTGTGCTTTACAGATACAGAGTGCTCTCGCTCATGCCCACGCAGCCCAGATGCTGCCTCTACACCATGCCTCCCTCCAGCACTCAGGCTGGTGTTCTTTCTTGTCTTACTTCACTCTAAGAGGCTTTCCTGGTAGCAGGTGTTGAATATGCTCTGGAAAGTTTTAGGAATGCTGTTGATCTTCTTCAGTCATGATGTTTATTAGCCTCAAAATATATTACTGAGAATATAAAATGGGTCATTTGAATACATTATCTAGGATTTACATGATGCAGGCCTGAAGCAAGAGTCCTGCAATAAATCTTAACCATTATGTTATAAAATGTTTACTTTTGACAAAAGCAAAGATTAAACAGGAGAGTATTCCACTTGACTTCAAGTGGTATATAGATACAGTGCTGAAACTTCACAAAATGCATTTCACCTTTGCACAAAGGCTCAACTTAAAATTCCACATAAACAAACGAAACAAAGTTTAGTTTTTTGACTCTTGCAAGTCAAAAGATGGAACTGTGTGTTCCTGAAGGTTTAGGTAAACCTGGGACACAGATTTCCAACTCTTAACACACACTACATGTCAGTTTATATTCTGTGGGAATGAGCAAGCTTTCTTGCTCAATTGACATGATTTCTTGTGCCATAACACGTGCCCAAAGATATTTGTGTCCTCATTTGCTTTCTCTGAACACTCTCTGATAACTATTTGGTTTAAACTTTCACTCTACATAGAAGGTTTACAGATTATTGTAATTATAGTCACTCCAACCCAATGGTAAATCCATAGGCTTTTTATGCAATCCCCGAATCTTTGTGCTTGTTGTAAAAAGCACAAAGCAAGTCCCAAAATATGAGTTGTGCCTGGGAGCACCCATAGGTTTCTACTCCATACTTATTTTCAAAGACGCCTCCTTCAGGCATGCCCTGGAAGCAAAATATTAAATCATTCATTATGTGTTTGTCAGAACTTGGCACTGCATTAATCCTGCATAACTACACACTCCAACAGATTTTCAGTACAGAGTGCTTTAAGTGTAATATCCAAACACAAAGGTACTGAACAGTACCCTCCTTCCAGCTGCAGGCTTCTTTCTTTATGCAGCCATGGTACAACTGAATTGACATTAAGAGTGAGGGCACAGGGAGAAAAAAACTTTATCTATATTTAGATATATAGATATACATTTACCTTCAATCAGATATTTTTTCTACATGTTTTTCTTCTGAAAAGCCACCATCTCCTATCCCCAAATTCTTTTTCGCAGAGTAATTTTTTTAAAACATGCTTCTTTCTTTGAGCTGAAAATTTTCTATACTTTTTGCTGACTTCTGCTTTTAGAAGAATTGATTGCCTCTGCCTCCCATTTCACAACTTGAACTATTAAAACACCTGAAATCATTAGACTATTCCTTAGTGTTTCTAAGAAGCTGAACCTGGAGCTTCCACAATATTGAAAATGCAAGCTTTGTGAGAAGGGTAATGATAAAAGGTATGCATTGCTGTTTATGGGTGTTAAATCCATATGATGTTGCTTTATAAATTTATTTGCTCTCTGATCTGTTTCTTTATGTACACTAAGTTTTAAAGGATATGTTTAAAATACTTCTAAATATAGAAATCAAAGAAAAGCAAAATACAAGACAAAAAATAATTGTATGTGAAAATCTTTTCTTACCCTGGAAAAAAGAAACCTCTTGGAAAGTAGGCAATAGACTATTTCCCAAAGAGAGCCATTATTCTCATTTAAAATACATTTATGTGCCCAAGTATTCTATACTGCCTCGATGATGCACCTATATTCTACCTTCTGTGCTCTCATTTAATATATTCTAGACCTTCACTTACCCCATTTTAAAATGTAATCTGGAAAAATATGTTTGAAAGCATGTCTGCATGGCCTAACTATTAATTACATCGTAGGGCTGGACAACATATTATAAATATTTACTGCAAATATATTCCCACCCCTTAATAAAGACAATCCGCTTTTATCTCAAATACAGACAGAATAGCAATATTCAATTAAAAATAAACAAAGCACACTCCCCCCAAACATGAAATCTCAATAGAAGTAGGGAGATGGTTGTAGAATGTTCAGAAAGTTAAGTACACTTTTTTAAAACAAGGTTTTAAATAGTTTACCCTGATGGCCTCCTTCTTTTCTGAAGTGCTTTAATCAGGTTCTTAGGAATTTTTACTGCCACTACAATGAGTGATAAGGACCTGAAAGCATTAGTTTGCTTGCAAAATCTAGCTGCTTATTTCTTACAAGCCAAATTTTCCTCCAAAAAAAAGATTCTGTAATATTATTTTCTCTTTACTGAATGAACTTCATGCTTTTTAATCTGACTGCATTATGGAAAAACTATCAAGTACACTTTGGAAAATACCCATAAAACATATGTGAACCAAAAGCATTCAAAACCAAACAAAATCTAGGAATGAAGTTAGAATGTTCATCATAACACAAAAAATAATATAAGTTATCTATCTGACTGATTAATTGAACTCAGTTTCAAAGAGCAGAGTTTAGGTTCTCCTTTGTAGGAGATGATTGTCATTATTTTGTAACATTGTCAGACATATATTCCCTAAGGCCTGCATGTGCAATTGTGGAAGCTCAGAAAGACAGCCATTGCAGCTGACAGTAAAGGAAAGAGAATATTTTTGTGGAGAACAATATTTCTGTAGAGAACAACTATTGTTTAGCTCCCTAGTCCTCAAACTTTAATACTGAATGTCAAGACATACCTGTGAACTTCAGGAGGTTCCCTCTGGATTTTAGAGCTTGCCTCCACAACTTCTTTGGCTACTTTTCCACTGCATTAAAAGATGAAATAAATAATCAAGTAAATGCTGAGATACATGCCAAGAACTACATGAAGTGTGAACAACTAAGTTATATTAAAAAAAAAAAAAGAAAAATAAAGGAAAAAAATTGCTATAAAGTGCACACATAATGTTCCAGAATAAAATTGTGCTGACTATTTGCCCAAAAATTTACCAAAGAAAAAGCAACCTTTTGTAGTAGAACACCACGAGTGGGACTGGACTGCCTCTTTATCTCATACCTGGTTCAGAGCTGCCCAGCTGCAGGGCCATACAATTTCTGCACTCGTTACACATCCTTGTTTTCACAGAAATTGCACCAAAAGTGGAGCTGTCTGCTGGTGAAACTACTCTTGACAGAAGTGCCTGTGTGAAAACTCCTGTTTATTTTTTAAGTGACTCTAAAGAGGCAACAGAAATTCTTTCAAATATTGACCTAATTAGGCATGAACAGACTCTTCAGCAGGAAAAGCCCTGAATTTTCTGTGAGTAATTACTGACATTTTCTTACTTTTTGAAATGATTTACCATGAACAAGAAAAAGCAAACACCCACCTATATCGAAATCTACTGCCTTTAAAAAATATCTTGCTGCTGGACATTGTCTTGATCTGACTGGATTTTGCATACCTTGAAGAAAAATAACAGAGGCTGTCACCTTTTTGAGGACATTGTAAGTAAAAATAAACAAGGCAAGCTATAAGCTTTGTTATTTTTATAATAAAGTAATATCCAAAAACTGATCTTTCCAAATTTTTAAGGCCTTTATACAAACTAGACTATGAAGCACACATGAAATCATTCAGACAGCACAGAATGACTGAACAAGGAACAAGTGATTGTCATGATAACAAGAAAATTAAATGCAGACACTTGCTGTATCTCTATGAATTTTCATTCACAGCATGAAGGAAAAAAGACTGTATACCAAAAGCCCCTGGGACATGTGTCCTAATACCACCTTGTTTGTGGGAAAATATGGCTATTTCTGCTTTTCCATGAGGAAAACAAAGAAATAATAAAGATAACAACTTGTCTCCCTAAGTAGGTGCTTTTCTAATATCTCTATTCAGTCAATTTCTTAGTAGCCTACATTATATCCTACTGCTTCTCTGTAATCACCAAGCACACAGCAACCTTATAACTCAGTCTTTTATAAGATCATGGAAGAGTACCTCACACATGCTGTTTCCTTGATGTTCTCTTGAAAAATGGCAAATTGATTCTGTATTGAGTCTCTCATTCCCAGACCCTAGTAAATAACTTTCTATGATTAATAGAATAATCAAATTGAATAATTGAATAATCGCAACAGTGAATCCTGAACCTGGATCAAGGCAAGACTAAAGCTCTGTTTTTCAAAATATGTCATGTGATCACGACTTTACCTTAAATTCCAAGTCTCAAACTCTTCTAGGAAGAGGAGAGGACCAAATTTAATTAAGGCAAAGTGTCATTACCATTAATTACTTACACAATCTGACTATGTCTGCTCTAATCTTATTAGAATACCTTGTTGGTATTATGCAGATGTATATAAACAAATGGATGTATCTAATGCTGTTAAGTAACTGGCAGTCCCCACTGTACCACTCTATTTCTCTGAAATGTGTGAAAACATTTTCTGTTTCAAAATTACTATCTTAAGGCTTTACTTATGGATAGTTTTGGCTTCAGTTTCATGTTTGGAGGATTATTGGTATTCTTCTGCACTCTGCATATTAAACATGACTATTTTCCAATCTGTTGTTCAGGTCCCCATCCATTGAATAATATTACCAATCTTCATTTTATTAAAGAAGTCCTCTTGAAAGACCCACCAAAATTGGAACAGGTGGGAAAAAATTTAAGCAATCATTGTTAAGAAATAACTCGACCCACAAACATAATTTGGAAAGCAAAAAAAAAAAAAAATATAGATGAGAGAAGCAGCAAGGAACACACCAAGGTCAGAGAAGAATGAGGGGGAGGAGGTGCTCCAGGTGTCGGGGCAGATTCTACCCTGAGGCCAGTGGAGAAAACTGTGGGGAAGGAGGCTGTCCCACTGCAGCCAAATAAAGAGCCGATATCCCCACTGCAACCCATGGAAAACGCTGTACTACAGCAGGTTCACATGCTGTGAGGGAAGCTGCAGCCTGTGGAGAGCCCACACAGGAGCTGGCTCCAGGCAGGTGCTGTGGCCCATGGAGAGGACCACAAGATGCAGCAGGTATATCTGAAGGACTGCAAGCCCATGGGAAGGACCCATGCTTGAGGTATTCATGAAGAAGATTGGGGTAAAAAACTGTGTAAGAAGGAAGGACCAGCAAAGAGAAACTGCAATCCCCACTCCCCATCTCCCTGACCTGCTCAGAGCAAGGTGGACATAGAGGAGTCAGAAATGAAGGAGTGAAGTTGAGCCTGGAGTTGAACAGGGGAAGGGTGGTTTTAGTTTTGTCTCCACTGACAATTTGAAATAGAGTAAAAAGGTAAGAAACTAAGTTAAACTTTCCCAAGTCAAGTCTGTTTTGCCTGTGATGGTAATAGGTAAGAAATCTTTCTCTCTTTATCCTAAGCTATAAGATATTTTATCATATTTTTTTCCTCTTGACCTGTTGAAGAGAATGAATAAAAGAGCAACTTGCATCTAGCCAAGATCAAACCTCCTAAACCATTTATTTGTGACCAAAACCTAAATAATTAATATCACAGCCGTTTAACAACAAGAGCAGAGAGGTGATATTCCTGTGAGTCTCACTGAGACATTTTTACATTGAGCTAATTTCTACTCAAAGAAATTTCTAATTTCTCTTCTTCAGGTGGAAATCATCTCCTATTCCTTATTTATTTCTTGTAACATAAAATGAAACTACTCAAACACCATGCAGTATTTTCCTAGTTAAGTCTATTTCCAACAGAAAATGCTTCTGGATATTAGCCTTTATATATAGACCATATTTAGATTTCATATAGTCTCAAGCACAGTAGATGTTGGCATAGAGAATTGACAGATGTGTTGTGCCTGTTCCTGCTTCCTGTTCCTTCACTGAATATATCGATTGGATAGATTGTATATTACTCCATCAGTGTTGAAACTAAAGAGGAACTTCTCCAAATTAAAGCAGGTCATTAACATCCAAGTTAGAAGACACATTCTTCCTACTTCATTTTTATTTACCCTTACAGCAGCCCCCTGGTGTTGGTATGTGCCAACACAGAAACAGTAATATTTATAAAATATGTGAGAGGCTGTAAGGAAACACTAAGAGCAAGAATAAAATCTACATGCCTAAAGGGAAGCATCAATAAACAAATCTAACGAAGTCAGTGGAGGGCAAAAAGAATGCAGAAGAGTTTTTAATGAGGAATTATTATCACGTTCCCTTTCAGGGAATAGGGAGGTAGATAGTACTTTTTGTTGTTTTTTGTCACTTTACAGGCTTTTTATGTTTAACAAGATCACAGGCATCTTTCAAAATGTATCTAAGAACATTTTCTTCCTTAAATCATAGAACTGTTTACTTTTCAAGCAGCTCTAACTAAGCCTTGGATTTCAAGTGGAAGAACAACTACCTCCTGGCAGAAGAGGCCAGAGACTCAAGCCTAACAGATTGTTTCCTTCACTCTCAAGATATTCCACAGCAGGGCTAAGATTAACAGCGATGTTCCCAGACACAAGTGCAGTACTGTGTCCATTCAATATCTCACTACAGAGCAGCAAAAACAGTGTGCTAGAGCCAAAACCCTTCTGTCTCGTTTAGATTTTAAACAATTTCTAATACTGGCTTGAAGTGAATTAATACACCCCATTAACTTGCATATTTTCTGTTTGCATTTTGCATTCTGTTAATTAAATGAAACATTTCACATTGTACATTCTATTCACATCCACTTGTTTTTTTTACTTTTAGTATGGATAATGACTTCGGGTGTACATACTTGTAAAAAGCCTGGTTCTCCACCCCACACTTCCAAAGATGCTTGCAGGCTGCTGGTGTAGAGGTATGGAATGACAGCACAGCCTTCTTCTAAGTACAAGGAAAAGAAAGCAAATGAAAGCAGTGAAAATGTTGAATTCTCAAATATAGGAATAGCTGTACCCAATGGCATCACCTTTAACCAGATACACTGAAGACCAAGTTTTCCTGTGTAGCATAAATCTGTGGTTCACCCACAGATGTACAATCCATCCATAGCTAATATTTAAACTGCCCAGCCAATTTTTTCAGAGACCAAAGGAGATGCCTTGAGGGGGCCTGGAACAGCATATGTACAAGAGGCTTTTAAAATAACTGTATAACTGGTCAAAAACAAAGGAAGGAAGTCTCTGTGTTCAATATTCTGCATCACACTGCTGCTGCACTGCTTACCATCCACCTCTCCCTCCTCCCTACCATCAAAATTTTGCAACCACACAAGCAGTCCTGATACCTGTAACATTATTTCTTTCCTTCATTTTCTTTCCTCACCTCCATTCAAAACCTTAGACTATATCCCTCTGACCTAGGGAAAGAACTGATTGTAACATGCTGTAGCCAAAAGCCTCTAGGATTTTAATGACAAAAGTGCAGTGATAGGACTCCTAACCATATGGGGCAGACCTTTTCAGCTGACCAAGACTTGAGGACACAGCTGTGATTACCCAAAAATACCTCACATGGATCCAGGTATCAATGCTTACTTGACTTTCAGTCATATACAGACATCTTCTATATGTTAGAGTGGGTGGGTACAGCTTTAGCACTTTAAAACAAATTAAAGCCTGACTGCAAGTCAACCAAAACCATGAACAATCCACATAGCACAGCATGAATATTAAGTGAGAAATGTCTCAACCCTTTGCAAATTAGACGTTTTTTTCCAAAAGGGAAATATTCACATTCATTCATATTCTATATTTTAGTTACAATATGAAATACAATTATTGATTATTTAGAAGTTTTTTTTAGTTAAAAAAATATGTTGTCCTATACAATCTTTATCAAATAGAGAAGTTCTGTAAAAATATTAAACTTAACCTCTTTCTGAGCTCCAAACACATAAAAAGTCTTCCCTTCAAATTTCAGTTTATAGACATCACACCTAGAAAGAGAAAAAATATTTAAATATAGGGAAAAAAGATAGATCTACAAGTAAGAAAAGTGACTAACATGCAAGTTTCCCTGATTACCAAAGTCAAGCAGGCTATCAAATGACAAAAGGCCTCAACAGGCCTTACAAGTTTTAGGATAAAATCACTTAATAGTCTAAATTTTTTAGAGTACATAAGCCCAGAGTATTTCTTTTACATCGTTATCTACCTTCAGAGAATTAACTTTGTCTGCTGGAAAGTGAAGAGGAAATTAAAGGTAGACAGATTATATTTGCACTGTGTTTATGACACAGTTTGTAATTCCTCTTACGTCTTAAAGTCTTACAATGTCTATTGTAATTAAATTGAGGGAAATATAAAGTTGTTTTATCTATACTTATTTATCTGGGGCTTCATATCACATGTGGGTAACTGACTATTACAGAACACAACAAGAAGAAAATGTTTGACAGCACTTTTTATAGAGGGGCCTTACTAGTTGCAAAACCTATATCAAAATTTAGTTTAATCAAAGTTGAGCTCTCAGTCTTCATATGGAATAACAGTGCACCATAAAAAGGCAATGTGATACCTCTGCTTAAATTGTAATGGAATTTTGGCATTACCAGAGTTAAAATGAGACACCACTGTTTTCCATAAACTTCCCTAAGCGTTTTGGATATCAAAGTTGAAATACAAATAATCCTGGAGGCAAGGACAATGTATACCTGATATTTTTTAACAAGTTTTCCTGTTACATGTGAAAAACGAAAATTATTCCGGTTGAGAAAGCTTTTACATTGAAAAGAAAATCCCAAATACAAATTTGGATTTTTATTGTGTAGTGCAAATTTCAGCAAACATTAGTTACAGCTACTAGCACTCAATTCTAGGCCTCTGAAACAGAAGAAACAGTACATACTGTTCAGATAAATCTCACCAGACTGACCTTCCAAGATCTACTGTAACACTGAGACAGTTATTGGCTTCTCCACTATCACTGCTTTTTTTAAATCTGGTTTACATATTAGTGCACTTAATAAATATGCCTAGATCGCTAGGAGGACACATTATCCTCAAATAACAAGAAAAGCGAAATGCTGTGAGATTCATTTCCCACAGGGTGGTGGACACGTGCTTGGCAAGTACAACTCACTCCTCAGTGAGCCATAGACTGACATTAGAGTTGTATTTTCTTTATGCCAAAACCACAAACCACTGAAGTACTGTGACCACGGCTACCTGCAATAAACTCTGGGGAATCTACAGTGTAAATCCAGGATTGCAAATGGATGGCTTTTGACAGGCATGTCCCCAGAGCTCCATGGGGAACTCAACTGTACGGACAGGACTACACTGACTTTACACTTCCAAGGATTTCAGGTTATTTGACACTCAGGGAAGTTTCTAGAGATATGCAGCAAGCAGCCCAGCTTCACCTTTTTTTCACCTTCTGCCCATCTTGATCCCACAAGACAGGCTGAGAGCTCAGAGATGGAACAGTCACACCTAAGTAACTGCTGTTGGCATGCAGGTAGCAGCCGGGCTAAAATGAGAATATCAGTGTCTAAGCACAACCAGTCACTCTGCACTGCTGAGGGTGTGGCCAGCTGCTCTTAACATCATCTGCAGGAGCTCAGTTATACCTCTTCCTCAAATGTGGCTGACTGAGGCTAACCAGCTAAGTCCAGGAATACAAAGAAAAAGCAAAACCAGACAAAGCAAGGACAATTGCATAAGTGCCATTTCTTAAAAATAGAGACTAAAAGAGTAAAAATTCAAAGGCATTTTCACATCCTTCTCTGCTTACCAAATAAGTTCTTTTATAATTTTCAAATTGAGGATAATTAAATGAGGAAATTCCAATATTTCCAAGAGCCAAATAAAGATTAAGGTGGAATCGTAAATTATTCCAGAGCTCTCTGCCAATATACCTCACTGGTGATTTACAGCATAGCTGAAAAATCAACTTACTCAGTTTTAGTATTTGTAAATTATGTTGACTAATGCACCCTGTGGCATAATTTTCATTGGGAGTTGAATGAGACCAAATTTGTTTTTGTCATTGTTGTTATCATTGTAGTTGTAGTTGTTGTTATCTAAAATCCTTTAAAACAGAAGCACGATGGGGCAGGAGAAATAATATTCACATGGTTCTCCTTGGAGATAACAAATGCAGGTGAAGATGGTAGGAAGAGAAGACACAGGAGCAGATACGCTTATTTATTAAGATATTCTTACATCATATGCTTACCATTTTAATAAATGAATTCTTTTATTCCCCTGGAAAACTACAAATCCTGCAGCTGTGAATCCTAAAAATGTAGTCGTCCCAAATGAGTCCTTGAAAGAGAAAAAGAAACATAACTTTCTCCTCATCCAATGAGGTATTTCTTACTGATAACATAAATTGTTACTCCATTCTGGATTACCCCTATTTTGTTTTCCATTTCAAAACAAGTTTTGCCTTCAAATTTTACACTTCTAAAGGACTGCTCTTGGCAATAGAGGCCTCATTTATTTCTAGACATCTAAGTGTGTAACAAAGTGTGCTTTGTCATCACCTACTACCTGTAGGTGATGACAACAGGGACTCCTTAGGTAGACTTACCAAATTTATTGCAAACATATTTGTGCGTATGTCCCATTCTTAGCAGGAGGACTAACTACCAACTAGGGATTCATATCTGCTTCAACACTGATAGTTTTTTATATTTCACAATATATTGTTCCTCTGCAAGCTATGTTGGAAATACTGCTGACAGACAGCATTTACTACTATAAGCTTCTGTTTTGTACTCAAGTACTCTTCAGTACAAACCAGAAGATATAGTGGTACTTGCCCTTCAAATAGAAAAAGCAATTTTTAAAATTCAACTCCACGATAAAAGTTCTGGCTTAACATTTTTGATTAATGATTGAGATTAATTTTATATTAACTGGATTTTCTGTCCATCCCAAGTTCGATACCTTCAACTTGCTAAAGGTAGTCAACTTTGTTATGCTTTACGGTTCACCAACAAAGTAAAGGGGAACAAAAACAAGGATGGTTCTGGAGTGGCAGCCACAGCACTGGAAGGAACATGTCAAAAGGGGCCCACAAAGAGCCTTGCTTTGCAGTCACTGCCAGAAGATGGACAAATTTTCCTTAAGCATGGGTGATGAACCTGTGCTTGTCACCTACACTACAAGCCCTGCCACACAGGTAAAGAGAAAATTCTGAGCCAGTTATGCCTCTAAGTACCAACCTAAGTCTCTGGGATGCCTTTTTAAACTCTGCAGTATAGTTTCAAATAAAGTTTACTACGTTACTGACTTCACTGAGCTCTGAACCAGACCCTGTCTTTCCCACAGGAGCACCATTCTTGACAAAGTATATACAAAACCTTACACAGTTTTACATTATAGCTGACTGCTTAAGGGTGCTCACCACCAGAACAGCTAACAGAACTGTAACATCTGTCCCAGCAGATGGATAATACCCTAGCTACAGCAAAAGCAGCAGTTCAAACACAAAGCAAGTCACGTTAAAGATAAACACTGCAGATTATGCAGATACAACCAGACATGCGGGATAATCAGAACTGGTAATTAAGATCACCTTCTTATTGAGGATCATCAAACAACAAAGTGGGAATGGGAAGCAGGTTCTCCTCTTTGCACATTTGGTTTGCTGTTCTTCCTAAGATTTACATATTTTGATGGTGTTTGAAAAACTGATCTGCCATGGATTATCAATTTGTTGCATCTTCTTGTCAAAATAATACTGAATACTGAAAATCTTGGCAAAAAAAAAAAAAAATTCACTCCTGGAATTTTGCTTTAAATGCAAAGAAATTATGGACTGTAACCATAGCTTATGTCATGACAGTCTACTAGATTCTCCTGTGATGTTCTTCTGTTGTTTCCCCTGGAGAGACCTTTCTTTTGACTGATGCAGTAATGTTAAGCATAATATGTATTTCCAAGGCTTAAGCATAATATGTATTTCCAGGGCTGGTTTTTTTACTAATTACTCTCTATTTGTGCCTGGATAAAAACCAGAGCTAAATCAATTCCATTACTTTTAGTAAAAAGAACATTTTATTAAAGGTTAATAAAAAGAACTGTTACCTTGCAAGGATGAGGATCAACACCATAAGTTTCCAAAGAATTTGCTTTAAGAAGCAAGTTAAATTCAGCAACAGCTGGGCTCTGACCTCTGAAATTACAAAAGAAAAAGGAGTTTTATGTAAAAAGAAAAGTGGAAAAGACTTTTTGACTGGAGAGTATAAATGCCTAAAGACAGAGGAAAGGAAAGTTTTTAGTGACATTCAAGCTATTTCAACCATGTATTGTTTGTAATAAAAAGACAGAAAACTTTTCACATGTTCTCTTCTGCTGAATTGCACAGTGCTTTTTTAGGCAAATTCTGATGTTTTTATAAATCCTGAGATAACAACAACTAACCAGAATTATCTAATATTCTGCAAGTATTTCTTGTTTTTTGATATACCCTCGTGTCAGCCTGAGTATGAAATGAACCTCAGCATCTTTTTTCCACGAACTCTTGCTCCCCATCTCATTCAAAAGGATTGTGCAGATTAACAAGCATTCCTTCCAGTGCAGGGTATAAACACAGCAATCATATTACACTGCCTACTCAGATGTATGCCTAATTATAGCACTGCCTGCTACCAACATGATAGCTCAGAATCTGTCAGCATTTCCATTTATACACCCCTATTTTTAGGGTGTTTATAATCAACAGCAAATATACACTAAAGCCCGAAATGTGGCATGAAGACTTGAGATCTAGAGTAATCTTTACTTGATTTTTGGTAACTCCTGCCATTACAATAAGCTCTAACACAGATTTACAATGCCTATTTGAAAGTGAACTGTTTCAAGTATTATTTCATTTATGTACCTGTTTGACTAGAGTACGTGATTCTGATAGATAATATGGTTTTATGATAATGAACAGTGCCTAGGACCTTTAGAAAGCCAGGCCTCATAAACACTTATCATGCAAATTATAAAAAATAAAATTTAGAAAAGAGCCACAAACAAATTTTCAAGGAACATACCAATAGTCATACTTTATTCTATCCCAAATTTTTTTTGTGAATCCAGCCTCACACTGTGACCAATTGTACATGGAAATCAACACTTAAAACTTCACTGTGGATTGGTGTAGCCAATTTCCCAATAATTTCCCTCTAAGCCTGTTATTCCCCATCAGGTATAAATCAACAAGTATTGACATATGATATCCAGTATCTGGCCTAAAATTCAGTTTAACAATTAAAACTACATCTAGCATACTTGTGGATATCAAATCCTATTTTGAACATAACAGGATGATGACCTGTGGCAATGTAAGTATCAATAACCTTTTCTGTTACACAGTTTTAAAATTGCTCATTTTTACTTCACTGTTCATCCTCTCCGAGTCAACCCCACGATATTTCTTGGGCTTCTTCAGTATCAGCTGTGGACCTCTTTTGACACTACACAGCCTTCACTTTATTTCAGACCACATTTTTGTGGATGTTTTGCTTCTAAATTAAAAAAAAAAAATAGAGGAGAAGTAGACTTCTTTCTCTTTCCTACTTTAGTCTCTTTCTCACCATTTCCACCAAAAATTACAAATGTATATTTATATAGCTAATAATTAAGCAGAAAACAGCAAGAAAGCAGCAAACAAAACAAAAATGCTTATTTTTCCAGTCAATTTTTTGGTAGGTCTACTAAGTTTTTTCTCCATTTTAAATACTACTAAATCACAACTTTATGTGTCATCAGAACTGTAAGACCATAAATGACCCCTAAAAAAGCAACAAGTTCATTTTGTGTACCAGTCAACTGCGCTTGACGGAAGTAGTTAACTAGTTTGACCTAAATTACTTAGAATAGTTATGTTGCATAGTAAAAAGCCAAACAAATAGTGTGAGTGTTTAATGGGTAGTAGGCCTTATAAAAATAAAGGATCATGAAATGCATTTTTTTAATCCACCTCTGTTTGCTGGTACAAGGGATAGTCAATCTTCTGGATTCAATGGACCAAAAAGTGACAAGTAATTTGTAACTTTATTGTCTGGGCAGTGGCATATTCAAATGGGGAAAAACACCTTAACTTGCTATTACTGTTAAAGACACATTTAAAAATAATATTATCAGGCTCCCCTCACCTATAGCCTCTGAAACTATGCTAATTTTGTGTGCATTAATTGAAACAAGTTGCGGTACCTGGGGACAAAAAAAGCAGAAGACATTGACAAATTTGATCTTATCCGATTACAGGCTAATCAGACGGCTACAGTGCAAAGCCTTAAAAGAACATCACAAAGCACAAGAGTCAAGGACAATATCAAATTAAAAAATCCTCATTCATCTCTTATCAAAGGATTAATATTTAAGCCTTGATAATATGCTTTTTGTGTGTAACTTAGTAATGAAATTTTTCTTATAAAATAAAAATATAACTGTAGCAAATCTTATCAGCAAAGAAAAGTCAACTTTTTTTTTACCAATCACTGATCTAACATTTGATATGCCTTTGATTTTCTTTGTTAAAAAGCCCTTAAGCCTTCTATGTCCAATAAACAGCCCTACATAAAAATTTATAGTGTACTCACTTATTGAAGTATTTCAACTATTGCCTCTTACAGTGGAAAAAAAGGGAATATTTAGGCAACATATCTTTGCTTTTTTGGAATCCAGTACTCTTTGGGAATTCATGTCTCTCAGTGCATTTACTGCTCTTGACCTTATTTTTCAGTATATATTCAGCATTAAGGGAAATATATATTCCCTTTCTATCTGTTCCAGGCACTAGAGCACCCATCTGCAGCATGCAAAGGTATTGAAGAGGACCAGCAAAAGAAACCACTACTCAGAAAAGTTTCTGCATACCATAAAAATGATAAAAAGTGGATTACTTGTGAAATTAGAGCTCCACAGCCATAAGCTAAAAATTAATGATTCAACCCAGGAATCAATCAATCCAAAAGTTCCTAATAAAATTTTAATGAAACAAGTATTTCAACAGAACCCTGAGAAGCATGCAACACACTGTTTTTAACTTGAGGCTCATGAGAAGTATGCACTAGAGGATGCAAAAGCTCTTTTTGTTCCCCACAGGGTCCCCAACTCTGAAGCACTACAAAGGCAAGGAAGCTCAACCGGGAATAACTTGCAGGGTGTGTCACAGTGAAGGTCGTCTTGCTTCACTCACTGCCAATACAAATTTGCTCCAGAATTTTCTCCCCTTCATACCTTTCCTTTGAAATACATATCTGTTACATACTGAAGTCATAAATCTCAGTAAAAGTTAAGGATGAAATAGCACAGGATTCAGCATTAATGCCTTTTAACAAAGACCATAGAGTAATAACAACAAAGAAAAAATATTTTCAATGTTATTCTCACCTTCTTGGTTCCTCAATGACATTAGTGAGGTCACTTGATTTGTCTTCCCTGATCCTCTTACTGACTTATGAAGTGATGTGAGATCCTACTATTAACAAACTAGTAATAATAACAATTACAGCCCACCCTTTTGCCTCATCTTTATGTCAAGCAAAGGTACTTGCTGCAGCATACAATAGCAATACTTTACTAGAGTATGTCCTATCTATGTTTAATTTCTGGACATTCATGGTTTGTAAGACGTATTAACATCTTTCAATGAAATAATAAATAAGTATGTACATAATGATCTGGTCTCTAGCGACATCTTGTATTCCTCTCCATGAAAACTGGGGAAACCAGCCATAACGCTTTAAACAACGCAGGCTCACTCTTTGCCCTGCCCTGCAACCATGGTCGTATTTCATCATGGTCTCAGGATAGACAACAGTAACAACTTCAAGAAGAATGTCTTCCTATTAAATATTCTTGCTGTTATATCCCAGAGCTTGTAGAGGACATCCCTCAGCAGAACAGGGTTACCTGGGTTTCCTTTTAACATAAAGTAAATTTAGAACTCTGTATAAAGAATCAGTGCATTTAGCTACACTGTACACTGAACACACGACTGCTTACCACATGAATAAGGTTTTGCTGCTGTGTCTTTAAAACATTTTGCATGTAGCTGAGACTCCAATTTGATAAAATTATAGTGCTAATGGTCTTGATCAGCTTTTACTTTAATCTCAGAAGATTTTAGCATGTAGTAGAGATGTTTTTAAACTAAGTCTGTTTGCTACTATTTTTAGTCACAATAATGGTGCTATGTGGTATTGAAATAAACCTGCTATGATTGCTAATGTTTCAGTTGTAGTGGAAAAATAGAACACTGGTGGTGATAATTTCAAAGAAAAGCACTAAATGAAGATACTGGTAAATGAAATTGCATTGTAGGCTGTGGTTCAGTTTATCAGAATAGTAAGGCCATCCTCAGCACATTGCCCAAGCAGCAGCGCAGCTCCCCAGGAACCGCCCAGCCTGGCACTGAAGGCAGAGGAAAGCCTTTAAATGGGTCTGTATACAGAAAGAGACATTATCATCTAGGAAGTAAATGAATTGCTGAAAACTGCTGAAACATACTGAACTTAGAAAGCTGCAGAACACTTAAATAACAATTTTAACTTTTACTGCAAAATTGTCTTTTCTCTCAGATAGAATCTCAGTAAAACCCAAATAATCACTTTAAAACAATAATCAAACTCTTTTACTGAGTCTATTAAGGGCTTATGGGTTTAATTTTACAGCATGCATGCTGTGATGATACGCGCCACTTACACAACTCCTTCTCCCAGAACATTTCTAATTATTTGTATGACTTCAGAGATCAGACTGAGATGGTGTCTCGGAAGTCTGTGTTCAGACATTTGTGTTTCATCTTTATTTCATAAAGTGATGCAGTGACACAGACAGCTTTAAGTGTGTTCAAAGACAGAATACACTTACAGAAGAGATGCAGTTTTAATTTACCTATTATTAATTTAAAATGTATTCCCATGATACAGAGAAATCTACGAAGCTTTCTGGTTTTATTATCACAGTAGATTAATATTTCTGGTTCAGACACACCTATTCCATAAAGCCTTCTCCAAATAGAGAAGAGGTGAGGAGGGAGGAGGGGGGCAGAGGAAATAGCTCCTTCCAGCTGATGAAGAAATCCATATATTGGAGAATTTCACACAGATATCTGAATATAACAGTGTGTTAAGTATGCAGAACCTGAATCCAAACCTCACCATGAGACAGTCAACAACTAGCATGATAGAAACAATGACATTTTTAGATCATGATTATGACCACTCTTCCAGGGAATAAAAAGGTAAAAAAATTCAGTGCATGCACAAGTGCACACACAAACACACACACAAGACAAATCTCTCCTAAAGCTAAAAAATTTTCAATGTTGCCATAAATTTTATGACCTTTTCAACTCAGATTATCCTTTCTACTCACTATTTCTTGGAATTATATAAAAAGAAAAATCCCATGTATTGGTATATCTTTTCAGTTTTTCAAAAGAGAATGGCAAAGTCAGCTCTTTTGTCTGTGAAGTTCCTTTCTCTAGATTACTGCTTCACCTGCCTCTTCCACTAGATTCTTGCTCACATGAAGCTGTGCCTCACTGTAAATCTTCTGGAAATATTCTCTGCACCATGCAAACACTAATCCAACAAAACGGCGTCTCACTACTTTCTAGTTACTCAATTCAGAATTACAAGAGCAGTTCCTTGATTTGAATTGGTTTTGAGCACATGTCTGTCAGAAAAGTATGGTTCAGAAGAAAAAAGTTTTGAGGAAATTAGCACACACAGAATCCTTCAGGGAAAGGACTGGGTGGCTACATTCTAACCATCTCTCTAATTCATGCAGATTACAACTGATATCAATTCTGGAGTGAAAACACTGGGAAAATGTAGAAGAATAGAATCAAATTATTCACCTATTACATCACACACAATGGTGTTTTAATACTTAGAAATTAGTTATTTTTGAAGTAGCAGTGACAGTTGCCAACGTATTGTCTGATACACAAATCTAAACGCCTACACTGGGAAACTCTAAGGAAGGCAGTATGGGATAGCAAAGCTGAAATGAAGAGGACATTGGACTCGGCCCTCTAAAGTCCTCAGTATATTTTTTAGAACTAGGAATTAAAAATACTTTGGCCCTTGAGGCCTGGAAGGCACTTGTCCCTGCAGTAGCCCAAGCTCTGCTCTTTTCCAGACATCCCCCTCAGCTCCACTTAAACCTCAACAAATCTTCGGTCCCCAGAAAAGTGGGGTCTGTCTCCTGTAATGTCACTTGCAAGTTTTGGAGCATACTGTCTGTTCTTTCAATTGAATTCCCTTCGTGTGTACGAGGCTGTTAGATACCAATGTGATTAGCGTAGTAATAGAAGCTAAATATAAAGTGTAGATGAGTCTGCCACCAGCATTACACATAAAACCATATAATATGTTCTTTTAATTGCAAGAAGCACTTAAATGTAATAAATCCACCTGATTCTGGACTTGCTACATAGTAACTTAGTTTTAGTGCTTTTTGATGTATTCAATGTACGCTGAATTTCAATGTACTCAGCATGCAAGAAGTTGCTTTAATCTAGAATGAAATTATAACAACACCCACAAAGAAAAGCATTTTCTAGCAACCGTTGCCAAGCCTTCTAGGACAGCCTCCCAGATTGTACTCAGTAACATTTGTAGTTATGTTTGCCAGTGGCTCCACTGACAGCTGCACGAGAGCTGGAGAGCCACATCAGTGGGATATACTGTGCTCCTGCTGGCACCAGGGTAAAAGCCACACGGGAACTGATGGTATGGATAAGGGAACGCAGTAAGAGTCAAAGCAGCACAGGAAATTGAAAAATGCTTAAATCCTCACTGTGTAATTACAATGTAGATGATACAGCAAAGGATAAAAATGTTATATGCCTTTCAAAACAAATTTAAACAACACTTTTCATTTAGCTTGGATCAAAGACAAGCATTAATTTTCTACTCTGGTTTTCAAGAAAATACTCCCTTTAGCTTAACACTTTAAATGTGTTTTGAGATAGTTATTATCAGAATATGGCAGTGACTTCACATCCTCAGAGGAAACTTTTCCTTCTCCCAAAAGATAGTCTTTCACATATGACTTCAGCAAAGCATTTGGTACACAAAGTGGAGACAACAGCCAATTCAGTAACACTCAAGCCTGCATCCACATTGGCCATCCAAGGGAATAATAAATGACTTGTATTTACTTATATGAGGTCAGCACTGAAAACAGGCATTTGAACAGGTCATGTAGCTTTATAAATTTTTTGAAAAAGTAAATATTTGTGTGAAGCTTTCAGATAAATCCAAGGCTTTTTACATAACACTTCTATAAATACATGGTGCTATATTTCATATAAGAACTAAAAATGGATTATTAGTTTTCAGATGGGATAAAAAAGTGCTTGATTTTCAACCAGTGAGTTCTTTAAAAAAAAAGGAAAAAAAAGAAAGAAAAAAAACAGAAGGAAAAACCCTACCAAAACATCAGTCCTACAAGTAGAAATTCCCTTGATAGGGACTTATGTCAATCTTTCCCTTAGAAATCTCTGTATTTTCAGGTGGCTAGCCTCTGGGAGCTCTGGCTGAAAGGTATCTTTCCAAAACTAGGGAACTTTATCAGAGTAAGAAACTGTTGAAGAACATGAGACCTGATATCAAGTTTATTAGATGTTTTTCTCTTCTGTCTTTTGTATTGTTCTGTACCTCCCCCTTCGTTAATAAGGGAAGAATAATTAATTAAAATTCACAAGATAATCACAATGCAACAAATCTGCTATGAATTTCTGTCTGTTACATTTATATTTTTGCAGTTAAGTGCAACAGAAAGTCACATAATGGGTCACACTTTGTTAAAATCCAGTGAAGTTCTCATAGCCAAAACCAATAAGAAATAATGACAACATGTCATACATCTGCTTTAAGTAATAAAAAAGGCTTCTAAATAACACCCAATGAGTCACTAGGTCACTGGAAGCTGTCACAGTACCCTATTAGTGCTTCCCAGACACTCCCATCATACCTTCATGTTCCCTTCTAAATCTAAATTCTTCCCTCATTCTGTTGGACAGAAGAAAAAATGGGACCAATGAACAGGCCTTAAGGAGGTTGACAAAGGATTCAGTGAAGAACTGGCCTCTTCCAAGCCCCCGGGCTTTGGTTATATGGGAGCCTACGGCTGGAGAGAGATGTCACGATCTTTGTTTCTTTACATATATGAAGAAAACAAAGAATCAGACACAGAGCTGAAACTGAGAGGTAACCATTTTGAAGGCACATGAACGGCAGCTGGATTAAAAAGGCTCTCAGACTCATCTGTTCTCGCGCGTTAGATGTCAGCTAACATGTCACTCGAGTACTTTGTAAGAAAAGGCCTGAGGAAACCCTTGCAGCACTTTTAGAGATATTAATTGAGCAGCACATTATTAATTTTTATCAGAAAATTCAACTTGCTGAAGAATGCATTGAAGCAGATGTGCTAATCAATGCCATAGAGAAGCCTGTTTTTCCTATCATTTTTTCCAGCTAGATATGTATATCTGATCATCTACCACTGGAACCCTCTCTATATATTTCATGATATGTCAGATATGTTTTATTAATTTGTACTGCTAGAATAGGCATACACGGATTAAATATCCAGAAAAAGGTAAAACTTGTGTGTGGCTAGTGAACGTCTGATGCAAAAAATGTTAAAGAATGATCAATTTTGGGAAGACAGAGCTACAGTGGGAAATTGCCAGATAGCAGCTACCCAGACAGCTCTGAAACTGCCTTTGTTCTCTGAAAATAGAAAAACAGGTAAGGCACACCAGACGCTGACTTAAGCAAAGAAAACAGAAAAGAAAGATGGCAGTTCATGAGGGCTGCAAAGAGCTACAAGCCACTGAGCCTGAAATTTGCAACATACAAACAGGTAAAATATGGACTAGAAAGAGAATTATGGAACATAAAAATGGGATATATGAAGAGAATTCTGCTATAAATTGTAGTTATGCCTCAAACACTTCCTGGGGATTTTTATAGGGACCAGCAGATCCACAAGCAAAAAAAATCAGCCTGACACCATCTGATTTCCAAAAGGCAATAATGAGCGGTATGCCTT
Organism: Aphelocoma coerulescens; assembly: GCF_041296385.1. NCBI lineage: Eukaryota > Metazoa > Chordata > Aves > Passeriformes > Corvidae > Aphelocoma > Aphelocoma coerulescens. The sequence goes on from NW_027184085.1 coordinate 37,242,163, forward strand.
AAGAAGACTACCAAAGAAATTCAGGGATATCTTCGTGTACTGAGCAACCACTGATGGCAGGAATTCAGGACTTGGAGAATCCCAGAGGGACCTGTGTGAAAGCTTATAACATTTACTGTCACAGGATCAGACAGATTACACCAACAGGAAAGGGGATTTAAAAGATGAACTAAAAAGTGTGTCTGGTTGCTCAAAACAGAGGAACTAGATTATTACATTGACAAAGGATGTTCAGAATTACACATAAATGAAAAAGCAAACCAACACAGAAATATACATCTCTCCCAGTGTTACAAAATATAAAACCCACCAGCACTGGCCTACCAGCTTTCCTTCTCTTCTCCTAAGTTTAAATAAAGCACTAGCCTGTTCTTGAAAGACTGAATTTATCAGACTTCACAATTGCACCTTGTCTTAACTGATTGATATCTTGGAATTTAAAGGTTGAATTTATCCTTTGGAAATCTGTAGACACTGCATGGGACAATACTAACAAGAAATTATTCTTCCTATTTTAAAATGCTATTTCTATGGGTCTCTGTACAGTGCAGTCTGGACTGCTTTAAAAATGTTAGATATATGCCATTTAAAACATCATTTCACTGAAAGAAATGCAAAGAAATTTTATAGGTTTCAGGAAGGAAAAAAGAGAAGACACATTAATACTAGCAATCTTATTGTAATGAATGTTGCACTTTATTTTAAAAACATGTTTTATAGACTTCTGGAAATAAAAAGTGTTTTAAGCTTTAACTCTCCTGAAAATGAATTTTTCTCCCTTTTTTGCATATATTGAAATACAAAAACAAAACACAGGGTAAGCAACTGCAAAGAGCCTTGTAATCTTTCAATTAAAACTGTTCTTTTACTTCGTGTAATCATTTGCTTTCATTTGATTTTCTGCATATCCTGTGCCTTCCCCATGTACCAAGGATTATCCTCAACTAAGCAAATGCCGAGGGCCTCACAAAAGCTCTCTCTCAACACTCTGCATGTCATTCACTGACAACCCTGAAGAGGGTATAGTTGCACAGCTCACTGTTACTTGTCTCCTGCAACTCATTTAACTTAAAAAGCAGAAGATTGACTAGTCTGTTTTCTCCTTTCCTTTTTGTTACAGTATTTAAAAGTTTAGAAAAAATAGCATGCAGAGAGTCCTGGATCTCACCTCCTTAGTCTTCCAAGGAAGTTACTTAAATACATTTCTGTGCAATTCACCACTATATTAATCACCTATAGATAAAATAACCTAATTATAGTTTCAATCAGGTCAATATCTATCAAGAATTTTAGAATTGCTCAACAGACAGAAATTTCTGGGCAAAAAACGTGTCATCCATAAATGAAAGATGTTATTCCACTAATCAACCAGAGCAGCTCTGATCATGAGAGCTGTTCCCACTAACCAGACCTACATTTCAAGCAAATGAAGTTTAAATTACCAGCAGTCATGCAGGAAACAGCTATGATTAATGAAGGTTAACAGGCAAAGAAAACTGCCTAAGCTGAAACCACATTTTCAAACACAGCCTATTAGACAGCATATTGGTAGAGCTTCGAGTATAATTCATGGAACAAACCCTCCTAAGTTAACATATGCTACTTGGAAACAGATAAAAGTATTTCTTAGCTGTCTTTTTACCAAACAGCATTATAAATTACCTGAATTCATTTTTATGCATTTCAGCTATTTTCTTCTCAAGCTTTTGTGACTGCTTGGGAAAAATCTTAAAGTCGCTGATGTAATTCTCTGGGTGTTCATCAGGATCATAATCACCAAGCTCAGCTGAAAAGATCCAAAACACAAAACAAAACAGAAAAATCCAATTGCAACACTAATTAATACAGAAAGAAGTCGGTAAATGCAGTGTAATTCAAGGTACTTCCATGCCCAGTAAGAATCCAGCATCTCTCAAGAAATGTTTTTATAGGAATTTATAATGTTTTTATAAGGAATTTATAATGAACTGAAACAACAAAATCCTTATAATTGCCACTTTAAGCAATGAGTTTCAAGAGAGTGTCAATGCCTTATTAACTACTGCATTAATTAGTAATACTAAACTATTTTCTGTGGCAGAAAAATGCTCCGTAAAACAGAAGCACAGGCAATGTTCCCCTTTCAGTAGCTATCATTCTAGTACCAGGCAGAACAAAAGCAATGCACACCTGATTCTCCCCTTTTTCACATGAGTTATCCTCACTGGTATGGACTGGTCCTAATTCTGTTCCAGCAGAGAAACACAGGCCATAATGTTAATTAAGGTACCAGGCAGAACTTGATTTCTCTTCTAAAAGATGTGTCACTTAGGTACCCAAACCTGGCATTTGGTGTTCTAATTTTCTAAATGAGCCTCTTTTAATAAGGCCTGAGCTCAGTTTTGGTTTGGATACACTGCCTTGTAATGCATTAAGAGCTTCATTCACATTAAGGCGGAACAAAGGGAACTCTCAAGCATATGATTTCCCTTTTCAGATATATAGATGATATTCCTCTCTGTCCAATTCAAGATACATACCTGAATTTGGTCCTAAGGAAATGATGGAGACACAGAAGGAGAATAAAAAATAAAAGGAAAATAAAGTTTCTTTCCCCTTGAATTACATCTTCTATTTTTGTCAGAGATTCCATCATCACACAGGTCTTCTTTAACATAAGAAAGAGCACCAAATGACACTTTCTCCTGCTTAATTCAAATGGAATGGGCTACATTTCCATTCATGATTCAGAACAGAGTTTTTCTTTTTTGATAAGTGGAATCTAATATTGATGCCATATTTCTTCACGAAAATGCTAAGATAACTTGCTTGGTTTAATTGTTTTTTAAGGTCCAGTTTGGTTTTTATTGGCTAACTGGCTGAATTATTTATGCTTTGTAGTGGCATGTCAATACAGGGAAACCGTACAACAACAACAAGTTACTGGTAGCTGTAGTCACACAAGTTTTGTGCTGCTGCTTTGATAGAACCAACACATGAGTGAAGCATTTAAAGAAGCCTGCTGCTCATACTTACCTTGGACAATACAGGCACCCAAGTAGGCAGCATCAGAAAAGGAGCACAGCAAACGGCCATGGAAAATGTCCCTTTTTATTTGTAGATATAAGAGGTATCTGAAATATAATTTAAAATTTAAGAAACAACATGCTATCTTTTTGTAACAGATTTAACGTATCAGTGTGAAACCAGCTGTGCAGCTATTTTGGATCTTTCTCTTGTTCTTTTACATGACAGGAAAAAGAGGCAAAGCACAACCACAAGGGAAAAAATAGAGGTAAATAGATTTTTTTCAATAACAGTGAAATAATAAGAGCAAAATGAACAAAAACCCACTAAGAAATATAAGAGAGAGTGTTTTATTTAAAATATACAGCTATTACAATGCTCATTAGTAATGTGAAATAAATTACGGTAATGTAAGCTTGTTTGAGCACCCCTGTTCTCATTATATACAGGTTTACACAAGGAAATCTTTCTCTTGCTGTTGGCAAAATATCACACTGACCACAATGAAGATTTTTCCCTCTTCTGTTTTTTTATCTGTGAAGAATCCCAGATGAAGTTTGAAGGCAGAAATAACTTCTTCAGGCCTAAAGAGCCACAGGCATGGGGGACCTACCTGGGAGGGTGACCTCTCCCATTCATCTCTTTTTCTAAAGAAATGGGGAGAAAAAAACAAAAGGTTCCTTCTACCTGTCCTCTGCCTTCTACCACAGAGCATCTTTATTTCTAATAGCAAACGGAGTGGCATAGCTTCAAGGTCACCACTTCCTCTTCTGCTTTCTCCCCTGCAAAGCAGCCTCCCAGAGACGGACCAGCTCACAGCCCAGCAACTCACTTGCAGCTCCTTTCCCAGCACCTAGCTGGTTACAGCCACACCATTCAGCTGCTTCACCCCTCTGGGAAAATAAACTATTTAAACATTACTTTAACTGGACAAAATCTACCATCTAAAGGGTTCTACTAAGACTAAGACTCAGTGGCTTCTGCAAACCTTCAGAACATTCCTTGACACTGCCAATCATCTCCAACCTTGAGCAACATACAGCATAGCCAATAAAAATGCATGTTATGAATAGCACCAATGTCAGGCATATTTTGTCCAAGTTTCCTGCTTCTCTTCGTACCATGAGCTCCTGCATCAAGAGCAAGCCTGGAAATATTATCTGAAGGGCAAGAGAAATCTTCCTCCTTTCCTTGGACTTTTACTGGATACAGTAGATGGAATACAGATATCAATGAGAAAAGGAATTCTCTCACCCTGAACACATCCCTTCACTGCATTACAAGTTTTACAGGAACCTTGCATTTCAGGACCTTTTTTTGTTTTGCAGCACCCTTTTTTCCCCCCTGCAATCAATGTCCAGTTAACAGCTCACTAATTCACTTCCATATGTGTACTGTTATTTTACAGGTAGACCCCAGAGGGGTCTACTTGTAGCAGAGTGAAACAAAGGTCTCAGTGAGATGAAGTAAAAATTCTTAATCTGCAATGAGAGTGTACCAGAAGTTCAGTATATTGATGTAAATACCATTTATAACTTGGGCAGTTGAGCAGTCCCTGTGCAAAAACCTTCTGGTAAGATTTTCCAAAAAATAGAATATTGTTCTCCAGACAGACCATTAACTTGAGGCCAAACTGTGTTCAGCTTTTAAGCAGTGCCAAAAAACCCACCCAAGGTATCAGAGCATGCCTTGTTAGCCAAGCTGTGAGGTCATTAGAGCAACATGTGGCATTTCTAAGCAAATAGTTTGTTGCTGATCATAATCAAAGATCCTTGTTGTCATTTTCCAACAAAACCAAGCTGTGCCAGAGTCTGTCAACACAGCTGGAGGGAAGGGATGCCATCCAGATGGACTTTAAGGCTTGACAGGAAGATCTGTGCAAACTTCATGAAGTTCAACAAAGCCAACTGTAAAGTCCTGCAGGTGGGTCAGGGCAATCCAAAGCGCAAATATAGGCCAGATGGAGAATGGATTGAGAACACCCCTTAAGAGAAGGAGTTCAGGGTCTTGGTGGATGAAAAGCTGAACATGACCCGAGAGTGTGCAATCACAGCCCAGAAAGCCAACCTTATGCTGGGGTGCATCAGAAGAGGTGTGAGCATCATGTCAAGGGAGATGATGCTGCCCCTCTATTCTGCTCTGGTGAGACCCCATCTAGAGTACTGCATCCAGCTCTGGGATCTCCAACACAAGAAGGAGGTGGACCAGTTGGAACAAATCCAGAGAAGAGCCACCACACTGATCTGCACCTCTCCTATGAAGACCGGCTGAGATCTCCAAAGCAAGAAGGGCAGTCTGGAACAGGACTAACACTTTCAAGCTCTTTCAAATGAGGAAGATAAATGTCTTTTCAACTGAAAGGAATTTTTGCAAGTTTTGCCAAAGGCTGGCAAAACTTGAGACAGTTCCTGTAATCCTAATGTAGTAATTTACGTCCTAGATCAGTAAAAACTTATGAATGTATACCTGACTCCTAAATTCACTAAGGTTTAGGTATGCACTTAAAATTGTATACACTTACAGAAATAACTTGCAAAATCAGATCTGATTTTCCTTCTTCTTGTGTCCTTCCACCATAGCTGTTTTTTCCAAGCCCTGGCAAATTTTTATAACCTGATTTATGGCACTAAGTATTCAAGCTTACCAAGAAGCTAATAAACTTATGCTTCAGTGCTTACACTCACAAATGTCTCTCATTGGAATAACTTCATTTCCATCTAATATCTGTTTGCAATACAGATGACTCAACTTCAGGTCGGCCAAGCCTTTCCTGCCATGCAGATTAAGGATCAGCAATATCTATTCTTGTTTTTAAGAAGGCATCATGACCCCCAGAGACCACGTTGCTAGCTGCTTAACAGACAATTTATCTATTTTAAGATGTTCAATGAGGCAAGAAATCTTTCCCACAGACAAACTTTGTGATTTGGCCACATAGTGGTTTTCTTATTTTGTTCAAGTCACATCACTCAGTTTATTCCCATAGAAAATATTTCTCCCAGAGTTGTTGCAGTCTTTCCAGTTCACAAATATGGTTACCTCCAGACATCCAGCAATTCCTCAAAAATTGTAATCTCAGCATGGTGCCTGACTTAGACTCACTGCTCTTTCCAATAGTAGTGTGCATTCTCAGGTACAGAGTGGCAGAGGGCAAATGAATGTGTTTACAATGTTCCTGGATTGGGTGCCCTTCTACCCAGAAGAATTTTTGACTTCTTTAAGCATATTATTCTGAATGCTAACTTTGCATTTTTTCTTCCACAGTAGATACATCAAGTACACTGCACCAGTTTCCTGCCAAAGCATATGAATCTCAACTAAACACTACTACATACTAGTATGTAATATCACAAATAAGAGAACATCTTTTCTATGCTTTACAGTGCCGTGCAGAGAAAAAGGCTGAACATGAGCCAACAGTGTGCCCAGGTGGCCAAGAAGGCCAATGGCATCCCAGCCTTTATCAAGAACAGTGTCTCCAGAGGGACTTGAGATGTCATTCTCCCTCTGTACTCAGCACTGGTGAGGCCACACCTCAAGTCTTGTGTCACGTTTTGGGTCCTCACTTTAAGAAGGACATCGAGGTGCTGGAGCAAGTCCACAGAAGGGCAAGAAGGCTGGTGAAGGGTCTGGAGCACAAGGCCTGTGAGGATTAGCTGAGGGAGCTGGGCTTATTTAGACTGGAGAAAAGGAGGCTCAGGGGAGACCTGATCAATCTCTACAATTATTTGAAAGGAGAGTGCAGCCAGGTGAGGGTCGGTCTCTTCTCCCAGGCAACCAGTGACAGGACAAGAGGACACAGTCTGAAGCTGCATGAGTGGTGGTTTAGGTTGGACAGTAGGAAGAATTTCCTCAAAGAATGGGTGGTTAGACATTAGAATGGGCTGCCCAGGGAGGTGGGGTACTCAGTGCCATGGTCTACTGAACATGGTGGTTTTAAGTCATAGGTTGGACTCAATGATGTAAGATATCTTTTCCAACCTAATTGATTCTGTGATTGTGTGATAGAAAAAATAATTATATTAGCTAAAATATATTGCTTGTTTATTTACTGGTACTTGAGTAGGATTTTGATATCGTTTAAATTAAGGAAAAATCATCACTCTATTAGCTCTGAAAACATCAACTTAGAGTACAGCAGTGGCCAAAAACAAAATCAAGAAAATGTTGGGCACCACTTGGAATGATATTATGAAAAAAACAGAGGGACATTTTGTCACTATTTAAAACCTTTAAGTCATCATACCTTGAATATTTCACCTAGTTCTGGTCTCTGTATGACATAGCTGAGCTTGATTAACAGGGAAGAACTAAAATGAATGAGAGGATAGAGCTTCCCTTACAGGGCAAGATGGTGTTTAAGGAGGAATAAGAGCAAGTCTTCTGAAATTATGAGCATAGTGGGAAAGGCAAATGCAGAACTGCTATCCACTGAATCCTGCAATACTAGAGTTAGGGGAAAATATGTGAAATCAGGAAATTGCTTAGGGCAGAGGAAAGAAAGCACCTGACATAGCAGATAGTGAACTAACTGGCTCAGGAGGTTGTGAAGAAAAACATTATTACCAAATAAAAAAAAGGAATGATGAAACAAGTAAGGAAAAAATATCCAGAAATTAATACTAAAATAAATAGGCATGAAGTGTTAAAATTCCTAATATAATAATTTAAAAAACCCTTTAGTGAATTTGAGTGAAGGAGATCATCTATTAGTTTCCTTGTTTTTCTGAAGCAATATGAAAGTTCTGTTCATCTAGCATGGCTTAAACCCACGTCTCCATTTCTCAAACAGATACACATGACAATAAACATGCCACACTGATGTCAATACAGCAGTTGCCCTTTCAATGTATCTGATCAGTCATAAGACAAATTCTAGAGGGGAATTAGGAACTGAGGGCATACCTATCATGATTTCAAAGCATAATCTTCATCCAAACACAAGAAAAAGGAAAATTCTGCTTCTCTTAAAATATCAAATATCAAAAGCAGTAGGAACTACCTTGTTATTTGAGAAACTGCATGACTATCTTCTGGGTTAACTGGCACATGTAGAAAGAATCACCCTCCTTGTTCTATGCCCCCTGAAGAAAAATACTAATGCTAAGGACTCAAAACACAATGAAGGTATCAACACTCCTTATCTCCATTCTGAGCCTATGTCCCTCCTATACTGCCAAAATCATAGATACCTAGTAATAAAAAAAGGCCCAAAACACCCAAACCCACACCAAAACTATTCCTTCCGAAAGAAGTACTTCACTTTATGCCCTGGGGTGGGGGTGGGAAGGTGACTTTAATAACAGCTTTCCAGTAATCTCAAATCTCTCACTTCTGCGGTCAGGATTATGACTACCACTTACATCTAGCAAGATACGGGTTTGTCCTCCTGGCTTCAGAGCTGGTCAGTGCCTACGTTAGGGTGTATGGTCTTTTCTTGGGAAAATGAAAAGGGTGAATAATTACTATCCCAGTGAGTTGCTTGACAGCACTGGCTACAGGGGAAAAAATCTTTATTGTTACATAGTAATTAATTTCACTAATGAGTAAGCAGACAAAGCAGCAGTAAGAGACAAGCATTGTTTTGGCTCCTGGCTACATAAAAGTCCCACCACAGCGCAGGAATAGTCTTTCCTGCAAAACACTATGACTGGACTGCATCTTCTCTGCCATTCTGCCCTCCCCTCAGAAGACACCAAGAGCTCTGAACATGTACAAGGCCTCTGCTCCCTCAGGCACTATCTCCATCCAAAAAACCATGACTCTCCTGGGTAATTTTTTCCCCACCCTGAATGTTATCTGCAAGCCTGCAGCGTATTAACAAATTGTTATTAACAAAACATTCACTTTTAAGACCAATGGTATTCAATCTGATTGTGACTCCAATAGTGTTAAAATTATAAACTCACTTGACAACTGCCAATGTGGCCGTGACAAAGCCAAAATAGACAAGTGGACTTTCATAGACATCAAAGCACAGCTATGACTGCACATTTCAAGAAAAGCAGAACAGGGTACCAAGAGGAGCAGAGGTATTCCTAAATGATGTCCAGAAATGGGTTAGCAGCACAAGCCCAGCTTAGAGCTATTAATGTATTGCACGACTTTCCAACTTGCAAATAAATCATTTGATATTCAGGCATTAACAACCAGCTGGGGCACTGTCAACCTCAACTGGCCTCCTGATTCTGGAGGGAAAAGCACCAGACTCTTCCAGCACATGGCAATATCAAGTACAGCTGATTGAGACTGGACTAGACAAACACTGAGTGTGCCATGTTGACATACCCCATGTCTTTGTCATTTTATATGATTTCCAGTTAAACAATTTTTTTCTTTTTTTCTTCTGCTTTTCCTGTGTCAAAGTACTCATTGAAGATTGCTTCTTGGATTAGGAAATATGGATTAGGAAAAAAGGGCATGATGAAAGCTAGTTGAAATAATCCATCTTCGGTTAATTCCACCAGGTACTGACCCATGCCCACTTCCAGAACTCTTTTTTTTCTACAATAACCATGGATTACTGCCGATACAGTACAATCTGTAGCATTTTAGAGCATTCCTTTGGGACCTCAAATGACTTTATATTCTCTGATTTTAATTATGCATACACACTATAATATAGGGATTTGAGGATAAGAAAGTATGAAGCCCTGGGATGCTTTATTATATAAGAAATAAAAAATACTGATTTATTTATCACCTAAACAAGAACACTGAAAACAAATAACAAAATATAAATCAGTGCCCAAGTGTGATCAGTCTTTGGATCTATCTGTCCATACTCCCTCAACTGTTCATATCTTGTTCATGAACAGCATCTCAAGCTTTCCCAGCTGTGGACCCTCTCAGGGCTCTCATCTGTGAACAAGAACAGTGAAGAGAGGCACAGAGCAAAATATCTACACTTTCTATAAAGTCTGCTGGGATGCTATGTATGCTGTGGATTGAATGATTTCTGGAGTTAAAACTTTCTTCGTAGCAATTTTATATCTTTTCATGCCATGTCAGCAGAATAACCTTGGACATTATAGTGAACTACAGAATATCTTTTTTTCTGCACAGAGTTTGATGCACATAGCAAAAGAAAACCTTCTCTCCCCATCAAGCTATCATGCTTTCTGGAAAAACAATGGGAATTAACTAAAAAGAAAATTAAGAGAAAAGAAATTAACAGTAATGCCAAAACTGTATGTATTCAAGGCCTCTACCCCAGTCCTGTCAGGCCACATTGCAAATGCTGCTCTAAAAAGAAAAGAACTGGCTGGATAGAAGGCCCAGAGACTGGTGGTGAATAGAGTTACATCCAGTTGGTGGCCTGTCACTAGTGGTGTCACCCAGGGATCAGTGCTGGGGCCAGTCTTGTTTAATATCTTTACTGATAATCTGGGTGAGGGGATCGAGTCCACCATCAGCAAATTTGCAGATCACACCAGGTTGAGTGTAAGTGTTGATCTGCTGCAGGGTAGGAGGGTTCTCCAACGGGACCTGGACAGGTTGGATAAATAGACCAAATCCAGTGATATGATAGTGCTGGGTCCTACACTTTGGTCACAACAATCCCTTGTAACACTACAGGCTGGGGACAGAGTGGCTGGACAGAGGCCAGACAGAAAGAGATCTGGGGGTACCGATTCACAGTGGACTGAACATGAGCAAGCAGAGTGCCTTCTTGGCCACTGAGGCCAAGAAGACCAATGGCATCCTGGCCTGTATCAGCAATAGTGTGGCCAGCAGGACCAGGGCAGTGATTGTCACCCTGTACAGGGCACTGGTGAGGCCACATCTTGAGTGCCGTGTCCACTTCTGGGCACCTCAATTCAGGAAGGATGTTGAGATGCTCAAACATGTCCGGACAAAGGCAAGAAGGCTGGTGAAGGGTCTGGAGCACAAGGCCTGTGAGGATTAGCTGAGGGAGCTGGGCTTATTTAGACTGGAGAAAAGGAGGCTCAGGGGAGGCCTAATCGCTCTACAGTTATTTGAAAGGAGGGTGCAGCCAGGTGAGGGTCGGTCTCTTCTCCCAGGCAACCAGTGACAGGACAAGAGGACACAGTCTGAAGCTGCATGAGTGGTGGTTTAGATTGGACAGTAGGAAGAAGTTCTTCACAGAAAGGGTGGCTGGGCATTGGAACGGGCTGCCCAGGGAGGTGGTGGAGTCACCATCCCTGGTGGTGTTTAAGACAAGGCTGGATGTGGCATTTGGTGCTATTGTCTAGTTGACAAGGTTGGGCTGTGAACCCATGGGAGGCCCATGGAGAGAGGGGTCTATGCTGGAGCAGCCTGTCTATGGAGGACTGCACCCTGTGGAAGAGTGACCCACGCTGCAGCAGTTTTGGGAGGACTGCTATCCATGGGATGGACTCACACTGCAGCAGGTCACAGAGAGCTGTTGCTTGTGAGATGGACTCACACTGGAGAAGTTCATGGAAACTGTCTCCTGTGGGAGGGACCCCACGGTGCAGCAGGGGAAGAACTCTCCCTGAGCAGTGGGAGAAACAACTTCTGATGAACTGACCATAATCCTCATTTCCCATCTCTCTGTGCCATTGGGGGAGCAGGTAAAGCTGGGAATGAGGGAGGCGTGGGGGGGAAGGCATTTTTAAGATCTTATTTTACTTCTCATTATCCTTCTCTGATTTTGTCAGTAATAAATCCAATTAATGTCTCCAATTCCAGCTTCTTTTCCTGTGATGGTATTTGGTGAGTGATCTCTCCTGGTCCTTATCTCAATTCATGGACCCTTCATTATATTTTCTCTCCCCTGTGAGAGGTCCAGCTGTGGAAGAAAGTGAGAGAAAGGCTTTGAGGGGTGCCAAGCATCACCACTACAAGCAGCATCAGTCTTCTACTAAGGCTGATCATCTTTCTCCATTTAAAAGATTATAAAAAACATTCTAAAATGTATATACACTGCTTGCGTTGCAGTCTGCTGAGCCTCCAGTGCACATTCAGAGGCCAAATAATTTGAGAAAAATAAGTTAAATCCTTGCTACTTTCTCATCACAATTTTTAGCTGGCATTGGAAAAATTGCCTAATTGAAGAGAAAAAGCATAGCTTTAGTCTTTCTCAAACATGTTTCAAATGTGCTGCTTCAGTGCCCTGCTGTGGAAACAGTATTTCCAGAAATAAGGACAGATCTTCTAAATCCATGTTGACAGCCATTAAAACGATGAGCTGAGAAGCACTGAAGTGCATTAAGATTTGGACTTCGTTGACAAGTTGGATTTCAGGTAGTCTATTACTACATAAGCAAGAGAGATCAAGGCAAAAACCCCCATGGCCACTGAAGCTAACTTGTGAATTACCATCCTAAACCTGCTCATTCTAGAGAAAACAGTGACCAAGGACCACACAGAACTGCCTTCCACAGTGAGAGGCAAAAATATTTTCCACAGAATTTCTTCTTTAGCAATAATATCTCAGAGTGGCTTGACATCCAAAGGCAGGCACTGATTTTATTTCAAAAGCATAGTTATGGAAGCAGTTGTTAATTAAAACAAGAGAAGATGAAAGTAAGTGGCTGGAAAGGTACAATGTGATGGAAATATTCATAGTTGTCCTTAGCAGACTAATAAAATGTAGTGACAGGCAAGCACGCAGCATCATCTGTTGCCCAAGGCACTCCTGGCCTTTGAACAGGCAGGGTGCACATACTTTCAGAATACTACAGGAGCTTTTTCTGTAATATCATGGACATAGTGATAACTTCAGCTAGGTCATTCTCCAGCTTCATTTCTGAAAATAGTTTCACATGTTAAACCACAGAGTAACTCAAGGATTACAGTCAAGCCCAACCTATAAGTTAGGACAGAAATGAAGAATCAGTAATCTGAGGTGACAACTGTTAAATTTTCTTCCTGCAAGTGATGTCTAAATCCTGAATAGTGTCTCTACCCCTATTACACCAGTTTTACAGAAATCAAACCTTTGTCCCTTACACACACGGCTTCATCTACTGAATAGATGATTTTTTTACATCAGCTATTTCTGTGGAAAGAGTAGGAAAAGCAGTTCTTTTTAAGAACTGTAAGTCTCTCTGATGTCTCTAAGATGCTTCATTAAAGATTTATTCCTATAAAGCTTTTACAAAGACTGCATCAACAATAATCCACATGAGAGATTAATCACAGGGTTAATTAATGTTCTGAACCAAAGAGTGGCATAGCAATGCGACAGAATGTCTTACTGTAACTTAATTTCGTTATTCAAATGGGGACCACTGACACCCATCAGATTTCCACCCAGCTGAAGAAGTGAGAGAGCAACTCTGACATGTATAGGCACAGACAGTAACAGAAATGCAAAGCACTATTACTCTCACTCAGCTGACTGTACATACAGCTGGGAAGTACAGATGGCTTTTAAGTCAAAGGGTGACAATATTAATTATTTATTTTCAAAACAAAAATATGATTGTCAAATGAACACAGCAATACTAAAAAAAAAGGCAAAAAAAAATCTACCAAGAAGCCAACTAGTCTTCAACGTTTCATGACTGTGCTCTGTCAAATGCTAATGAACATTTTCCTGCTTGAATTTCACCAATTGTTCCAATTCAAGGAAAAGAAAAATAACTCCAGCCAATCTAGAGCATCACCTTGGATGTGACCCTCTGCTTTGGTCATGAAGCAAATTCTCAGAGGTGGGTTACATGACTGCACTCCACTTGCTCATTTGAGGAGCATTTTCTGTATTTAGTTATTGTGTAAGACACATGCGCAGAGACGAAGCAAATCTTCCCAGATAACAACACTGGGAAACTATTAAGCTGATCAGATACAAAACCAGGTTGAATTAATGATGTCTCAAATTATTTCTCCTTTTTAAGCTCTTAATGGCATTAGTTTTTATAAAAGACTGTAACCCATTTCTCACACAGCAACTTTACTTTAAAAATTCAAAAAATTACTTTAAAAATTGAAATATCCCAGCAAAGACTAAAACATACTCACAGCACAATACACATCAGTGAGCCAATTCTTGGTGTTTTGCATTTCAATAAAATTTATCCTGGGAGGATATCCAAGAAGTTTTTTTAAAGTAAATTAATTTAGACTCTTGAATGAGAAAGGTCTATACAAAGCTTATACTCTGGACCATAAAAGGTAAAATGTTCATCCAAGGACAAACAGTAACAAATAATGAAAATCCATTGACATCCTGCTTTACAACGTGTTTACTCAGCTGAACGGTTTTAGTATTTCATCCAAGATAAATAGCTATAATATGAACAGCATGCTCCAGCTGTTCTATACAAACTATAAACATACCATTCAGCAGAGCACAAGCTGTTTCTGAAACTTTCAGTATGAGGTCAGTAACAATGGGATCACCCACATTCATGAAGTGACTTGTGAGCATAAGAACTTGCAGTGCTCAGGAGGAGCATCAACAAAGAACCTAAGGCAACAAGTGATGAGGCACTCAGTTCTTCTGCAGCATGCAGCCAACAGCCAGCAGTGTGGCCTGCTCACTAACAAGGTGGTAAAACGTACATACAGTCCTGCATAGCTGGTGCAGAGCTCAAAAGAGCTGTTACTTTCCTACATTTCCCTCCCACACATACACTTCTTGGAAAAATGCCCAGAGCAAGAGAATACTCACAATGGCCAGCAGTAAGGACAAAGCTCCCATTCATTAAGCACGACTGAGCTCTTGTACAGCTCTGTTTTCACAGCATAAATTTTGAAATTCCAACATAAGCAGCAAGAATTCTTACCCTCCATAGCAGTTGCACTCGAATAATATAAATATATTTCACCTCTACATCAGTTTGCTAAAGGCCTATCAGTACTTTGAAAAGACTATCTTGTTTATGATCCTAAAGACACACACAAGCAAAAATTCAGTGAGACTATACATACACCTATTGAAATAGTGAGGACTGAATTAAACTTCCCAGATTATTTCAGAGGAAAAAAAAAAGAGAAAGAGAGAAAGAAAGAGAGAAGGAAAGAGGGAGAGAAAGAGAGAAAGAAAGAGAGAAAAAGAGAAAGAAAGAGAGAGAGAGAGAAAGAGAGAGAGAGAGAAAGAGAGAAAGAGAGAAAGAGAGAAAGAGAGAAAGAGAGAGAGAGAGAGAGAAAGAAAGAAAGAAAGAAAGAAAGAAAGAAAGAAAGAAAGAGAAATAAAGACTATGTTATAGAAAATGTATGTTATAGAAAAGCTCTCTTAAACTGCTTTTAAAAATCACAATAAAAAGAAGAGTGATCAGTATTGCAAATGTCAGCCTATGCTAATTTTAGCAGAAATAGTGAGAAATCTACCCCACACAATCTGCCTTTTCTTGAACTTGTTAGCAATGCACATTAAATGCACAGATTAAACAAAACAAAACAAAACCAAACAAAACCAAACAAAACCAAACAAAACAACCAACCAAACAAACAAAAAAAAACCACCAAAAAATACCTGGTGAGCTCTTCTTTAATCTTCAAGGGTTCATGTGGGTAGAATTTCACTCTAAAGCACATGGTGTATGGTGGATGAGCTGAAACATAAAGAAAAAGCATGAGAACACTAGCAAAGAAACATTGCTTAAGCCACTATGAAAGAGCGACTTTAGAGTTTTACTAGTGGTTAGTTTAGGCAGAGGTTCAAACAAGAGCAGTAAGTATTATATATGCTTTATTTTGGGGTGGTTTTTTTGGCAAACAGTAAGCATTGGTAATACTACAAAATTGAAGAAACAATTTAATTTGTGAAACTAAATAGAAATATTTCTGTACCTTTCCTAATAACAATAGAAATATTTCTGTTTCCAGTATTTAATAATAGTACCTAATTCTGAGCAATGGTATCAATACCAGGCTTTACATACAAACCTTTCAAGAGAAATGAAAGGGAGGGAAAAGAAAAGGAAAAGGGGAAAGGGAATGGAGAAAGAGGAAAGGATCATGACAACAGGAAATATTACAATTTTTTAATCAGTGTCTCTCAACCACTTTGATTCAGAGTGAAGTCCATAATATTCTAGTTAGTTTTAAAATATTTTGTTTGTGGTATATTCTCAATGTATGCAGTCAGTTTTAACTTTGCAAAACCTTGAAGAAATGGTGCTTTTACAGCAGGAAAAGAGAAGGCAGAAAAAACTGCAAAAAAAAATTCCAGAGAAAATGGAAGACACCACCAGGTGAAATCAATAATACTTTTTTTTAATTGTAAATTATAACAGTAATTAGTAAGCTACCAGAACATTTTACTGTACCAACCTCTAAAGTTTACCAGTTCATAGGCTTGGTATAAGCTTCATACGGTAATTAGTTCAACAATCATGATACTCTTCGATCTACTCTGACTGCAGTGTTCCAGAAACACATCTCTGGATACCACACAGTTCCGTGTGATGTACAACAGCAATAGAAAATTAAAATGCATTGAATCTTTTGTTACGTTTGGTATCTTTTGGAAGGCTCAACTCTTCTTGAAGATAAAGGAATATGTTCCTCTTTCAAAACCTCACATTATACTTATTTTAAGTACAGTCAGCCTCAATTGAAACTGCTCATTTCACCTTTTTTCCTTGTTTAAATAACTACTCATTTAAGACACAAGGAGGAAATTCAGAAGGGATGGGAATGGAATGATGAAAAATACAGGAAAAAAAAAAGAAAACAAGTAATCAATAATAAATAGAAATGAAGAGGAAATGAATAAAGAAAAATAAGCCTTTTTCTCTAGAGGAGGTTTGAACTTTCACACTTTTCAAATCTGGAGAAGCCCTCTGAAGGCTAGAGAAACACTCCGTCTATTTTCTGTGGGCTTTGCTGTCTTAGACTGCAGCACTGTCTGAAAAGAGGCTGTAAAACAGCAGACATCATTATGTCTTCCCTGCCCTGCTACAGCAGCGTAGAAGGTAGAGCGAATTCACTGTCCCAGAAAGGAAAGCAGCCAGGCAGAAACTCACTAAGGAGTCGTGTTGCCTGGACAAAGCACAAGATAAATGAAGTCATCTTAAACGGTTCTCTCACTCCTCAGTAAGCATCTTAAAACTAAGCAAGGGAGGAAAACCCATGCTTTTGGAATACTGTTCCACTTACAAAACGTGATAGAAGAGACAAACTGAATTAAACAAGCAAGAGCTCTTCCTCAGAAAAAAAAAGACCTTTTAGATATTTTGGCAGATTTCGATTTAGTTTGGGCTTGAAATAGCAATGCAGATGTAAGAGTAGTTAATGAGGGCCCTAGCAAATACAAGCCTACTGCAAGACCCCAAAATGTACTGAATTTTACCCAATTTTTTGGATGTCAATAAAAAAATTGAAAATCTTGCTGTGGTAAAAATAAAGAAAGAAAGAAAAAGGATTTGTATTAGAAGAGTGCACTCTGGCAATAACCACATAAAAGTAGCAGCTGCCCTATAAGAAAAGAGTATCATAGTGAGGAAAGGACGCTGAACTGCACTATAAAAATAGCCCACATTCATAAGAAATGTTAAAGTAGGAAATGTTTTATTTGTAGCAGAAGAACAGTATGTGACAGAAGTACACACCAATGCACAGGACATGCAGGAGATTTGTCAAGGCAGCTTAAAGCCTATTTTGCAAATCTTTTCCTAGACTCAAGCTTCTGTAACAATATTCCTCCTCGGCAGTGCAGCATTACTACACAAGTCTGCTGCAACCTGCAGTCCCTTCTCTATTGCTGTGCAAGAATGGAACAAACACAGCTAGCAATTTGAAATGTTAAAAAGAATATGAACCCATCCATCTAATTCATCTCTGGAGATAAGAAAGTTCCCTGCAATTACAGAAGGAGATCTTCTTTTTCTGTTTCTTATTCTTGATTAGAAAACCAGACACAATGAACATTTGAATGGGGAAGAAGGGAACTCCCAGAGATATCCACTTTACTCTCCATCTTAATTTTAAGGTAGATCATAAGCCTAAGGTTATTCCCAAGACACATTAGATGATATGTAAATATTTAACAAGGCCTTTGTCTTATAGATTTTACTGCACTGGAGAAATTCACATCAGGACTTCACGTTCTTTCATTAGTTTCTCATAGCAGAATTTTATCAGCTCAAGAGATGTGATTTGTCAAGCCAGATAATTTCTCAATTCCTTGAAAGCAAAATTACTTCTACCACTTACATATTAAAGTGCAAACATTAACAACAAACCTTCCCAAAACAGAGCAAAATTTGCAGGAGCACATTTCATCAACAGAAAACAAACAAGCACATAATCAGTTTTTTAATAGCCATTTCTTATAAGCCTTTACTTTTAGAAGGGTCCTTTATCTCTCAGATAAGGAGCAGCCGGCATAGAGAAATGCCCAAGGCTCTGTCAGAACTTCCTACCATCAGAGTTCACTTTCTCACTAAAAATGATTCACAATTGCAATAATTTAAAAGGACTTTAGTGTGGAGAATAGTGTTGACAGCAAACTCCATTGAAGCAGAACTATTGATTTGCCAGTTTATATGTGAACAGTATGTAAGAGGTGAAGGCAAAAGAACAAATAAGATCATTTAAATTATGTTAAATGTTCCTCATGAAGGAACTACACACAGAGCATAGTTTTCCAGGCAACTGATTGTATGTTTTTAAAGTTTATTTGACTTACATTTAACTAAGATAGAATATTCTATGTACATGAAACAGTAAGAATCTCCCTAATGTATGCCCAAAGCTACAACACCCTGACCTGAACAAAGAGGAATATGGGAACTGCCTCCCTTGGTACAGACATCAGTAATTAAGGGACTGAGTCTCACATGAGAATCACAAAGTCTACAAAAAACCTACACATTCATATTACCATTTTCTTCATAGAAAAATAATCTGAAAAAAGAAAAAAGTATTCATGTGTGCTGGTTTATGCTGGGGTAGAGTTAATTTCCTTCACAGTGACTGGTAGGGGACTGTGTTTTGTGTTGAACATGGGGTGGATAATACAGAGATGTTTCTGTTGTTGCTGAGCAGGGCTTGCACAGAGCCAAGGCCTTCGCTGCTTTTTGTACCGGCACACTGGGGAGGAGACTGTGACTACATGGGAGGCTGGGAGGAGACACAGCCAGGACAGGTGACCCAAACTGACCACAGGGATATTCCAGATGACATGGCATCATGTTCAGTATATAAAGTAGGAGGAAAAAGGAGGAAGGGGAGATTTTTGGAGTGATTTTCTTCCCAAGTCACTGTTACATATGGTGGGCCCGTGCTGTCCTGGAGGTGGCTGAACACCTCCCTGCCCATGGGAAGTGGTGAATTAATCCCTTGTTTTGATTTGCTTGTGTGTGCTTTTCCTTTCCCTATTAAACTGTCTTAGTCTTAACCCATGAGTTTTCCAGCTTTTACCCTTCTCTCCCTGATCCTGATGGTGAGGGACTGAGTGGCTGTGTGGGGATTGGTTGCTGGCTGGGTGTCTTGGGAACGTTCGCGCTTGGTATCAGAATCTCTGATCTGTACCGCCAAGATTTGGAGAAGGCCCTCTTTGATGTCCTTCTTGCATTCCTGGTGATTCTTCTTTATTTCATCTTCCATTTTCTGCACCCATGTTTCCACAGCTGCGATTCTTGCATGTGTTGGGCCATGCACAGAGTCTGCATTACTCGGAGTTTCACTGCCATATCCTTCACAGTCTCATTCGCACCGTAGTTTGGTTTCATTATTGCTAAAGCAGAAGCGTATTCTGGTGGCCCAAGGTGTATGAGTTTTTGCCACAGCAATGGATTAACTCTGATCCGGTCTGGACTCCTCAATCCTGGGTCATTTGTGAAGACAATCTCTACAACCCCTAGTTCTCTCAGGCATTGGACCCCTTGTTCTATGGTCTTCCACGAGGTTTGCTGCATATAGAGATCATCTCCACACATATATCTTTCAGTCACGCCTGTCAAAACCCATTTCCAGAGACTGGTAGAGTCAGCCCCCCTTTTCATCGCTTGGTCGATAAGTGGATCGTGTGACAGGGAACCCAAACGCCTCACTTCAGCACCATCCAGCATCACATCATCACCTGCAGCATCCCAAATACGGACCAACTTATTATGGATTCATCAGACCATCGGGTGTAGTCCTTTCTTAGGCTGTGAAGGTCCTTTATGGACATGGACTCAGTAATGGTTTCTGTGCCTGAGTCAGTTGGTGGTTTTGAGGTTCCTTCCCCTGCATTTTTTGAGGTTCCTTCCCCTGCATTATCCTCATATTTCACTGGATGATCAGTTTTGGTTGTGTGTTTTTTCCTTGTGACAGGAGCCACTTTCAGTGGCTTAGACTCTCCATCTGGTTTGGGCTTGCTGTCTGGTTTGGCTGCAGCCTGAGTGTGGGGTGGGGTGTCTGCAGGCTCTGCTGATTTATCTTCCTGCCCCTCTACCTTTACCTGCTGCAGTGTGAGATAGGCATATGCCAAAGCCCAACTATTGCAATGAGCTTTTTCTCATTAGAATTGTCATTGTATTTCTCTTTCAAATATTTCCGCACCTCAGCTGGTTTCTGAACTTGTTCAGGGGAAAAATTGCAAACCATTGGGTCAGAGAATTTCTTCAAGGTTTGGCCCATATCCTCCCATTCCCCACACCACTCAGGATTTTCCACCTCTGGGTCAGGTGTCTCAGCAATCACCCTGGAAATCTGAGCTCTCATTCTAGACAAGCTGCGAGACATACAGAGCACATAGGAGGAAGATTACCAGATTAAATACCAGGAGGATGGTCTCTTTAACATCCAGGGGAAACTGAATACTGTCAAAAGATAACCTATCAAATTTAAAGGGAAGGGAAACCCTGTCTCCTCCTCCTCTAACAATCTGGGTGCAATTACTAATAAATTCCCAAAACAGGCTACTGAAACTAGGACTGGAGTTAGGATGGAGAAACCACATATCATACACACTTTGAACAGCTGCCTGTACCTCTGTCCACTTCTTATAAAGCACTATCATCACTGAGCACAGCAAAATAGAAATCCGAATTCGTGCCCCTGCTCTGCAAAAATTCCGTATTGAGGATAAGATCGGAGCAAGTTGTGGATAGGCAGATAGGCCTAGGGACCAGAAAGGCACTAGTACCTTAAACAAGCCTATGGATCAGAAATACATGAATATATCAAGCCAGAGAAACATTATGAATTCAACCAACATGGTGACTATTTTACCCCAACACAGAATAAGTAAATTCAAACCAAAATGTAATTAGCACAGGCTTTTCACTTTCCTTTGAGCCACGCAGTTGGGCACCACTGAATTTGTACTGGTTTGGCCAAATTTAGAAATAAATCCTCTGAGAGAAGGCAGGTCACCACCCCTCCCCCACCAGGTTCAGGAAAAATAAATTTTCCTCGAAGGAAAGTGAGGGAGATAAAACTATTTATTTAACAAACACACGGGAAAAGGAAAAAAAAATGCTAAATAATAAAATCTCTCGCTGTGGAGAAAAAAACTGGGAAAGTGTTAGAGTTCTCTCTTTGGTCTCCTCGGAGCTGGGGCTTGGCCCAGGGCCAGGCCCTCTGCGCTCAGTGGAAAGTCCTCCCAATGTGCTCTGATGTTGAAGCAGTCCAGTAGAAAAGGGAGAAAATCCGAAATAATTCCAGGGAAGGAAAAAAATTCAACTCTCAGTCTCTCTCTGGAGGAAAAGAAACTGAACAACTGGCCAAAAACTGACTGGAAAGCAGCAAGCTGAGTGCTTCATCCCTCCCCTGCCACATCTGGGGAAAAAAAACCTGCTATCTCTGTGTGACCTTGAACAAGCTGCAAACTGGTTTGAGAAAGTTTTGCTCAGTTTTTCCTTCCCCCTCTCAGGCTCAGTTTAAAGGCATAAAAAGGCACAAGAATTAATTTCTGGGCATAGGGCAGCGATATGGGATACACATCATAAAGTCACCCCAAGACACTGGGGTCAAACCACAACATTATGAAAGAAGAAAATAGTTTTTAAAAGCTGGTGAAAAACTTGATTGAAATTTTACAAGTATCAACCAAATAGAGGAAGATGGAAGATTCTCAGCTGACACTTTTTTGGAAGGTTTCCTATTTGTTTTTTACAATCTGCTTTTCACCCAGCACAAATACTACCTTCTGTAATTCACTGCACTGGTAGTGTGGGGGTTTTATACTAAACATGAAGTACAGGTGGATACTGAAAGCCAAAAGCAGATGTTACATATTCTCTGAACTACAGTATCCTACAAAAAGCTAGTGAAATTTAAAAAACAAACACACAAGCAAGAAAAATATTACACTCAAATAGTCTTCATGTTCACTAATGCTGCAGAAGGATCTCCGGGGAACCATTAAGACATACTCAGTTGTTTCCACATGCCTCTTCCCTTACCAGATGAATCAGCTGCTTATCCATACTCCTTGCTGAGCATTTTTAAGACAGACAGAATATTACTCAATGTTTTTATGTGTAAGTGATACCTGATCCATCACAAATCTCAAACTAGGGGTCTCCCACATTGCACTCATTAGTTACAGAATAAAACAGGGCAAGGTGGATTTTTGTCACCTGCTTATAATAATGCTTAAAAAGGTGCTTAAATGCTTAAAAATCTTCATGAGGATCACAGGTATAGAATACACAGCCGGGAGGATCACACAAAACTTCCTGTTCTCGTTGTACACGTATTTATGAATCTCGTATTTGACAAAACTTTTCTTTACATTTGTACTGAGATCCTCTGTTTCATTCTACCGCCTTTCAGATTTTAGGACAGGATTAGAGATTAGGCAATTTAATTGCAAAATTCCAATGACCTGACACAGGAGAAAATCCTTTTATCTTTACTCTTTCAGATCACAGAATCATGGAGTGGTTTGGGTTTGAAGAGATGTTAAAGATCATCTAGTTCCAAACCTCTTTCCATGGGCAGGAACAACTTGCAATAGACCAGGTTCCAACCTGGCCTTGAACACCTCCAAGAACGGGACACGTACTACCTTTCTGGACAACATGTTGCAGTGCCTCACTACTCTCACAGTAAAGAATTTTCCCCTAATATGTAGAGTACACTCTTTCAGTTAGGCAAGGCAGAAAGAAAAACATGGACATTTAGAACTCCTGCATATCAGAGAAATAGAAAATATTCTGTTCCATTGTCATCAAGAACAAAACACATATATTTGGATATTTCCCACCAAATAGGTTACAGGAGAGCTGTATATTACTATACAGAATAATCTTTAAAACTTATCCAAAAGTAGCAAGAGAGAAAGTGCATGGGAAAACTCAGTTCTTTACTTAAACAGTGTTGATGTGACTTGGGTTTTACACTATTCCATTCCTAAACAGAAAATAAGCAACACAATGTGTAGGATGGCCAAAAAGAGAATTTTACTGCCAGCATTTGGGAGAGAATAACAGTATACACAAAAACACGCAAAAGAACAGAAAAATTTCTTTCAGAAGTTCTGTATCCTGAACCACAGAGATACAGCTTCCTTAGGCAACCTTCCAAACAGTTTTCCAACACACTATTGGAAGCACACTTCTTGCAGCTGTTGATCATGGGTCACCAGTTGGCTTCAATTTGTACAAACAAGATTGACAGTGGTTCAGGACATTTCTCAGAAACTAAATTGTTCCGTCTCGGGCAAAATTCATGGTAAAAATGGCTGAGGCACAGATCTAGACTTTACACATCATGTTAAAACACAAACATTACAATGAGAGTGGAAAATGCAAACGTAGATGATGAGACAGAAAATATACCATGCCTTCATTCTTTTTGTGTGGCACCAGAACACATTTAAATATGATTTCATATGCAATAAGACAAAACAGAAAACATTTTAGAAGATTCTTCCTGGCATATCCCAGTGTTACTAAACATGAACTCTAAACTA
Organism: Aphelocoma coerulescens; assembly: GCF_041296385.1. Classification (NCBI taxonomy): domain Eukaryota; kingdom Metazoa; phylum Chordata; class Aves; order Passeriformes; family Corvidae; genus Aphelocoma; species Aphelocoma coerulescens. Next base: position 37,265,957 of record NW_027184085.1, read on the forward strand.
TTTTTTCCAAAGCTTAAGAGGTTAAAACTTAGCACACCACACAAGATCCTACGGACACTTCAGAGCTCCAAATATACAACATTCTATTCCAGAAATGTACTGTTGCCAGATAGTGAATTCTGTACAACCTGACTATATAGAGGGATTGTGCCTGACTGATACATGTACCACTGAGGCCCATGAAAGGTAGTATAAATGTATACCAGAATACTTCTACTAGTCAAATCTTTTGTGCTCCAAATATTTGTGAATACTGAGTGCATGAATAAACACACAGAAAAACTTGCTGCTGTGCTGGAGGAAAAGGAAGTTCCCTACAAATGGTAGTTGAGCTCAAGCACATTTTTGGAAATTTTTTGCATGTACGCAAGTGCTTCACAATTCTATGTAAATCTAAGCATTCAACTGAAGTTAGAACTTTTGAGTCATTAGTATTATCAGAGAGAATTATTCCTGTTTCCTTAATTCCTTAATGCAAAGAAATAAAAGAAAACATCCATCTAATACAGTCACTGTGATTAGCTTTCTGCCATCATTTCTCCCAGAAACCATGTATGCATAATGTATGTGCTATTAACCAGTTACTTCATTGCTTCAGTTTTTAGGCTTTGCACTGTCTACTAATTTCAGTCCTCACTTTTGCCACCTGAGACTGGAATGTTTTGCAAATGAGTATCAGTAATTTCTTCTTCTGAGTCTAAACCTTTTCATAATAAACTGAATATTTTTAGATCAAGTATGAATTAACCTTGTGCCTTTAGAAATTGTTTGGTGTTCTACATTAATATAGACTATTTTTAGAAAAATAAGTCAAAATGTTCCTGATGCCAGATTCATTAAAAAAATGTCCTTGAAACCTGTGGGAGCATAATCTAATGGATTCTACACATGTACATAAAATATAGCTTTATTTTCTTTTTTCCTTAAAAGGTTTCCTTAAAGGGTTATTGTAGCAACTAAAGTCCTTCTTCTGTGACATAAGATGAAGTTAAGTTACACTAGTAATAGATGTAAGTTGCCAATCATATAGTTAATTCAACCTCTATATCCTAAATCTAAGGCTGGTAACAAAAATCCTTTGTTAGCATCTCATTATTTTTTGCTGTTGTTCTTAAGACCTGTTCACCACGATAACCTCATGCTAGCTGCATTTTATTTTGCTTTTTTTGCTATGCATTCATTTGTTTTTAGAGTTTTGATTAGGATTCTATCACAAAAGACACAGAAATCCTCTGATGAGGCCATCAAATCACTACATCCATGGAATTGATGGACTACCATCTACCACATCTAGGCAACATCTGTATGCAGGAAAAGTTGTTTTGAATAATTCAGAACACTCTCAACACAGATAGATAGATAGATAGATAGATAGATAGATAGATAGATAGATAGATAGATAGATTAGATAGATAGATAGATAGATAGACAGATAGATAGATAACGGCTAAGACACAACTTCTAATGAGCTAAATCAAGTCTCCAGAACTGCTAAATAAACTGTCTTCTGCTGCTGGACATAAACTTCTGAGTACCAAAGCAGCTCTGTCTCCTGGAGAGGTCTTCACAGTTGGACTATTTAATGGAAACCATAAGCCAGACAGTAACATTTCAAAAAGATAATTAAAATAATGCACTCCTGTTTTGAGGACATTTTTTAAAATAATGATCTTAATTTCCCCCCACCAGTGGCAGAAGCTCACTACTTAGCCCACAGTACTTGATTTTGCTGGACAACAATGATCTCAAGGCAATACTCTGCATTTTCAGGCAGCAAGGGGCACCAGAAAGAAGCAAAACCAGAAAAGACCCAGAAGCAATTGCCATGTTCCATTTTTGTTGCCATCTCCCAGTGGCTGATTGCATTTGACTGAAAACGGGAGCTGGAACATACAGGTCTTCCCACCAGATATGCCACCCCAAACATCTGCTGGCCTCTGGCTCTAGCCTTGAGCAGTAAGGAAAAGCTTTTCATGTGCAGAGCACTGTGAGATGGTGAAATCAGGGTAGCATAAAGTTTTTAGGACTCCAGATAGGACATGAAGGACATATTTGCAGTGAGAAATAAATGAAGCTTATTCTAAATTACTGCATGGAAGCAGAAGAAAACCTTCAGACATTTGAAAATCAGTTTAAAAACATGAGCTCTCAAGACTTACATTTCATTTGTTTGAAGATGGATTTGTTGGGCTCAAGCCAGTGCTGGAAAGACAAAGCAGAGAGCAGAGATTAATACAGATCACAGTGGACAATGTAAATGTGTATGATACCAAAAATGAGAAGTAGGAATTTTGTTTCACTGAGACGTACATAAATGAGAAAAGCACTTCCATACTGTAATTGCACTGTGTAAGCATACTTGATGTCACCAGTGCCTGTAAAATAGATGTAGTTGAAAGAAACATGACAGATATTTCAAAGACACATTTAAAGGGTACAGGCGCTAGTTCTCAGCTTGCAGCAGACATTTCAGTCTCATACTTTCAGCCATTGTTTTCCAGAAGAGCGGTCATATCAGACAGTAGGACAGACTGTTCAGAAACTTTAACACTGTCTCTTCATTTGTGTTGTCTTCTGCATTTCATATAACTGACGAATGCCTAAATACTATATCCCCAGTCAAAACCCTCAGGACACAAGCTATTGTTCTCTTCTAGCAATAACTAAAAAGCTGAAGGGAAAAAGAGTGCACTTTTCCAGGAAATGCTCACAATACAGACAGCCAATGTACAACAGAGAGGTATAGACACTTATCAGTAGGTGCATAACTTTCCAGGAAAAGACTGTCCTGGCAGGAAAAGTTTCATTTTTTTATTCTCTTAAAAAATAAAATCAGGTACTTCTGTAACCAAAAGTTAGGCTCACATTTTAATTAAGAGCTTTAGCACTTCCCCTGCTAGCACTAGCTGACCTCCTCAGGAGGGTGTTTTGTCAGACAAAAGAACATGCTGATATTCAAGTGCCACTTCTGACCACAGCCAGCAGGTTTTGTACTAGTATTTTTCCTGTAAGCAAAATTCTCCACAGTAAAATGAGATTTGTGCTGCAGAAGCAGCTGGTCAAAAAGCACAGCATTCAGTTTTAATAAGCATAATCAACACTGGAAGGCCATGCACTAAGGGGTTTCATTTTTAACCATTTCATTCTAGGTCTGAAACCCTTTGGTCAACTGCAAAAAGAAAACCTAGCATTTATTAGACCATATATAATACTTAAAATATCCTACATGGGATACCATTTCTCTTCATAACTTTTAGGCATTCTACTACAGAGAACAACCAGGGGTAGATATTTTGTAGGAGTTGTTAATAACTGACATAAAATTATTACTTTAAAAATTATGGCATCTCAAGAATTCAGATGAAGTCAAGAAAACCGTAAATTAGTTTTCTGAAAGAGAACTTTTGACAAAACAAATACCTTGGAAAGAATATTTTCAAGTATCTGCCATTTATATGCTATGGCTGCTCAGAAACACCTACATGTAGTTTACAGTATTATATTGGAGATAAGCTCTGCAATATATTTCTACTTAAAGTTCACTTATCACTGAGAGTCTGATATGGAGCCCTGGTGCAAACAAACAAACAAACAAAAAACAACAACAACAACAAAAAAAAAACAAACAAACAAACAAACAAACAAACAAAAAAACAACAAACAACAACCTCAAACTTCAAACAACAGCCACAACAAAACAACAACCCTACACATTTCTTTACCTATTCCCTTTTCCCAGTATCTCTCTTTTTAGGAAAAAAAGATGAAAGAAACAGAATTGAAGCAACAATGACTGTTTCACTGACTTACCAGAAATATCTAGCTCATTTCAGTCTTTTTTTAGATCATGCATATAAATTTTTTATATGTTTCACTCTGAATAATGGGGGGTGAGAGCTGCTCATAAAAAGGTAAAGACAATTAAGACAATAAGATTTAAGAAATCTTATACAGTCTGCAGTGGTTTATAGATACATAATCCAGAATGAATTCACATACAAGAAACCAGTCAGGACACACAGATATACAAGTGCACTTTCCTTAACCTCTTCACACACCTCATCCCACATCCACCAGGAACAGGCCAGTGTTAGATGAAGATTCAGACAGCAAAGGGGAACTTGGACAGTGTTCCACGCTGTACTGCTTCCAGGAAATGGAAAGTTAATATTATTTACTATTTTCATCTAGCAGAAACACAACACAACTTTCTTGATATTTCATTTTGAAATACCAAGCTGGAATATCAGCACAGACCAGACCAGCATTTAGACCTGTTTGAAAAAGTTAATTAGCTATTCTAACAAAAAAGTCAGAGGTAAAAAAAGCCAATTTGCAAATACGAAACCCTCATAATAACCATGCGAATAATGAAAGAGGGGAAATGTGGATGAAATTCCTCAAACCCCCAGGAATGCAAATTTACCTAACACATCCAAAAATAAACGTTTCACTAAGACCTGACCTTCATGGGTTAAAAACAGATTGAAAAGACATTGAGCAATTAAGCAATCTAGACCTTCACATGGAGGTCATGGAACTGACAGGCAGTTTTTACAAGCTCAGATTTCTGTTGTGACCTTCTGTTGGTGGAAGATTGCAAACGTGTACACAATTCAGTTGAATCTTCCAGAAAAGTGAGGTGTTATTTTATAATTCGTGGAGATTTTCAAAGACACAGCAATTAGGTGCTTAATGCTCTCTGACTGTCAGGGGAAGATAAACACCTAGTCATTGCTAATACTTCTGGAAATAGCCACCCCTATATTTGTTTGCATATTTCAATTTGAGTTTAGGAAAGATGTTCCCCTGAGTACTTATCTTTCAGCCTTACAGCATTGACTATTAATAATTAATACCTGTGCCTCATCTCTAATAACAGTATCCAAGCTATATTTATTCCAAGATTAATTAGCTGTTATAGTTAGGACCAGATTAGGGTTCCTATAAATTAATCAAACTGTTTCTGCAGAAACTTTAAATTGAAAAGTATCTGATTTTCCAAAATGCTTTTTCCATGTAGCAATATTTTTTTAACAATTTTCCTGAAAAAAAAAAATCTTAGACGAAAGGGAAATATAACATTTTGAGTTAGCTTTTCAACATAAATTTTAGAAGCATTTTAAATGTTCACCTACAAAAAATGTTATTAATACATATACCACACTGCCTTGCAAGAACAGTCCACAGATGTTCTCACCTCTTTATTGTAAGGAGTTATTGTACCCTTTATTGTACTTGAAAAGACTAATAAAAAAAAACCAAACAAAACTAGTCAGATGTAAAACTGGAACTAGAGGCAATAACCTTTTATTTCTCTACAAGCACTAAAATGTGCAAATCAGGGAGAGAAAAACTCAAGTAATTTTATGCAGTTTCAGTTCTGTCTCATGTATTTGACACTGTAGTCCATAAAGGCTGCTTTAATTGGATGATGGCCTACACCCTGAAACCAGCTTGGCTCTGTACGTGATAGCACTTAATGATCATCAGAAATCATTCCTGCAGGGGCTCAGCCTCTTGTTTCATTGAAAGCATGTTAGCAACATGGTTGCTGCCCAATGGGAAAGAATAGACTTTGATCCTAACCCAGCTAACACATAAACAAGCATCCTGAGATGAGACTCATGTTCAGCACTACTAATTCCTGATCTCTTTGTCAAAAGCAGTTTCAGTAGCTTCTGGGCGTCTCAGTGGTCAGACAGATGTCCTCACAGAAGCAGAAGGGAGAGAGAAAGATACATAGAGATCTTGAAGGTCAGTCATGGGATAGCTAATGAGTCTTGGTGCTTCAAGTGCCAGGGGTGAGTAAGCAAACTATCATGGTTATCACTTTTGGTGCTGGGATCCTAAAATATGCTGAGCATTGCCTTCTGACTAAGATTTCATTGCAATTGTAGCTTGTGTTTTAGACTAATGCAATTTTAGCTTTGTAAATAGAGCCTTCAGCTCCGATCAGCCCTTAAGTGGCGCTGAGTAGTCATTAGCGAGGCCAGGTGTGTTCTTGCTTACCCACAAGTGCTGAGCAGCTGATGTGCTATCAGCTTTCACAGCAAAAGCTCAGGGTGAACAAGGACACCCTGCAAGGGTAAAAGCACCATTCTAGAAAGTCAGTTTAATGCCACAAACACTGATATGTTTTTAGTAAAAACGCTTCAGCCTGTTTCAACCTGTTTCAAACAAAGCCATTCACTGACAAGGTCTGAAAGGACTGAGCTTGGTCTTAATTCAGCACAGAGTTAAGGGGTTTAAAATAAGAAGCATTGAGGAAAGAGGACACAGTGGTAGAATCGTAGAATGGCGTGGGTTGAAAGGGTCTATAAAAATTATTTAGTTCCACCTTCCATGCCATTAACAGAGATATCTGTCGTGAGAGCAAGTTGGTCAGAGTTTCATTCACCCTGGCCTTGAACCTTTCCAGGGATGGGGCATTCACAGGTTCTCTGGGCAACCTGTTCCAGTGCTTTACCACCCTCAAAGCAAGTCTTTCCCGTCTTCCAAGCCAAGAGGCTTTTGATTTAGTCCCTGTGTTTCAAGAGGAGCAGTTATGAAAAGGCAACTGAAAATGGCCAAACACCATGAATATTTAAATCTCGCTTGGCAAGCAATACTTAGCCAAGTGCTTGGATGTGCACACAGTAAAATAGAATCAGAAGAATGTGCAGGTTTTACAAAAATATTCCAGGTAAGGACTGGACTGGAAAACTTTGTTTAATCAACAGAAAAGAGCAGGAGAATGGAGATATGAAACACAGCTAAAAAAGTAAAAGACTATTAATTTTATTTAAAACTCCACCCTGTATTAATCTTGAAAATGAATATTTAATCTTTTCCTTCAATGAGGAGCAAAATCAAAGTAAATTCTTGCACGAGGTCACCACCCACCAAAAAAAAAAAACAACCAAACCAAAAAAGTAACAGTATCCAAAGCTTATGGAATCTCAGACAGGGGAATTAATTAGGTGTCCACTCCATAAAGGCCCAAGAGATGCCAAAGGGCCCAGGGCGCAATGCACGTTTCTTCATACCATGAGACCAATAAAATTTTTTCATGTTTTCAAGAACCTTTATACCAAGAATATTGATATTGTTCTACTGTAGAAAAAGAGCTGCACCTCTGTATTTTTTCCAAAATCAGGGCACTGATGCTATTTAGTGGCATGCTAAGCAGGAAGAAACAAGTTACATCACTATCACAAACATTAATCTGATCCAGAAATAGCAACATACACTGGAACAGAATCACCATTTGTATGATTCTGAACTGAAATTTATTTTAAAAATTTCCAAATTATCACTGCTGTGTGTTGGAGTAGCCAAAATTATCCATAGTCTCCACATTAGTTGAAGATCTGGCCATAAAATCTCCATATATTGATGTACACGTGAGCCACTCCATTCTCACAGACAACAGGTTCACAGCTGATAGAAAAAAACTCTTTGTTGTTATCAGTATGTCTTTCAAAATGATTTAGTTTACAAGTTTACTAATCTTTACACAAGATATTTAGTTAGTAACACTTCTGCTGAAATAAGTCTATGTGCATATACTCTCTTCACACAACTATTCATTTCTGTCAAATTTTTGCTTAATACATAAATGCAACTCTACTGGTAAAAGCAAGCTGCCATTTAACTCAGCATTTAGTCTCTGAAAATGGTCTGAAGTGAGCACTTAGAAAAAGAAAATGAGCAGTAGCTCCCATTGTGCTCAATAAGCTTTTTCCAGCAGCCTCCATTACAATTTGTTTGTAAATCCTGGTAGGCTTTCACCAATTTTTTCAAACTCCCATTTTTTAACACTTCTTTCAAATTTTTGACATCTACAATGAATTTTATTACTGCCTATGGTTTTCTAAAAACTATTTCTGAATACTAGTAACTTTATAGTTAGTTTGCTTTAGAGTGTTTCAGTTCTAAGAACTACAGGGCAACTCTTCCCTGACCACCTTCTCCAATCTATTTTACATCATATCTTTCTCTCTCACTCACTTTTGCTTGATCTCTGACTCTCTTACTCATTCTCTCTCACTCACCTCTTTTTCTAGCCATATTATTCTTGTCTAATCCATCTCCGGATGAAATCCCTTTCTATTAGATATAATTGTCATGTCCTTCTTTATTCCTTTTCTAGTTCTACTATACTGTTTCTGAACCAGCATGACCTGAACTGCAAACAACAAGCAGCATTGCAGCAAGAGTTCATGCAAATACAAGTAACTTTTGTGATAACTCTGTCCTGGAGGAGAGCTTCATATGCATAGAGAAGGATAAGATTTTTATTAACCTATGGTTCAATCATTCTAGGGTTCTGCCTGTAACACTTGTCTTCTACCCCTTCACACAGACTGGAGCTCTCCCAGACAGATCTCTTTTCGTAACTGTATGGAGTATTGCAACCCCTTACACAAAAACATAACTTCATTGAACTGAGGTTGCAAATTATCTGATGTGTCTTCCTGCCAACCTTCACCACCCTCATGTGGGACTAGGTGCACATTTTTAAGTACATGTATTAAATTGCTGCTCTTGCTAGAACAGGGATATGCTGCTCCCAAGATTTGCTGACCCTTCCCAAAGGTCTCTCTGATGAGAAACTGCTGTACATTTTGTACATGTCTGTAGCTCCCATTAAAAACAGAACCACTACTTCATGATAAAGAAATTCATTACTGACAGACCCGAGGTTACAGTTTCCTTCCCTAGTAAATACTGGTACAGTGCTGAACTAATTAGGTTGTAAGATTAAACAAATATTCTGCCCAGTTCAATTGTAAGTGCCGTACTTGGGAATACAAATAGGTCTCCCCACGACCCTTACTAGTGAAATAAATATGCAATCTGACAAAAATAAACCCTATCTCTTGTAGAATTGTCAACCAGTTTTCACCATATTTAAGCTTGAAAGGAAAATGAGAATTGTATCTGCGACAGTTCTTTAGGAGGAAATTGGCAGGCACTCTGAAAAACACAGTGTACCATGTCATCTTTCTGTCAAAGAACCAAGCAGCTCTCTGCTCTGGGAAAGTCAGAAAATCCCAGTGTACTCAAAGCTACCATTCAGGATCAGCTGCACAGAGGGAATGTACTCTAAGAGTAGTTTCACTGATTTGAAAGCTTTATTTTCATACCGCCAGACGTACAGGCACAGAGCTAAAACCACTGCTCTGCTGTGCTGCTCCCAGAGAGCCCTGCAGCACACCCACCTGACAAAGCATCTTAATGCTTAAGAGTGATTATGATTTCAAACATTTCTACAGTGACGGGTGAGACTTCACAGTTGCTTCACGGTCCGAAAAAGCCTTTTCATGACACTTCCAACCTACCCCATGGGTAGCTCCTAGATACTTCTGTCAACTACCACCTCATACTTCCACATTCAAAAACAAAATCACAAGCATGTGCTCAGATTGATCCACTGGGAGTGGAAAGAAAAGGAAAAAAGTATTTCCAACTTTAAATCATTGCTCAGATGCCCTCCTGAAGGGATTTAAAGACTATATTTCACCACACTAACATCTTCCTTCTGTTGAATCTTCCCTTGCCCTCAAGAACAATGGACTCCTTCAACAAGAAATCTACTCTAGAGAAGATGCTGAACAAGCAGCTGCACTGTATCATTCTATTCTCATCTCATACCAGCCCAAAAAACACAAAAAAGCTGCTTGGTAAACCTAGGGTATCCAGCAGAGAGTTACCCATTCTGCATTTCCACAAGTGTGAGGGTGTGACAATTGGCCTCAATACAGTAGCTAGTATAAGAAAAGGTACAAGGAAGAAGTTCCTTGAGTAGGAGAATCAGTAACAGCTCATCCAGGCATGTTTCCTATTTGAAAGTATTAAAAATTACAAGATCCAGATGATGGTTTCTGGGTTCTTACAGTGAATCTCTCTCCAGTCTCTAGAGATTTCCTGGTTTGGTTTTGCTCTTCAGTGTTTTCCTCAGTAAGAAGAATAACAGGGTTCTATCCACCAATGTGACAGCTTATCTTCATGAAACCATACAAGAACTTAACATTTGAAAACTATATAGAATAGTAAAACTATCAAGGCTGGAACACACCTTTAACATCATTCAGTCCCATCGTTCACACAACACTGCCGCTGTAACCCTAAATCATTAAACCACATCATCCAGCAAGAGATTCAGATCCCTCTTGAACATCTCTAGGGACGGTGACTCCACCACCTCCCTGGGAAACCTATTTCCTGACCATCCTAACAGTGAAAAAAAATTTCCTAATATCTAATCTGAATCTGCCCTGTCTCATCCTCAGTGCAGACACAGTAGAGGAGACCAGCCCCCACCTCCCGACACCCTCCTTTTAGGGAGCTGTAGAGAGCGATGAGGTCCCCCCTGACAAACCCAGATCCCTCAGCCATTCCTCAGACATGTTTTCTAGTCCTTTCATGAGCCTTGTTGCCCTTCTCTGGACAGTCTCCAGCACCTCAAAGTCCTTTTTAAAGTGAGGGGCCAGAACTGAACACGGGATTTGAGATGTAGCCTCAACAGTGCCGAATACAGAGGGATGATCACTGCCCTGGTCACATTTGGCCAAAACTAGCTTCAAATGTTACTACAGTTTAGTGTCAGGGAGAAAGGTAACGTGAGCCCACACAATTTTCTCAGAAATCCACACGAAAAAGTCAATGGTTAATATATATACACTAGGAACTCATTTGTTCTCAGTATCACTAGACATGAAATGGCATACCTCAATTTACTGCATACTGTTAGTACACTACTGACATTTTTGAATCTACCCTAAGGCAAAGTTTCCCCAAAGGAGCATCCAAATCTGACTCTAAAAGATACAACATAGTGTAGAACCTAGAGTCTTTAACTGCTAGTTCAATTTTATTTCGATTTTGTTCCTCTCCCATATACCCAAAGATATAAAAGAAGATACAAGGCTGCCTTCTGTTAAGAGTGTCTTCCAGAGTTTGGTGGATTTTTTTTGTGGAAGAGAAAATAGAAAACTATAGATAATTTTTAAAAGTTTAAGTATGCCCAAAATATATGCGCATGTTTATTTATGTAGTAGAAAATGATTATTATTAAAGTCAGGTTGGGAGAGGAGGAAATATATGTTATTACTTACTTGAAAAATAGCTTATAAAAACACCAGGTATTTTCCCACATTTCAAAATTTTTTTCCAACATAAGACAATTAAATCAATTGTCTACATTTTTTTACAGAGTCAGAAATTCTGAATGTTCTAAACAGAAATCTTGAAACATCTAATTTTAAGCATCTGAAATACTGAAACAATTCATTTTTAAAATTCTCAAACTCAGTACATTTCAATACTCCTAAGCCAAAATGCTACATTTTGGTAGCATACTCTACATTTAGAAGACATTTTAGATTAATTAAAGCTTGTATTTTTGCCTGCTTGAGCTCCCTCCTTACAAAACAAGAAGAGACTGCAAATTAGCTTTCAGAGCAACTATGGAACCTTGCACAAAAAAAATTAGATCTTAATAAAATGGAGGCAAGCATCACTGCTAGACTAAGTGCCAGCAGGAGTAAATCTGCATAATATTTCATATATATGTGTGTTTGTGTACACTATATAATAATATACTATTATTTCATATAGGTTAACTATTCAAAAAAACCCACTCAAGAATAATTCACCAAAAGCCAGAAGTAAATGCATTATTTTGGCAGTTTCATTTGGAACCATTGAAACCTGTTCTGTGCAAACATAGAGACTATGCAGTCGAATATAAAATTCTACAACATATAAAATCCTACAAGAGAGGCATTTAACATTTCCGAGAAACTGGGCAAAGCAATATCTGCTGTATGCTATGTACATCAGAATCAATAACTCTCTTAAAATAAAGTTATGCTTTCTTGTTTCAGCTCCTATTACATATTGTTTGAAAGAACCTTCAGAAGATGGTGCCTAGTCTCTATCTTTGCCAATATTTAATATAAACTCCTTCCATAAAATTACAGAGAACTCTCTTAAAATTATTTACCAACCAGTGAAAGATTTTGCCCCACTGCCTCCATTAGCACGGTCTCAGACAGTGCAGCTCTCACTAGCTTAAGAAACCACCTCCCTGCTTCAACTTTCTTTTTCTTTCTATTTTACACTCTGATGCCTGTATAACCCTATCCTAGCCTTTGTTTCCTGCACTAAATGGGTGTGCCTTTCTTACAATCACCTCATAAACAAAGTCTCACTCTCTTTGTGTTTCTAATACTCCTTCTTTCCTCTTTCCTTCTTCAGTTAAGTTGAGCTTTCTTGAATGCAGATATGTAGATCAGAACAGCTGAGGTCTCATTAGAGTCAAATGATATTAATATCCTCCTGCAAATACAGTCTCAAGAGGCAAACAAGGTGTGGTCTTTTACCATAGCCACATCATGCACTTAAACCAGCCTAGTCTATATTAATTCTATTCATTTTCCCACACCACTTTATTTGCCTTTGGGACACTGATGTATGTTGTCACACACATATTTAACAGGTATAGCACGAACTATCACTTTCCTTCAAAGTGATTGTACTTGGTCAAACCACTAGGTTTAAATTCAGAAAGAAGCTGTTGCTGAAATCCACCTACTGATCTCTTTACTGAGCTACTCTTCATGTTTTGTGACATATCTCACTGACCCCAAATAATGTATTGCAGAAAATGTGTCTCCCTTTCTGCCTGGTGGGATCTGTAAGAATTCCACTGAGCCTTGGAAATTTCTCATACCAAACTGTAAGTACACTTATTCCATGGAACTTTGAAAATTTCTTCTACAAAACTATAAGTACTCTTATCTGTACAGTGGCTACAATCATATGGCATTTCTCCTGAGACCCCACGACATCTTATACTTACTATAGCTTATCTCTTTAACCACATACTTGGACAACTACTGTTATTTTTTTTTAAGAAGAATTTCAGGCATCTAAACTCACAACTGCTAAAATTTAAAAAAAAAATTTAAAAGCTATCACACCTCATAAATTCAAAACCATCATTTTCTTTTGTTTTTTACTGACCTGTCCTGGTTTTGGCCAGGACAGAGTTAACTTTTTGCAGTAACCATGAGGTGGTAAAGCCTGGAGCTGTGTGGGCATGTCTGGGTTGTTGTGTACTCACATCATCACTGGGAGGCAGAAATAAGGAATTCTTGGGCTTCCAGGAAGAAGATGTTCATGACAATAGAAGATACTGAGTATAAAAGTAGCTTATTTTGATGAATTGTAACATAAGAGAAGAATGTACATTGCTTTCAACTTGCCAACAGAGCATTTAAGTCTGTACAAAGAAGGGTCCCTTATAAATCATGTCCTAAATTGTGACAGAGTTTAAAATAAAGAAATATTACCCAATTAGAGAAGTTATCCCTATGATTAAAAACATGAGGGCAATTGTGAATCAGCGCTTAAAAATGCATGTATGGAAAATGTAAGTTTGGTAAGTCTGTTTAGAAAATCCAGCTAAAGAGTGGACCAGTTGATACAAGCCACCGTAGTACACAGGATGGCTACAGCATTCTTAGCAGTGGGATATAAAGAGAAATGAAAAAACAGGATTTTTTAGGTAAGAACGTAGAGGTTTTTTTCTCATATTGTCTTTTGCTGCTAACCAAGAAAAAATTATAGTTTCTGTATCGTCTTCCACAAATTTAGCACTAAATTAGCTATACTACGAAATGTGAAACAACAACTGTATAGCCAAGATGGATAAGACAGTGCAGTAAATTTAGCTAACAATATAGGTAACAGCTCTTTGAAACATGGGTATGGTATGTTACAGTAGGCATGGGTTTGGGTTTTTGGATTTTTTTTCTGAAGTATAAGTGTTTTAAAGTATTCTGACAACAAAGAAAAGGGTTTTATTAAAAAAAAGGTTTTATTAACAAAACTGTCAGTACTTCCATTAAGTAAAATAACTTTTCTGTACCTTTCTTTGAGTGACTGTCAGAGAAACTCCCAACAGAAGTAAGTGTTTATTAAGTCTTAATTATAGCCCAATCCAGTGCTCCACCTACTTTTCCTATCAATTCCAACCAGGTGAACACCTCTATAATTTTTATGATTATGAAGAATTAAGAACATTGGTCAGAATAACTGCTAATTATTTTCACTTTAAAAGGGGGATGCAATGGAAATTATTTGATGCAGCTTTGCAAAGCTGTTGCAATTCTGTAAGGTTGAGCTGATGGTGATACCCCAATTACAGTGATTTTTGACAAAACTATTTATGGTGTAGCAAGAGATATCCAGCCAAATGGTTTATTTCCTCTTCAATCATAGCAGCTTCAAACTGGTGATTGTTTCCAGATAATAAATGCCATATATGTACACAAGATATTTGAAGTCATGTATCTAAGTCTTAATCTTGAGACCAGCAGGACAACACAGTGAAAAAGCTGTTCTGAATTTCAGTGTCTGAGGACTTCTGCTTCCTGTCTTGATGATTTTTCCCTACTCTCATACAGTAAAAGTCATCTGAAGCCAAGCAGGGGGTAGCAGTAACAAATCACCTATAAAATACAACCTGCAGAACCACCTAACACCTAGGGAAGATGACTAATTACTGTGCACACAAATGAGCCTGAAAATTTTATTGCACAAGTGTAAAGATGCTTATAGGGAGAACCAACCTGAAGAACCCCCTACATCTCAACAAATCACACCTGTTTTCAGTATTGCAGATTTTAAGTCCATGCACCCTGTGATGGGTGAAACAGAATGACCGCTTTTAGCTGATAATAGGATTTCTACTTCCATTTCCCAAGAAGCATACTCTAAGAGAAAAGCAAAAATCCCAAATTCCAGTGCACTGTCAGAGCCTAGAGCTACTCTGTGCTGACTCTGAGTCACGCCTATAGATTCTTTTCTGGTTTAAGTGCCCAGAAGAACTATATAAATCAGAATATATCATAATATAATAACATAATAATAAATACATGAAGTGAGGGGAAAAATAATTTAATGATGCCACTTTAGGAACCTCTACAGAATTACAACCTGAGTACAAATCCTCAGAGATATATAACTTTGCATTAGAACTTACATGCTTTTTGAAAAAAAAAAATCAATTAACTTTACTTAAAAGCAAATGTAGTCACAGATTATATACATACCCTCTGCTTCTCAGGGTCAACGTATCGAATGCCAAAATAGTCTTTTTCCAGCAAGCTGTAATAGTTGCAGATGTGATCTATAAGAAACTGACCTTTGGTTTCCCTCTGTAAAAAGATAAAGAAATGATACATTATGTTGAGTATTCTGAATTTGTTGTCTATACAATCCATGCAAAGTGTCAAGGAAAATGGCACATGAAATTCATTGTTGTTCAGATGAGGACAAGGATTTAACTGTTTATCTTCTCTAAAAGACTCAGGAGATTAATGATCAATATACTCCCTCCACAATCACAGATTGGTTAAGAAAATATTGTTATTACTCCTACCTCAGGAAAACTCGTGCTGCTGTAATAGCTACAAATTTATAATACTCAGCATACTACCAGCAATCATACTTCCACAGATCCTATAATGGCATAACAGATACTCAATTACACATAGAATTTCAAAACACTGAGTGTTTTTTTGTGTCCCCCAAATTTGAAAGAAGATCTGACTGTGAGTATTCTACTGGATCTCTACACAGCACCCACATCAAGAGTCTTAATTAAGTCAGAGCTACAGTACAAAGAACAAATGCCAAAATGACTGAAAGAGAGGTTTTGATCTTTGCATTGCCACTGAGTAACTATGGCTTTATCAAATCTTACTGTTATGCATGATATTTAGCTAACAATCTCATTCTTTATTTCTGCTTTCTTAAATCTCAATAGTGTGTTTCTGTTCTCCTGTCTGCTGCCTAATATGGAGATCCTACATGAATTTTCACGTTTCTTCTCATCCAGCTAATGTGAAGGTTCGTGTTGAGGTTTTATCTCAACTGCAATTTGTGTCAATATTAGCATGGGGCTAAAGCTGTTTTGACTGAAACAGTCCACTCCAAGCAGACAAAGGTGCTTCACTACACAGTGGTGTCAGGTCTCTGCATTTTTTCCCTCTATGTGTCTACCCTGGTCCTGCACTCAGACATCTCTGCTGTGTACCAGGTAGCAAATCTCTACCCTTTCCTCAGATGAAACAATTTGAATTTAGCTCTTTAATGTCTACTGAATAGAAACTACACAGGACATGAAATCATTTTATATAAAAATAATACTTAATTAAAATTAAAACTTAAATGATATGCCTTGTTCACACTGTCTTTAAGAAGTTAAGAGGCAATTTAAGCCATAAAGAGCATGGAAAGCAAAACTGAAGAGATACCATTTGTATATCTAATGGTACTTTACCATATATTCTTAGGCTGGATATTGTTAGCATCTTCATTCTGCACAGGAGCAGCTGAGGCAAAACCAGCATCCTGACCTGTCTGAGGTCATACTCTAAAGAGGAGAAGGAGCAATGGCCTGGGCACCGCCACTGTCTGGTGAGATCTACTGCTTCCCACAGGAAAAATGAGACATGTTTCATGTCTAACTCTCATGAGTTCGAAAATAATACAATCCATGACCTAAATTTTTGTTCTCTTATCTTTACAATTAATGAGGAATTCTGGAATGGATGCAGTTGCTTGTCTTTTCGTTTCCATCACTGAAAAAACAGATAACTATATAAAAAGCACCCTCAATTAATGTCCTGACAGAGATCTGCATTGCCCTTCCTGTATGCTGAGGCTCCTGCGGACATACCCTTGCCTGCCATAGGGACCACCTCTCCTCCCAAATTCACTTCCAGCAACAATGGAATTGCTAGTCCCTCTACAGATATCCTTTTCCTAGATGTGGGGACCTCTGTTTCAAATGCTACTGAGTAAGCCACCTGCTTCCACTGCTCCTGTCTGTCTCCACCTTCTACTTCCTATATATTTAAGTTCTGTACTCTTCCACATGCTCCTACTTGCCTGAAGATATGTGCCTTGTCTGCACTATGGTACTTCCATGTACTTGTTTTCCTATTTTTAAACAGCTATTGTCAAAGGATGTTAACACAATTTGTCTGTTCAGTTTGTGCTCATGCAACCTCATGCTTTGCACCCTGCATTGTTACCGTTTTCCATGTAACCTAGCTGCAACAGGCTTCCTTCTGTAATTGTTTCCTTCCAGCCTCAAGACATTTAAAAATCAGCTTGTTCACTGTTAAGTAAAAAAATTATAGACTGACATTTTTTTGTGCTGTACCCAGTTACAACTATGGGCATCCTAGTGACAATTTAGAGAAAACTTTCCTCAGAAGGAAAAGTCATATCAAAGACTAGAAAATACAAAAGGAAAAGTGTCGCTCTCCCTGTGGCTGACAAAAAAGGGTCTACAGTTATAGAGTCATATTACTATTAACAGCTTTCCAACTTAAAACCTTGTAAATGTCTGCAAAGTTTTGTGACTATGAGAGACATCGAAATACTGACAAAATTGTGTGTGACAGTAGGCAGTAGGAAAAATTATAAACACAGATGAGACATTCAAGCTGCACACAGTTATAAACAAATCTACAGCAAATTAAATAGGACTGGGGAATAACAGCTGTTAGATGACTCAGGTACAATCAAACATGAAAACAGATTTTACTGACAACAGTGTGCAAAAGAAATCCATTTTTTAAAACACTGGAAATGAGGAAAACAGACTGCCCATATTTTCATGTGACAAAGTTAGAGGGTGTTACTGGAAGAACAGTCAGTAATACAATCTTCTACAGAAAACTACTAGATGTGCACATTTTAATCTATCAAATTTAAAAGACCTTTGCATCAATCACCTAAATAATCACCAATTTCTGAGTTCCTGAAGAAACTGATAAAAGACTATGGCACACAAAATGTTTTTAAATCCAGTAACAACATTCTCTTTCTAAAAGGAATTGATGCCCTAGTTTTCTTTCTTGGAAAATAGATGATGGAAACAAACCAAATAAAAAAGAGCAAAAAACCTCCAAGCTAGATTCATGCTCTAGCAATCTTTAAGCCATCCATTGATAAATAGAAGGCACTAGTTAATAACCTCACCCTTGGTTAGTATACCCTTCCGTTCATTACTAGATTTTAAAAAATATTCAAGACGCACAGAAGTTGGCTAATTTGGCGCATGAATAATGTAGTGAGAATTCTCATATGGAATTGCAAATATTCCACTATTAAAGCCTTCTAAACACCTGAAAATTGAAAAAACACAGATCTTAATTGATACACAGGGAAAAATATTTGATGTGGCACACAGCATATCAAGTCCTAATTCATAATCAATTGTATGGCAAGAAGAATAGGCGATGGTTGTTGATTTTTTTCTCCAAACAGCATACATAAACATTTTCTACATTTCTCTAACAAAGCTTCAAATTTTTCTGAGCTTTACAATCTAATGATCTTTTTCCATTTATCGTATATTACTACATATCACCATACTACAAAAGGATATATTAAACCCAAATTTCATTCTGATTTGTGAAAAAATATGGATAAAATAAATTAAGAACTGCCAGTCATCCACAACAGAGCAGAGGAATGGATTTGGGTCACAGAATAATGATTATAAAATGTTGCCTGAAATTTCAGACAGTTGCCGTATAGCTTTCCAATTAAGTGATCCTTTAAAAAAACCAACCAACCAACCAACCACACAAACAAAAACAATCCTTAAACCCTCCAAACAAAAAAAGTACTTCGCAGCAATTCGGAAAAATTATTTTATATTGCATTTCAGAATGTTTGTCAGAACATGAAAAAATTAAATTAAAAAAGCCATTATTTCAAACATGGCTGAAGGATGTCAGCCACAAACAAGAGGAATCTGAAAGTAAAAATCAGGTCCTACACTTAAAATTTTCACAGCTCAAATATTTGAAATTATACCACAGTTCACTCAGAAGTCATCTACTGTTGTCCATTACAGGAGACATATGCAGGCAGAAACACAGAGTCACAAAAGTCTGTAAGCAAGAGATACAAAGTGTCTTGAATTGTCATCAATACATTGTTTTCAGCAAAAGAATACAATTGAATAAGCCACTTTTTTCTAAGTCTGTTAATTCAAATATATCTGTCTATCTCAAATGAGAGATATTTTCCTTCAGATTTTTGTAACCCATTCCATGGCTTTAAACAAAGTCCTATAATGTAGATATTCCATACACTCAACACAAAAATTTGGAGATTTCTATAAATAATTTGAGGAGCAACTTTCTGGTTTATTTAGATAAATATGCACAGACGAGTATGTTTTTCCTAAGGCTGTATTTGAATATCTGACCTTAATACCACTAAAATCCCACAACAAACTCCAACGCATATGCAACAGATATAACACCATGTAAATGACAAAATCCCTGAACACAGAAGGTCAGATTGCAAATAACTGTTAAACTCTGCCTCTTAAGCTGGATCAAAAGTTTCCTTTTCTATTGAAACAAATATGTATCAAACTAAACTAGCAGCTCTGGCAAAAGAATTAAGCAAAACAGGGGATGTTCACTCCAACAAGATGTAAAAACATGATCACAGAGAGTCTTCCATTGATGGACTCACAGGGCAACCTGAGTTTTTTCTTAGCTCTAGGCATCTGAGTAATAAACTGGAGAAATGCCTCATTTTCCCTACCAAACACTCTTACTTCAGCTGCCATTTCTGCAACTCTGCAAATTTATGACTGAATAACCCAATTCCTTGGTAATTTCTCTGGTATACAGAAAGTAATCCAAACAATAATCTTTGTCACTCTTGAGCAGTTTAAGTCTAACACATTATCCCCCTTTCATGCTTGCTTTGGGAATTTCTTTTTTTATTTCCACTTTCTTGATGCAACTTAAAAAGCAAGGCAGAGTGTAACTTTTTCTACCAATTTAACAACTCTACGATGACGTAAAATGAGACCATGAAACCTTTGTGGCAGCTTCACAAATCTCAAAGTGAGAGGAAAACTATTTATAGCAGTTTAAGATCTTATATTCAGTGAAATATCTTCCCCATTTGCATTTGCTTCACTGTGGACTCTGTGTCTATTTATCTGAATGTCGTCACAAGGAAGAGCAAGAGTCACAAGCAGATTAAACACAATGCTTCTGCTCTGTTATCTAACCACTGAAGTCCTGCCAGCTGTGCTTATCTCTGTCAGGAAGCCACTGACATTACTAAGAAGCATGCAGAGTCATAAACACAGTGTATATTTGTACTGGGGATTTCAATCCTCACCGCATAAGTGTCTTTACTTCTGTGAACAGCTCCCAACAGTGACCCTCTGTGTAAAGCTGGTCACATACTTAAGTGTACTTATGATTACTTAAGTGTAAAGCCACACACACACACAAAAAAAAAAAAACCCAACAAAAAACAACAAACCAAAACAAACAAAAAAAAAAACCAACACAAAAACAAAGCATAATTAAACCAACATTTCTGTCTAAATTTATGGAAAGTCAGGCTCTCAGGCAAGGCAAGCATACTGTTTGATTTTTGCATGCTTGTTTTCTTTGATGTGCTACAAATTTTTAAGTTCTATGGATGTAAAAGAATTAAATACAAGTATTGAAGAACAATCATGATAACACCATAGAAGGAAAACTAACCCAGTCAAAAAATGGGAAAAACCATTGTGCCTCTAAGGCAAAAAAATAAATCAAAAAGCATCTTTACTCACTGAAAATTGAAAAAGATAGTTCTGTTGACAACACTTAGTAATTATAAAAAGCAACAGACTAAACTGCATCTTTGACTGCCACATCTCACATTTTTTACTTTTCTTCAGACATCCTATACCAGTGATGAGATCATATTTCTTCTAGGCTTTTCATGAGAGAAATAACTTGAATCCCAACAGGCACACATCTTCCATTTCATCAACAATTATTCCATAGTTCAGCATGGGGCCAGCTCTCCTACAC
Source organism: Aphelocoma coerulescens (assembly GCF_041296385.1). Classification (NCBI taxonomy): domain Eukaryota; kingdom Metazoa; phylum Chordata; class Aves; order Passeriformes; family Corvidae; genus Aphelocoma; species Aphelocoma coerulescens. The sequence continues at coordinate 37,286,875 of NW_027184085.1, forward strand.
CAAAGTATGGCTGTAAAAGGATATCTGGCAGCAATTCTCTGCTCATATCCATTTTGATACAGCTATCATCACATTTGCATTTGTCTCCAGTGGCAGAGCAATAAAGTTCACTAAGTATCACTGGACTGGGATGTGCCCTGGAATGGGACTCGTTTAATATCAACCCTTTGAAGATGAATAGGGAGGAGGACTGAGGGCACAGAAAAGGAAGACAACTAGGCATGCCCAAATTTCTCAGTATCTTCAGATGAATTTTTAAGTCTTGCCTGCATAGCAGAACCTGGAACAGAACCCTCATTCTGCAGCAACCAAAGTCAGTAAGGTGGAACAGACTCAATTCCAACAAGGCAAAACTGGGCCAGCCCTAGCCCTGACAATCTCCAATGCCCTCTGCAAATTTCTTATGGGTCTTTAGATTTATGGATTCACTGACACTACGAATGACAGCAAGTACTCACAAGACAGATACACAGACAAATCCTTTGCCATTTTTGTTCCATCATTGGAAACAACAATAAGAATATATGAAAATATTTCACAAGAACAGAATATTGAATAATACCTTCAAAATATAAAGAACAATAAGAACATGCCTGTTTCATTCCTCAGCTAAAATGGTATACCTCTTTAAAAGGAATTCCTTCCTCCCATAATCACCACCCAACAGTATTTTATACTATTTGAAAATACACTGGAAGCCTAGTCTAGTCTAGTATATAATATTTAACTGGAAAATTTCCTCAGTTGTAATTTACTTCTTTTATCGTAGTTTAAGTTCCAAAATAAAAAAAAGCAACAGACTTTTGCTGAAAGAAAACAAACAAATTAGAACAGGAAGATTTAATTTTAGAAACAAAGTATTTATCTCAGATTTTTCTTTTGTTAACAGTGAAGAATTAATTCTATTTCTACAAGCCTAAAACAAAATGAAAAAAAAGCCAATGATTTTTAATGAAAGGCACAAAACATGACTCTACAATAAAGTAGATGGCATTTACTTAACTATAACAGTCCTCTTCCACACACTATTTTGTGTTAGTTATCTCTTGTAAAGTATATCTTTTGTTCTATATACTAGTTAATATTTCTATATTAATTAAAAATCATTTTTATCAACATTGTCTAATTCTAGAATGCAGGGATGGAAGAATTTTTAAATCTGTCTTTTAATACATTTTGTTATGTATAAAAGTATGTGAATAGATGATAGAAAATATTAGAGAACTAATGCCATTTTATTTCATAGGTAAGTTAACAGCCAGTAGTGATAACCTTTGCCCACAAGAACGCTTCATATCTGAGCCACAAACCACCCATACTCCTCTGGTTATAGAACTGATTTGGCAACCTGGAATGGGTCTAAAAAACCAACATTTTTACAAATACATCAGTGTTTAAACTCACATTTCTAAGCTCTTAATTATCAGTTGACCCCAAGTGATAGATACTAGTAGAGAGAACTAAAGGGAAAAGAACCCCATAAACCAGCCCTTATTTACAGGGGTTTTTGGGCAAGAAATATACAAATACATCTTAAAATAAAGGAGGGAGGGGAGGGGAGGGGAGGGGAGGGGAGGGGAGGGGAGGGGAGGGGAGGGGAGGGGAGGGGAGGGGAGGGGAGGGCAGGGCAGGGCAGGGCAGGGCAGGGCAGGGCAGGGCAGGGCAGGGCAGGGCAGGGAAGGGAAGGGAAGGGAAGGGAAGGGAAGGGAAGGGAAGGGAAGGGAAGGGAAGGGAAGGGAAGGGAAGGGAAGGGAAGGGAAGGGAAGGGAAGGGAAGGGAAGGGAAGGGAAGGGAAGGGAAGGGAAGGGAAGGGAAGGGAAGGGAAGGGAAGGGAAGGGAAGGGAAGGGAGAATAGTGTCTATGTTGAGTAGAAGAGAAATAAGGGAAGAGTAATTTCAAGGCTGTATGTGTGAATGCAGCTGAGGAAGTTCTATTAATCTTAAATGAAACTGCATGGCTAAATGTACAGTTAATATAAATTGAAAATTTACGCAGAAATAACTGCTTCAGTGAGATCAGAAACATGTTTGTCAAGTTCCACTCATGTTCTAACTTGTTTGGAAAATGAAGAGGATCATTTGAGGTCACTTATTTTTCTTTAACTTGCACTATTCATTTGCAACAGATGGACAAATTTGTCCATAAAAGAGCATATTTTTACACTCTCTTAAATTAGAGGTTATTGTATGAGGATAGTGGTCAAATAATAATAGATGAAGAGGAAAAGGAGAAAATTACACTGCAGAAAAAAATCCCACAATGCCAGTCCTATGCAATGAAAACTATTCAAAAAGCAAAATACTATTGAAAATGAAAAGTGTATTCTACTGCACAGTAAAATCCAGACAGCAGCAGTGAATACAGGTAACAGCTTTCACATAATCAGTTCTTGGCCTCAGTGACGTTCTGCAAGTAAATTACTCTGACCCACGAGTAAGTTATAAATAATAAAAATAAATATTTATAGTTCACATACTGCGGCTCTCAAAAGTCTCCATCAGTCTGGAAGGCAAACACTGAGGAAACCACAAATGCAATATTCATTTACAGGGCTCATCCTCATTTTCCGTTGTGCACATGGGCATCACTTAGTCATTTAGATTTTATGTCCCTGAAGGGTCAGCCTCACAGAAGGCTTGCAACATTAACTGCTCGCTTCTGGTAAAGCTTCCATTAGTGCGGCATTTGTGATGCCATCGGAGGCACTATCGATTTCTTAAAAGGAATTGAGTCCTTCTGTCAACAAATCTATCATTTTATTCAATATCCAGCATTGTTCAGCAACCTCACGTCTGCTTTCACTCTTTCGTTCTTGACATCATACCACATCTAGAAAAGTGGATTAGAGATTTCAAGAATGAGTTCCCAGTCCCCACCTACAAAGCAACATAAAAGCCAAACTAGGATTTTAATAAAATTACCCCCAGTACAGGTGATGGTCAACAATCCTCCCTTGGCCTGAATCTTCTCAGTAGCTTCAAAAGACCCAGAAAAATTAGTATATATTCAAGTACAAATCCAAGTACCATTCTTTAAATATGCCTTTTCCAACAGATACATAGCAGTGTGTCCTTACACAAAAAGAAGTGTATTTAAAAAGAAAAGCAACCAAAAATCTTCTAGTCAAAAAAGCCACTTCCTTGAGCACAGCCAAAAGAGAGTTTTGGCATGGTGTGACACAGCTTACCTAAGCTCCCCATAGGAAAACAGCCAGCAGGGGTTGCTGCAAGAATGCCCCTTCATGAGCGCATTTCAGGGCTCAGCTGAATATATTGAGCCCTAATCACGGTAAGGGTCATGCAGGAACAAACACACCTTTGCTTCCACACCAAATGGGAGAGTATGACCACAACAGAGAAGGGTGGCTTGAAAGAAGCTGTAAGTACAGCTGGGGAACTCCTGCAAGCACTGAGAGTGGCACCTCAGCTGATCTCCCTTACGCCCCTCCCAGCTTGGGGTTAGCGCCACATGTTCCTCTCCTCACATGAGGAAATACATCATGAATGCCTGCAAGCATGACATGGGATGTGCATGCACTGGTGGGACGAATGGAGGAAGAAAAATAAGATCATGGAACGTAATCCCTAAAGGGGATGAATTAATGCCCTCTTGAAAGGCTACTAGAGTGATGTGAAAGTCTAAGAGTTTACATAATTAACAGACTATATGACTAGATATTACAGAAATTTGATCCATCGCTACGTAGTTTATTCCAGAGTCACAAACCCAGCTGTGTAGTCATTGATCCGGCAATATCATATTTGGAGCACACACAATCACAAGTGCTGCAACTCACAAATAATGTCTCCTGACAGACAAGACCCTCGATCATGGTGATGAAGTCAACAGCTCTCAGTGAACCAGCTGAAAGTGTAACTCATACACTAATCTGATGTGATAAGGGCCTAGACAAAAACTTTTGGTTAACTGAGGAATCCTCACCATGCTATGCACTTGAACTGTCAGACAGACATACCATACAATTCTATCATTGTGCCTCAGAGGACACTTGTCATAATACCTACTGTGGATCTTCAAAAAAGTTTTTATGGAAGAGGATAAGGATAAACAAAAAGATCTCCCACCTTCTACTGATTTAGAATCCATCAACACACATTTCTTTCAACTACTCATCTTGCTTATCTGTCTCAGGTAAGGAACTCCTTTTTATCAATCTTTGGTAATATTTCAGTACGCTTAATCTCTTTTCCCATGTGCTTTGACTGCAGAAATTCTGTAACTTTCAGGATCATGTTGCCACATTTCCCACTCAGAAAAGTTCTTTATTCCCGTACTTTCTTTCAGCAAACTGTAAGAAAAATTTTACCATGAGATGCTGTTTCCAAGCTGCTCAACTAGGGCTTTATAGATACATATGGTTAAATATATGGTTAAATATATTTTCTTGTCAGAAATAATTACAGAAAAGAATCTTTCATCAATACTTCCCCCCCCACACCCCGGTAATAATCCCAGTTGTAAAATGCTTGTTTTGAGGGGAAACAGCCTTACATTTATGAGATTAGACATTCAATCTTCAGAAGAACAAATTAATGATAGGCTGAAAACACTGAAGAAAGAAGTCCTCCAGAAGAATTGCTTGGACATAGCACCTACACCAGTGCACCCCAATGATATTTAATAAAAGTCAGCCACTGGCATCAGGGGAGGAACTCATTCTCTGTGTCACACAAGTTTCTGTCTCTTTGCCAAAGAAAAAGTTCCCAGCTCACAATTTTTTTGTAGTAGGGATTGATTTTTTTCTTTCTTTCTCTCTTTCTGGAGGTCATTCAGTCCTTGAAAGACATACAAAACGCCTCATTAGCACCACCTAAAATAAAACCTCCATTTGATAGCATAGCCAGAACTACCTTTGCATTTGTAATCATCAGCTCACAAAATTACCACTATGGTTTTTTTTTTCACTCTTTTAAGAACAATTTATAAGAATACAGACATAAACAACAAGTCTTTCTGACTTTCTTTTAAATATCATCACAAAAGACCCAAAACACCATAGAAATTCAAATAGAGGGCTCTACAGACTTGTTCCATTGACCACAGCTGCAAAAAAGAATACAATAAAGCAACATATTTTACAGACCCCTTTGTTTCACCTTTACTAGACTTCACTTTCTCCCTCACTGTGTCAGATTCATCTTCATCTTTCTATCATGTGCCCAGACTTCCCATTCCCACACACTCAGCGGAGATCAAACACAAGATGACCTCACTTTTTACTGTTTTAGTAATTGGTCTGTTTTCCACATTTTTCAGTTGGGGAACATATTGACACACTATCAAAATGCATCCTTTTTGACTAAGTTGGGAACTCATCGTACTTTTTCTCTTCTTAGGCAGTAGTTAGTCTTAATCCTTTTAAGAGGCCCTCCCATAAAATAAGTCCTAGGATGCTGCAAATGTTTCTTTCTGTCTAGTAAATGGAAAGCAAAGCCCTGAATTACATCGCAAATGACAACTAACTTTTTCTGGTGCAAACTCTGACCTTACAGAAATTCTGTATATGTGTATTCAGGACAGAATTTGCTGTCTTCGATATTTATAAAACTTTAACTCTTGGCTGAAACTGAATGAAAAAAAAGAGAGGTAAAAAAAGACCACAGAATATGTGTTTATATACTGAAAGATTTCTGATATGTTCCACAGTGGCCAGCATTTGGGGAAAGCATTGAAAATTCAGTGGATGCAGAGAATGTTTATGCACACTGATGAATTTCCCTCAGCTGCCCACATTGCCTCTTACAACTGAATGCAAAACCCATTAAAACAAGAAAGAAACAGAAGATGATGCTTAACAGGATCACCTGTATTCACTTTACTATGTGTAGTGGCAGATAAGAAAGCCATACAGTGGAAGCTACATTCTGTACGCAAACGAGCACAGTTCTCCTAAGCAAATTTTTTCACAGAATGTGCCCTATTAACAGGTATTTAAGCATCAAACCATAATTTTGGAAATAAACTCCTATTCTCACACAGGTGGTTATGGAGTGGAAAGAGACCTGGCAAAAATTACAACATGCAGTAACTTTCATAAATAGATAGTACAGCTGGTTCCTAGGTCATTGTTGCATCAGAAAGTTCTCTCTTGAAATTCCTGTCACATTTAGAATTGAAGCAGAGCAATAACAAATATCAGGATGAAAACTATCAACTGGAAAAAGGAGGGAATATCTTTGAATATTATTGCAAAATAAGAAGTAAAGTAAGGTTTCTTATTCTCCTTTGAGAGCTGAAAACCTGCGCTGAACCTCTTGTAATTTGGGAGCAAACTAAGGCTACATTCCCCTCACCCAGATCATCTATGGGTACTACAGGCTTATGTGAAAAAAGAAAAAATCTTAAAAAGTGTCTTAAGAAAGAGCTAGATCCAATGCAAAGCTGACACGCATATTCTAAGAAGCAAAGCTCTGACAGCTTTGTACCTGCTCTGCCAAAAACTGACTGCAAAACCTCATGATGAAATTATTTTATAATGAACTTCTTTTTCAAAACTGGTGAAGTTACATAAATGAGCAGATGACACCAAAGAAGAAAAGGTACCTCGTCTTGCAGTAGAAGACAACTTTTTGGATTTCCCTTTCTGCCTGACACATGATTTCTCTTTCTGCCTGCAGAAAGAACTTTTAGGAAATAAAACAAGAAACAAGCCAGCATGGAAATTGGCAAGAGAGAGCAATCAGACATTTCAGTGCCCTTGCACCCTTCCCTGTGTGATGCAGCAATTATCCTTAGCCATGCATCCTAAGCACAAGAAAAGCAGCAAGCAGAAGGAAAGCAGAGAACAGGGGAAGACCACTGGGATTAGCTCAATTTCTTAGAGCATGGTAATGTCAAGGTTGTGGGTTCATCCTAGTATGGGCCACTCACTTAAGTGCTGGAGGAATTTCAAGATGATCCTTGTGGGGACCTTCCAACTCAGAATATTCTGTGATTCTATGATTCTCTAAAGATTTCACCACCAAGTGCACTGGTGCCATTAAATCAAACCCACCCACCTGCACGTGTTCTGTGAAGAACCTTAAGGAACGGACTGAACTGAAAAATCAACAGATAGTGCACCAGAGTTAAGCAAAACTGTATCAAAGATCAACATGAGACCCAGTAAACCAGGATATATTCTTTTAGAAAAGATGAAAGATTCCCTTTCTTACAAGGCATTTAAACTTCAGTGCAGGAGTGACACCCTGCTCTCATGCTGCCCAGTCTCACCAGCTGGTCTGTCTTCTCTAACCCTTCCCAGTTCTGCCCATCTTCTTCTTAGTGTGCAATAGTAGGTGGCCAGCCTCAGTCAATGCAGGTAGGTAGCACACATCGAGGTACTCAGCAGCCAGTCCTCTGAAGCTTTGTCCTTGTCACCTTCTCTCAACAGCAAACAGAAAACCAAATGTAAATGGACATCAGCTTCCATGCTCTGAGCATTCAGTCTGTATGTTGGGTTACAGGCATGGCAGGACAGCAGGTACAAGTGGACAGCAGTGCACAGCTGTCAGAAAGCACCAAACTACTGAAGAAAAGAGCTACACAGGATGGCTGAAAGATGTTTCAATAATTCTAGACATTACTACCTATTTAAACACTGACCTCACTGAACCCCTGCAGTGCATACTTATACATGGCTGAAGATATTAGTCTTGAAATACTTAATTGAGAATCTCTCATAGCAATGGCCGATAGATAAAAAATGCTGACCATCGTCATGCAATCAGCTCATTAAAGGCATTTCCTTTTCTAGGTTATCCTGCATCTTTGTTACATCTCACACATACACACCCCATGCTTTTTTTCTTTTTGTGCATGTGTGTCTATACATGTACATACATGTATACACTTTGTATATAAATATAAATATAAATATAAATATAAATATAAATATAAATATAAATATAAATATAAATATAAATATAAATATAAATATAAATATAAATGTAAATGTAAATGTAAATATAAATATAAATACAAATATAAATATAAATATAAATATAAATATAAATATAAATATAAATAAAGATGTCAAGAAAAAGGACTAATGGATTCTGACATTACAGAAGGCCATTAGATAATTTGGCTGTCTTCATCATTTGGAACATACAATTTTATCCAATTAATGTCTCATACTTGCCAGCCTTATCTTTCGTAAAATGAAATAATTGCTATTTTTTTCTACAGCATGTCTTCAGACAAGGCAGTCAATCTTGATTTAAAGCTTTTAAAAAAAAGGTTGAAAATATGCCGATTCGGATGCTGGTTAATTCTACTGCATTACGAGCTTTACAAAACAAACTTGGAAAAAACATGCCTATGTTGTACTGGCAACATAGCACCAAAGAGCAACATAATTTCCCACAAACGTTGTTACTAAAATAAAAATACTAAAAAAGAGAGCTACCTATCTAGAACAATCTCTTTTGATCAAAGGGATTTAATGAATGACTATGATCTATTTGACAGCATTCAAAAACTGTTATTTTAAAATGTATATATGCTGTCATATTTAATAATATTCACTTTATCACAAGCCAGAACACATTCTAAAGTTTTAAGTACAACTTTCCTCAAAAAGTTTTAAGGTACAGTTTCATCCCTATTTCATTGAGTGCCTAAAACTATTATGACCAGTCAACTTGAAGCATCGTATTGGGCGAATTTTTTTTACAAATCAACCAATATACTACTCAGTTTTTTTTACAGATCAACCAATGTATTAAAATATACATGCACAACAATCTATGTCGAACATCTCCCTTGTTCTTCAACATCACCCTTCAAAATTATGCAAAACTTCACCATCCTGAAAGCGCCTCATATACTGAGCATCTGTGGAGATTATAGGTATTCTTTTTCCAAAAAAGTATGAAAGGAGCCACAAACCATTCTAAAACTAGGAAAATCTCCTCCACCCTCCAGCAGCTGATGCAGAGCTAGAACCAAGGAATGAGTAAGGGGAGTGGATATCCTTTTTATACCAGCACTGGAAACACCCAGTAAGTTCACGTCAGACTAATGAAACAGAAGGCAGGTGGGCAGCTTGTCCTTGCATAAAATTGTGCATTCCCTCCCGTGAAACCACAGGAAACCAGATGTTAGCCCTGGCTCTGTGACTGTCATGATTCCTGTCTCACTGTGCCACAAATTTTTAATGTTACCCTATATCAGGAGGAAAAGCAGGCTTGGCTCCTCCTTCCCAGCAGAACCAAGGGAAATCCTCAGAGACATGCACTGAATGCTTAAGCTGAATTTTATATTTGTCAAGTTCCTCAAAAAAATCTTAGCTAAGAAAACACAGAAAACAGATCCTGCTTACAGCACGTGGCAATTCCATCCACTTTAGGCTCCTTTTGGCCATTTCAGTTGACTTCACCCTCCCTTATCTGCCACTTGGAACTATGGGTTCTGCCAGAAAGTTTTGAAATTGCCAGAAAGTTTTGAAATTACCAGAAAGCTAAAACATTAATATTCTTCTACTGCAAAAATACTACTTATTAACGACATTGTGCACATGAAAAAAAAAACAAAAAAAAAACCAAAACTCTGACAGATTAACTTAGAAATTCACATACTTTTTTCAGCTTGTTTTTCAAATCACTAAAAAAAATTGCAATATTCCAAAACAAGTTGTGTAACAGGAGCAGGTCTCAGCCTCTCAACTGCACAATCAGGTAGCAGCTGTCATACCCTTCTCTTGTTTCACACCACTCTCTGTTGTGGGTAATACCAGGGGACGACGATGATGGCTCCCATTATTGCATTAAAATTGTTGCGATATTTGATCTACTCCTGAAAGATTCATTTGCCATAAACCTGGGCAAGAATCTGTGGCTGAACTTAAAAAAAATTTTTTACATGGAAAACATGAGCCCCAAGCTAAGGGAAATGCACATATCCCCTCAAAACACCAGGAAGTGAGAAAAGAAGCCAACACACTGTGTAAATAGTTTACTTTTCTTAAAAGACAATCTTCCCATTTGGGGACTGATTTGTATATGCTTGAAAAAGAATAGCAAACATGCTGTGTGATATGCAGCAAATGAAATAGTGCAATCAAAACAGTATCAATAAACTATTAGCCTTCAACAGCATCCTGCCAGGACTACACAAATGAGAATTCAACTCAGCTTTTCTCCTGAACACAGAGATATTAACCTGTGTCAAGGACAAGGTTTCAGCTTTCCTAGTGCAATACTCTTCTGCCTACACCATGGAAAAGCAAACATCTAAAGGTCATTTAAATTACAGGTTTCAGATTTTAAATTGAAACATTAATCCCTGTATTACAAAATTATATCTGGTATACAAATCAGTACACCACATTCTATTGGAATAGTTTAATGGGTCCAGACAACAAAAAATAAACTACCAAAACCTGTTTGTTTTGCTGTGAACTTCAACATTGCTTTCAGCTGCACCTGCAAGACAACACAGAAGACTAACTGCTGTCCGAATTCTACACCAAATGTATAAACAGTCTTTATTCTGATAACCTATGACAAGCATGTGACAATCTTTTCCATTTAATAAATTTTTGTGCTTGGTAATCCAAGGTTTAATGACAAATTCCCTCAATTTAATGAATTATGTTTTGGCAGTTTTCTGCCTTACAACTTGTTCTCATATAATGTGCAATATTAGCTTTATTACACTCCTCATGCTTTGATGTCTATTTTGCTAGAGTGAGGAATAAGGTACTTTCAAACCCTATTCTGTTGTACTCTTCTAGCATTGAACACCCAAAATGCAGCAAGAAAACCATCTGTATTATTAAGCTTCTTAATCTAATCATGCATCCATTCCATCCACTTAACAACAGTATTTCAGTCAGGAAGACAGTCTTGCTCCAGACCAGCCTGAACAATTAGCCCCTCTGCAGAGGGCAAATTCTTATTAACTTTTCATCTTAATAAGATGATTGTATCCTGGCAATGAAAAAAACCATAGGTATAACCTAACTCCTCCGGAAAGGAGCTGCATTAAGGATGTAGGAGGAAATTTGTCTGGTAACAGCTGCTTCTCGGTTGCTAGTACATTCATGGAAAACATCTAAGTAATAAAGGTACATTTTTGTTTTCTTTTTAAGACTGGATTTATTTACTCAGAATGAAAAGGTAAAGAGCAGCATCAGTGACTGCCAGAACATGTCTGCCCTTAGAAGCATGACTAGGGAAATACACTGGCTCTTTCCTAGATACCTCCTAAATTAATGAAAATCCTAATCTCACACTCACCAAAAGCATCACAGGGCAATTAGAAAGGCAAACTGGAAACTTTCTTGACTATACTGGCTTCTCAGAGAAGTTCACAGGTAATTCAAGGTCTCATTCAGACCATTAGCCACAGTTCAATATATCTTAAAGATCACATAAAGGAAATATGGACAATATTTTTATGCCCCTGACAGTAATTTGTGTTACAACCCAGGACAAGCAGATGATTCCAGTGCTGAGACATTATTATACAGGGTAAGGTAGAGCAGAATCATCACAGAAAACAGAGAAGGAAAAGATTACTATGGGATGCATACAGCAACCGACTCTGCTTTGTCTTGGTAGAGTTTATTGTGGCTGGCTCTACACCAGATTTTCCAGTGACATGGTGGAATGCAAAGATAACATTCAAACATTCAATACTAACTCACTTCAGGGTGTGCCATGCCTAAAGAATGTAACAGTGAGAGTGACAGCAAAACCAGCATAAACCAACATACTACTATCACCTCAGAAATGCCAGCTTCTGGGCTAGCAATACAGACATTCAAGTTACCATGAAAAATTTTTCACTGTTTGCAAAAATGCATGTGTGAGAAGAATACTGATAAATTCATTAAACCCTTCTAAATGAGTAAGTAGTACAACTGAGTATACTTTCAGATTTCCCTTTTCAAATATTAGCTGAAAAGATATTTCCTGCAAAAGATCGTATTTTAAAGTTATTTATTAGAAATCTTGGGTCCCACTGGAAAATCTCACTGGCTTTTTTTAAAAAAAGTCACAGCTTAATTCTGCAAGGGTCAAATGCTGCAGTAACTCTAGATTTGATGGAGGATGAATGAGCTATGAGGAGGAAAAAAGAAAAAGAACTATGCACCACACAGCATTTTGCAGTCTCAGGCTAGCATCTCAGCCTACAATGCAAGCTGCTCTTCGCACATCACAAAAAGGCTCTTCCTGCTAATTTGTGGAGCTCAAATTCATACCCAAATCCAAAGGTCAAATATAGAGATTGCTGCATAAATTCTCTTGTCTTAGTCCCAATAAAATTCAATCTATATGTAGCATGAGTAAGCCTGGGTCACCCTTTCTTGTGTTTCCCTTTGCATGCTTACATATATTTTTTTAACCTCTATTTAATTTTTTTGTTTGTTTTGGTGTGTTAAACATTGCAAAATGGCAGCACTGCTCATCACACAGACTTCCAAAGATCTGAAACACATGCGCATATCATGGTAATGCCACATGCATACATCGCACATCCTCAGGAAAAGGTATAAGAGAGACAGATTTGCAAAGGGAAGATATGCAAAGGGAAGATGTTTGCCTAGATTTGCAAAGGGAAGATGTGTGCCTAGATTACACTGCCCACTAGCATGTCCTCTGTGCAGGGCAGTAAAAACCAGAAAAACTGTCAGCAGTCACAAGACTCATTAGTAGCACAGAAGTGTACACCTGAAAGACGCAGGGCAAAGGCATAAATCTTTTTGCCAGCACCTAACCAGAAGCTAGGATGAATGATAAGGTTCAGCACTCAAGATGCACATGGATGTGTAGCACCCCAAGATAATATAGAGCTACCAAGGATAAAACAGCTACTGATTGCTGTATCCCTTTAACCTTAACTTGCAGCAGGAGCCTTTGAAAAGCTTACTATATTCACAAAGGAAAGTCAGAAAAAGTAGGTTTGTTCCCAGTATCAATTGGTGCAGCCATGGGAAATTACATCAGAGCACTGTTCAGCAACGGTTTGAACCTGAACCAGTAAAACAAGAGGAACGACATCTTCAAGGCAAAAGGATTGAGTAAATTATACAATGAAACAGAATGATTAAGCCTCATTTCTTCACTCTACTTTCATGTACACCAAAGATGTCTGTGTATTAATTTCATTATTATTAAGTTTAATTTTGAATATTTTTAGAGATGAAAAAACTAATTAATTACTGCTCCTTGTGTGTTCATTAGTTCAAAAGTAAGCTGACCAATAAGTTGCATAAATCTTAAATATTTTAAAAGTAGCAGGGCTTGTAATTTTCTTTGAAATTCCTTAGGAAACTGAGTAACACAAGAGATTGCTATTTTGCACAATCCTTACACTCTTTGATCTTTCTTTCCAGGAAATGAGAGTTCCTCTTTATTTTTTAGCACACCTAATGCTACCAAAGACACTTCCAATGAGAGAGTGCACATTCTAAAAACTCAGCCTACAGGAATTTGATATTGATTTTCTTTATTAAAAATTTTAAAAGGAAAGAAAGCTCTTTGTATTTAGTACTTTGATGAATTTAGCTAATCCATTACTGAATATTTATTGAAAAATCATTGCTTAAAGTCAAAAAATCAATCCATTTAAGTAAAATAAGAGAAACAGAAAATCCACCATTTCCAACCATTTAAATGAAAATCTAGAATTTAGAATCAATTTTTTCCTCTGCTAAACAAACATGAAGCAAATGGATTGTGTGTGTGTATGATCTACGCAGTAAAAATAGCAAATGAAATGCTTTCCCAGCTCAAAGTAACATTCTGACCACCACTGCAGTCATGCCTCCAGTGCACTGCCACTAACAGGAATTGCCCCAAGGCTTCACACAGCTCAGTGATCATCTTATGACTTCTTCCTCATTTCTCCTCTGCATGTCATTGCACAAAGAGCTAACATGGAATAGCACAGGCTCTACAGCTCATGGCAGTTAAATATTTTGCTCTGATCTCAAGAGCAGATCTCCATTTCTTTCACTGGAGACTTGATGCTTGTGAATACCTTTAAAAAAACCCAAGAATAAAACACACACACACAAAACAACAAACAAACAAACAAAAACAAAAACAAACCTACAACAAAAAATAAAACATGCCAGGAAACTGAAAACTAGAACTGGTCAAAATTTAAAAAACAGCAAACGTAAAGCCACACAAGTATGGGGTTGATAGTAGAATTCTACTCGGATCATGCTTTTCCCTGCTCATTACTTGTGCCTGCTCATCAGGGAGGTTGGATTATAGGGATGCTAAAGGTCCCTTCCAGCCCAAACTATTCTATGATTCTGTCATGCTGTGATGATGATCTATGTTAAGAACCTCTGCTTATAGCAGAAGTGACCATCATGGACAGCTAAAAGAATTGAGGCTGCTACTAAAATAGAGCAAAATTTGTTACAGACAGCATTGCTGCCAGCATGGCCTCTTTCCACATTTTCATGCTATATTATTACTGAACACTGGCACTGACCAGTGATGACTTGACAGTGCTTATACTTACAAAAACACAGGGAAATCTAATTACAAAATGTATTTACAAACGCAGATCAGAAATACTTGCTCCTTTCATAGGTCCTGACAGTTCCAAGCATTTTTAAAGATCACATCAATACTGAGGGGAAGTAAAAAATGAAAATTTTGTAAATAAGTTCTAAAGATGATTTAAAAATATACAAGTAAAATCAATCACAGATATTTCTCAAATTTTTAAGACCTTGTATTGAATACATATTGCAAGTGAACATAAAAAAGCAAAATGCCTTATTGGGGGTTCTAGAAAACCTGAAGCAACAGAAAATAAAGGTGGGGGAAGGGGGAATTCTCAGTATGTGCTTCTTCAGGGTGATAAGATGAACAACAGAGAAAAAATGAATTAAACACCTTTATGATTCATCAGAGGAATTAAAATATTGTCTGGGCAGGAGTATTTCTCCTTTTTCATGTTCCCTTCTCCTCTCTACTTGTGTATTCACCATTCTAAGCTTGTCTGTACAGTGAGATTGTTTAGCATTTCCTGCAACAAAAAAAGGAGGAAAAAAAAGAATAAAGTAATTTGTAATCTGCCTACTTACAGGTTGTGCACTAGATTCCCATTGATCTGTCCTACAGTTCACAGATGTACAAAGTAAGGAGGTGAAGCCATTGCTGCAGATAGAAACTGTTTCTAGTAAAAACATAAATATAAATTATTTATAAAGGTAGAAAAGAGGCTCACCTCTTTTCTGAAATTATTACTTAATACATGGAGATTGAAAATGAATGAACAACTTCTACCAAATTGAATGTGCAAAGAGTAAAGAGTGGAAATAGTCTTTATGTACACCATTGAAAGTTCATCCCTTAAACTTCTATAAAAGAAATAGTCTTTATGTACACCATTGAAAGTTCATCCCTTAAACTTCTATAAAAGTGGTTTCCTCAGAGAGGAAATGCTCAGCATTTGCCTCCAGCTTTCAGCAGGCTTTGAAACATGAACATCCTAGGTAAGAGCAACATGTATGACAGTGTCCCTTTGCAGGATCTGTATGCATCTTTTTGCAGAAGCCAGGTAAAGCAACATCTCCACACTTCATTACCAAATTGCCCATATATCACAACATTGTAAAAATGTATGATAAAATTCTTCTTACTTTTAAATTTGGAGTTCTCTCCTCTCTGAGGGGCTTTCCTAAAGTTAATGTAAGTGAATTTTCAGAGGTACTCTCCGTACACATAAATCCTTCCTTCACCTCTTCTGTCTCCACTACAAGCCAGTTCCCAAGGAACTACTCAAGCATTTCCAAGAGGATGCTAACAGAGACAAGTACCTTGCTTGGCAGTGTAGGTTTATATTTGCTGTTCACTTCCTCTCTCTCATCCTTCTCCATACCAGTTTTGGACCTGACCATCTCAGTGCCACAAGGCTGTTAATACTGGTTAAAACAAGCCCCAACAGACTAACATTTTGCAGAAATGCTATTTTGTGTCCCCATCTGACAATACTGCATGTTTCCACACCAACATCCTAGCAGAAATACAATGTAGCATCAGCCAACAATTTTAATTCATCTGTAAGTCATTTTCCTTCAGAAACATGCATGAACTGGGAATCTAATCCCTGTAAAAAATACCAAAGAGGTTGCACTAAACAGGAATAAAACAGAAGCCCACTGTTCTTTAACAAGGATGATAGGGGCATGTGTCCCATTGCTCTAATACAAGCTCTGCCAAACTGTTTTGGGGAGAAGGAAGAAAAGCCTCCCACCACTCATTCAGCTTCCCACTTGCATACCAATTTTCAAGTGCAAGCATGAGAAGCTAACAAGTGTGATTCTGTACTACAGTGGTGCCTTTCAGTTCATGGTGATAAACAACTCTGTTTCAGATAAATGCAAACTTTGTAATTGCTTCAAATTTTACAGGTTCCTTTAAAATAAAATGTTAGTTTCTATAATCAAGTATTTTACATATTGTAACAGAAGACTTCAGCATAAAGAAAACCTGTATAAAAGTTGATATAAAGAGGCAAACTAACTGCATTCCTAAAATTCACTTAAAGAAACTTTCAGTAAACAAATACTGGTGTCTAACAAGGACAACTTCACTGATATAACTATGACATCAGAACTCAGAGAGTAGTCTACATGTTTTAAAATACTTAGCTTCTTTCACTTCACACAAATAGTCTTTTTAAAAAGAATTCTAGTATGGAATTTAAACACTACTTTCAAAAGTAGGATTACTGTATATTTTGCAAAAGCACACACTTGTAAGTTACCCCAGAGGGAATCAATGTGAAGCATGGGGTAGAATCAGGGTGTGTAGTTCCACACCAGTCAGCACAAATTTCTAAAGGGAGGTGCATAGTTTAGCACATTCAAATCTTTAAAATGGTTGCTACAGAGAACCAACCACTTTAAATTTTGTGAGAGGTGGGTAAAAATGGAAGCAAAGACAAGGTGGCACAACCATGACTTTGGCTTTTTTTTGCTTGAGTGTTTCCCTTTAGGTCAACTGCTCAAGAAAATGAGCTTTCATTTTATGCTTTTCAATTTATGCATTTCAATTTATGCTTTCATGCAAAACTGGAGGAGCTAAGATATTCACCTACACATAACTAAATCCTAAGGAAGGCATTGGTATGCTTAAATATTTAGTAGAAGTGTCTCTCAGGTAATTTCTTTAGCTGTAGACCCAAAGTTGTCAGCTTCTTCATACTTATATTTCTGCCTCTAACACCAAATTCTGAATACAGTTAAAAGCACATCACACCCAAGTGAAAAAGACAGAAATGCACATGGGAGTAAAATACACAGTTTTAGCACTAATCTCTCTCAGTCAGCAGTACTGCAATGGATCACATCAGTAACTACCTATTAAAAGGGTACACTACCTCTTGTACCTCCTAAACCAGTGCCTGCATATTATCCAGAAGGTCAGTGGTTACAGACATCTACAGGAAGGAAACTACAAGTAACAAAATGCATAGTAGATAGAATCAAAGAATCATAGAATGGTTTGGGTTGAAAGGGACCTTAAAGATCACCCCATGGTCAGGGATGCCATTCACTAGATCAGGTTGCTCAGGGCTCCATCCAACTTGTCCTTGAACACTTTGGGGGGGTGGGGCATCTGCAGCTTCTATGGGCAATTGTAATCCTAAATCAAGCACTTATTCAGCCTCTGATGCTTTGCCAGTGAGGTGGTAAACAAAAAAACCTGGGATGTAACATAGCCGGGACAGGCGACACACACTGGCTAAAGCTATATTCCACATCATAGAACATTTTGTGCAGTGTATAAACTGGGGGACTTACCTGGAAATGAGGGCTGAAAAGTGTTTGGGAATGGGGTCTGGCATCTGTCAGTGGGTGGTGAGCAATTGTATTGTACATCACTTGTTTTTCCTTGGGTTTTATCCTTTTTCTAAAAAAAATTTGCTAATAGTATTACATATTTTACTTTGTTCCAATTGCTAAACTGTTCTAATCTCAACCAACTGTTCTAACCTCAAGTTTTCCTTTTGATTCTCCTTCCCATTCCACCAGGGTGGGGATGCAGTGCGGGGTATGAACAAGTGTATGCCTGATGCTTAGTTGCCATCTGGGCTTACATGACGACAGTCAGTTATAAAGATATAAAGATACAGAAATTTGATGAAAACTAAGATGATTTATAACTGAAAAAGATAAAGTGATAAAAAGTGATGAAGTGATAAGTGGTAAAAGATAAAGGGTGTTTAGCTTTTCTGCTTGCAAACTCCACCTCACACTTCAAGTGTTTATACTGAGAAAATGGCACCTTGTTTAGTTCAGTATTCGCTGGTACTTGTACTTTCTTAGATAGATGAGCAGTATAGCCAATTTTAAGCCAGTAGTAGAAACTTGAACTTCATCCAAGCAATCCTTTGATTTCTGCCAGAAGAGTGCTTTTTCAGAGTTGCTGGTGTTTCTTTACTTGGCACTGCATTGTGCTACTTTAATGTATGCCAAATGTTGAATCCCTTGCTGCTACTGCTAGTGTAGCATTTGCTCCTAAGAGAAGGAGAAAGTGCAGCTGCTAACAGGAGATGTTAGCAAAAAACCAGTTTCATTATCTTCCTTCTTAGCTCCAGTATTTTCCCATTCTACCTTCCTCTTAGCTGGAAAATCAGAAAACATTGCTGCTAAAATATCATGGTCTTAAGTGGCTATTGCATATTTTCTGAGAAAAGGCATTGCACTATGACTTCCACTGTTCCTGAGGAGATCTGGGAGAAGAGTTCAATAATCAAAACATCAGAAAATCACTTATAAACACCCTGGAAATGGCTCGTATTTCAAAATTGGTCAGTAGGACTACTACTTCATGTTCTCACCTTTGTAATTTCAATATACTTCTAGCTGATATTAGCATCTGAATCTAGAGTGAGTAGAGATTAACACAGCATGTCATTTGAAAGCTGTGATTATAAATTTCCAGTTGGAATGCACATTTGCTTTAGTTCCATTAATTCTGCAAGAACAGACATAAGAAATAATGTGAGGCTAGAAGGAAAAGAAAGTAGAACTGAAAATAAGAAATCTTATGTCGTAAAGTCTACTGCCTAGTGGATATTACTAAAAATAATTGTCAACCTAAAATTCCAGGATTATATAAAAATCTTTAGGAATTGTGGGTGTTCCAAATTGGTTTCAGGCCTTAAAATCTCAAAGTCCATATATACTGAAGATAAAAATGCTGACACCAAACAGTACAGCACATTTTGAAACAATTCTAGGTATGAAGACTTACAGTCTTAATTTGGATTTTGTTTAGTCAGTTTACAGCCCACACTCTCAGTAAATCCAGGTAGAGCTTTTCCTGTAATCCCTCCCTTAGAAGCAGCCACTGCACTGCACCAGGGCTCCAGTCATCTGAGCAGTCTTTAGAGCTTATCAGAGAGATGTACTGAGGAGGGTGGGCATGCAAGGTAATAACTATAATGACTATTAGGCACTTAAGACAAAATAAGAGCCAAAGAGAGGTCTGCTTTTCCAGATGAACGTTTGACCCATGAGAGCAAGAACTGCAGGAGGACAACTTAGAGTTGTCTGAAATGCCTTTTGTCAGAGCTTCTGAATCCTGTGGGTCATGCAGAGGATGGTCCTGTTTTTCTTTGGAAGAAACACAAGGAAAGATGAATTTGACTGCTGAGTGGGATGATTGTCCCCAAAGTATTTTATGAAGTGCTAATTTACTCTAAAAGATTGTTGGTCTCCAAAGTCATGTTACTGCTAGCATTTTTCTTCTTTATAAGTCTAAGTATTACACTCAAATTTATATGACATTGTTAGTTCCATATTTCAAATTATTTTCCCTTTTCATTGATTGCTTTGTTTTATTTAGTACATGCCAAAGATGAAGGGGAGATTCAGAGAGAGCAAATGTGTGTGTGTGTGTGTGTGTGTGTGTGTGTGTGTGTGTGTGCATGCACATGTATAGGAAGGAGGAGCAGATACTGTTTTAAATCTGGAAATTTTTTCCAGACAGAGGCAGCTCTGTTGACATCAAAGAAAGCTATTTAACAAAGCAATGCTAAAAGCTGAACCTTGTGAGAAGTCCTGTTGTCTACTAAACCAAAATTTATTCCATAGCATCTGGATTGAACTACTGGTCTGCCTGATGGTTCAGCCCAATGAGGAGAAGCTGTCCTAAGGCAAGAGAACATCAGGCCACAGCATTTGAAGCTCACCTAGGAATCCTGTTCAAGACCATTCAGTGCTTGTGCTGGCAGCACTGGTGGTGCAGTGACAGCATTCCTGCTGAGGAGCTGCTTCTGCTAGGCAGGCACAGTCCTCATTACTGGGGGCAATTACAATTCTTGTGCAGCCAGATGACAAGCTGACAAGGAGATCATGTGCAAGTAGGAAATTCTCCATGAACATGCAGTGTTCTCATAGTAGGACATCACAGCTTGAGGGATCCCATGAAGATCATTTACCAGGGGGTCTTGGGAACAAGGCTTTTTCCTATTCTTAGCCCATTATAAAAGTTGTCTATAGTAAGAATTAGCAGCTATAAAGAATCAGCATTTTAAAAACTTGCTAAAAGGTGTCTGTAGTGCATGATACTAGGATGAGGTAAAAAGAGAAGGGAAAAGTAAGGGCAATCCAGACCAAATGATAATATTTTATTATAATAGCATGTTCCTATTTATAGATATTTAAAATTACTCTAAAGTTGAACTTCTAATCTATCCAGCATATTATATTTAAAATAATAAGCATTAGATGTTAGGAACAGACCTCTAAAATTCAGAAGTTCACAATATAATATGGAAATGTGTCTGCATTTGTTACCCTTGTCCTGCTGGAACATCACTGGACCATTGACCTTTGAAGTACTGAATATTTTAAGATTTGAGGTTACTGTGGTATCTGTTAATAGTGATATGATGGTGATAATGAGTGGAATTGGTGAGATTTTTTTTAACTTTGTTGTGCATCCTCTAACTGCTGTTCTTAGGAAAGCTAACTCCTAATTGCTTCCATTAGAAAGGAAAAGGGAGAGGGTGAGAGGAAAACAAATGTAATTGAGGTTGATTCTGAGAACTATTGTAGTGGTATCAGCATGTATTTCTAGCCCTTGGAAGTGCAATACAAGAGGAAAGTTTGGTATTCTGAAAATTCTGTTTTTCTATAATCATATGGTGGGGATATTTAGTAAAATTCCTGAAGGTGCTGCATATGAAACTCTTTTAATATGGTAGATATTATTTTTCCTGTAATCAAAATTATTATGTGTTTTGGATGTATCTTGCATTAAGCAACAACAGTGCCTCCAAATTTAAGAAGGTGTTCTGCTTCATGTTAATTTTGTTCTGGAAATCATCACTGACAGAAACAAAGTTCTTCTGTCTTCTGTCTTATAATACATTTCCTCCTTTTCTTGGCTAGACTTCATCCAGTATTTTGAAAACTACTTTTAGTGTTCGTGGGAGGATTGTTCTACAATCATTCATCCTCTTGCCTCTGTCAGTTCTTAAATGTGCAATTCAGGGGAATTCTGATATGACCATGCTTCTCAGATGATTTGTTTATGCCTTAGGGTTTGTATGTATGTGGGCTTCATGATGTGTTTGCAAGGGAGAAATATTTCCCGCATCCATACTTACAAAGAGCTTTTTTGCATATAGTCATCTACAACAGCTCCTGAGACTGTAAGTGGGAGCATGCAGGGAGGAGAGATGCCTCTTCACCCTAATTATATTTTGAGTTTCTGTTTTGATGTATTTTTAATCCCATTATTGGTTGATGTAGATTAGTGGTTTTGATGCAGTATATGTCTTCAAAGATATTTCACCGGTTGGCTCAGAAGTTGAACTACTGCTTGCAGTCAGCTGCTGCTGGTGCACAGCAGTAGGTTCAGGAATGTTAAACTTCTGAATTAAAATGAGGTATACTAATCAAGGAATCAACAAAATGTAAAGCTGGTACTTCACACCTTCTTTGTCCCTTAAGCCTTTATATGTAGTTCATCTGGAAAAACTACTATGCTGTGTTTTCATGGAGGGGAAGGGAAACATCGCCCCCATTTTTAAAAGGAAGATTTAGGGAACTACAGCCCAGGAGCCTCATCTATGTGCCTGGGAAGATCATGGAGCAGATCGTCCTTGAAGATCTGCTAAGGCACATAAAAGGCAAGGAGGTGATCCAAAGCAGCCATGTGGCTTTACTAACTGCAAATTGTGCCTGAGCAGTAAGGTGGCATTCTATGACATGGCAGCAATAATCAACACAGGAAGACCAACAAGTGTCATCTGCCTAGAGTTCTGTAAGGCCTTCAACATGGTCCCACATGTCATGCTTACCACCAGCCTGGAGAGACATGGATTTGATGGATGGACTATTCAGTGAATAAAGAATTGCCTGGATGACCACAGCCAGAGAGTTGTGGTCAATGACTCTATATCCAGTGGGAGGCCAGTGACAAGTGGTATCCATCAGGGCTCCTTCTTGTGGCTGGTGTTCTTTAATGTCTTTGTCAATGACACAGACAGAGAGACTGAGTGCACCCTCAGCAAGTCTGCAGATGACACCAAGCTGAGTGATGCAGCTAACACACCCACAGGATGGGATGCCATCCAGATGGACCTGAACAAGCTCAAGAACTGGGCTCATGGAAATCCCATGCATTTTAACAAGACCAAGTTCAAGGTGCTGTACCCGGACTGGGACAACTCCCAGTACCAGCATGGGCTGGGGATGAACAGATGGAGAGCAGCCCTGACAAGAAGGAGCTGCTGGTGGGTGAGAAGCTGGACATGACCCAGCCATGGGCGCTCCCAGCTCAGAGAGCCAAACGTGTCCTGGGCTGCATCCAAAGCAGCGTGGGCAGCAGGGGAGGGAGGGGATTCTGCCCCTCTGCTCTGCTCTGGGGAGACCCCACCTGGAACATTGCATCCAGCTCTGGGGTCCCCTGAACAGGAAGGACAAGGACCTGTTGGAGCAAGTCCAAAGGGCAATGAAGATGATCAGAGGGCTGGAGCACCTCTCCCGCAAAGACATGGTGAGAGAATTGGGGTAGTTCATCCTGGAAAAGGCTTCAGGAAGACCTCACTGTGACCTGTCAGTACCTTAAGGGGGCTTATAAAAGAAGGGAGAAGGACTTTTTATATGGGCATGTGCCAACAGGACGATGGGCAATGGTTTTAAACTGATTTAAACTGTTTTAGCTTGGAGGTTAGAAAGAAATTCTTTACTCAGAGGGTAGTTAGGCACAGGAGCACAGCGTCTGCCCACTTCTTCCCCTCATGAGGAAGATGTAGACTGCAATGGGGTCTCCCATCAGTCTCCTCTTCTCCAGGCTGAACAGACCAAGTGACCTCAGCTGCTCCTCATACAGCTTCCCCTTAAGGCCTTTCACCATCTTTGTTGCCCTCCTTTGGATGCTCTGTAATAGTTTAATATCTTTTTTTTATATTGTGGCACCCAAAGCTGCCCCCAGCACTCGAGGTGAGGCCGCCCCAGTGCAGAGCAGAGTGGGACAATCCCCTCCCTTGCCCGGCTGGCGATGCTGTGCCTGATGCACCCCAGGACAGGGTTGGCCCTCCTGGCTGCCAGGGCACTGCTGACTCAGGTTCAGCTTGCCAGGACCCCCAGGTGCCTTTCCATGGCACTGCTTGCCAGCATCTCATTCCCCAGTCTGCCCATACATCCGTGGTTGCCCCATCCCAGGTGCAGAATCCGGCATTTGTCTTCATACAGTTGGTGACTGCCGATCTCTAATTTGCTGAGGTCTCACTGCAGGGACTTTCTGTCCACTACACTGGGAGTAAGCTCTTCCCAGTGTAGTAGCATTAATTATCAACATTATTCTCTAACTGAGTCCCAAACAGCATTGTACTTGCTACTGAGAAGCAATTAACTCTATCCCAGCCAAAATCAGGACACTGACATTCAATATTCAAATTATTTTCTTCTCTTTATCACATTTTGAAATAAGTCACTTGATTCAAATTACTTTGCAGCTGGCAACAGCACTTAATTTGTAATGCCCTGAATACTGTTTTTATGCACCATTGTGTTACAAGTCCATAGTTACCACGTACCAACTTTTCTCCACAGATTTGGTCACCACACCAAGGCCTTTCTATTAATCTTTATAGTACATATCCTGCCTAGAAAACAGTATTAACCATGCTTATTGAGCTAGGCAAAAGGAGAAAATTAGCTCATGTGAAATACTGATCCAATGATGTTAGTATTGTTTTTAGACAAGAATTACACAGCAGATGCTGTCTTTTGCTAGCATAAAACTTGGCCACAGTTCAGCTGGTCATGTCTACAGTTTCCCATATGCTGTATTTTATTTTATGTTTCTGTTAAAGAAAGAAGCTGACTAATACAGAGACTTGACTTGCACACCAGCAGATCTGCCCCCTCCAGTGGCCCTTTCTATCACCCCTCTGAAACAAAGGGAGGTGCCATTCACACAAGAAGGAGAAGTCAAGTTGACTCCGAGAAAATGGACTTCTGAAAATTGCCCTAAAGGTGTGAGGTGAATTTTAGCCAGGCATTTTCACAGCTTGCAGGTGCAACTTCTACTAATATACTACTAATCAACACTAAAAGGCTAATTTAGATTGGATATTAGAAGAAATTCGTCATCAAACAGGCTGCCCAGGTATGTGGTTGAGAACACCGACCTTTGAGGTATTTTAAAAGATGTCTACATGCAGCTTAGGGACATGATTTAGTGGTGGACTTGGCAGTGCTAGTTTTATGGTTGGACTTGATGATCTGAGAGGCCTTTTTCAACTTAAATGATTCTATATTTAAATGAAGAAAATGCCACTAATGTAGTTCTCTCATACTGTGAGTATGATAACAATCTTAATTGTACAAAACACTTATTATCCAACAAGGGAACAGAAAACCTCAACTCAACAGTCCAGCTATTAAAAAAAAAAATTATGACCCTTTGAAAAGATCCTGAATTAATTGACAGAAGTTAAACAGGAAAGCAATAAAAAGTTGCAACCTACCATATGTTATGTTTCTTTAAAGCTTTAGAAGTAGGTACTTTCTTTTCAAATCCAGTTTCTGACCACAGCATCACATTCTACATTCTCCTTCATTTCTTACTTTTCTTGCTCTAGCTCAGTCATTGCTCTCTTTCCTTTCATTTTTCTCCAAGTAAGATTTATCAGTAAGAATCATTACAAAATACTAAAAGGAGACATTACAAAGAAAGCACAAAATATATAGGAATAAAGAAAGAAAAAAGTGAAGTTGACTGGCAGTAAGAGTAGACTGCTGTTTTATTTTTTGACTATAAAACTGTAATATGTTGTAAAATGACAGCAGTATCTGCCCAGCAGTGCAAACACAAAAGTAAACCTGCTACATGCACAAAATCTTACATTTATTTTGAGATTTTTTGTAAATTAATTTTTCAGTGCTTTGAAAGCAGTGGCTGATGTCGAACAATTCTATTTGCTTACTGGTTGCTACTGCTCATGGGTTTCCAACCTGTTAAACCAGGCATAAAATTATTTTAAATGGCAGATGCTGGTCCACAGCCAGCTTGTACTTTGTCAAGGCTCCACCAATGGCCTAGATATGCAATGCCTCTTACATTCTGGCAGGAAATTCTTCCCCCGCTCTCCCAGGGCTTTGGGAAGTAGCTCCAACATGCTGCTTCAGTTACCAATTGCTTAGAAAACATGCAGTGCCTTTTGGCATTGTAGAGCTGGAATCAGCACAGAGCAACTACCCCCTGGTGCTTGTCCTTGTGGACAGGGAATTAATCAAGGTCTACTCTCTACTCAAATTAATTACATAGTTAACTGATACTCACAGAGTAAATATCTCAATGACCAAGTCAGTGTGATTCATAAAATAATTACAGGTCATCATCAGGATATGAGATTTTTCACCCAAAGCCTGTGAATGGAGCTTGTTTGGGAAGTTGGTCCTTGCGAGGCCCTCCAGTGCTGCATCCAGCCCTCAAGAAAGAAATCTTTATAATCTCTCTACAGATCACCTTTTATGAGAACTTACATCAAAATAAATAATCTGTCTTCAGTGTGTTAGAGAAGTATATCTCAGCTTCAAAATGAGTTTGCATGCAGGGAGAAGGAGAGATGGGAAGGAAGAGCACGAGGGCAACAGGTTAAAAAAGGTCAACTAGTGACAGATTGTACGATACTGGCTTCAAGTTGATAAGTCACAATAACATGCTGAATGAGACAGCAGCAACTGAAAAGACATATTTGCAATTGCAAATCCAGAACCGGTCCAGGCTCTGAAACTGAGCCATACAAGTCATTAATTTCCTCTACTGAAGCAGGTATTATGTCATCTGTGCAATTTCATATGGTTGGTGATTGCCTGATTGCCCAGACCCCTGATTTGTTGAGGTCTCTCTGCAGCCCCTCTCTGCCTTCAAGGGAGCCAACAGCTCCTGCCAGTTTTGTATCATCTGTGAAGTGGCTCAGTATCCCTTCCAGTCCTGTGTCCAAGTCATTTGTGAAGATATCAAAGAGCAGAGGGTGGAGGATGGAGCCCTGTGGAACCCCACCAGTGACAGGCCCCCAGTCTGATTCTCCATTCACTGTAACCCTTTGTGCCTGACCCATGAGCCATCACATGATGGGTGAGCTGGATATTTTGTCCAGAAGGATCCTGTGAGAGACAGCAATGAAAGCTTTACTGAAATCCAAAAAGATCTCATCAACTGGCTTCCCTTGATCCACTGGGTGGGTTACCTTGTCATAAAAGAAAATTAGGTTTGACAGAAAATTAGGCTTTGCTCCTGAAGCTGTGCTGGCTGTGACCAATGACTACCTTACCCTTTAGTGTTTTTCAATAATTGTCAGAACAATATTCTCCATAATTTTACCAGTCACTGAAGTGGGACTGTCAGGCCTGTAGCTTCCAGGGTCCTCCTTCTCACCCCTTTTGAAAATTAGGACATTTTACATATCTCAGTCAACTAGGAACTCTTCCAATTCCCAAGATCACTCAAAAATCATTGAGAGAGACCTTGCAATGACACCAAGCAGTATTGAGTATCTGAGTATTCCCAGATGAGTACCATCAGGCCCCATAGATTTGTAGGTATCCAGCTGGAGCAGCAGATCCCACACAGCTTCAGGATCAGCTGGGGGTTTAGGACACTGAGACTCCCAGAGCCCATTATCAGTGTTGAAGATAGAGGCAAAGAAAGCATTTAACAACTCTGGCTTTTCTATGTCCCTGTTCATGACACGACCACCCTCATTCCATAACAGGCCAATGTCATTTCTGCTCTGTCTTTTATTATTAATATCTTTTTTAAAAGTCTTTTTTATGTCCCCACAGTTTTGGCCAGCTTCAGCTCCTGTTGAGCTTTGGCCACACAAATTTTCTCCCTACAATGACAAACAGTATCTCTGTACACTTTCCATGTCACCCGACCCTGTTTCCACTGGGCTTACACCTTCCTTTTTTTCCTTATCACCAAAAGAAGATATTTTTTCAGCCAAGACAGCCTTCTGCTTTGCCTGCTTGACTGGTGACATTTGGGAACTGCTGCTCCTGGGCCCTTCAGAGGGCTTAAAAAGTGACCAGCACCTTCAAAAGCATTTCCCACACAACCTCACTAACTAGTTCCCTGAGCAGGCTGAAGTCTGCTCTTCCCACGCCCAGGGTTGAAGTTTTGCTGTCGCATTTCCTTCTGACAACAGAGATTTTAAACTCTATCGCTTCACAGTCATTGTGGCCAAGACAGCACAAATGATCACTTCACATGTGAGACCTTCTCTGTTAGTGAGTAACAAAAAAAATCAAACCCTGAACAAGCACAAACCAAAGAATCCTAGGAAGGATTCTGGTAGCTTTGATTCTTTATCCACAGATTGACTATAGTGGAAAATACAGAACTTGTAATATTACATATCAGTATGAATATTTTGCCTTTTGTGAAGATATATTCAGCATGCAATTAAAAAAAAAGGCCAGCAATTGAGAGTATAAAAAAAAATTTGAAGCAAATGCTGCTGGATTAATGTAGGAATCCAGAGTGCAGAGAATATTTCTCTGCCTGTTTGGAAAGGTTCTACCCCCCTGGACAACACTGTTTCTGATCTTCGTCCTTGGAGAAAATTGCCTTCCCTCTGGGAAGAATTAGAATCTACACTGGTGTGAACTAGGTGATAGAATATCACGTAAGATTGTCACAGGGTGAAAAACTTAGAGGTTTTGGGTTTGCTAATATAGTAAAAAGATAAAAGCAAAAAACTTCCAAATGGAGGAAGACCATTCTAGACCTTCTTCTTCTACTACTCCCTATTCTGCAGTAGAAGTAGTTTGGGATGATTGGATAAAGAATTCCGCAGTTCCTGTCTACGTGACTAGATGATTTCTTATATGTTGGTGGAAAAGTAAAAATAATGTACACTTTTAGTGACCATTGGTTAATTTATCTTTAAAAGACTGTATAAATCTTGATAATTGGGCATTCTCCTGCATTCTCTGCTCTGTGCTATGCCCGGGTCACTTTAAGTGGCTCTATTTCTCTGATAAGACTTAATAAACAACTATCTGAAAGCACAGAAGGCTGATAGTCCCATTCATCTCACGAGCTCCTGGCAAACTCTAAAATTCTCCCTCATCGGGGGGGGCGTAATTACGGCACAGATAGTGTCAGACTACTACAAATTAGGAATGAATTTAGAGAACTGAAATTAATATAACAAGATTGCTTAAGACCTGGCCAAGAATTATCCATAAAGTGAAGAGGTAAATGCCCAATTCAGGTTTGCTGAATTTCACCAGTCCATGTTAAGCAAGTTTCAAGCATTCAGTATGGCTTAAACCAGTGGGTCTGTCCCATTCCTGAAGACTCTTTATACCCTAACTAGATCCCCAGACATAGTACAGATACTATAGTGGAAAAACTTCCAAGGTATACTGTTTAACTTAAATAAGAATAATAATATGAATCTCACACTGAAAAATAAATGTTCCATGGATAATTTTTTGGCAGAACTTGCTCACTATAATAAAAACGTAAGCGGATCTTAATATTCAAGCTACAACTATAGCTTGAGGTATCCTATAGTGACTAGAATGGAAATACATCAAATTTGTATGTTGTAACTGGACTGTGGCCAGCTTGAGATGTTAGAAGTGGCATAAATAGGACTAAAAATGTTTTGCAAAGCATTCTATAGTCCCAAAGAAAGAATAACCACCCAGTGAAACTGATAAGGAAACACACAAAGAGGACAAAGTCAGAGAAAGCTCAAATGTTTCCACACAAATATAATCTTGTCCTTGTTGCATCAGCAACAAAGCAAGTCCTTGGGGTCCCAGCTGCCCACCTCATGGACCTAGAATCTAGAAAGATTCAGGAGTCCTCCAGCTACACACAGATTTTACCCCATAGACACCTCCACTGCCTAATACAGGTGGTACGGCAAATTATCCCTCTCCTGTGAGGCCCCTCAGCATCAGTCCTAGTGAACTCCATCCTTCCCCAAGCTATCAATGAAGCACTCTCCTCTGTCTCAAGGCAAGGAAGCAGCCATAGCAGCCGCCACCAGGGTGTGGTCAGTAGTCCTGGTGGCACGGCCACAGACCACCACTGTCACCCCTCCATCAGATCTTGAGGCACAAAGGGATGTGTGAAGTACATATAGCAAAGCTATGGTTCCTGTTCTTAGCACTACATTGATAAAAACTTCAGCAAGGACAAAACCTGGGTCCTGCCTTCACCCCAAGAGATAGGACATCTTATAAAGAGTGGGTGTGCAGGTGTGTATGAGGAAATGAAAACACTCTCTGCCCAATGACATCACAGATAGATAGAATTGATTCAAGACCAGAGATATTAAATGACTGAGACTTTAGTCACACATCAAAAGATAATGGGCCAGAAAGGTTTCCTTTCAAATTATCAGTTGGTTCAGGAGCCAAATTGGGCTTAAAATTTCAGATAATGATAGCAGCTTCCAGCCTTCAAGGACTTTCAGAATAATTTTAATCCACTGCCCCTAAATTTAAAAAAAAAAAAACTAAAAAACATGGCCTTAAAAAAAAAAAGGCACCATAAAAGCAAAAAAGATAAATACATTAAAACACGTCCCTTCTGTGTATGGCTGAGACATACCTCAGTGCAGAACTTCACACACATAGGATGTGGGTAATACTAGCAGTGGGTAACACTGCTTGAGGAAGGACATCTTCGCTAAATTAAGTTGAGTTGCATTAAAAATTAAAAATTCTCCAAGAGTGACACACATACACTTTCTGCTTTTCTCCCCCCAGACACATGTAGCTTCTTTAAAATAAACAAATAAATATATTGAAATGCACACATATAGCTTCTTTAAAATAAACAAATAAATACATTGAAATGCACACATAAATAAATGTTTTTACAACCAAGTAATAAAATGTACTGATTTGTATTTACCTAAAAACCTTTGCTCATACAAGACCATATTTTGTGATCAGTAATTCAACCTTTAGTATTACTATATAGAATCCAGTGAAGCACTGAGCAGGAATCAGAAAAGCTTTCATAAAAATCCTTCGTATAAATTATGTTTCATGAGAGGTTGCATGCCCCAAAATTTCTCTCTCTATAATTGAAATAGGTGTGTTTAGAGACTCTTGCTTAAATAGACTTTACTAGCTGTTTCATACAGGCTAAATTAGGTTTATGAAAATGGAAGATAAATACTTGCTCTTAAATTACTTTAAAAAATCATATTCTTAATGAGCTTGATTATTTTTAGTTCATAAGCAGGATTAGTTCATAAGCAGAGTAAGATTTGTATCTCCAGAAACACTGATGTTCTATTCTCAGAAAATTATTTATTATTAAAATGAATTTCCAATCTAACAAGGTATCTCTCCTGCAAAGTCCTTTCAAACATCACTATGTGAGGATAAAAAGAAAATAATACAAAAATAGGACTGACACACTTTTGTGACCTTTCTTTAAAGAAAATGACCTACACTGAAAGATCCATTTCAGTAAATGTGAAAATTTGGGAGGTTTATGTTTGTCTCCTCCTAAGCACAACAATTAATTAAGAAAAACACAGCCAACACAGCCTTGCAAATTCTCTTTAAATTGATAAATCCCTCTGTTTTACAGGCTAGTGGCAGGAGTGCCCAGGAACATAAAGCAGCACAGCAGCACAGTCAGTACCTGTGCCAGCACTCTCAGCCCTGACCTACCCTGCACCGTGCAATCAGTGACAAGCAGACATTTACATTTAAAGGCAGAATTTAACCTCAAGATGAACTGAAAGGTGGAAATGTTTACAAAAATCCCTCATCAGGGATAACTTACAGTAGCAAGGAATGATCTTCCGTTCTAAACTAGTCAGGATTTTTGCCTGATAATTCTTGTCAGTAAAACTTGAAGCCAAACTGGCACTTCAGCCATTACACACATTGAAAACCACTGTGCAAGTACACTGTATTTAAAACAGCAACCGGGAAACTACTGACACACAAAATAAAAAATTCCATTTCAATACTTGCATTTTTTTCCTTTAGATTAGTTGGCTGTAGTTGATAACCTTTGAAAATGTTAGCCAACTTATCCATGTCATTATATTGAATATACACACCTAAGTATTTAAGTAATTAAATATCACCGAGCCTGAGTTCAATACTTCTATTTCCATGTGGAAGGCTTCCTAAAGCTAGACATCATTTCCATTTGTGTTTTGTTTTAATGGGATGGGCACCAGAATTTAACTGAAAAGTAAACAAATAAATGTCTGTTAATTAAAACTAAACTACGGCTTGGGAAGGAGTTGGAAATGTGGATTGTCTACAGTGCTACTTTCATATATGTTCCTGAGCTTATATCTTTTTCTTAT
This sequence comes from Aphelocoma coerulescens, assembly GCF_041296385.1. Classification (NCBI taxonomy): domain Eukaryota; kingdom Metazoa; phylum Chordata; class Aves; order Passeriformes; family Corvidae; genus Aphelocoma; species Aphelocoma coerulescens. Next base: position 37,318,693 of record NW_027184085.1, read on the forward strand.
CATTTCATTCACAAGGTCAAAAGGGAAAAAAGCCTTCTTTCTTCAGTTCTTACCAGGTTCTGAAGTTTCTATAAGATATTGAGGTGAACAATCTGCCTAACTGTTTGAAGAAAAGCTATTGCTGTAAATATTGGATATAGAAATACTATTAAAAAGTAGACATCTTTTCTAGGGTTTATTATTTTGAAAGGGTTGTGATTTTTTTTTTTAATTTGGTACCAATAAACAATTTAAATTTCAGATTCCACTAGGTATTTAATTATTTAATCCTCAATATTGTGCAGTGAAAATGGAGCAAAACAGCTATAACATCTATCGATAGCATTCTGTTATGACAATAGAAAGGTTTGTAACTTTCCTTTTTGCCTTGATGGCAACTCAGAATAGCTGACTGGACTAACATCATCACAGGAAACTCCAGTTCATTATCTGTTTGCATCAGGCATAAAATCAGCTTTATTATAGTACATAAAGCAAACAACCTTAGCATTCTGAGTGCTTCAATAAGACTGCCATCGTGAGAACTACATAGCCTTACACAAATTATTTATTTGGCCTGACAGAAGTGCAGAATTGTTGCACAAAATTAACTTTCAAAAATCCTGTGACGCTCATGTAATTTACGTAGTGAATCCTCAATCTCTTGCAGAAACATTACTAAAGATAATAGGTGTAACATTTGAATTAGCTATTGTTCTTGCTGGAAGTCCAAGACTGACAGTAAGTCTGTACCAGCAGAGCTGGACACATTATTCCAAACCTCTGTTAACTTCAACCGAGCAAGCCGAGAAACCACTTATAGTATGCTTGAAAAAATGAAGACCACCACCAAAATTAAGCCATGCCTCTGAGAAAATGACCCTCTTCAGTGTAAGCATAACAAAATTGTAATAATGCGCAGGTATTTCAGAGCAATTGCTTTTATGTACTGTGCACATGCAGTTCCACATTCCAAGCATAATTCAGGAAATAAAGGTAACTCATGTATTATCCATGTACCTTCTACACACCCTCCACCATGTTGCTTCCACTGGCTGCGTTGGAACCACTCAGTTGGTTTCACTCACCTTAGCGCACATTGGAGCAGTTTTTCAAAAAGAGCTAACCATTTCTCCATGCTAGAACTGCTAGATATAAACTTCTGTCTGTTTCTCACCCTGAGCTTTTGAAGTGGTTTGCACCTGCAAACAGATCCTTTTCCTGCTTGATGTTTTGCATTGAAGATTTGCTTCAAAGGGATGTTGCTAACTGGTTAAACAAACAGAAGTTGTACACGCCTTAATCTAAAACGTAAAAAATTGTGCAAGCTCAGTGTATTATTCACGGTACGGTTTTGCCTAAAGCTGATGCAAATCATAACCCTATTCCCACAGTAACACAGATTAGCTGTAAAGCACTGCGCATAACTTCTAACTTCCCTCCAAATCCACTCTGCTAGGAGTTGGACAAGCATCGATCCATCCAATTAGTTACATGCTTACTTTACTGGCATGCTTATTTAATTTAATTAGTGCATTTCAAGCTACCTAAACTTATGTCCCTTCATATTCAAAGACATTGGCTCAATGCATTTTTTGCAGTTAATGAACATGTAATCTGTCATACAGCTTACTTAAAAGTGATGAAAAAACCATTTTAAGCACACTAAAATTTATATGCAATGAAAGGTATATGTATTTGAATATCCCTTTCCTACATCTCTGGTATCAGTAGTAAGGAAAGCACTGTGCACACTTACATTCATTTCTGATTAGCCAGTGAAGCTAAGGAGGAGTCTGCTGCAAAATAAGAAAATCGCCTTCATAAATCAAGTGTACCATACTGAACCTTACACATAATATCTCTGAGTAGTCAATGAATAATGAAGTAAGCATAAAAATAAATTTCCTTCACATATTTGTTCAGGAATAGAAAACTGGCACAGTGCATTCTTCACCCCACAATCTTAAGTCGCACTAAACAATCCTTTAGAAGCTAATTGTGAAATGTTCATTTAAAAGTATTAAAAGTTACTTAACTTCATAGTTTTCTGACAGACATTCGTTATATTGCTATCTTTCAGCACTAACATATAAGCTGATTGCCTCATGCTGAAAGCCTGTTATCTAATCTAATTTTAACTCTTCTAGTTTAGTAAACTAATCTAGTCTAATTTAACTTAAGCTAGTCAAATACCTTATACAAATAAACAGAAACACTTCTTTCTTTTCCTAATGGAGTTTCATTTTCTCTAATACCTCAACTTTTTTCTCCAAAACAGCAAACTACATTGGAAGTCAATAAGCAGCTCACCTGCACTTTCAGCTTATACAACGTTCCCTAACACTTTGCTAAACCCCTGTGTTTTTCACATTAAAACTTTCACTTAGAGTTTCAGCCATTTTTGATTGTTAAAAAGTGAAATTTTTTTTAAGAATTGAAAATCATACCTCTCAAGGTCACAACATATATGATTTGTTGTAAAAAAAGTACAGCAATTTTGTAGTAATTGAGGTGCTCAATAGAGTTGAGACTCACCTTTCAAACTTGTAGATAACATTAGAGACAATCCCAAAACACAGCAAATATAAATCTAGATGATATCATCCAGAAGACTGTGATCCTGCCAGCACAAAATGGGGCACTAGCAATCAGTCAGAATTCTCCATGCCAAATTCAAAGCAAGTAAGTATTAAAATATCATTTATTAATTGCAAATGGGATTCCACTGTTAAGAGGGAGATTTATTACCTTCTTGGAAGCACACCTAATACACAAGCAGCTTCACAGCCCATGCATCTTGGCCTGTCAAGGAACACTTTTAAAAGCCCCTTACTTGTTCAGTTAATTTTGAAGTATGAAAAAGCTCATGCTCTCATAACACACATCTACTTTGTTTCCTAAAATCATATTCTTACTACAAATAATCATTACTCATCCTAACCCCTAAGTAGACAAAAGTATAATAAAAGAAAAAATTATTTTGTTATTGTTATTATGCAACTACGTTACCCCAATATCATATCCTCTAGCCGGCCAAATGCCATTCTGCTCCACTGGTGTCTTTCCAAAAAATGATGCAAAGATTTTTTTCATGGTCTCCTGGTTCTCTGATTCTCATGGGGGACTTCAGCCACTCTAACATCTGTTGTAGGAACAACACAGCAAAGCACAAACAATCCAAGAGGTGGTTGGAAAGCATTGATGAACACTTTCTGCTACAGGTGATGGAAGGGCCAAGCAGAAAAGCTGTACTGACGGACCTTATATTAATGAATAAGGAAGGTTTGGTGGCAGATGTGAAGGCTGGGGCAACCTTGGTTACAGTGACTGTAAGATTATGGAATTTTGTATTGCCTGAGGAGGTAACAGGGCAATGAGAATGATCACAACCCTGGACTTCAGGAGAGTTAACTTCAGCTTCTTCAGGGACCTTCTTTGAAGAATCTCATGTGAACATGCTCTACAGGGAAGAAGGATCCTAGAGAGCCAATATTCAAGGATCACTTCATCCAGGGTCAAGACCAGTGCATGATGAGCAAGGAATTCCTGTCAAAACTCAGACATGGGCAGGAGATATACAGGAGGTGAAAGCAGGGATAGGCCACCTGAGCTGAATATAGAGACTTTGTCAGAGTATGCAAAAATGCAACAAGGAAGGCCAAGGCCAATTTGGAATTAATCTGGCCAAGGACATCCAGGATAACAAGAAGGGCTTTTGCCAATATATCAAGAACAAAAAGGAAAGTGTGAGTCTGTTTCTGTGTGGAACAGAAACCATTGTAACAGAGACTGCAGAGAAAGCAGAGATGCTGAATGTCACCCTTGCTTCAGTCTTCACTGACAAGAACAGGCCTCAGGAATCCCTGATCCAGGAAAAAAGTCTGGAGGAAGAAAGATTTTCCCTTGGTTGAGGAAGATTGGGTTAGAGACAGCTTAGGTGCACATGACATCCACAAGTCCATGGGCCCTGATGGGAGTGATGGGAGTCCCACGAGTGCTGAGGGAGCTGGCAGACACTGTAGCTGGGTTACTCACAATCATCTTTGAAAAGTTGCGGTGATCAGGAGAGGTGCCTGAGGACTGGAAGAAAGCAAACATCTCCGTGGTCTTCAAAATGGGGAAGAAAGAGGATCCAGGGAGCTACCAGCCAGTCAGCCAACCTCAGTCCCTGGAAAGGTGATAGAATGGCTCATCCTGGATGCCATCTCTGAGCACGTGAAAGACAAACTGATAAGGAGTAGTGAGCATGGATTCACCAAAAGGAATTCATGTTTAACCTAATTGATTACCTTCTATGATGGGGCAGTTGGCTGGATGGATGAGGAGAGAGTGGTGGATGTTGTCTACCTGAACTTCAGCAAGGTTCTAGGTACTATGATATCCTAAAAGGAGAAATCAGGAATACTGTCTTTATGAGAGAATGGGGAGGTGGACTGAGAACCAGCTGAATCTCAGATCCCAGAGGGTCGTAGTCAGTGGCACAGAGTCTGATTGGTTGGAGGCCTGTCACACGTGGTGTCCCAAAGGTTCAATACCGAGTCCAATGATTTGGACAGAGACAGATGCCTCCTCAGCAGGTCACTGATGACACAAAGCTGGGAGCAGTGGTCAATACCCCAGAGTGCAGCCATTCAGAAGGGCCTTGACAGGGTGGAGAGATGGGCAAAGAGGAACTGTCTGAAATTCAGTAAAGGCAAATGCAGGGGTCCTGCACTGGGGAGGAATAACCTCAGGCACCAGCACAGGCTTGGACTGATCTGCTGGGAAGCAACTCTGTGGAGAAGGACCCAGGGGTCCAGGTGGACAACAAGCTGTCCATGAGCCAGCAGTGTGCCCTGGGGGCCAAGAAGGCCAGTGGTATCCTGGAGTGCAGTAGGAAGAGCATTGCCAGCAGGACAAGGGAGCTGATCCTTCCACTCTGCTCAGCCCTGGTGAGGCACATCTGGAGTGCTGTGTCCAGTTTTGGGCTCTTCAGGACAAGAGAGACATGGAGCTCCTGGAACAAGTCCAGCCAAGGGCCACAAGCATGATTATCTACAGATAATCTTCACCCACCTGTTCCCAGTTGTAGCTCAGCCTATCAGGTGCCTATCAGGACCCTATCACTTTAAGCCTCCTTGTCTCCTTCCTCATGAATGAGAGAGGATTACAACCACCTATCCTTCTCAGCTCCCACATTGCATTCCTTAAACTTCCAAAACAACTAAGTTTCCTTCCAGGTCAGACCTTTCACAGCATAAAACTGAATGCAAAATGCATTCCATTATAATGTTCCAACCCCCTCTTTTCTTGGCATAGATGGCAATATGCAGAGACCACCACACCACACTGCCCACTGTCATTTCATCTACTGGTGCCCGTGTAGGCAACAGTTTCAATTTAAGGACTTGGGCTCCGAACACTGGCTCAGAAAATAACACAGTTGCATTTGATGATTCAATAATTATTGCCTGCCTTTGCAAGCACTGTCCACCTATTAACATGTATTGGCAAAAAGGCTTCAGACTGCTATGTTTTCACTCTCATTTGTCATGAACCAAGAGCACATCCAGATTCAAGTACAACTTCTCATCTAAGTGGCAGCATGCTGTTTTATTTATATATGTAATATACTATTCCACTGTGTCTATGTCCGTAGACATGACAAAGAAGTGCATCTTACTTTGTGTTTGCATAGCAAAATGGGGTCCTTATCCATGCCTAAGGCTCTGTGGCTCTAGTGTGATAATGTGATAATGCAGTAAACACTGCTGCCACTGCCCATGGAAATGCACTCCACATGTTTCCTTCTGTTTCAAGCTGTCATTTGCATGTTGGCTCTCAGCTGCTTGCATTCATTGGATATACCAAGAGAGCCAAAGCATCCGAGTGTTATTGTCTGGTGTGGCTTTTTTAAATTACAGAAATGAAATAACAGATATTTTTAATGAAAGTTGCTCAAACTTTCACAACATATATTTTTAATTTAAAAATGGCAAATCCTGCAAAAATAAAATGTTAATATGGTACAGAAAAGCAAATTACTACCATGGAGGAAAATTATTATCAGCCCTTTATGCAAAAAAGCAGAAAAGGGTAGACTGATAATCTGTGACAATTCTAGTGCTAAGGAACAATGGGCCCTGAAAGAACCTGATTCTACTTTCACCAAATGTTAAGCCCCTGAGAGGCACATGGTGTGATTTCTGGAAATTCTGAATGCTTCCTGTGCTATGCTCTCTATTTGTATCCCCAAATGGTTGTCTTGTAAACAATATCAAAAAATAGAGTGCTTCAGATGATCTGGTGTGCCTGAGGTCTGGCAGGAACACTGCTGTACACAAGGTCATAGCTTGTGAGAATGGCAAAGATACGGGAAAGCTTAATGCTTAACATTCCTCGGCGACACAGTATCTACCCTGCACAGCAGAAAAGCAAATTTTTCAATTAAACCCCACCCACTCTGAAGCTGTGACAATGTAAAACAGCCTGAATGTCTGCTTCTCTCCTGAGAATTTTGGAGGGTCACAGTGACCTTGTGAACCTGGGGTGACTATTACAGCTATGTTGTGATCAATGCAAGCTCCATCTCCTCTCTCTGCAAACCGGGAGAGGCTCAGAACGCAGACAATGAATATGAATGGCAAGTCATTTTTCCACACTACTCGTAGCAAAGCACATTTTTGTTCATGAGCTCTGCAGAAGACAACTTCCAGTGCAGTGCGAGACACTTTATCCCACACAGTCACCTGAGGAACTAAATGTTTCTTTCAAAATACAAATTTCAGAGAACATGTTCCCATGTGAATGTATCCACATGTATAGAGGGGAGAGCATTAGTGCTTCTATCTCAGATTTTTGAATTTTATAGTCATCCTTGCGGAACTCAGAAAGTGCTCCAAATTAAACACCCATTACAGCCTCTTTCCCAACAGCAGCATTTATCTTTAAAATCTCCTTTTATCCTTAAAATCTACACCTCTCAGCATGCCCCATAGGAACGTTATAGACATTAAGGGATGAATAGTCCCACTAAAACCACCAAATTCATGGAAAGTATCCCTTATTTCTCTGAGGGACGGGAACACATCAGCCAGCCCACTTCCCAGGCACAGTCCTGGCAATGACCCTGGGTTAGTGCAGCCCCACTTCAGGCATTTTGCAATCTCACATTTTAAGCCCTTAAAACTGAACTCCAGTACTGCCCAGTCTGGCTAAACATTCTTATTGGTCATGTTTAATTTTTCACCAACTACTATAGCTGTGTCCTAAATTCCAAATGCTTCGTTAAATCTCCAAACCAAGACCAAGACACATGGAAAGCAACAGGCAATTTATACCTCCACTCACTCTCATACTCTTTTGGGGATAAAGGCAGTCACTCAACATACAAGTTTACCACTATATCTTGCAACACTTTATTAATTGCCTCACTGTCAGAGAACTCTTCCAGAATTTGCTTAATCAAATTCTCACACCAGCTAAGCCATGGGATGTGCCCAGTGCACGAAATCAGTGTCGTAAACATTTTTCATTCACTTAACAGAAAGCATGCTCCATGCCAAATCTGTAGCCGTAGCCCACATCCTTTCTGTAGCCTTCAACATTTGTGGTCTCCGTCCATAATGAACAAAATTTGACTACCAGCATATGCTCTTTTATGTTTGGGCCACTAATAAGGTGAAGGATGTCATCAACATTACAGCATATCTGGCACCAGTTAAAGCAAATATGCATAAATGAAGGAGCAATCATTAAGGCTTTACAGACACATTTTCCTCCAGAGTGTCTAAAATCATCCCCACATGCCCTCAAGTGCTGGAGTTTGTTTTGATCTCTGATCTGCTGAAAGATGTGCAAAAGCAGGCACAACATTTACCACAGAATAAGTGCTCGAGACAGCATTGTGTTTTGTTTATTCCAGTGAGTGCATAAAATATCTAGCATTCATGAATCGTGTCAGAACGATGTTTACTTTGAACAGAAATATACAATTATCTTGCTCATGAAGCAGAAACCCCTCTCTCAGCAAGACAACTCAACTCATGGTATTTCTGCAAAGAAATACTGCTACAGGAATCCCACTGTACCTTTGGGAGGACAGTACTTTCCCTTTTATTTCCCTCCTTTCTTAAGCATACATTTAGCTGATCTATTTCAGGAATGCATGGGCAAAGCTTCACAGCTCAAAATGAGAAAAACAATATCCTGTACAAGCAGATTCAACTTTAATTACAAAGTAATATCAAATTTGTACGGATACAATAGGAAAACAGAATTCATTAAACTGGCTTCCCCATGGATTCATAATCTTTCTTCATCATTCAGTCTGTAGGATAAAACACTCAGAATCCTCCTCCAGCAAACGTTTTGGTTACTGCGTAAGCAGGAAATCCTCTGGAGATAGAGACGACAGAGGGAGGTTAGAAAATGCAATTTCTTCTGCATTTCTCAGAGAAGTGCCAAACATTATGTAGGGCACAAACCAGCTCTGCAGGTTCACCACAATCACAGCTCTTTGTGTCTTCTTTGAGTACTGCAAAGTCAGTGAATCGGGAATTTCAAGAATTTACATGTCAGTGTGCCTACCTGCTTGTTCTTCAAAAAAACGGAAACTAGGAGAGCCATTGAAAAAACACTTTAATGCAGTGAACAGAACAAAGAAGTTCTTTTCTCAACAGATTACCTTTGTGACCAAGTGTGAAAACATAGAGCTTTGCTTCAAGGGAAAGAGGTTAATGAAAAATATACTAGTAATACTGACACAGGCAGCAAGGGCTCTCTCTGGGCAGGAGAGGAGCAAGGACATCACCAGCAAAACCAATAACCTCCTTGGGAATCAAGACTAATACATTACTTCTTGAGCCACACCTGTCAACACCTGGTAGAATTTTAATCCTTCTTGGAATATCAGCAAAGTATTAGCTTGGCTAAGCAGAAGAACGGTATCAAAACTATTATTAGAAATCAGTGCCCTCAAAATTACCAAAAGCTCCTCCCGCAAAGGGTGGGGAGAAGAAGAAAGAAAGCAAAGGCAACTAAATCCATATCTGCATCCTCGCTGTAATTTTCCAAACAATAAAAGGCAAAGCTTTTAAAAGCAGGTTAATGGAAAGGCGTCAATTGCAGTGTAAGTCCTTCCATCCTCAGAATGCAGACCACTTATGGAAAATCTAGAAAGAAAATACAGCTTTCTAACAGGTTTTGGATTACAATAATAGTACTGGCCACAAAACAACAAGAGCATTCACAGAGTAAAAAAGAACTGTGAAAAAGCAGATGTTGAAGCTATGAATAAAAAACCATTCGTGTCTATTTTTTCAGGACAGACATTTCCAGTGAAATACTTATGATCTCATAACAGAAAACTACATACCATTTCCTGTACGTAGTTTAAACATCCTGTTTAGACATGGTGTGTAAATAAATTCTGGCGTATGCACACGCACACACACACACACACACACACAAAAGAAACATTAAAAGATGTGAATATTCATACAAAATAATATATTAGCAGTGCTGAGTTTTAACAGGAAGAAAGGGACATTTAGTTTTCAAAAATTATTTATTTCCTCATGCTATGTGAAAGCACCTGCAGGACATAGAAACATTTCCGCTATTTCTGAACCATTCCGGTATCATTCAGGATTTCACATAACAGTGCATATATAAAGAATAGGCAAAAATCTTTACTATAAAAAAATCTAAGTGTTGAATCTCAATTTAAAAGTGAATAAATACCATTAAAGCTTTGGAAAAGATACTTTAAAAATGTAGTTTGGATTGAGAGCTATCAGCCTAACAGACCATGAAAATAAAGATTTTTGTGATTTTAAAATCAATTAAAATAAATTAAACTTGTAAGAATAACCTAGTTAATGACCAAGAAGGTGTAGAAATTGAAGTTTTTAAGGTCCAATGTGGTTGTTGCAAAACCTGAGTCATATAAAAGAAATGCAGAAAATCCCTATACAGACAGTTTGGATAAAAGCCTTAAAATTATACAGACTATTATAGGTAAATTACAGTCAAGATCATTCCCTGAGCCAATAAATTCCAAAAGATTACCAAAACAAACAAACAAGCAAGCCAAACAAACACCAAACAATGAACAAACAGACAAACAAACAAAAAAACAACCTCAATCCAAAATATAGCATGGAACTTCTAGCCATCATTGTCCAAAGACTAACTCCAGATCATTATCATTAAATGATGATCCAAAGAAGTACCTTGGGATGAAAAAAGTCAACGGGACACAAGTAAGCAATGATTTACAGAATCTATAACAATTCTTTGAATACTGCCTGTGAAATAATTACAGGAATTAGCAAACTCAGGAACTGTTTATCAACCAATCTAGGTTTCTGTTACCAAGACAATACACTGCCCCACTTCCAAAGAAAAAGTAGACATAAAAAATCATAGCCTGCAAGTGCCATAATGAGAATCTGTGAAAAGGGTTGAAGACTGGTGAACTGAAGAAATAGATAATGAAAAACAGATGCAACTGGCAAGTCAGATCCTGGCCTCAGGAGGGAGTCTGTGTTTAGGCACAGATCTGGTATCTTCACCCGTTACAGAGAAGGCAAGAAGCTAGGAGTTGCCAAAAGGCAGGAGAAGCAAATCAAAACCTTTGCAGCTGCAGAGAAGAATTACAATTCCTACTTTCCTTTCCTCCGCAATCCAACCCAACCTCCTGTTGTTCTTTCTACATTCACAAGATTCATGAGCCTCTAAGAGAGTGTCAGAGACTGAAATATTATAGTTTATGACTTAAACATTTTCTTGAAGGACTTTTAAAACTGTATTACAAAAGCTGCAGAGAAGACTACTGCACCCTGAATGGGGCCTGACACTGCTCACTAATGAAGACAAGATAAAGTAACAACTCAGGGCTGAGGACATTCACTGAGCACAGGGTTAACACCTCCAAGATGAGAACGACAGCCCCAGGGCTATCAGCTGCCAGGCTCGAACAGACCCTTGCACCAAGGGGTGGAGGGAGGAGAGGCTTTGGGTATCTTGGAAAAGCCTCTGGTCAGAGGCGCAGTGACCGCCCATCCTCCACTGTGCCAAGGAGCCCAGCTGAGGGGTCCTCACTGGGAGGGGGGAGCTTATCCACAGCAGAAGGGGGTGACATGGCCCATCACAGGGGCCCCCCCAAGGGGTCCCCAGACCCTGCACCAGAGCCCCAGAGATGATGCAACAGACCCTCAGTGTTGCAAGGGACAGTGTGTCAAGCTGGCCCCTGCAAGGGAGGCACGTGGGCATTCCCACCTGGCCCAAAGTGTATATGAATCCACGGAGTTCTGCACTCTTTGGCGTGTGGTGGCATGACATGGCCTGTGGCAGCGTGTGGCGGTGTGGCCATGGCAGTGACAGGGGACCCTCACCATGAGCAGAGCAGATGGAGGGGAGCAATGAGACGTCGCTGGGACCCTCGGATGGGTGATGCGCTTCCATCTAACCCCTGTCACCTCTCCCTGTTCTCCCACCCCCCATGCACACTTCTTCCTTTCTTCCTTCCTTCCTTTCTTTCTCTCTTTCTCTCTTTCTCTCCTTCCTTCCTTCCTTCCTTCCTTCCTTTTTTTCTCTTCCCTTCTCTTTGCCTCTTATACTATTAAATAAAATACATCAATTTTTTGGCATCAACATCTAACCTCGTTTGGTTTTAATCCCGTTTCTGGGAATATTTTGAACCTTCTAAGTTCTTTCCAGTTTATGCACAGAGACTTAACTTTCTTTGCTTTTCTGAGTTTAAACCAGATTGAAAGAGAGAGTCAGGAGAGATCAAGTTATTTACACAAACCTAGCTGAAACAGAACTCATCCCTTGACACCTTAAAGCAAATGTGAAATATAAAATAAGGAGGAGAACATATTAGATTAGTAAAAATTACCTCAGTGGTTGTGATTGTAGATTTAAAAACTATGTGCTCTTTCACTGGAACGAATTTCTATATAACAGGATGAAACAAAAATACAGGTGCAAACACTGGTAAGATGTAACCAATACTGCCATCTTTGCATTGCACCACTTAACGACCGAAATCTCTACACAACTGAAGTCTTGTTCTCTTCCCCATGAGCACAAAGGACAGAGGGGTCTTCCCCTTTATTCAAATGAAGTTGATTTCTGCCTCTGTCTCCTCTGTGGACACTGGCCTGTGTGATTTTTCACATGCCCACTTATACCAGCATTCCGCTACTAGAATTTCTCTTCTACAGCAGCATTTTTCCACACTTAAGTTAAAACTCAGGGCAACTGCATGAATTGCTTTGTGACGTCTTGTGGATGGTATCTTTTCAGCTTTATACCGGCTAGCGCTTGTATTTCAATGCCTTAGAAAGCCTCAAGCAGCCCAGAGAGGCAGCACAGGCGATCTAGCACCTTAATAGCTCTAAATCGGTACCTGTATCAGCTGCAGAGCAAATACCATCAGCAGAAGCAAAGAGGGAGAAATACAGCTCCCTGCCCGCCCAATTTCCTGCAGTTGGAAGCCTTAAGAAAGACAGAGACAACCACAGATGTTCACAGGAAGATAGCTGAGCTGAGAGAGGGTGGAGCCTCCCCTCGACTATCCTTTATTCGGAGAAGAGGGAAGGGGAGGACCTGGGGTGAGCGGCCAATCAGACACTGCTGAAGAGTTTGAGTTACATTTGGTTTTGCCCGCGCTTCGAACAAAGGAGCTCGGAGCATGTGGCCGGAGCACGTGTCTTTGGGAGGGGGAGGGGAAGTTCAGAACAGGCAGCAACAACGTCTCATCATCACAACATGAATCAAGCATTCCCTCCCTGTTTTCACTGAAATTACACCATAAATTCTTCTGGGCAAGATACAAACCAGCCTCTGATTCACAAGAAGGTAAGAGGATGAAAATTGCTACTTCTTTGGTGCATATAGCGCACACACAAAAAATACCTGAACACACTGTCCTGAAACTGTGCAGATTTTTCATTTTGCCTTTAGATGTGCTACTCTCCTTGCTTTAATGCCCACGAGCCAGCAGCATGGTTTGGTTTGGGGACTGACAACTTCTGCTCAACTCTATTCTAGTGGCTGTTAAGTACCAACTGCGAGACCATCAAGAAAACTAATCCGGAAATCCTGGCAATGTGAGCGGATTCTCCAGTCAAAACAGAAAGCCTCCCTGGATCTGCACTTAGCAACTGGCAGTGGGACTTCGAGCTGCTAGAGTGATTTTATCTGAATGGCTGAATGTGCACACTGAATCACTCACAGCACCATCTGTAACTGAGGATGGAACTAAAGAAAACTCACACAGAGCAGGAGCGAGCAGGGTCAATGCATGCGGTACACTCCACTGACTGGCACACTGAATGTCTCAAGATGAATCCTTAAAGTCACTAAAGTTCAGGCTGGCACGGCACAGCTTCAGATTTTAACGTGCACCCCTGTTAACTGTCCCATGCAACACAAGAGCAGCTATCATCCTCTGATTATGCAGTATTTATCTTTGTTTCTCAATTTTAAATTAATAGGGTGAATGCAAAAGATCAGCTGCCTTTTGTTCTGAAAAACCTAAACAAATAGGACTAGAAGTGTGTTCTGTAGTATTTCTGTGGCCTGTATAGCACTCCATAGACAATCTCATCTGCATTTTTCAAGTACTGTTCAAATAAATAAAGAAACAGCCACATCTCATTTATCACTCCTCTACAGGGCCTGGAGTTTTTGTTCAAAAAAGTGAAAACAGAACACCATTAACTAAAGTTGTGCAGAGGACTTTTGAATTAGACTCTGTTGCTAAGAGCACTCAAACAAAACAACACACCCTCTCCCCCCAAACAAAAATCAAGACCATCATCACAGAACAGATTACAAATCCAAGATTACAGCCACATATTCTAAATGCAGATGCTTGGTAAGCACCTACTAAAACCAGTGTGACTCCTGGTTTAACTACCAACAACTGTTGAAGATCCTCCTCACAATACTTCAGATTTTCCACTTAAAATGACAGTGCCATGAAGACAGCTAGCATTTCACATGTTTTAGTAACAAACTATAAAATACATCCTTAGTCATTCAGAAAAATCTTTTTCTTTCCTTTTTTTTTTTTTTTTTTTTTGAAAATGGAGATTGCATCTATACTAAGACTACCAAAACCCTCCAAGCATTTTGGAGTGTTGAAATCGACCACCCATGTTAGCAAACTGCTACGGCAACAGTAGTGTTTCTCCTAATTAGCATTCTTGCTGACTTGTTCCCAAGCATTGACTGGTACTTTTCCACGGGCCTCGTTGTCTGATACACGTGTTGCAAGAACCCCCATTGCAACAGATAGGAGAGTCCAGGAACCATTCCCAAAAGGCAGTTCACACATAGACACGCTGTTTTGGAGGCAAAAGAGTTTGACTAGTCTCTGCACCTGGAAACAAAAGAAATACACACCATTGCAGTCTGAACTTCATGCATCAATATCCTCACAAATTCAACTTATTTATATTTAACAAATTATGTCCTGTTGTAAATTCTTCTGATACTCTTTGGGTTTGGAAGATGAAGGTATTGTGTGTTTGTTTTCATTTTGTAATCCCATTTCTTTTTAGCTTTCTGTTATGTGAAAAGCAGTGAAAAGTGTGCGGCATACAGGCTGATGGCATGAAAAATGTTTTGCATGGTGTTGTCAGAAGTTCTAAAGTTATCTTTGCAACATTGCCCCTTTATAGCAAATTTACATATTCCAACATCAGGGAAAAAATGGTCAGATGGAAGTCATCTTGGTTTGTGGTTTTTTTAAGTGCAATTCTAATCCAAAGACAGTTGCTATGGGGAAAATATCATTGCGAGATAATCTATTTGAAAGGAGCAAAATACATCTTCGATACAAATTGTTTACTTCTTCTTGGGGTTCAAATAAACAAGGGAAAAATAACAGTATTTTTAATGAAGATGTTGACTCATTTGACATATTTTCCAAAGGAAGCATTTAAAGAGCAATGATTTTGCAGCCACTTAATACTTATGTATCTTACTGCAATTATTTTTAATTGCCAGACTTCCAGCTATTGGAGGAGTTATTTCCATTTGTGAACACTTCTGCTGAAAAAGAACTTAAGGTATACCACCCTTTACCTTTGCATTTCTGGCAGTGAACAACCTTGAGAAATTTTATATATTTACTGAACCATGTATGGATTGGTATGACACATTTTTTCTGAAGTTTCCAGGCAGGGGGAACTTTCCTCTGAATGTAGCAGTACTAGATCATCAGTGTTCATTCTTCAGTAACTCCCATGAACAGCGACCACAAATATGATGATTACTGTTCACACTTGGCTTACTACTGCCATTGAATCTCATCTATCTTGAAATGGCAAGCACAGTGAAATGGCAAGAGCTGATTATTCAATACATCTCCACCAAAAACATGTTAGACCCTGGAAAGAGGAAAACAGAAACACTTTTTGGAATTGAATGTTTGTAGCTGGAAAAGATAATGTAACTGACAGTAGAGGTGTGAAGAAAGAAAAGCGTGTTGCTGATATTATTATTGTTTTTGTTGTTATCATTATCATAATCATTATTATTATTTCATGACAGAAAGAATAAGATTTAATATTAATTTATTTACTGCTGAATTATTAAAACTGTGTTTTCACTATCAGACAAAGAATTAAAACAGTGGGAACAAAGAACAAAAATGTGATTTGCAAGGTCTAGAGTGGGTCTCTGAGAAAGTAAGGCTAAGCAGAAAAATGAGGCAGTATTTAAGCAATCAAAAATGAAGGAACAGACAAGAAGCCTCAGTTGAATGAAGAACTATATAAGGAGATATATTCCATATACAGCAGGGAAAGGCACAGCCAAAGTCATACGCTGACAGCTTGACTTTAACAGGAAAAGGAAAGAAGGATTACCTGGACATTATGAACCTTGTCAACAGGTTGACATTATTGACACTAGGAAATGGAGGGGAAGTGCAAAAAGAGAGAGAGAACAACAAGAAGATGAAGAGAGCCATTTCAGTGTGTTTGATTTAATAAGCCAAAATACCCAGGGACCTGTACTACGGAACACAAGCATTTCATCACAGAGATAATTACTCTCCAACCCACCTGGTTGGTTTTTTTTTTTTTTTTTTTTTGAGAAGGAAGAGAAAAATCAGCTGCCATTTTTCCCATTCTTTAACCTAAGTTTTTAAACCTTAAGTTTTTAATATAATATCTGTTACAGGGGACCAGCAAGAACCAAATAGACTCCCTATATCACCTTCCCATAGAAAAGGCATTAATCTCTCCTTTTCTTAAAGGTAAGTTCAGGAGCATTGACACACACTATTAAATAATTTCTGATCTCTACAGGAAATTCAATCTAGGAAAATACAAACAAAATGTGAAAATACAGGACTTCCTTACAAATTATTCATTTTGGTCAGTTAATTCTACCAAATTATTTCTTCTTGGCTGTGTCCTCTATTCAATCTCACTTCAGTGAGATTGAATAGAGTCAGTGCACTGAAGATGCTCATATAGGTGAAGGTGTCTCAAGGCACAAGAAAACTATGGTGAGGTGCCAAAAGCCCTTTCAAGACAAAAAAGTGCATGAAGTCCCTGCAAAGTGTTCTGTATCTCACAGGAGTCACTTTTCTATCACACAGGATCAAAACGATGATTTGCAGTTCAGAGATATAAGCTGTGCTGCATGGTGTTATTGATTTTCTAGTTGCCTTTTATTGTTACTTCAGCTCCACCTCTACTGTTCAGCTAGTGTCCAAACATGCCTGACCATAAAGAATGCAGAAATTTTTATGCAAAGCTGAAAGAAAAATGAAAGGAGGGTAAAAGTGAAAAGATTATACTTACATTTTAAACTGGCAACTCTCCTTTTAGCTTGTCCCTTTTAAATAGACAACTTAGTGTAAGGATACCTGTATTTTTCATAAATTTTTTCCTCCAGGTTTCAGCACCAAATCCACCAGTATATTAAGTTACTTATCATCTACATTGTTTCTTTTTTACTGAAACACATATTCAAAATATGAATTACAATGTCAATCACAACACAAAGCAAACAGGCAGTTAAAAAGGAAAGGCAAGATTATGGTCTTTAGGACAAAGAATTTTCAGATTTTGTTCTTTAATCAGGCAACATGAGAATGTGGAAAAAAACTAATTCATCATTAATAAGCTTTAGCCAACAGTAAAGCAGTTCAGCTGCAGTTTAGTATATATTGGATAAAGTCCTGTATAAACCAGCTTTCGGAGTATTTTCATTTAAAATAACAAGAAAGAACAACAAAGCTCATGAATTGGTAGAAATATGGCAGCATTACACATAGGTATGTGCCTTTTCTTTACCAGAGACAAAGAAACCAAGATTAAGCAAGTACCAAGTTTCAGAAACACATATCAAAATCCATCAAGACAATTAATTTCTTAATTTTTAATGAGAACTCACAACACTCTAGTAATCTTCTAGTGGCACTCTCTATTCCTGTTTCTTTTTCAGCCCTAGAAGGAGCTAAGAGCACATCCTTAAGAACTATTAATGTAAAAAAACAAGAACAAAACCAACCAACCAAACTCCAACAAACAAACAGAAAACAAATACATTACAGCAACTTTAATCAAACACATGCAATTACAACAGAGATAGCTTTAACCCATAGGCTTAGCTTACTCAGAAAGTCTTCTCATGTGCGACTCTCACCAAGAGTACCCCTTGTAACTGTACAATTAGACCCTCAAGCATGAGTTCAGGAATACAAGCCCTAATGAGCAGTTTCTAAAATGTGTCAACAGAACATGGAAAAGAATTCCTCCTAACCTGCGTCTCCTTCCTTATCTCATCTTACTATTTTGAACGCTATAGTATCAATCCAGCAGCTCGAGGCTCTTGCTTGTTACGCTTCTGACATCCCTCCCAGGATAAATATAAATTCACTAAATCTCCTGCCTTCTGTCTACATAATCCCTTAACCTCTCCCTTTCCACAGCTATGATTTTCTGCCTTCTTTTCATCTCTGGCTTCTCCACTGCTTTCATTCTCATGCTGCCTTCCCTTTCCCACTTATTTTTTTAACTCATTGGCATTCAGCATACCTTCACAGTGAGACTTGTGGTCACTACTCTTTTACTTCACAGCCTGCTTCAGCATGTTGTTTTGGTTTTTACACTTTATTGAGGGATGGGAATTTTAAATAGAGTTCTCTGGTTAGCAGATTTCTATTAAATTTAGCATTTGCCTGCAAGACACAGACCAAGCAGAAAATATTAAACAAGTAGGCAACTTTCCAATGATCAATGTGCTACAAAAAGAACTAGACAGAACAGTGTATGTCACATTTGAAAGAAAATTAGAAAAAAAAAGAGTCAAGCAAGTAAATTATTAGCCGAAGTACAGGCAGCAGTATTCAAACTGCACAGAAGCTGCTCCCAAAATTAGATTAGTAAAGCACAAGACCATTCTACACTGTTGAACCATCAGCAGAAAGAAGTGAGCTTTCTCAGATCTTGTCACCTTCATTTTAAATTCTGCAAAAGAAGTGAAAAGGTCTAAGAACAGACCATGAATAAATCAAAGCTTTGCTCTGCTATATTTTCTTCCTGATTCCTAAACCAGTTTATAAAACTAATATCTTTTCCTTGCTCAAAATCTGGACACACATAGAAATTCAAGTTTTTTCATTTAAGCAACAATCAAATAACTAATTAGATACAATTAAAAGAAAAATACAGTATTGTAGCCAATTGATAGTTTTGGAAATACCAAAACAGATATTTTTATGGGAAAGCTCATACAAAGCAAAACTTGTGTCATTAAAAAGGTCCTGTTACAACACAATTTTACATATGGATTGAGATACAAGAAGACCCAGTCATGAAGTATTTCTACAAATAAACACACAGACAGCAAAGTTCACTACCATTTTCAATAATAAGCTCCAAGTGAGAGAAAAGCTTCAGTCATGCCAACCTTATCTCCAGCTGTGCACAGCTGGACCTGATCATCTCAAGGAGTAAAGCAAAACTTGAATTAAGGGGTGAGCAAGTGGTATGGGTTAAACCAAGACCTGTTCTGGGCTGTTGTTAGTAAAAGGCTAACTTGGTGCATGAAGTTATTGCTTGAAGTCTGCAAAAATGGAAGTTTTTGCCCATTATGTCATTGACTCAGAAGAGATGTATCTCATTAATACCTCCAGAAAGGAGGTCTTCTTGCTGCTTCTGACTCATTTCCAATAGTTTTGAAGACCTACTTCCCCCCACTGCCCTCTTTCAAACCTTGGTTCTGTGCTTTATCAGGCAGGCTGCACAAGCAGGTCACCTCTTTCTCTTGCAAATGGAAACAGACAGTGGCCACTGGCCCTTCAGGCTGTTTTTCATAACCTCTCAATTTTAGCTGTGCCACAGCAGCTTCACCCTACTGCTGCTATAAGACTGTCTGACTACAGGTCACAGAGAGCCTTCACAAACAAAAAATATGGGAAAATAAACATCACCACAAGAATTTGTTAGGTGTCCCTTGGGCCCCAGCCCTTTCTTGTGTCTGTCACGACTTCATCTATTTTGCAGTCACAAAGTGTCTCAGATGAAGAGGACGATGCACTGAATCTTGACCTTTGAGCTGCAAACCTAGCCTTGAGCAACTTGGTGACCTACATGGCAGCTGCACAACTCAATAACTAGTTGGCTGGAGCCTGAAAATGCATGATTCACTTCTGATTCTCCCCACACTGCTCCATATGCTGCCACTAGATTATTTGCTAAAATATGTAATTTCCAAAACCAGACTTTATTAGCTTGGTGGCTTGATGTAATGCTGCTTTGAAAGAACTCTAATAATAAAAATAAAAATAAGTGTATTTTCTTTGCCTACCTAAACACTGAAATTTACACAAGAAGGAAAAAAATACACACATATGCATATGCAGCTTTTAAATATATCTGCTTCTGCTTACTTTCCCTAAAACTACCTCCCAGTGTTTTAGATGAGTAACACACAATTCTGGTTGCATATTTTGTAGGGCCAAAGGTCTACAGTGTGTCTGAAAATTAGCATGCATCTTTGCCCAGAAGTGGTGCCAGGGTCCTGTGGTACTAGTCTATGTGTGCAAGCCAACTGCTGGAAAGATATACTTTAAAAAGTAGGATTTGGTAGAACTTGGTGTGCTAAACTGCAGCAAATCACATCTACACACCTCACTAGCCAGGCTAGCTACATATCTCCCCTCCCTTTCCCCTGAAAATGCACAGCTAGAATTTCAGTTGTCAGATTCCTTACTGCATCCTGTGTCCCTAGAAGACTCTGATGACATTTCTCAGTGTTGTAGAATTAGGCTTTCTTATCCTCTTAATGACCAAAACACAGCTGTCCAACATGTTCCAGCTGGCAAACCCTGGCGTTTCTACTGTTAACCCAGCAGCACATCATCTGGGCTATTTTGTCCCAGTGAGCATGCATCAATATGCATATACAGAACTAATAGGCAAGTGGGGGTTTCTTTCATAAAAAAAAAAATTTAGTATCACTAAAGCTCCTAGCAAGTTTTGTCTACATTAAGAAGTTCAAATACAGGCCTGACAGAGAAACTGAAGACAAAAAGTTGAGTGGTTTGGGATTCATTAGTCTAGTGTCTTAAAAGCTATGCACACACAGGAGCATAAATAAATTATACAACTATACTATATGTCCTCTGCATATACAGTGATAGGTAAGGGGTAGCTGTCTTATTAAGCAGTTCAAAGTTTGTGGCAAAGGAAAGAGTGACAAGCAAGTCAGAATGACAGAATAACATTAATTGCATGTTTCTGGCAAAGTGACCAAGAGCAAAGTAATTCCTCATACTAGGTTCTGTATTTACATATTTAGAATTTCGGTACCTAAAATCCCTCGGGGGTAAAAAACAGCCTGAGTTATTCTCACCTTTTAAATATTTTTGTCAGTGTGCAGACTCAGGAAAACAACTTCTAATTGATATTATAACAGAATTCAATCTTCAGAACTATCCTTAGAACTCTAGTAGTTAAAACATTTTCAACAGTGACTTTTCTCCTGCATGCAGAATGAGCCACAACAATGTAATACCATATAACTGGTTCTGAGCTCATTGCCTCACCTTGACCAACACCTAAAGTAACTCTTTTTTTCTGCCCTTTAGGCACTGAAGGGCATACTCTTAGTACATGTAAATCTGTTGAATACTACAAATCCAAAGAGCTGTAATAACACCATTTCAGATTCTGACCTTAAATTTATGATTGTTTAAAGAGACTAATTTTTAAAGGTTCCAAATAAGTTATGCAAAGCTTGCATTAAACTCCAAGAAAAGACTCTGAAGGCCATGCTGCTTCTTACCCAATAAATCTTATAACCACACTCTTCATTAATAAGAGCATTATAATGATACAGATACAAAATCTTTTCTGCTGTGTAACTTCCTGTTACTTCCAGGCTACATGCTGTTTGAGAGTAACTAGTATGCAACCACAGACTGGGAGAGGAGTGTGGGGAGAGCAGCCCTGCAGCAAGGGATCTGGGGGTGCTGGTGGGCAGCAGCTCAGTGTGAGCCAGCAGTGTGTGCCCGGGCAGCCAGGAGGGCAAACCCCATCCCGGCTGCATCAGACACGGCAGCACCAGCTGGGATCGGGATCATCCTGCTGGATGCAGCCGTGGTGCGGCCTCACCCTGAGTCCTGTGTGCTGTGCAGGGCCCCACAGTTTGAGAAGGACAGGAAGGTCCTTGAATGGTGCAGAGAAGGACGGCAGAGCTGGTGGAAGGGCTGGAAGGCAGATGCTGTGAGGAGCAGCTGAGGGCTCTGGGTTTGTCTAGTTTGGAGAGAAGGAGGCTGAGCTGAAATGGTGACCTCATTGCTCTGTACAGCTTCCTTAGGGGGGATGTGGAGGGGGATGTACTGATCTCTTCTCCCTGGGATTTAGCGACAGGAGATGTGGGAACGGCTCAAAGCTGTATCAGGGGAGGTTCACACTGGACGTTAGGGAATACTTCTTTACCAAGAGGATGGTCAAACACTAGAATTTCACAGAACGGATGCCTGAAACCTGCCAATGCCTTAAAAAGAAACACTTGGGCAATACCCTCAGTAACAGTCTTTATGTTTTGGTCAGCCCTGGTGCAGTCAGGCAGTCGGACTAGGTGATTGTTTTAGGTCCCTTTTAACTGGAACTCTCCTACTCTATTCTTGTGTTAAATAGCTCTGTTGGAACTAACAAAAACCATAATTTGGTCCAAGCAAAAATGGAACTTGCATTTCATGGCACTTGGTTTTTTAGCCATAATGGTTCTTGTATAAGGTTACCAACTTGATTTTAAGCTGTAGTTCTTTCATGTTGCCAGAGAGACAGAAAGACCAACTGTGAGTGACAAACAACTTCCTAAAAGACCACTCACATATTTTGATCTGGATGCCAAGTTCATCTCTGTGATTCTATGAATGCCATGTAAATTTCAGAAGGTTACTTGATTTTAATGTTCGCAGTTAAATCTGTAAGAATCTGTAAGAATCTGTATTCCAGAATGCAGCAGAGTTATGGTTCTTGTTAGGACACCTGAAATACCCCTGCTTTCACACATTACAAATATTGCTGCCCCACCAGAAAATCACAGACTCCTTACTTTGCATCCTTATTACTTGAAGGAATAAAAAGAGGGACTAAGTAATTAGGAAGAGGGACTACAGCGAAGTTGTTTTTTTCCCAACCACACAGCAACTACTGTCACTGAAAAGCCTGCTCCAAGTTATTTTTTGTCTTAAATGAAGAGGAAGAGGGAGTCGCGTTTCATTTTGAACTATGCCCGCTATCTCGGTAACGGCAGTTCCCGACACCGCACGCCGCGGGCCTTGCTTCCAAGGCAGGGCTTTCCCGGCATGGGAGAGCGAGTCCTCCCGCACACTGGCTCCGCAGCCAGCGGTGCCCTCCGGGGCGCCCCGTTACCGCCTCGCGGGACGGGCGAGTCGCCGCCGGGATGTCCCCCCTGGTCCGGGCCACCGCAGCCCAGAGCGCTCCTCCCGCCCGCGGGGACGCTGTGCCGGAGGTGCCGGAGCCCGACGGATCCCGCGGCTCCAGCAGCGGCCGGGCGGGCTCCACGCCGTGCAGTGCAACGCCGTGGCGCAGCACGGGAGGCGGCGGAGCAGCCGCGGCTGCCGCGCCGCAGGTGCGCGGAGCCCCCGCCGAGAACGGGGCGTGCGGGGAGCAGAGCTCTCGCTGCGGCCGCGCCGAGCCCAGCCCAGCCCAGCCCAGCCCAGCCGAGCCGCCGCCCGGGCCCTGCGACCCGCGAGCCGCTCCCCGAGCCGCCCCGCCGCCGCCGCCCCTTCCCGCGCCGGCACCTGGATGTGGCAGGAGATCTCGGAGTCGTCCAGCAGCCGCACGGTGCATTTCATCTCCGCGCTCAGCGACCTGATGCTGGAGCTCCGGAACCGGATCATCCCGGCAGCCCGCCCGCCGCTGCCGCCCCGCAGGCAGCTGCAGGGGGCCAGCCTGCAGCGGCGCCCGGCCGACCACGGCACGGCACGGCGCGGCACGGCACAGCGCTGCACGGCGCGGCACGGCGCGGCGGCAGCGCCTCCCCTCAGCCCCGCGGCGCCCCGCCGCCGCCCGCCATCCGCCCGCCCGCCGCGGCTCGGGCCGCCGCTGCGTCAGGATGCGCTCCGCTGGCCGGCCTCAGCATCCTCCTGCGCCCGCCCCCGGCATGGCATGGCACGGCACGGCACGGCACGGCGCGGCCCGCGGGGGCACCTCTCCGCCCTCACCTGCTCCTCCCGCTTCTCCGCCCCACCGGTCCCGGCTGGACTCCCTGCGGGGCTCCGTTTCGTCGGGCTGGCTGCGCCGAGGGGGAAATGGTCAGCGCCTGGTTTTGAGTGCACCTCAGCGACTGGTACTCGCGTGGGGATGCCCGATGCCCTGCAAACGGGGGACATCCCCCAGGCTGCCGGCGGGGAGTGGAGTCCCCACGCTGCCTGCCAGCCCATAGCGTGAGTCTCCGGAGTATCCCAACACAGCCCGAAGCAGGAGGAGAACCCTGTGGAATACATACATATAGATATATAAAGAAACCTTACCAAAGATGAGTGTACCCTAACGAAAAAGCAAAAAACTGAATGCAAGTTAATTTAGGAGTGCAAGCCTTGGAAACTTGTTTCCTCGGGGAAAAAAATGACCCATTAGGGAGCAGCAGTCACGCCCCATTTGGTGTCTAAGTGGGAAAGAAAATAAAGCATCCAGTGGTTTCACTATTATGTCCTCCATCACAAGAGTGTGTATACATTTGTGTAAAGCCTTGCTTGCAGAAAGCAAGCACCAGAGTTAACCAGCCTTGAAACAGGGATCAACACTGTGTTAAAAAACGAGCACTTTCCTTTGAAACAGGAAATGAAAAACAGCCAGGGCAAACTGGGATGTGGCTGGAAGTTTGGAAAGAGAAAAGAAGTACTAGCAGTCACACAGAAGGTGCACTCCAGTTATTTTGCCCAGCTGTCTGTGATGTCCATGTTTTGAAAGTAGTTCTGTGTGAATGTGTCATTCTTTTAAAAATCCAGTGTAAAAGCCTAAGTGCCGCTTCTGCTGTAAGCTCTTCCTTTGGTTTCTGCTGGACTGCTAACAGCAGGAAATACAGGCAACCACAAACAAATGAGAAATATATAATGCTCGCTACCATCAGCTAATAAATATGCAAAGCCCTTTAATGTGGAACATAAAAGAAAAGCTATAAATATATGCTTCTCAGAAATGATAAATGCTTTCAACTGCATAGTGAATAGTGAAGCAAACCAGTGAGTATTTAAAACAGATTATTCACCTCATCAGTCACAGCCAGCCCACAAGTTATGGAAGAAGGTCCTTATCAGCTGTGATGCCAGTTGTGGACATCCACTCATTAATAATAACATAACACTTTTTGTCTTACAGTCCTGCAACATGGGAATTCAATAGCAGGATTTAAGCCCACATGCAGGTTGACTCTCAGGTGACACAGATTTTCCTGCTTCTCTTAGAGAAGGAATCTTTTCTTTCTAAGCCAAGTATTTTAGATTTCCTTCTGTCTCTGCAGCAAATATTTCTCCATCCAAAAGGGGAATGCAAGAGGGACCTGAGACAATGATGAAGACTTAGGGAGCAGGTCATAGCCTATCACTGTCTGAAGGGGTTTTTTGCTTTACCTTCAGGATCACATGGAGAGGGATAAGTTTTCCAGGAGTTCTCAGAGTTACAGCAACGGTGATGACTACAACATGAAATCTGCATCTCCAAACCACTGCACAGCAAGTGTGAACTGGTGTGTACCAACAGCAGCACAGCTTCCTGAGCACAGAGCTCAGCAAAATTTTACTTGCCTGTTGTAAAAACAGGTCACTCTTGTCTTTTGGTAATTTTTGCCGCTTTAATACCTCATACCATGTTGACCTGAGGTGCCTGAGAACTCTGTGAGACCAGTAACCCATTTCTATGTTTCAGCTACTGCAGTAATAGTTTTTACTGCACAGAATGTGGCAGACATCTAACAGGAAGACACCAGATAAATGAAACAATCTAAACCAAATAAGGCACCCAAAGGGAAGAAACAAAAAACAACAAAGAACAACCAAAAAACCCCAACCAAGCAATGGAAGCAAACACTGCCCAATTGCAACTTCACAATGTAAATCCATCAGATGCATTTTGCATCACATATTAGAACTGCCATCACTTCCTTATTCAAAAAGCATTCTAGACTTTTTTTTCCATCCTTACAAATAGAAGGTTCTTAAAGGTTTCTTAGCATTGTAAATTATGCAGGAAAAAAACCCACAAACTTACTTCAATACATATCAAAGTGCACTCTTTTTTGCCATATCTTGGAGGCCAAACAGTCCTTATGAAGCTAGCATTTGGAAAGATCACCTGAAAAGTCAGGTGCTTGAGGAACTGGTATTAAATAGTACGGCAAATATAAGAAAACACAAAGCAACACACAGATAAATTTAATTCAGTTATCAGAAAACGCTGAGCTGATAGAGTATATAAAAAAATACGCTGCTTGAACTTGCAGAATATGCTTCTGACTCAGGGGAAGGTTATCAGCTACTTCTGTTGCTGCCAAGACCACAGTATGTTATTGAGGGGTCTATCAAAGCACTCACCTGGGTTCATACTGCAGTCCTTGGAAGGTCTGACTGGAGATCTCAATACCAGGTAATGACTGACAGCTGCAAGAACTGCTTGGGTGGTGTGCAGACACATGCTTGAAATTCATTTTAGATTCATCAATATAGTGCAATAGCCACGTTCCCATTCTTTCTTCGTCTAACTGGTCACTGAATGACTTTGCTTTGGGATACGTACATGTGGATGGCCTAAGGGACAGTAGCCTACTTACCTAGGAATTACTGCCAGATACAAAGTTATATTTAGGGACAGCAGGGAGCACTAATGAGCTTAAGTAGTACTTTGATATCTGGATGATTCTGCATGGAGCCAAATTACAGAATATAATAGTCAAGGATTTTCCCTTCAATGGCTGATAATAACAGCAACTTTAGCTCTTTCAATTAATGTTTATAATTTAACCAAATATACAGACATATGATTTGGGTTTGTTTGGGTTTTTTCCAAGTACTCGAAGATTAATCCATAAATACAACTGTTATGGCTGTAAACACTGCCTGCCATGGGTCAGACCTTGAGTTCCAGCATGGGTAGGCCAAATACACAAATCACAGTTCCCAAAGGGGTGCCCTGCATGACACACTAACCTCCTTCCCCCAGACCCATACCTCCCCATTGCCTAGGGTGTGGGTCCCTCATGGGGCTCTCACGGCCAGGTCATTAGCACGCACAGCAATCAGGTATTGCTCAGAGATCACGGAGCCATAAGTAAACAGTGACTTCACTTCAATTTATGAAGTCTGGGACAGTTCAGATTTTACTCAGTTCCCTTCTACAATAGATTAGGAACTTCAACACTAAAATATTTCATCTGAAGACAGATGATCTGGGCATTAGGCTCCTCCAGAACATATCCTAAGGAGTGGGAGGTGGGGGTTGAGCTAGCAATGAATCAGTAGTTCAGGGAGTAGATTCCTGTAGTCAGGAAAGTGTGAGTTTTGCTCACAAAGGCACAAAGTCCACAGGAAAGTTGGCTTCCTAGGTATCCCAGAGATCCTGTTACACAGCAGACAGTTTGAATGACCTCTGAAGGACCTGGTTCACAAGGCAAAAAATTGCTCAAACCAAGGCCACAATTTTTTACCATACGCTTTGTTATCTTCAAGGGGATTATCTTTGAGACATACACTTTATAATTGTAAAATATATCCAGAAACCAATCTGAAATTAGTAGTGACGTAATTGAAGGGCTGGGCATACCGTGAGGCAGGCAAAACATGAAAACAAACAGGAGATTCCACACATATGGGATCTCTTTTGTTTCAATCTTAAGTAGTCATTTTTAAAAAATCACTTTATTTTTAAAAAATTGTCAGTATAAAGCAGGGGGTTTGCATCCTGGAAAAGGTTTCTCACATGTAAATATTACATCGGTAACTTGAAAACTGTATATAAAACATTAATGCAAGTATCTAAAAACCTTAAGAGTATTAAAACATACATAAATTACAAAGAAAGATATTTAAATAGCAAAAGTTCTACTATTCACTGGGGGCAGAGTTGAGTCAGAAAGTGAAACCTGAATTCACACAGGGTTTCTACTTTCTTTTACATTACAAAATCAGTACAAAACCATCTTTTCCGCATGATTGAGAAAGTAACAAGATACAAAAAATACTGCATTATTTGACAGCAGTATAAAAAGACTAAGGATTTTCATGCCTGTATTCCAAAGGGAGCTGTCACTCCCTGAAATCCACTAGAAAATGCAGGGTTATCAGTGATACATTTGGCCACAAGCGTGCCGGTAATAAAGACCTGAAGTGTCATTGAAATCTGCAGGGTTGTATTGCAGCCTGCATGGCACTGATGGTCCTGTTGGCCTCCACATTCCTTGGGTGCACTTGTGCACCCCAACCACGGCTCACACAGGGAGAAGAGGTAAGTCAGAAGTAGGTATTTTCTCCCACTGCTTAAGTTCAGCAATCTCTATGAAGATTCAGAACAAAGTATGGGAAGAACATTACAGAACTCCCCTTCAGCAGAGAAAGACAGGTTGAATTTACTGTACAAACTTCTCAGCAAATTTCCTGCAGATGTCATCTGGAAGCTCAAATTCCAATCAGGATTTGTCTGAGTTAAACTGGATTACACAATACCACATCTGAAATTTGCTGATGGGAGCAAACTTTACACTGATTTTAATCTATACCGTACAACTACCACAAAGGCAAATGTCATCTTGCAGCCTTTGGTTTGGCGTGTACAAAGTCAGTGAGATGATTACTGCAATTCACCAGTTCCTGCCACTTGCCAAGATTTTCTTATTAGTAGGATCAAAATGTTTCTTTGGTACACTCTTCTCTTTTCAGGGAATATATAGCCAGTTATTCTAACCTAGTTCTAATCTAGTGATTCTAATATCATTCTCTGGAAAACTACAGCAGGCAGTGTACTCTCTCAGTTTCCCATGCTGAATCTACAAGAATTGTCTCTTCTCTGAGGACCAAGTTTGTTCCCAAAAACTTCTTTCACTCTGGGTTCTCTCTAGCTGCTTTCACACAATCCATGCAGTACTCTTACAGGCTTGTTAACAGCCCCAGGGAAACCCTGCAGCTACCACTGCTGGAAGATTTACAGGTTTTGCATGTCACACAACCAGGGATTTTAGATGTATACATTTAGTTCAGTACCTAGGAGAACCTGATTGTCTCATGCTGAATGCAGAGTGGCTGCCACATCCATATATCTCTTCAGCCTACAATGAATTAAAAAAAAAAATTACCACACCAATGATTTGGTAATGTAAAACAAAGGTACTCTGTCTCCTGTTCAAGCCGCAAATCAGAGCTCTGTTCTCCTAACTGTATTTGTGCATAGACAAAGAATATAGCAATCTGACCAACAAAAAAGTTCATTCTTTAAGTAGGTAGAGATATATTTACAGGCAGTGTTGATAATTGGAGAAAAGAGATATTGCCTACCTATATCTTGAAGAGTTCTTCCTGTTATAGAATTTGCCTAAATAAATGTTTAGTAAGACTCCAATTCAAACACAGTCTAATGTTACAACAAACAACCACGTTTTTTCAACATTATTATTGCAGATAGGATTAAATTTGATCATTACTGTACAAACAGCAGTCATCATAAAATACATAAAAACTACATTAGCATCAGTTACCTGGTGGCCAGTCCAGCAAAATATTCAGAGCCAGGCTTTGAAGAGCTCTCAGTATTCCAAAAGCCCTGCTGAAGGAGTGAGCCGAGAAATAGTCACCACCACACACCTTGGTGAGAATTCTCTTGCCATTTCCATGGCTGCTGCACATGCACTTTGAAAGAGCTCCAAGCGCGTGGACCAGTTTTGGCTGGGTTTATAGTTCCTTTTCTTCTTTTGGGGTTATTCTGACTGTTAATACCCCTGTCATGTGATTTGAATTTTACATCATTTGTCTGCAGTGGTAGTTGTCTAACTTCAAATGTGTTTAAAGCACTTTTCCAGCCAGGAATGATCCTTGAAATTGAGGTCTATATGAGGAATCATATTTTATACCATGTCTAATTTGCATGAATCAAGGTAAAGTCCAGCAAAATAAAACTTCTGCTTTGCACAATTATGTAAGTTTCCTAGTCCATTTTGTGAATAAGTATTACAGGAAAAACGTGTGTGATATACAACATGTATTTCAAGTTTCTTCATCTTGTCAGCGTCTAATCTGTATCCAAAGTCTGTTATTAAAGTAATTAGCACTGTGATTTTTAAATAATAATAATACGCAACAGTATTCAGTTTCTGATACAGCTCTCTTTATAGCTTCTGGGTTTTGTCATTAATTCTTTTCCAAATTACTGTAAGGACTGTTGCTTTTTATTGGTCTGGCTCTTTTAATTATGTAAAAGCTAGTATGGACAGGATTTGAAGTTGCAATTATCTTTGTTGTTGAACTTCCTTGCACATGAGAGGCTCTGTGGTGTAAGAGCTAAGTATGCTTGTAAGTGATTGCAAAATGGAGGCTTGGCTACCAGGGAAGAGATGTGGACTAGCTACATGGAAAAAATATACCAGAGACGCTGACAAAGCATAGTTCAAAAGCCTTCAATAGTAACTGCTCAGAAAGAGTAATCTTATTACTTCCTTGTAGAAGCAGCATTTTAAGATACATTTTCTCCCTGCCACTTTCCAGAGCTAGCGAGTGGCTCCATCTTACTAATGCTTTGAGTGCTTCCAAAATTATTGGTTCTACATCAGTGCATACTGTTCGCATTGTAAGTGATGTTGAAATATAGACTGCATAACTTTTACATCGTGGGTCTTATGAGACAGATACAAGATGAGAAGATAAAACAATAAATCTGTTGCAAAACCTGTACTTCCAGTGGAGGCCAGAATCTTTTAAAGTAACAAACAGAATACTCCTGGAGAAGCAACTTTTATTCTAACATGGACTGGAATAGAAACAGTATACCTCTCTTAGATGTTCTCTTCAGCTATGCCTGATTTCTTTTTGGAGACTAAACAAAAGAAAAGAGTCTTTCTGTAACTCTGTGGTCTTCTTTATCTTCAGTCTGTCCCTGCAGTAACACTCAAATTACTCCAGACTGCACGTGACTGTGTCCTGCAAGCAGTAGCTGTGTACTACTTCTGCCAGCAGCCTTCCACACCCAGGCAGAAAAATCCATGAGTTTTCCTGACTGTGCTCCAAGTGTCAGACGTTACCCCTTGCCTCTCACTGTCACTTTTGAATCACTCCTGCAGCTCTGCTTGTTACTCTGGATTGAAACTACTGTAATGTTCACATTTTTTTACACTCTCAACCTGGCAGATAAAAAAAATGTTATTTTGTGAACTCAAGGTTTCAGACAATTTTCCTTTGTTGAGAAGTTCTCTGGATTATTTAGGTTAATCCACTGATTTTGATCACATCTCATGATGAAATTTTTATGTGGTAAAACATAGTTTGATTTCTTATACACAATTAAACTTGGTAAGACTCTTGTGCAAACCTGGAGTTGGTATTGAAAGATTTAACTAGGATTACATTGATAGAATAAAGTCCATAGAATGAAGAAGTTTTCAAAACCTAAGTAACAACCATGTAAAAACCCAACTAATTTTCCGTTTCTTACCTACGTTAATTTTACTGAAAGTCAATCAGCTAGCCATTAGTATAAGCATATCATAGTATTTCCTTTGCTGTTGTTAGGAAAATTTAAATCATTTAACAATAACTTCTGTGTTTAGAGCTATGTGTATTTAAACTTTAGATAATTTTTTTCTTAGGCTTCCCTGTATGGAAATTTGTGAACTAGAACATGTTCAGGTTGTAGTATGGTATGAAGTATTGCATTCCTCTTTTGCCTGTAACTAGGCTCAGATGCTTTTGTCATTCCTTCAGCTCGGCAATCAAACTGAGAACATACTTGTGTCACTTACAAGCAACAAAGAAAAGCCACTCTCATTCCCTCTTGCCTATTTTTTTTGTTTGTTTGTGTTCGTACTGCAAACTGGAAAAATAAGAAAAGTTATTTACAACACCCCTTTTTTATTTCATGAACACCATACCCTAAAGCTCTGAGCATCAGTATAAAAAAAATGGGATGAGGTAATATATCCGAATACTTAATGTGATTTTTAAAACATTTAACAGCTTTAATTTGATTTACTGATCCCAAATGTCTCAACGTTTGACTCATTTATCAAATTGATTATTTTTTTTCTCAGTACTGACAAATCCTGTTGGGTGCAGAAAGCCCTTAGGCACTAAATTCTCCTCAAAAAGGACTTCAGACAATGTATTGACTGATTTTGCATAGCATAAAACAAATTCTGAAAACTGTTGGTAACGTTTCAATCAACACAGCTGCAATTAGATGATTATTCACTTCACAATGAGGACTAAGTGTGACCAACAGAACACTGCAGTACAGCTTATTTCAGCTACTCTCCTCAGAGTGAACACATTGTATTAACACTCTCTGCCTTGTATTTACTATCAATGCATATTCAGGATTTGATTTGAACCCCTAAATGACTCCACAAATCTGGGGCTTGAATGCTTGAAAAAGAGTCTTACTCCCCTTAAGATTCAGGAAGCTGCGATTACTCGATGTATCTGAGCCCTCTCTTTTATTAGAAGCAGATGTCCATGATGATGGATATTCCTGGTAAGCTTTAAGAGGCCTGTGCAGTTTTACAGTAGTTCACCATTACATTGTCATAAGATTCCATTAGGAATTACCATGGGAATGGTTTTTTCTACTTTGAATTTGGCAATATTCTGAATACAACAGACGTTTCCTAGTATCCGTGGGAAGGAGATAGATAAAGTAAAGGCAAACAGAAATAACTCCAGGAAAGTGAAATTCTCTCATTCATATTTCATGTTACCCTTCTCTAAAATTAGGCAGCTAATTTAAGTAGAAAATGAAGCTTTACTGAATTCCATAAATTCAATATTAGTCAATTAGTCAGACCAGAAAGGCTCAGAAAGACACTGAAAATACTCCTAATAGCCATAA
Organism: Aphelocoma coerulescens; assembly: GCF_041296385.1. Lineage (NCBI taxonomy): Eukaryota > Metazoa > Chordata > Aves > Passeriformes > Corvidae > Aphelocoma > Aphelocoma coerulescens. The sequence continues at coordinate 37,351,248 of NW_027184085.1, forward strand.
AATATACCAAAAGCCATTTTTAAAAGTATTTAAAGATACAGTGTCTGGAAAATTCTTTAGGGGCTGAGAAGTACTTGATGGGTTTTCTGGTAGATATTCTTGAGGGTTTTGGGTTTTAATTCTAGAATGTTCATCCTTCGTCATTATATTTTAATTTAACCTATTAATAAATATAATAAATAAAACATCAGATGTTTACATTCCATTGTCTCCTTTTTCAGCTATATGAATGTACCCTGGAATTCATGAAACCATAGAAAATTTTTTTATGTAACCACATCAGAGATTCAGAATCAAATTCTACATTCTGACAACATCAGAAATTAAAATAAATTTAAATTATAGGAAGAAGGTAGCCATGCCACCTCCAGAAAATGATCTTCAAAGAAGAAGCATCAGGATAAATTTCCTAAGATGTACATACATCATTAAATGATGAAGACTAATAAGAAACTCTTCCATATTATTAAAGAAATAATAAGTGTAAAAATATTTAATAGTCCTGTGACTAGAATAGACTGAAAGGGAAATCCTCACTCAACTCACATGAAAAGGATCCACATATTTTATTGGATCCACAACTTAATTAAGGACATCTTAAGTGCTTAACTGAATCATACGCCATCTGATGCTGTTAAGTCAACCATTTGGCTGAGTTTTATCCAGTCATCTCTCCAGTTGACTACTAACATGAATTATATCTGCACAAATCATATGAGCCACACAAGCAGGAAGTCTGAATGTAATTGCCTTCTTCACATTGCCTATAGGCTCTTGTGTTTGTACAATTTAATCAGCTTTCTCCAGATCTTTTTCTCCTCCCTGGAGCAGCATCTGCAGAGCGGACTGCTGCCGGTACAGTGCATGCAAACTCTGCCAGTGCATGCTCATGTTTTGTTATCCTGGGTTTGAGTAAAAGAGAACTCCTGGCAAGACTTCCTGCACAAACAAGGACATAAAACAGCTATTAGATAACATCACACCAGTCTAACATGGCTCTTCTTCAAAATGTGAGGATATGAATTATGAAAAAAGAAGGTACCAAATAGAGAAGCTTGTTTAAGCTGGTCACAACAAAAGCCGTTGGGTGTGCACTGTAGGCAGGGTAGTCAGTTGCTCTTCAAGTTGGCAAAATCTCGGGAATTGTTGTGGCAGAGCAATTAAAAGTCCTAATTCTGGGAATGGGATTAGCAACTCTGATGTGTCCAGGGTCAAAGTGACCACTAGTATTTTTGAGCCTGTTCATATGGATCTCCCAAGAACTCTCATCCAAATGAAGTATTTTTTCCCTGTCTCACAATTAGTAAGCCAACAAAGGGAAAAGATGCATGCAAATTCAATTACTTTAGCACAATAATACAGCTATTACAGCAAAATATCTGTCCAGTCACAGGGCACCTTAAAGAAATCACTGTAGTCTGTTAGTAATCTGAGAACTGGCCTGTTTCAGTAATAGCCTAATAACTTTGAAGGTTCTGGGCTTTGTTAAGAATTTCTTAATAGGTATATGAAATACAGGCAGTTCCAGATGGCAATTAAATGGTAAGAGACAGACAACAATTTAAATAAATAAGTAAATAAATGACACATATATCATTCATAATGTTATTTGAAGTGCCATGCAAAGGGACTAAAATTTCATGCAGACTGGAATACTTAATGTACTTTCTGAGAATTTATTTCAAGGTTTGATTGACGTAAAAAATATTAAGAGGGCACACATCATGCCCTCCTGAAGCCACCGGGTGGAGCAGCTCTCACAGGTGCAGCTGATGCTTCTCCGTTGCACAGGAAAACTTCAGCGCTGGTCGGCAGCATCACCGCATTTGATCGTTGCAGAGCTTTAAAAATGTTGCTAGGTCAGATATATGTAGATAATAATAGCAAGAATACTTGGTATCTAAGAGCATTTCCATAATTTTCCACAATCTTGCCCCTCTTCTCAGCCCTGGTGAAGCCATATCTGGAGTGCCATGTCCAGTTCTGGGCTTCACAGAGCAAGACAGACATGGAGCTCCTGGAGCAGATCCAGCAAAGGGCTACAAAGATGACTGAGGGACTAGATCATCTCTCTTATGGCGAAAGGCTGAGGGAGCTGGGCCTGTTCAGCCTCGAGAGGAGACAACTGAGAGGGGATCTCATCAATGACTACCAGTATCTGAAAGCAAGGTGTCAGGTGGTGGAGCCAGGCTCTGCTTGGTGATGCCGAGCAATAGGAAAAGAGGCAATGGGTCGAAACTGAAACAAAGGAAGTTTCACTCCATCATCAGGAAGCACTTCCTTACTGTGAAGTTGACCGAGCACAGGAGCAGGCTGCCCAGAGAGGTTTTGGAGTCTCCCTCACCGGAGACACGCAAAACCTGCCTGGGCAGAATCCTAAAGTGCTCTAGGGGGTCCTGCTTGAGCCGGTGTATTGGACTAGATGACCCCATCGGTGGTCCTTCCCAGGCTTACCCACCCAGTAATTCAGTGATTTAAAAGTATGACCGGATCAATGCTTTAAGAAATACTAAAACGGAGTTAGCCACGGCATGGCTGATGCCTTAATTAAATTTTAAAGGCAGGCCTTTATCACCAAAGGGTAGTACAGAATTCAACGGGCATCAATGCAGACTTCAACACGCACTGCAGAATTACTGCGTGTGTTGCTGAGGGTGCAAATGGCGAATACCGTGCTAGGACCCGGTGGGAGAGAAACGCCCGACTAGACTGAAAAGCCTGAGACAAAGAGGGTTTGGGAGAAGATCAGGTAACTTCAGCACAAGGACCGACTGCGGGGAAAAGGAGCGGGAGATAGGACACGGGTGTCCCAGGTTCCCATAGACGGGGAGCGGATGACGGCCCCGGGCACCCGCGCGGGGCGGCAGCGTCGGGGCAGGAGGAGGCGCTTTGGCCGCTTCCCGCACGGCGGCGCCGGGGCCGCCCCGCGCCCGGAGCGGGCTCGCGCCCGCCTCCCGCGGCCGGGGCCGAGGGCGGGCCGGGGCGGCGGCGCAGGAGGGCAGAGGGGCAAAGGGGCAGCGGCAGAGCGCGCCGGGCCGCCATGGTGCTGCTGGTGGTGATGGGCGTCAGCGGCTCAGGGAAGTAGGTAGCGGGCGGGGGGCGGAGCAGCGGCGGCGCTGCGGCGGTGCCCGCCGGGGGCTCGGCGGTGCCGGAGCCCGGCGGTGCGGGTGCGGTGCGGGTGGGGATGCGGTGGGGTGCGGGTGCGTAACCGGCCCTTTGTGCTTCCCCGCAGGACCACGGTCGGGTCGCGGCTGGCAGCTAAGGTAGGAGCGTGTGGGGGCCGCCGCCTCGGAGGCGTGCCGGGGCGGGCAGGCACCTCCTTGCGCCGGGCCGACGGCCTTCGAGCGGGCTGCTGGTCTCCCGAGCCGGGTTTGCCTGGCCCAGTGTCGCCTGCACCGACTTCGGCTCAGTGCCGTGATGCAACAGCTGTTGTTGTTATCAAGCTGCCTTAGTACTGTTTTGCTAATCGTCATGGCATAAACGGTGATTCATACTGTGGTGCAAGAAGCCTGTAATTTCTTGGGTGTCGCCTTTGTAAATTCTGAAATCATTGTTACGTCACCTGATCTAGCTGAACGATCCATAATTAATTTTTTTTTTTCTTAGTTGGGATGGAAATTCTACGATGCAGATGATTATCATCCTCTAGAGAATAGAAAGAAAATGGCAGAAGGGATACCACTCACTGATGAGGTACCTTGAATAAGCCCTGAAAGAACTGTTGTCCACACATTTATCTCTGTAACTTCATGCAGCTCTTGTTAAAGTAGATTGTGGTTTACTGCATAGACTAGTTTGACTGTAAACATAGGTCTGCATTTGGCAAGGTGAGGGAGGCTTCTTGTGTCAAAAAGGATTCTGTGTATAAAAGTAGTTTATTGGATGCTTGGCAGTTCACAAGGGGTATGCTGTGATTTCAGGATTTGTGAGAAATCTCCCCCTCTACACTCCACACACAGAGTTGCAGTTTTGGATTAGAATCATAGAATTTTAGAATATCCTGAGTTGGAAAGGACCCACAAGAACCACAGAATCCATCACATGGCCCTGCACAAGAAAACTCAAAAAAATTGTTACCCTTCTCTCAAATCACTTTTCATCATTTATCACCACTCCTGGTTAACTTGGGACATCCCAGATGACTGGAGGTTGGCCAGTGTGATGCCCGTCTACAGGAAGGGTTTGGAAAGAGGATCCAGGGAGCTGCAGGCCTGTAAATCTGGCTTCAGTGTCAGGGAAGGTTATGGACCAGATTGAGTACCATCACATGGCATATGCAGGACAACCAGGGCATCAGGCCCAACCAGCAGGGGTTTGGGAAAGGCAGGTCCTGCTTGCACAATCTGACCTCCTTCTACATTCAGGTGAACTACCCAATGGATGAGGGAAAAAGGCCGTGGATGTCGTCTTCCTGGACTTTAGTAAAGCCTTTGATGCCATTTCCCAAAGCATCCTCCTTGAGAAACTGGCTTCCCATGTCTAGGATGAGTGCACTGTTCGCTGGGTGGATGGTCAGGCCCAGAGGATGTTGGTGAATGGAGCTACAGTTGATTTTTGGTCACTGGTATATTCCCCAGGGATCGGCGTCACAGCCAATCCTGGTTAACATCTTTATTGATGATATGGAGGGGATTGACTGCTTTCAGTAAGTCTGTAGGGGACACCAATTTGGATGGAAGTGTTGATATGCTGTAGGGTGGGATGGCTCTGCAGAGGGACCTGGACAGGCTGGATCAATGGACTGAGGCCAATCACATAAATTTCGACAAGGTGGAGTGCCAGATCCTGTCCTTGGGTCACAACAGCCCCAGGCAGGACTACAGGCTTGAGGCAGAAAGGCTGAAAGCTGCCCATCAGAAAAGGGCATGGGAGTGCTGGTTGGCAGCAGCTGAACATGAAACAGCACAAGCTCAGATGGCCAAGAAAGCCAATGGCATCCTGGCCTGTATCAGCAGTAGTGTGGCCAGCAGGACCAGGACAGTGATTGTCCCTCTGTAGTCAGCACTGGTGAGGCTGCACCTCGAATGCTGGGCTCAGTGCTGGGCCCCTTAATTCAGGAGGGACATTGAGGTGCTGGAGCATGTCCAGAGAGGGGCAACAAGGCTGTTGAAGAGTCTGGAACACAAGTCTGTGAGGAGTGGCTGAGGAAGTTGGGGGTGTTTTTACCCTGGAGAAAAGGAGGCACAGGGGAGACCTTATCAGTCTCTATAATTACCAGAAAGGAGGTTGTGCTGAGATGGGAGTCAGCCTCTTCTCCCAGGTAACAAGGAATAGGACAAGGGAAAATGGTCTCAGGTTGTGCCAGAGTAGGTTCAAGTTGAATGTTAGGAAAAGTTTCATCACTGAAAGAGTGGCTAAGCATTGGAACTGGCTGCTCAGAAAGGTGGTGGAGTCACCATCTCTAGAAGTATTAAAAAAAAAAACAAGTAGACACTTAATGCTATGGTTTAATTATCATGGTGGTATTCAGTCAAAAGTTGAACTTGATGACCTTGAAGGTCTTTTCCAAGCCCAGTGATTCTATGATTCTGAATTGCAGCATGTGCCTGAGAGTGCTGCCCAAACAACTTTGGAACTTTGTCAGGCTGGTGCTGTGACCACTTTGCTGGGGAGCCTGTTCCAGTGCCCCACCACCCTCTGGGTGAAGAACCTTTTTCTAATACCCAACCTAAACCTCCCCTGACACAACTTCAGGCCTTTCCCTTGGGTTCTGTCACTGGTCACCACAGAGAAGAGATCAATGTCTGCTCTTCCTCCTTCCCTTATGAGGAAGTTGTAACTGCAATGAGGTCTGTCCTCAGTCTCCTTCAGGCTGAACAGATCAAGTGACCTCAGCCACTCCTCATAGGCCTTCCCCTCAAGGTCCCTCAGCATCCTCATTGGCCTCCTTTGGATGCTCTCCAATATATTTATATTCTTATACTGCGGTGCCCAAAACTGCATATGGCACTCGAGGTGAGGCCGCCCCAGTGCAGAGCAGAGCAGGACAATCCCATGGACTGGCAATGCTTGAAGTACTTAAGCTTGAAGCTTAATGGTACAGCTTGAAAAAAAGGATTTTTCCATTTGCCATCAATTAGGACAGTGGGTTTACAGTTAAAGCCACTTTTCCTGTACAGAACCAGGAAGAATTTAAAAAGTTCATGTCTACTGCTTCTAGAGAAATATACACTTACAAATGTAGATAAAGACTTTTAAATGAAGAATATAAACTAAACAATGCTGGTGAACACATGAAATCAATCTAAAAACATACCAAGCTTAGAAACAGGGCAAGAGGCAGTAACGGGATCTTTTAGACTTTAAGGATTTAGCTGTAATAGAAAAATTTTGCAAAGCTCCTACTTTTTTTTCTTTTTTTTTTTTTTTTTTTTTTTTGCAAGGCTTCCACTTTTTCTTTTTAGTCCTTCAAATATTTTGGGACAAGTCCTTAGCTAGTTTAGATTGAAAAAAATACTCTAGATTCTGGTTAAAAATTTGTATCTTTCACTAGTGGTTGGAAGCCTGTATGTTGTCTGTAGCACCATTGTACACTTGAATGACTAAATCACTGGTGCATGGTACTCAGCAAGAGGGAAGCGTCTCTTCTGAAAAATGAGACGTGCAAAATTGTGAGGGCCTTCTTGAATGTCAAGGGTAATATATTCTGTAAGGACAGTAACAAGAAATTGTTGCATTTATTTGTCCATGTTATAATTTGTTGTGCTCACCTAGCAGTAACAGCACTGAAAGATTAAATGGATGCAGTTGTTTAGTGCTCATTAGGCATGACAAAAGTTTGCAGCAGCTTAATATTTCAGATTAAATAAGCATCTGATCAATCACTCACATTGTGCTTGCCTAAGTAATGGGCAAAAGTTTTGAGAAATTGTGGCTATGGTTACATTTATTTGTGATTGCTACTGACATAATTACTGCAGATAACTAATTTAGATCTGTCTGTTCCTGAAACCTTCAACTTGGATCCAAAATAGGGATGGAGGGGTGTGTATGACACTATATAAGGGAAAAGAATTAGTAACTCAAGCTGTACATTTGAATAGTGTAATAGAAGCGAGATAAGCTAACTGTGCTTCAGAGGTTTACAAGGTGCATGCTACATCTGCATACATATTACTTCCTTCATATACTTGTAGGTACGTGTAATATAAAAAGTACTATTCCACTAAAAGCATCTTATTCATAATATGACTAGCACTTCTTAGTAGCCTTCAGGCAGTGGTTGCAAATCTATAGAGTAAGAAAGAGATTCAAAACTGAACTTGCTGTACAGTGTAATGCTAATTTTTACCTCTAGTTAAATATCTGAGATGCTAGAAGCAGTAGTTTCAAATTAATTTCTAAAGAATTTTTAACTAACTTATTTTATTTCTAGGACAGGATTCCTTGGCTTTGTGCATTGCATGACATACTAAGGAGGTAAGAGAATATGGAGTTTAAAAAATTTTTATCTGAAGACAGAAGTACCAAAAGTATTTTTCCCTGTTGCATTGCGAAGTAGAAATGTATGTGGTAGTGAAAAGAAATACTGCAGGTAGCAAAGTCATTCTATTTTACTAATCTAAACTGTCATAATAATTACTGATGGTGAGCTAATCCCTGAGAAATAAAGTTGGAATTTGTTGCAATGATGGTTGTTTTTCTACTATCTGTGTAAAAATAATTTCAAGGATCCAGTTTATTAATAAACCTGACATTAGCTACTTACAAAGAACGTCACCACAAAATACACCAATAATAACAGTAGGATAAAATACTGTTATTTTGAATAAGATACAGTGCCAAGTTTGTTTGACACAGTTTGAGTTTGCTTGAGTGTACTCTGCTAATTTGCAGATGACACCAAAATGGGAGGAGTAACTGATGGAGAGGAACCTTGAAAGGCTGTAGAAGCAGATTGGTAGGAACCTTTTAGAAAGTGCAAAATCCTGCCCCTGGGAAGGAACAACCCCAAGCACTAGTATGGACACTGAGGGGCACTCAGCTAGAAAGCAGCAGCAAAGGGCCTGAGGGAGCTGTGGTGGACAACCCAAGCTGGACATATGCCAGCAATGTGCTCTTCTGGCAAGGCAGGCCAGCAAAATCCTGGGCTATATTAGACCAAGTATTACCAGCAGGTCAAAGGAGGTGATCCTTCCCCTCTCCTTTTGCACTGGTGAGCCACACCTCAGGTGCTGTGTCAGTTCTGGGCTCCTCATTATGAGAGGCATGGACATACTAGAGAGCATACAACGATGATGAAGGGACTGGAGCATGTTCCAAATGAGGAAAAAGGTTGGGAAGGAAGGGACTGTTCAGCCAGGCTTTACACTTGCTTGTGCACATTAGGTGAGCAAACCTCATTGGAGCACAGGTTAATTCATTGAGAAATTTGACTGGGGTATCTGCTGGATCCATTGCTTTATGTTATGTGATAGCTCAATGCCACTGCCCAGCTCTGGAAACTTTATAAAACTATACTTTAAAAGAGCCTAATGCCAATGTTTAATTATCAGTACTTATTAGTAGCTGAGGCTGTCACTGACCTACCTAGGTGGTAATGATAGGTATTAAAAGTTCTTACTTCCTTTTGAACCAAAGTCTGATGACCATAGTATGATTTTTAGATAGGTTTATACCTGATTTTAATTTTATTACAGAATATATTTTCTTAGGCAGGAATTTTACTCACTCTTCATGGAGACAACTAATTCTGGATCTGCTTTTTGGTGGAACAAGCACGCCCAAAGTTAAATGCTTTATTTTAAGAAAGCTTGTGAGCAGAAAATACATGTGTAAAGCATTCACTGACCTGCAATCTCTTGTTTAATCTGAAGTAAGCATATATGCAGTGCTGCCAATGAGTTGCAGGAAACAAAATATTACAGTTTAATCTGAGACAGTGACAACTGGTATTGAAAATATGGAGTATTTAAGAACAGTGGTCTGTACTGTTTATCAGCCACTTACCTTTAGAGAGAATAGTATAGTAATTTTATAGATAATGGATAGGTGTTTCTATGGATATTTAGTTCCTGTTCTCAGCAATTAAGGAAATTATCTTGACACTTCCTTGTGCTAGAATTGAATTTAATTTAGGAAAGAATGGTGGCTAGTACACAAGGTCCCTAAGACTGAGATTTTACCAGCAGGTTAGCTAGCCTGACCTCACTTTCAAATCATATCTTTACCTGGATTAGAAATTTGGTTTCAAACTCCTGTCAAAATTACTCAAATACCACTGTCAAAATGCCACTACTCCCATGGCTGTCGTTCTTGAGGAGCTAGGGCTTGTCTACCTTGTTCAGCAGAAGTAACAAGCCATTTTTATTATACCACATATCAATATGTAAAGACTTTTGTTTTTTTTTTTCTTTCTCATAGAGAAGATGCATCTAGACAAGATGCAATTCTGGCCTGTTCTGCACTGAAGAAGATGTACAGGCATGTGTTAATTAGTGGAGCATCTGCAACTGAAAGCAACCAGCCACAGCAACCAGGAGAAAACCCAGCACTGAAGATCCTCTTTGTTCATTTGGATGGACCTAAGGACATCATTGCTGGCCGCCTGGAGAAGCGGAGAGGTCATTTTATGCCACCTGAACTTCTCAAGTCTCAGTTTGATACTCTGGAGCCACCTAGTGCACCAGAAAACTTCATTACTGTCAGTCTAGAAAAATCTCTCCCTGAAATAGTGCTAGAGATTGAGAGTGCTATTCTTCAGGGTGAGGCTTTGCTGGAGTGATTTTCTGAATGACACATATAGAAATTCCCTGAAGGATATCAAGGCTATGACATTGGATTTTAATTATTAAATTGATTAATTGATTATTAAATCAAACCAACTTATTTTTAAGAGCTGGTTTACTACTCTTGTTTTTTTTAACATGGCTCTGTAAAAGACATATAAGATGTAATTTGCAAAAACTGTTAACTTTTTAAACCCTTCACTGTATGAAGTTAAAATTCTCATTTTAGTAAGAGCCTGCTTTTGAAAATCCTGCCAAGGGTCGCACTGAATAATTAATTTTCTTAATTTTAATATCTACCCTGTCCAACACTGAGATGGGCACGTCCGCTATTACAAGGTTAAATAATTTACAGCTTTGTTAAAAACATCATCATTTTTCTAGAAGAGGCAGAAATATACATGATGAAGTTCCATACCTGACACTACCCCATCTCACTGCCGGATTGTCGTCAAGTTCTGTGTTTGTGTCCTTGTTGACCTCATCAGAGCACTGATGACTTCATGAGAACTTTTCTGAACTCTTACTGTATGCATTGACCACCAAGCTGAAAAATGTGTGAAAAAAAAGGTAGTGGTGGTGATGCAATATACAAAACTTGATTGAATGGAAAGTTTTAGAAATAAAGCATCATTCTGGCTCTGAACTTAGAGTTTTCATAAGCGTACAGATTGTGTTCAAGTGAGAGTCAACCAGTGATTTAAGGTACTGAATGCAAGGTTGATAGACATTTCCTTCTTTTTGAAGGCTTACTCGTTTGCAGTTGGATATTCTCCTTTGCTTCCCATTGCTGGTGGGCACCTCAGTGCATGTCTATACAACTGCTTTAAAGCTTTTGCTCAAACTATTCCTAATACATATTTTTCTCATCTTTTTTGATGAAGTCGAGAAGAAAATTCCAAATATCCAATCAGTCATCCAGCCCACAGAATTTGAGGATAAAGTCCTTTTTTACTGCCAAGGTGTTTTTCAAAAAGTACTTCATGTCATGTTATACAAGACATGGCTTTTCAGCTTAGTGGTATGAAAACTTCAAATAGTTTCTGTAAGAAAGATTTGAGTCTTGTCTGAATGGAGACACCTCCATGTGCTGTCCCACATGGATTATTTTTAGTGTGTTATGCAATTTTTTTTCTATTCCTGGGATGATGGATGAACTCCTGTAAAAGAACACCTCATGTTTGAAAGCATCTTTAAGGTAATTTTTACCCAGGTAAGAAGTTGAAAAACATTAGTCATGGTTCTCACTATGTATGAAAATAGTAAGGGCTTTATGGTTTACTAGACAAACTACTGTGCTTAAATTAGTGCAATAAATCGGCATTAGCTTACTGAAAGCAGCAATTTTTACATACAGAGTGGAGATTTTAGGCATTAACCTACCCAAAAGTGGTCTTTTCCTGTTTATTTGTGATGTGAAGGGAGAATGCCAGGCAGTTACTAGTTTTAGTCTGCTGCTGTACAATACAGGGTGCTCTCACCTCAGAGCCTGTTTGTTCCAAGAGCCAGGGTGCAAGTTTAGGACACAGAGGCAAAGTTAAGTGCAAGAGACAGGGATGTCTGTCTGCTTCTTAACACCCCCAAATTTCAGAGACCCCTTCAGACCAAGTGACTTGTCAGACCTGTACAAATTTAGTAGCTATGAAAATCACAGAGACAGCACCCTATTGTGGCACCTCTGCTGTTAATGAGGTCTTCATCTTTTCCAATACACCATTTTACAAACAGCTGACTAATGTACCCATCATTAAATACAGATTTATGCTCACTTCTTTCACACACAATAAAGTCAGACCAAGACACTCTACAGCAGCTGCATCCTGTCACACACAGGATCAGACCTTTAAATATTTTTTTGTTTTAAAAGGGACATTTTAAAGTGTGAGTTCTGAGAAGGCGAGACTGATTTTCAGATCTAATTGTCAGCATTTATAGGATGCTCACAAAGTGGCTTCACCAACAGAAAATTGTACTCAACAGTTTAAAAACATTCTCTTTTAGAAAATTTTATGTAAGCAGCTTGGGTTTTGGAAGGCTTCTAAACAAAGTAGCATGTTCATACAGGCAGTTCATGCTTCTTCAAATTAGGGCAGGGTATTTCTCACTCTTTGCTTCTCTGTTGGGAGTATTTCCTTCCCTTACCCTTTTAATATATTTGCATTTTGCTTTTACTTAAAGATACTGCAAAGAAGGTTGTTGTCAACTTAATCAGTTGTCTGTTACCTGCTATTCCAAAAGACAGAGCATTACTTCTGTTCTCTTATATCCCATGCATGACAAATTAATAGATTAATATGTAAATTATCCAAATACTAACCACATAAAACTACTGTCAGATTTTAATCAGGCTGTGCATGTGTGCAGTGCAAGAAAAAGGTAGCAGAACAATCCCTGCCCAAACACAATCCTACAACATTTCATTTACTTCATTTTGGTTTCATTTGGGTTTTTTGTTGAGAGGGTTTGTTCTTTGGTTTTGTTGTTGTTGTTTTAAAACTAACACTGCTATTCTAGGGATGTCATATTCAGGTTAGTTGGGCAGGCTATTAATATTTAGCACAAGTTATCTGGATGTAAGTGCTCTGTGTGTATTTTGAAATATATTTAGCAAATGCAGCAAAAACTGAGGGGGAAACACCTGGAGTTAGAAATTGCTTTCTCTGTCTCTAAGGACAAATTATCTATGCAAGGTACGTGCACTGTACATCCTCAAGAATTTGTGCTAAGCACAGTTAGTAACATGCTGTGTAAATACTGTACCTACTACAGCATAAGCATTTTTCAATGCTAAAATGAGGAAAAATGAAATGCTATCTATTCCAAACTGCACAAGTTATCTGTACAGGCAAAGGAACAGACTAGCTGCCTGCCACCTCAAATACAAATTGAGATGGTTATTTTTTTTTATTAATAATATTTATTTTATTATGCAGTATATTTGCTTTGTGTGACCAGGTTGTGGTAGTGGGGGTGGGGGCTACAGGGGTGGCTTCTGTAAGAAGCTGCTGGAAGCTTCCTCCACACCCTGTAGAACCAATCTCAGCTGGCTCCAAGATGGATGTGCTGCTGGGAAACACTGGGCCAATCAAATGGTGGTAACGCTCCTGTGATAACAGATTTATGAAGAGGGGAAAAAAAAGTGATTGCGCAGATGTAATGCGGCCAGAGAAGAGAGGGGTAAGAACATGTGAGAGGAACAACTCTGTAGGCATCAAGGTCAGTGGAGAAGGAGAGGGAGCTGGTGCTTCATGCACCGGAGCCAAGATTCCCCTGCCGCCCGTGGTGCAGCCCATGGTGAGGCAGCTGTGCCCCTGCAGCCCAAGCAGGTCCATGGGGATGCAGAGATCCACCTACAGCACATGGAAGAGACCCAAACTGGAGCAGGTGCTTGCCTGAGAGGAGGCTGTGACCCCGTGGGAAACCTGTGCTGGAGCAGGTCCTGGCAGGGATGTGCACACCTGTGCAAAGAGGAGTCCATGTTGGAGCAGGTTTCCTGTAGGACCCTGTAGGGGACCCACACTGGAGCAGCCTGTCCTTGGAGGACTGCACCCCATGAACAATGACCCACATTGCAGCAGTTTGTGGAGAACTGTTGCCCATGAGATGGACTCATGTTGGAGAAGTTCATGGAGAACTATCTCCCGTGGGAGGGACCCCACACTGGAGCAGGGGAATGACTCCTCTCCCTGAGCAGCAGCAGAAACTTGTGATGAACTGACCATAACCCCATTCGGTGTCTCCCTGCACTGATGCGGGTAGGAGGTAGAACTGGGAATGCGGGAGGAGTGGGGGGAAGGTGTTTTTAAGGTCTGTTTTTACTTCTCAATATCATTCTCTGATTTTGTCACTAATAAATTCAACTAATATCTCTAATTCCAGCCTGTTATGCCCATGACAGTACTTGATGAGTGATCTCTCCAAGTCCTTATCTCAACCCATGGACCATTTTTTATATTTTGTCTCCCCTGTCCAGCTGCAGAAAGGACGGATACATTGGCTTTGGTGGATGCCTGGCATCCAGCCAGGGTCAGCCCAGTACATGCAGTCACTGAACCAAGAAGAGAATTAGGCAGACCTCATCCTTTACAAAACTAGTCATCTTGCAGTCATATTCCCAATAGTGAATGCACACATTTTAAGTCTTAAGTTATATCTGTCAGTTCACATTACCATAACTTTTAGATTTTTTGGTTTTGGCATCAGTTATTTTTTCTAGCAGTCATCTGATGATCAGGCAAGGCAGTTTTGCAGACAATCCTGTCAGGTCACTTCGTCCACAGTGGAGGAAAAGAAGAAAGCAGGAAAATGAAGAGCTGACCTTTCAGGTACACATGCCCTTCTGGTCCAAAATGCAAGCTGCAGATTTCAAATACAAGTTATCAAAGTGATCAGAGTTAATGTTAATGTTGGAGAGGATGAAAGTTTGGTAAGAAAGTTTCACAGATATGTAAGCTTGGCAGAAAGATCTCTGAATGTAGAAACAGAGGATGAGATAGAAATGAAAGCAAGTTTTGATATAGAGTAAAAGATGTTTTGCTGAAACACTGACCACTGAATAAATGAGAAGGCAAAGGCTGGAGATGAGTTGGAAGGAGATTTTTATGATTAGGACAAAGGTATGTGACTACAAACAAAGACATGTTTTTCACCAAGTAAATAAGTCTCAAGAAGAGCACAAGTAAATAGAAAACATGCTTTTACAAAAAAGAGCTATTGCAGGCAAACAAGAAATGTCGATGTAGCAAGAAGAAGAAAGATCTGAGAATTTTCCACTGTAAGCTTAAATTGTAACTTACTTACTCTTGTGATTGGATAATAATGACTATAATATGGTAATAGTAGTAGCTATGATAGGCTATAGGAAAATGTAAAGGTATGGTGTATGGTGCTTATTGGTTATTATGTGTTAAGATACTCTGCAAAGAAAAGTATAAAATGCTTTGTAACTTGAACAGAAAGTGGCTTCAGGTATGCCTACAGCTGGAGCTGGCAGCTGTAGGGCTGGCTCTGGATACGCACTCCCTGAAATGCTGTAACTTTGCCTATGCAATAAACAGCTTTCAAGAGAGCCGCCTGAAGTCCAGACATCCTTTGCGAACCATTCTCCTATAGTTAAGATTCCTTCTGAAAGAAGAGGTAGATGATAACTCTGAAGAAAGAATTTTAAAGAGAGATGGATAAAGGGGCAAGGAGGGGAAGTGGGGAGAGGTGCACAAACAGAAACATTGTAACATGTTCTTAAATCAGTAAATGTGGGTTTTCTTTCATCATCACAGATGAAATAAAAAGTCTATCCTATCTATAAATCTTGTTGTCCTTGCTGTGTTTTTCAACAAAACTAAAACTTCTATTAAAAAACAGCTCAGTGTTTTTACCACTATTTATGAGGAAGTTACTTTAGTTGACAATAGTTACTGATAAATACTGATTCTACTTCAAGAAGTAACCTTAGCTAAAGGCTCAGTGTAGAATTCAAGTCAAACTTCATCTCTTCCTGAATTGCAATGAAATTTTACTTCAAATGTAGTGTCTCTTAGTTTGTAACATGCAACTGAAATGCTTACAAAAGGTGAGCTAAATGTTGTCTTGAGAAAGTACTTGTGCTAGTTAGATTCACTGATTTAGTGTCTTGGTAAGAACTGTTCTCTTTCCCACATCACCCTTGCCCTTCCATCTGACAGTAGACTTTTTGGATGTCGTGGACTGTATTCTGAAAAAGATCTGCCTACTGAATGATGAGGGAATCTTAACTTTTTTTAACTCAAGGTCCCAGAAAGGCACACTTAAGTCGAATTAGTGTCTTTAGGGATCCTAACAGTCACTGTGAAAATAACTGTAAAAAAGTAGAAATTATTCTACAGAAACTACTTGCTCTCCAGCCTTTCTTATCAGAGGGTCCTTTAACTTCCCTCTGCCAGGCTAAAGGTCAGAAGGAAACAATGAACAGAGACAAGTCCTTGCTTGGGACAACAGGCAAGACGCCTCCTTGCCCATCTCACCCTCCCTTTAGGTGCCTCTCTGTACAACAGTTACGGATAAGGAAGTCATGCAACAGTTGATGAGGATGAAGGTTCCTGTCCACCGGAGGTGTTATCAAGCCCAGGAAGGCCTACAGCTCATAACAAGATCGGTCCCATGAATAAGAAAATAATGGTTGTAGTGGTAGATGGTTCCCTTCTCAGGGGAATGGAAGATCCAATATGCTGGAAGGATACTCCCCTCAAGGAAGTCTGCTGCGCCCTAGGGTCAGGGTTAAGGACACGACCAGGAAATTTCCTAGCCTGGTACAGTGCTCAGACTACTACCCACTGCTGATCCTCCATGAGACTGGTGATGAAGTCACAACATGTAGCCAGTGCAACAGCCATCAAGAGACTTCAAGGCCTTGGGACAACTGGTGAGGGAATCAAGGCACATGATGTGTGCACTACCGGCACACATCCATGTGCAGGTAGTGACTGAAAGAAACAGATGGATCCAGTCTATTAACATGTGGCTCTGAGGCTCATGTCACTGCCAAATTTTTGGGTTGTTTGACAATGGGATGGCTAAGATAGCACTATGCTTGCTGGTATCAGATGGGATTGGAAGTATCACCTCTCTCAAAAGGAGAAGAGGGTCTTCGGTCAAGGGTTAGCAGGAATCATTGATACAGCTTTAAATAAGACATGATTGGGAGGAGGGAGGTATCATGCTATTTAATAGTGATAAGGCATGGGATGACTTGCCATCCTATTTTTATCAGTTAGGTGCCAGAGCCAGCAAGAGACACCCAGAGTCTGGAGAGGGATTGCAGGTCAGCAGGAGAACACCTGGAGGCCAGCACAAAGGGATTCCAGCCACTCCAGAGAGAAAGTAATTTTCACTGGGAGCCCAACTTAAATGCCTCTATGCTAACACATCCAGCACCGGGAATAATGTAGAGACATATGCTTGCCTGCAGGTCTATGATCTTACTGGCATCATGGTGGCAACTCCTGTGACTGGACTGTTGGAATGGAAGGATACAGTCTCTTCAGGAAGCACAGGCATGGGGCATGAGGAAGAGGTGTCAACCTCTCTGTCAGTGTCACTGTCATTTGGAGTGCATGGAACTCCACCTGGAATGGACAAGGACCTAACTTAGAGCTTATGGGTGAGGATTAAAGGGATGGCAAGCCAAAGTAACTTTATAGTGGAGGCCTGCTACAGGCCACCTGAACAGGAAGACCAAGCCAATGAAACCCTCCACAGAGAGGAAAAGCCTCACATTCACAAGCCCTGGTCCTCATGGGGGATTCTAACCATTGCGACAGCCATGTGGAGAACCTGGCATAAGCACCTTAAGTATGTTTTGCCTCCAACATTCTGTTGCAACAGGAAAGTTTTGATTGGATTGAGAAGGTCCTGCAGAGGTGGGGCAGTCAGTGTTGTTCTGAGCCAACTTCCTTTTCAGTCGTTAAGCCTGCAATTCTGTCTGCCTTGAGACTTACGCTTAGTGCACCTGCATCAAGAGAACAGTCAAGTCCCAGACAGCTCACTGAAAGGGGCTCCAGGACACCACAGTCCCCTAACTCCCTCTGACTCATTTCCTGGAGGGCTCTAAAGACTGACTGTGCACATGTGAACAATACAGCATGAATGGCACCCAAAAATCTATTTTACATGAGAAGCATATACCAGGTAAATTATAAAAGGAAGTGGGTCCCCAGTGTGCTCTCTCCCTCTGTCGACCCCAGATCCAGACCATCCACAGCAGTAGGACCAACACAGGATCTAATGACTGACCTTTTTCTTTCTCTTTCTCTCTTTTCCATCTATTCTCTCCTGTTTTATCCCAGCAATCATATTCAACCACTTAACTCAATACCTGAAGTTTATTGTGAGATTTGGGAGCTAGTTTAAAAGTTTGTTGTAGAAGTTTGAGAGCTTGTTAGCCAACGTTTTTACAGCTAAATAGTGGGCTAACTGCTGGAGTTAAGGCTACTGTATAAATCAGTAAGAGCTCCCTGACAGGTGGACTTTGTTGAGACAGACAAGAATTTACAAGAACCATAACACCCACTTCCAGGTTGTGACAGCCTGCTGGAGGGACGGACAGCAGAGCACATGTATTCCAGGAGGTTCATTGATGACAATTTCCCTCTCCAACTGATAAAGGAGCCAAGAGGAGAGGTGCTAGGCTGGACCTTGTTCTCAGCAACGAGGAGCTGGTGGGGAATGTGGAGCCCAAGGGCAGGCTGGGCTGCAGTGACCATGAAACAGTAGAGATTGAAATCCTTGGGGCAACGAGGAGAATGAGAAACAAGGACTTCAGAAGAGCTGAAGCTGGCCTCTTAGAGAGCCCCTTGGTAGAATACCACAGGACAGAGCCCTGAGTGTAGAGGACTAGATGATATTCAAGGATTGTTTCCTCAAGGCTCAAGAATAATGCATCCCAACAAAGAGAAAATTAGAAAAGAATGTCAGAGGCCTGTATGGATGAACAAGGAGCCCCCGGACAAATTTAAAACACAAACAGGTAGCTTACAGAGCACAGGAACAGGGAAAGGTAGTCTGGGAGAAACACAGAGAAATTGTCCAAACAGCCAGGGAAATGGAATTGTTGTTGTTATTATTAGTATAATGAGGGAGAGAGAGAGGAGTAAAACCAAAGAGAAACAAATGATGCACAGTGCCCAGTGGCTCAGCACCCACTGACTGATGCTCAGGCTGTTCCCTTCACTGGCAAGTGCTCCAGCCACACTGCCCAAGTTGCAGAAGGTGAAAGCAGGAAGATGGCGAGGAAAGCTAAAGCACTGACAGAAGTACATCTGGCCAAGAACATCAAGAGTAACAAAAATATTCTTTAGGTACATTAGCAGTAAAAGACTAGGGAAAACGTGGCTCTTTTCAGGAGGGCTATGGAAGACCTGGTTACGCTGAGGTACTCCATGACTTTTTTTGCCTCAGTCTTCACCAGCAAGTGCTCAGCCACACTGCCCAAGTCACAGAAGCTGAGAGCAGGGATTGGGAAAATGAAGAACTGCCATCTGCAGGAGAAGATTAGGTTTGAGAATATCTAAGGAATGTGTGAAGGTGCACCAAAACTGACACAGAAGAGCAATAAAAAGCAGATTCATTTCATCTTTTGTTCTGCTATCCCCACTTCATCTAAGCTAGAAGTCTTCAACATCATCCATCTCTTCTCTCCTCCCTCCACCTTGCTCTGCAGTTGTTTACTAATTTTAGCGCAGTGCTGGTAAATATTCCCAGAGCTTGAGCTCACTCAAATGTTCTCAAGATGAGCAATAATCTTGATTTTTAGGTAATGATCAACTGCAAACACACCGAAACAAGATGCTTAAAGATTTTTTTAATTCATTTATTAACTGTGCACAAGAGAAGTAACTACCAATGGAAACTCAAAAGCTATACAGTATTTTTTTACTTGGTGGTTAAACGTAATTAGAGTATCACATGACCATGAATGAAAGTAATTTCTCCAATTACAAATCAGAATACATGTTAAAATCTCAGTGGAACAAGCCAAATAGCCATAGAAGCAATTCCAGAGCACAAGGCCATGGCTCTTTAATTTGCACAATGACAAAAGTAATTTACAGTTAATCTGTGAATATTGAGATAATGTTATAATGCAAGTTTCTGTACAGTTAAATGTAAAGAGACAACCAGAACAATAATTCTAGTATATTTTAACTGAAGTTGCTTAAGCATTTTTTCTCAGATAGTTACCAAAGATCCTGGAAGATTCTACACCAAGTCCAAGTCCTATGACTTTTTTTTCCTATTTTTTGTGGTTTTTTTTGTTTTGTTTTTGGGTTTTTTTGGGTTTTGTGGGGGCTTTTTTTGGGTTTTTTTTTGTGGGGGTTTTTTTTGGTTGTTTTTTTTGGGTTTTTTTGTTTGTTTTTTCATTACTTACAATTTCACTCTATTGTAATGTGTAAATCTCTAGAAATGAGCTGTCTCTGTTGTATATATGGTATACAAATTAAAGCAAAATATGGTAGATTACTCAAGTGGTATAAGTCTTCCAGCATTTTGCTAGTCAAGAAAAAAAAAAACATGCCAAAATCACCATAAGCAGTATTGATACCCACAGCTTCAATTAATTTGTTTCCTTTTTATTTTGTAATCTACATAAATTACTACTGAAGGATACTATATAAGTAGTAAATAAATTGGCCATTTGTAGGTCAGACAAAACTTGTTCAATCAACTGTGAAAGCTGATATTGTTTCCAAAAAATCACAAATAATGCAGAACAAAAGAACTGATGCACTCAGAGTGAAAATGCATTGATTCCCACTGTCTGAGGAAAACTACTGCACTCCTCCTTCAAATGCATCAGACTGGTTTTAGTCATAACAAGACAATCCCAAGAGTCAGAATGAAATAAAGCAATTTGAAAGATTTAAGAGCTGTTATCAAAAATAAATTACATTTTTTCAAGTTAAAAGAAACACTGCTATGAAGGCTGAGAGCCAAGCAGCCTTTCAATAGCTGCATTGATGTCTCCTCCTGTTGCTATTAGTGCTTGTAAATTTGCTTCACGGTTCAGAAAGCCCATTGCGCTCAGCTGTTCCAGTTGCTGCTGAAATCGAACTTCTGGGTTTTGTAACTGCTAAGAACAAAATTTCAAGCTATAAAAGCATAATACATACTTAGCAAAATACAGGATTTAAACATAGGTGGGTTTCACATCACTCTGTTTTTTCCAATTTTTGACTACATCTTGTTCAAATTCCAAAAAAGATATTCAGACAAATTCAATTAACAACTGAAGAATTTTTTTTAACAAGTCAGCACCGTCAAATTATCTACACTGATATAACACTCCTGAACTCCAGGAAAAACTGATTGTTCAATAGAGGAGGATTCAAATTAAATTGGGTACATGTATGTCCCATGAACAGTTTCTCAGAGATATGCATATAGGTGTTTTTTTTAAAACAAAACAGTTCAACCAAGCAATGTGGAACAGCAAAGATTATGTTGTTGTCAACAATATTGAACATCACAGGCTTTATTTTCCCTCGACATAAAGATCACATCTTTTGTAACATTCCCAAGTATTTGTTGACTGAAATTACCAAAATCCTAATTGTTAGAAAGCTTGAGTCTAAGGCAAACTGTTAGCTGTGCTTTATAGCAAGATTCTGTTTACACAAACTCATGGCAAAGTTCTGCATTGTCTCAATGGTATGACCTTCAGAGGCATGTTTTGAATCAGAACTATTACGGGAAAATTATATTCTGCAAAGTAACATCTTAAAATCAATGACTCAGTTTAGATTAGTACACAAAACTTGTGCCACTACTGCTAATTTTCCTTTTGTTTTAATTCAGCAGTTTCATACATCAAGAAAATTACCACCCAGATTTAAAATTTGTATATGGTTCCATACCAATGAAACAAAACAGAATGTTGACTCAGAAGGGTAAGATTTGGAAGCCTCAGTGAAAATACATAAGAATCTGGTTTGCTACAGTAACATCCACCACTGCTTTCTCATTATTATATAACAAGAGAAAAAAGCCTGTCACAGCAGCAAAGCAGAACTAACTCAGCCCATGGTAAGAGAGGAGGAAAAAGCAGGACTGCCCTTTCCATGAGCAGTCTGACATTACACTGGGTATGCACCATGTGTGAAGGTTTCACAGAGCACTCCAGAAAGCTAACAGCATGGCTCCTTTAAAGCCAGTCTTGCTCACCACTCTATGATTACCGGCAAAGTTGCTACTGGAGCTCTCTGGAAACCCTTAATCCCACTATGGTAACAAAACGCACTGCAGTCTGGACCTGCAGGATGTTAGGGAAGCCATACAAAAAATTCTGGCTCCAAATAGGCAGTGTGGCTACTCTGAAGAAGGGGACAGAGGCTTATTTATTGCTAAAGAGTAACAGTCATCAATAGAGGCAAAGAGCACAGAGGTAACAGCGTTCAATATGCTTAAGCTTTACTCTTGCCTGAACCCACACTACAGTTGTCAGTCAATCTTATCATCTCAGACTGCCTCTATCTTTACCAGCATTTCAGAACTCAATGGGATGAAGATGAGTATATAAAAATCAACTATTCAGAGGACACTTTTACTCAAACTGGATGTTTTTTCAGCATGTACTTGCACACCTGCAATAGCACTTTTAAGCCTCCTCTACTCACCTTTGACCGGAAGCATCCAGTGGGCTCTCCTCTCAACTATCTGCCTCTTTCCAGTGCTTTACAATTAAAAATAAAGTAAAAAGTAAAAACAACTAGAATATAATTATGTACTTTACCTGAGTATTTGCACCAGCAAGTGCCTGCAACATCTGGTGGACAAACTGCTGATGACCAGGTTCAGCAGTTCCTGAAGCTGGACTTGTATTTTCAGTGGAAACAGAACTAGGTACAGTGGATGCTGTAGGAGCTCCGCTGCTTCCCACTCCACCCAAACCAGGATTAAATCTGTATAAATTACAGGAAAAGAAATACACCACTTGAATAATAAATACCAGTTTGTCTCTTCTCATTAATTAGTACGTACAAATTCTGTCAAAGAGAGAATAACAATTTGAGTAAAGTACTAAGACAAAGGCCAGAGTTATCACTGGTTAGGATTGCACAGCAGACAAAAATGTGACAGATTCTAAACCAAGTTTAATTAAACAAAAAAAGGCAAGAGGACAAATCTTTAATAAAGACTGTATAAATTTCCAAATCTAAAAAGAATGAATAACACAAGGAAAGACTTCCTGTCTAAATTTGTAAGATAAATTCTTACCCTGGTATAAGCCCTGGTGCTTCTGTTGCTAATGTCTGCAAGCCCTGCTGAATCTGTAGCAGAGCCTGCATCGCTCTGGGGTTTGACATAGCTGATAACGTGTCAGGATTCTGCATCTAAGAAAAGGAAAGAAACTCTTCATTATATGTAGATGTTCCAAGGTAATTTTCATTGCTAGATGTCTTACAGAATCTGACATAATTTCAGAACTTGGCTTTCGATTCTGTAGTTGAAAATTACAGGAAATCCTTCAGTTATTTTTTCTTCTGTGAGAAAACTTCCATAGAAGATGATCAATGAACTCTCTAGATGTAGAAAAAGCCTTCCAAATGAGAATTATACAAGAAGTATTTTTCATTACAGATCTCAATTTTCCAAGGCCACAAGACTATATTAGTACATACTTCTAAAATTAGTCTCCTATATCATACTGCTGGTAAGCAACAACATTGAACATGAGGAAATTTGACCAATAAATGCCTAAGAAAAAGTAGTAAGTTCCTTTTTCCTAGGTAATTTCAGATCACAGCAATTTGATTCTGACTATTCGTACGTATCTTCTCATCTGTAGTGCCCTTACAGCCTGAAATGTAAAAGAACACACTGCAAAATATACCAGCAAACAAATGTATAATATTCAAGGGTTCTCAGTCTACTGTGACTTCAATTACA
Source organism: Aphelocoma coerulescens (assembly GCF_041296385.1). Taxonomy (NCBI): domain Eukaryota; kingdom Metazoa; phylum Chordata; class Aves; order Passeriformes; family Corvidae; genus Aphelocoma; species Aphelocoma coerulescens. The sequence goes on from NW_027184085.1 coordinate 37,374,395, forward strand.
AACTGGTTTTCACATCCACAAATAATTTAGATGACAAGTGTTTTTCACTTCTGAAATGAAACATCCGAAAACCTCCTTATTTTAGACACAAACTCAAAACTAGCGGCTTATGCTCACCTTTGCATAGAGATGGCAACAGGTAAGTGAAAAGTAATGTTTCAGTTACAAATAGCACAGTTTTAGTAATCAGACCTACTTCAAATAGCAGATAGGCTTACTAATCTTAGCAGCTTTCCCCTGGCAACTATACTGGATTACTTTTGCTGAAAGACCACATTTGATTCATGTAGAAATCACAGATTAAGGTGAAATCTCCTCTGGTGCAGAGCAGAACTGCAGAATAGGAGAACAACTCTGATCTGGAGTATGGGCGCCTAAAAAGACTTCAGAAGAGCAAGTTAATATTCTCCATTCATCTCTTGGACTTTTATCTTCATGACAGCTAGAAGTCAAAGAATAACTACACGTATAGTAGATGGAAAAGATTACTCCAATTTTTAAGAGGTAAACATTTTGAGGTCTTCAAAGAAAGCTGCTGCAACCACTTTATGAAAATATTTAAATCATGACTTACTGTCTGATATTTGAAGCTGTCTTACATAAATTGTGGCCCAACAATTCTTAGAGCCCTTAGGTGACCTGGATCTCATCTTTGTTTACTTTATTAATTCCAGTAGCAGCCATTCTTCCCTAGTTCTGCTGGGCAGGCAATTGCCCTTAATTGCAAAAGATGCCTTCCATTATGCAGATTCCATGGTTTCTATTTCCCAATCCCATAATATAAACACCAGTAGATAAGCAAGAAAACACAAGCTGAAATATTACCAATACTGAGAATACCCAGATATTTCTCCACTTCACACCTCAACTGCTAATGCTGTTAATCATCTAACTTTAGACAGTGAATACAACAAAGAACTATTTGTACAGATAAACTCCAAAGTGATAGTAACATGAGATACCCAAAGGAAACAGAAATGATTCCTACTGTGCCCATTTATGTTTTGAAATCTGGGAGTAATTAATGTGGTACTAGGTCCTCAGATACTACAGAGTCATTATAAAGCAGGGGCAATACAAAACACCACAGCTATTCATGTGGTTCCAACAATATAAATAGTATCTTTTGAACACTGAACTTGCTACTATAATTCATGTATGTGCTCATTATTTTACTCATAAAAACTCCTGTATGCAGTCAGATCTTGGCAATGCATATTTACACTGATTTGCAAGGACTGCCTAATGACAGAACTCATGCAGAGGATTAGGCTTTCAATTCCTAAAAAAATCTTGCTTGCTACTATTTAGGGAACATAGTACTACTACACACTGTGGCAGCTAATACCAAGCAGATACCTGGGCTGCAAACACAAAGTTGGTATGAGCGGAAGACAATGGTAGAGCAGTCGTTACAGGAAAGACTTCAGAACCCACTTCTTTTAAATTAGCTAATGACTTGGGTCTTTCAAGGCATGCTGTAGGACCTTTTTTCCAAATATTTAAGGCAGGTTTGAAGAGGCATAAGAAAAGCATAGCGAAACATTAACTAGTATTGTGAAAAGTACTATTCTTTTTAATTTGTGAAACAAATCTTGTCACAAACAGGCGTTTTCCGGCCGGTGCGCAGTAAGAGCATTTACTCTAAGCAAAGAAGCAATAACAAATCTTAGCAGTTGTGCTATTCATAGACAACAGTCAGGCTTAACTTTTGAAAGAGATGGAGACATTCAGCAAGAATATTATCAAGGGACAATCTAACTTAGTACCTAAAGCTAATGAGAATATATTACATAATATAGCTATTAGCCAAATCAAAGACAGGCACCAGTTTACTAAAAACATTACTCATTGACTTGAAGACCTTTATTAAGAGCTAGTATCTCATCTTACTTGCTGAAGGAAAGTTGGAAGTTGTTGTCTCATTTGTTCCTGAAGTTGAGGATTTCCAACAAATAAAGGATTATTCAACATCATCTATAGGACAAAAATATTTAACTTCAAAGATCAAGCAGTAAAAACTACTGGAGGTTTTAAAACAACTACTGATAATACAGCAATAGTCTATGAAAATTACCTCACAGAATAATAATCATCTACTCCTTCGGCCAAAACTTTCTGGGGGTGTTTTTCTTTTTTTTCAGTTTGTTTTGCTTTTGCTTGGTTGGGGTTTTTTATCTTGTAAATGAATGAATTTCCAGATACAAATGAGATAGTCTTGCCAAGTATTACAAGAAAGTCCTTTTCTGTTCAGCCTCCACTACAAATCTAAGTAACAGCTTTGCTGTAAATATCACCCGAAGTCAAGGATTTCCAAGTGAGTATTTAACACAGAAAAGATAGTATTTTTTCAATCTCAGTTCAAAATTTGACTTTCATTATTACCGCTTTAAATAAAATTTGAAAGCACTTCTACAACACCATTCATAAAACAGCATCTCCATTTCTACAGTGAGCACAGGTTACAAACAAGAAGTTAAAACCAGAGTCATTCTAGATACAGCACCAGGTCTCCTCCCTTCATTTCTCCCAGACTAGTGGGGGTATTTATTTACTGTTAGCTCTACCTTAATTTATAATCAAAGCATTTGTTTTTGTCTAACTGTTTCTTATGCTGGATCACAAGTTTAGGGCTGTACAAAAGATACACAACCCCACAAGTTATTTTAGAAGCATGTCAGGCATGATATCCAACTACAAATTTAAGAAACTCACAACAACAAATTGTTAAATGTAAGCAGGTAATAATTTCAGTGAGTTAGGAATTAACATTAAAAACTGGCCCATTCGCCACAGGCAATTGTTGAGCTTTTGGGTTTTCTCTTTTTTTACTTTAATACACACAATATATTACTATACCAAATGCAATTTACCTGTACTGCAAGATCAGGATTCTGGCTTAATGACTGCATCATGCTTCTCATGTAGGGTGCAGACAACATATTCTGCATAAGTTGTGGGTTTTCTGTTATCTGCTGTAATAAGCTCTGCATTCCTGGTGTGTTGAACATACCAGCTTAAAGAAAAGTTAAAGGGCACTTTAGTAAATATCCTGACTACCATCAGAGAAAGTAGATTATCTAAACCCAGAATATAGCCACTTGGTTTTCATGAGTTTAAGACACTGAAATATACCTCAATGTGGTTCTGCTGACACATTTACCCTGTAAGTTAAGACAGACATTGTATCCAACACGTACTCCCATCCAAGTACCCACATTATTAGCTGTTTTCCCATTTGCCTTAGAACAGAAAAAATACTACAGTTCATCTACAGATTCATTACCTTTGTTACTTTAAGGCAGTATACAAGTATTATTATCACTCCAATTATTTTTCATATTTTTTTTTACTACAGAGGACTTCGATAATAGTAAAACATTCTACAAAAGTAAACAGCAATAAAAACTGAATCAAAAACTCTCTTCCTAATGAAAGAATCCTTTCAGCAAGGTTCCAAGTATGTGCAAATATATACAGTTGCAGTAACAAATGTACCTCCAAGTCCAGGTCCCAAATTTGGTCCAGTTGAGCTCTGTCCCGTAGTGCCAGAAGTGCTATTTTCAGCATTACTGCTGCTACTGCTCTCGCCACTAGTGCCGGTATTTGTTGTGGAAGTCTGTGAGCTGGACTGAGGAGCCCATGGATTTGGCAAAGGATCTCTATTTTCTGTACGAGACGGCTGATTGTCCCCTCCTGCTGATGCATTGCTTACTAAAGAAGCAAATGGGTTACCTCCAAACTAGAGAAAGGAGAGGAAACACATATCATCTACAAATTTCTAAATGATACATGCCAATAAAGGTTTATGGCTCTTAATTAAGTTATACTCAGCATTCTACAGTAATTAAATACAAATGTTGCAAAAAGACACCAACACTGAGAGATACTAGGACCCCCACAAAAAATTAAATCACGTTTCTTTTTGAAAGTAGAGTTGCTACTACATTGTATTTTGATCACAGTAATTCTGACTCTAAAGTCTTCTATTCTTCTTACCTTCAGTTAAAAGTTACTAAACACACACTTAAAAGGATTTTACTGGAGGTCCAAATCTTAGGGCAATGAACTAAAGGAATTAAAAATTAAGTAATAAACAAATGTATTAACTTTAAAATAGCTTCTCATCACACAAAGTGATAGCTATATTTCTTCAGGCTCAGAATAACATAGGATTTTTAAAGCTCTTTCCTCTCAAGAGTAAAAGGTTGCATAGCAACTTCAAGTTTCAAGAAGTGTTTTGTCAAGTAAACATCTGGAAATTTAAATTATTTAAATTATTTTATTTTAAAAAGTAAGTATTTACTTTCCATGCCATTTGTAATCTTTTCTCACCTGCTCCTGTGCTGCATTCAATATTGGCTCCTGAATGTCTGTGTACATACGCCGCAAGGCATTGTATCCCCCTGGTATACTTTCAAGGTTGCTCAAGGCTCGGTCCTGGTTTCGCATCATTTCCTGCATCATTGCAGGGTTTCTAGCAAGTTCTAGTGTCTAGAGAAGTGGAACGTTTAATCTGTATTAATAAGAAATCCATTCTAAAGTGAAAACGTCAGCATTTGGCAGTATCTCAGTCATCCCTGTCTAACCCAGTTAAAAATTATGATTAAAGCTGAATCAACCTGTCAGCTTAGCATGAGTCAACACAATTTGGTATTTAGCCAGCATTCTACCACAACTGATTGGGTCAGGAAGACTGGCTAAATAGACAAAAACCTCTGAACAAGCTATTCTTTTCTTTCTTCATCTTTTCCACACAACATACTCTTACCATTTCTAACATTACTATAGCCAGCACACCATAGCATGAAATTTAAAATAAATACATACAATTTCAAAAGCACCTATTAATCTCTTTGGGTTTTAATACATTTTGCCACACAGTGTATCTTATATATCTTTTAATTTTAAAAACTTTTAGAAGTACCCACGGTGAGACACAATGAAAATATGTAGTATCTTGGAGAATTACCACTTATGGTAGAATTGCTGGCTAGACAACAGGTTTCAAGGGCAGATAGGCACATCCAATTCTAGTCTCAGAAGACATGACTACACAGTATTCAATGACTTTCAAAACCACTCTGCAGATTTTCTGAATTATCAGTCTATTTTGGACATTAACAACTAGAAATGTACACCCTGTCTGTCTATGGCAACATTTTATGGATTATGAATAAGACTAAATACTTCAAGAATGTTTACACGCTCCACTAAGCATGTCCAATTCCTGCTCTGTTGTTTATTGTAACAGAAGAATCACAAGTCATGAACTAGTAGATCTTTCTACATACCTGTCTCATTATATCTGGATTATTCAGCATGTGACTGATTTCTGGATTTCTCTGTATCAGTTGCTGCATTTGAGGGTTAGCCATAATTAACTGCCTCATCAGGTCAGGATTTGAAAGCATGCTCTGAACAAATGGATTTTCCATTATCTGAACCATCATTTCCGGGTTGGACATAAGTTGCCGTTGCATCTGACTTTGCAGCTCTGAGAAGTTTGAAGTATTTAAGCCCAGGCTACTCAGGCCTGCCAAACCTCCAAGGCCACCTTTAAGAGAATGAAAAAAATATGACTGGTTTTACTTCCAGTCACATCCAGATTCTTTCTAAATACAAAATACTTGAGCATATCTCATACTTCAAAATAACAAAAAGGAATGGAAAGTCCCATCTTTGCAAGGCTGTTAACAGCTTGCTTCCTTAAATAACAAGATACATAACTAAAAATCCAACAAACTTTATTCTTAAATAAAATTTGTTATAATTCTAACAATTTTTCTTCTTGTTTTCCAAAGCCAAGATACAAGAGATGTTTGAGTTTGGAGGCTTTAGGTCCATGTCCTACCCACTCCAGCAACACTTAACACTTGCATTTGTAATAATCATTTATCTCTCTCCTCTTGGTTAGACTATAATCAAGAGTTATGAGTTATATTCCCCATTCTAATTAAAAGCAGAGTTTCTCTTGGTAGTAGTGCACCAAGAGCTAATTATGTTTTGAATTCTTGTGCTTTGCCAAATCCAAATAAAAAATTTCAGAAGGTATTAGACAGACCAAAGAACCACTTAAACCTAAGAAATCATCTACTTACTATAACCGGCTTTTCCAATTCTATCTCTTCCCCACTCCCAAATGCAAAAAAAAAGGACTAAAAAGAATGAAACAAAACCCCACCACAACTATGAAAATAGGTTATAATTTTTAAGTCAATAGACTGCAGTCTCTTCATTCATGAAAGCGAAGACTCATAATACTATCAGACTTGAAACCTGAGAAATTCTTAATTGTAAGATTAGCAGCAACTTTGTTGCTTTTACTGCAGATCTTGGCTTCATGTTACAGGTCCAACTTCTGTGATTCATCTATATTCAATTACAGGAACTCAGATACACTTTTAAGAAGCACAAGGACACTGGAAGGAATTTCATTATTTGTGCCAAAATACAACATCAGTAGCACCTTACCACTGAAGGTGAAACAGTACAAACCTGAAGTGGGTGGTGAAACACTGGCACAGTTTATCCAGGGAGGCGATGGAGGCCCCACCTCTGGAAACATTCAAGGTCAGGTTGGATGGGGCTCTGAGCAGCCTAATCTAGTTAAAGATGTCCCAGCCAATTGCAGAGAGGTTGGACTAGATCACCTTTAAAGGTATCCCTTCTAACCCAAACTGTTTTTTGATTCTATATAAAACTAACAAAACAACTTCCCTCTGGTAACTGAGTAATCAGAAACCTATCTGTAATAAGTTTTTAGGCTGGTGTTTTTGTTTGGGTTTTGTTTTTAAAGTTCTGTCTACATTGTAATAAAGCTTTGGGGACAATTACCTGAATCCAAGAGAAGATACCCACCATGCTACCTAACAAATATTCTTACCCAAGCCAAAAGGGTTACTATTTGTTGAAGCCGGTGTTGAGGTACTACTGCTTGATGTTGATGTGGTAGCAGTACTCCCAGTCGTGTTTGCCTGTTGAGCTGTGTGGTCTTGTGATCTAAAAAAGCAATTTTAAAACTTTATAGAGTGTAACAAGTTATTTTAAGTAGTGTCATTAAATGTAGGAACAGTACTATACTTGAGAATCTTAAAATACATTTTGATTCTTGGTCAAAACCCAGTTATCTCCAGATGGCTTCCTATAATAAATCTTTCTCAGATCCCTGTCATGTCACTGGAGTTTCAAATAGTAAAAAAACATATGGGTATCACTGCAGCCATTACCACCTTCTCATCCTACCCCGTGATGCCTGCCAATGAATTGTTTTCTCTGTCCTTATCTTGCTTTAAGGATGCATGCTTTATTTCACTATACTCACATACTACTGATAACATGCCCACGCCTTGAAGAAATAAAGCCTAACGAATTTAATGCGAAATTTATTTCATGCCACATCTCTACTAGGATGCTTTACTGAACGTGAAATTCAGTTAATGTCACGTTTTATTAGACGACAAATATCAGACTCTCAATAACCTTTAAGACTTCAAGAACAGGGTGATAATGAAATTACATGAAGCTAAAGCCAGCATAATTTAGCACAGGCACTAAAGCATGCCCTGCTTGTAAAATCACCACACCCTTCTACTGCAGGCAGAAACACAGATGTTGTCATGTAGTAAAAGAGATCAAGGAACTGAGCTTGAACAAAGCTAACATGGCCTCTCTGTTCTAAAGAAAAGAGACTACTTTGAAATCCAAATCAGTTCTCCACTGTGGTTCAACAATCAATAAATGCCTGTATTTGCAGTACTACAGAATAAAATAACTTTTAAAACTAAGAATTCAGACTTCACAAAAAGATTTGAGAATTTGACAGTACACTAGACTTCATACTTCAGTTCACCTTGGAGGACCTTTCCCCCTTAACAAAACTCTGCACTTGCCCCATTCAAGCAAACATCAGAAAAAAAAAACCCAACCATACGAAAAAAAAATCAGAAAGATGCCTTAAATGCAGCGATTTTCCTGAGGTTTCTAAGAGTTCTTTAACTTCATTAACAGCAACTGCAAACTTTGAACACAAGATGACTATAATTAGCCAAGCAGCTGTAACTTGAATGAGGAAGATTATAGACTGTATACTGATTGTGACTCTCCCACTAGAGTTATTTGATTTTCTTTCATCTAGAAAACACACACATATTTCCTCTGTAAGCAAAAGAAAAATAACAAGCATATAATCCTATTTGTATTTTCAACTGAGAAACTATTTTGAGAAGCAACTATGCTGCTTCATGTAATAAATATGAAAGGTTCTGCAAAGTGTAACAGAAAAGTAGATGACACTGAAACTTGCAGTTCAACTTGTAGCTCCCATGGAAATTGGATATTCTCTGAAGAAAATGGTTGGTGTGAGTGTCAACCCTGTTAGCCTCCAGTCTTTCAATGATATTCCTGTCAAGTGCACATCATCTTTTATACCCATTTTGCCATTGCATTTCTGCCCAGCACTTGTGAACAAACGATACGTGTTGACCTAGAACTCTATTCAGAAATTCAATGTTATCTTCACTGCCTATGGCTAATCACTCACTGCTACTCTGACATCGGTTACAAGATTTCACTGAAAGTCTGTAGCATTCAGAAAATATAGCACAGTAAAAAAAGTGATCTTTTTTTAACAAGGATTGGCTAGGGTATACGAAGACTCCTATTCTGAAGTTACACATCTAACATAGCTTAGAAGGGAAAAGATCATCTTCAGATCCAGTTTTGAAAAATAACTTTTATTTATTCAGATACATAGCAGCAACAGTAACAGCAACAGTCAACAGAAAAGTAAATGGCATAGCGTAAAGTAGTTTTGAACGAGTCAATCTTGATACTCATGGCCAAAAATCAGCACTTTCCAGACACTGGCAGGGTCTAAATCTTGTCTTTTGGGACAAGCATAAAATATAGATATTTTAGCAAGAATACTACTGAGATATTTCAGGACAATACTATCCTTTCTCAGAGGTGATTCTCATTATGCTGGCAACTCTCTCTAGCAGGTTTTAGCATGTTTTTAGTCTATTCAAGCAAAGCTAGTGGGTGAAAACTTTAATGTATACTTTGAGGACAGCACAGGTACATGCAAAGGATCTGTCGTTTTTCATTCATACTTTGTTTTCTCAGACATGATTAAAACATTCTGCAGATAATAGAAAGATACTCTTCTAAAATTATTCAAAAAAAGCAGGCCAGAGTGAAGACATGGAGTGTAATTCTGGTAAGACGGATGCAGGAACACCAAAAATTCCCCAAAAGCCGCAAATGTGGCATTTGTGCTCCTGGGGGTTCCTCTGTCCAGAGGCAAAGTGCAAGAAGGTCCAAGAGGCTGGCAATGGTATTTCAGTATGTATAGCTATAGTAGGTCCAAACTATAAACTCTCTGAAGACTCTGCAAGTCAAAAGCATCCTGCTAACACTATTCTTGAAGCCTCTCTGCCACACTCAAGACTGCATGCAAAAAAAGCAACAAAAAATAGCAACAGCAGAATACTCACTCAGATGCACAGAACTGCAGTATTACCTAATACTGTATTCAAGACTGGCATGGCTTGTATCAGCCTAAATTTCAGGTGGAGGAGGCACAGGGCAGGAAAGAGAGACCTCTGACAGTACAAACATGTATTTTGACTCCAGGACAGAGAACACAATCCTTTCAGGGCATGAATATGGAACAGAAGATATCAATTTCAAAAGGTACCTACATTTAATGCTAACGCTACTAATTTCAACAAGAATTTTTATTTAATGCTAATGTTACTAGCTAGCCTTTTTGTCTTGGTAAGGCCTTGAAAGGGAAGGCCTATTTCTGTTCTCTCCTACACTCCATGCTCTTCAACATCTGACATTTTCACATCAGAGGAGATCCTCACCACAAACAAGAAAGACCTAAGTAGAACAGGAGCCAAAACCACTTTCAAGCTAAAATAATGAGCATGTTATTGACTAATAACAAACTGCATTCGAGGGATCTATTACTCTACTTGTTGGAAGGATTTTTGGGCACTTCACAGGAAGTGCCCATGACACAGCTAACTGATACATCATTCTAATGCTTCTTTGCCAAAGGAAAAAACAACAAAAACAACCCATACATTAAAATCCAAAGTCTGTTTAGGCAGATAAATTCATTAAACCAAAGCAGTTCTCAAAAATTTTCTTTCCTTGTTTGACCAAAACAGAGTGTTTACTACTGCATTGCTAAAACAAGGAAAGAAACTCACTGCAGAAAAAAAAAAGAGAAAGAAAAGATTCACTGCAAGTTTTCATGTGTGAAAAGAAAATCTGCATAACATATATTAATGGAGAGTAAGAGATGGTTATCTAACAACTATGAAGCCAAAACAGCTGGAACTAAAAAAAAAAAAAAAAAAAAAAAAAGTTAAATAACAAAAAACCAACCAACCAAACAAAAAACCCAAACAAACAAAAAAAACCCCCATGTATTTCAAAACATGAACCATATTAAAATACAGGATAAATGAAAAAAACACTGTAATTTTATAATTTCACTGCTATCCTGCACCAGCTGTAACTAAGGAACTGATTAAGGTGATTTAGTCAAATCTAGTTTGCCAGCAGAAAGCTATTAAAAATGCAGAGTACTTTTACTTCTTGAGAGGCAAACAGAAGACCACTCGTCATTAAGGTTACCTGTTTTGTGTTTTGATAACCAGGTGAACAGTGAGTCCATCATGAATTCCATGCTGAGTCAAAGTATCTTGATCTTTTAAAATTTTTCCAGCAAATATCAACACAAGCTGATCAGTGTGGGACTTGAAACGCTTAGAGATTTCTTCTTTGAACTAAACAAAAAAATTAATATACATTTATGTAATTAAATACTGAACTGTAATTTTTAGAAATCATTTAAAAACAATCTATTTTTTACATTTGCTGTATTACCTCACTTGTACTGCATATTCTGTATTTCACAAACTAGAAATAGTTTTGTTTTCTTAACTTTTTTTTGTCCATAGGAAGACAGAAATATTTCTTTGTCATACAGAAAAGGAAATCAGAAGAATTTCACATCTAGATCACTAGTTATGTAAGTCGTGACAACAAAAATCTGATTTCGCTTGACGACTATTGTGACTTCAATCAGGCATGCATCCATGACATAAATACATACTAGTATACATAGTACTTAAACACACCCATATGTATACACATGGCAAAGTATGCATATAATAGCAAGTACACACATACAAATACGCACACCACTGAAGCCATCCATTGCTGAAGGAGTGATGACGCAATGTCACAAAGAGGATAAATCTGTCTAGACTTTTGCTGGAACTACCTAACTAGAAGATAGTATCCTCTCTTCTTTGATATATTTTTGCTGCCTTCCTTCCATGTGTCAAAACCAGCATTCCTTTCCACACAGGCATAAGTTATACCTTAGGTGGCTCTGCTCTGTCATTCAATGCACAACATAGCTACATGAAATGCATTTGCAGCCCAGGACAGAGTGAATAAACACATTTTTCATTCCACTGGGAAATCATTCCCTCATTAAAGCACTTGAACATGGAAGTCCACTCTATATCAACTTGCTTTCCAAATCAAAAATAACCAAGGTATGCTTTCAGTGACTTCTAATAGAAATTTATTACTCTCTGGAAAAATGCTCTCATTGAAAGCAGAATATTTACAAAATTTAAAAAGAAAGATGTCCAAGAAAAATGGTAAGAAATTACTTGGTTATAAGAATGCCAGATAAATTTGTTCAACAAGACCTGTCAGCAGGCTAAGCATTTTTAAAATCCCAGGTAGTTAGAAAGTCCTTCAGAAGTTCATTGTGTTTAAAACTTTAAAATTAAGTTGACCATAATACTTTAAAAAGCATTCCAAACATCTAACAGAATTCTCACTCCATATAGGAGAATAAAATATTAATATTGCAACTAGTCATTAATAATTAGGCAGGACTAAAGAGTAAAATTCCAATGTATTATGCTTTGAAGGTTAGTTTCTAATTGAAAGGTTTTATAGCACAGGAAGAGAAAAATACACAGGGCTTAAAAAAAGAGAGAGTCCAAGAGACAAGAGTGATTAAATCTCTGTGTTTGTACAGGAGGTTGCCCTTGGTTAGTTAAAAGTCTGCTCACACCGAGCTAAGTTTTGGTTGTTGCAGAAATAACTTATAAATCAGCCTTTATACTGGCAATATTTAGACTTACAAGTATTCCAGAAAGTCACTCAGGCCACTCCTTCCCCAAGTGTGTTACTTACCTGAATTATTTCTCTCACGTTTATCTAGTCTGTTCTCTGAGTTCCCCAGCAACTTTTTTCCAAGAAACCTGTTCCAGTGTTTCACTACCAGATGTCTTCACTGTCCTTCACACAATGGACAACACAGATTGTTCTCTTTTGAACAAGGGACTGCAGTAAGGCTGACCTTTCCTTGATGGTTCTTTTCTAATCCAATCCTTCCCACCCCCCTTTGGATTTTCAAACCCAATTACTCTGTTCTATAAGTGTGGGAATCAATACTGGCCAAAATATTTCACACCAGCTCATCTACACTTAGTGGAAGATAAACCCCCCACCCTGCAAGCTATATTCCAATTTTAAGAAAAAGTGAGAAATTAATGTGAGAAAACATTCATGTAAGAGTACTGACTTATTAATAGCTATAAACTCTAGACATTTTGTAGAATCCCAGAAGAGGTTAATGTGTACACCTCGAACACTGATACCTGGATTGCCATGTAGCCAACCAAAGAGTGTTGGTAATAAGAGACAAGAATTTTTGGTAATAACCAAGGAATTTTGATAATAATATGCTGTGGGAGAGAACAAGATGTGGCTGGTGAAGGTGACCATACAGAAGTAGGGCAGTACTTTTCTGGGACAAACATCTTTGCTGCAGCTTGTGGAGATAAGTACAACACAGAACAGTGCAAGCACAGGAATGCAACCAAGAAGTGGGCATGGACTGTAGGGAGGGATGAAAAACGCCCAAGATCCCCAAAGCCCTCCAACCCATTTCCAGAAAGGTCTGAAAGAACAGACTGTGCATGATAACTAATTTGCATAGAAAGTCAGAAAGTTATATCCAAGTCAGGGAATGCCCATCTAAAAAAAAAAGTATCCTTACAAAGCCCAGTCACATGCACACTCCCAGGACCCTGAACTCCTCATCAGCTGGATTGATGCTGGAGCCAGGACTGGTGATCTCTTTTATTCTCTTCTTTTCCTTTTTTCCTTTCTTTCTTCCCTTCTCTCTCACCTCTTTATATAAAACCCACTGCCATATGCTTATATAGTAGGTCATTTAACATACCAATTTAACTTGCCAGGTGTGTAATCTACAAATAAAATTTTCTGAGTTTTTGTGGACCGTCTGACTTTTGTCACTCTTTTCTGTGATGTCACACCCTGAAGGGGAAAGAAGCACCTACAAATCTTGAGCATGGAATGTTGCACCGTGTTCTGCTGAGCAACTGCTCAGGCAGTTGCTTCCTATCCTGTATTCTTATGATTAATTACTCTTAATATGCAAAGTAATGCAAAACCAGCAGAAATACTTAGAATGCAGGACAAAGCTAATGCATCAGAATAAAGGACAACCATACTGTGGCAAATGAAAGACTGTCTACCTAAACTCACTTATTACCATATTTTCCACAATATGCTGTGACAGTGAGATCCACAAGTTAATTTTCATGAGAAGGCTTATGTCGTAGTATAAACAATATTCATGGAATCATAGAATATCTCAAGTTGGAATGGAACCATAAGGATCATCGAGTTCAACTCCCTGCTTTTCACAGGACTACCTGAAACTGAACCACTGTCCGCAGGCTCCTTGAACTCTGACAGGCTTGATGCCATGACCACTTCGCAAAGGAGTCTATTCCAGTGACCACCCATCCTCCCAGTGAAGAATCCTTCCCTAAAGTCCAATCTGAACCTGATGCAGCTTCATTCCACTTCCTTGTCTCCAGCTGCTGCTCACCAGAGGGAGGAGACTGGCTGCTCTCCCTCTGCTGCCCCAGCTGGAGGAAGCTGTAGGCTGCCACGCAAAAACAACACTACAGCAGGACATGAATGCAACCATCAGTGTACCAGGACCACAAAATAACCTCTACAACAACATCTGTGAATAATCCAAATGCACACTAGACCTACTTCCAGTCACAATAATAAAACTATTGAGAATAATAAGCCAGTTTTTGGCTGAGACATATTTACATAAAAAGCCTAGTCAAGATGCAATGAAAGTGTTATGTCTCTTCCTCAGCTTCACTGTCATTCAATATGACATTGGGACCCCTGAAATGACAAAGTGTAAGCAGGACCAAGCCCTCTGATAATTCATTCAGAGAAGACCATCACATAAAACCTGTATTACCATGGAAGACCATTTACAAATGATGTTGTTTGCAAAGTGTTAACTGTCAAAAACACCTTAAATAACAGATTAGCTTCGTATTTTGCAGAGGAAGAGAATCATCTACACATACGGAAAACAGAATCCTAAAATCACTCTGGAAAAGGAAGGTAAAGATCATCTAGTTCCAACTCCTCTGCCAAGGTCAGGGACACCTTTCCCTGGATCAGATTACTCAAAGCCAGTCTGGCTTTTTGAATGCTTCCAGTGATGGGGCATCCACAACTTCCCTGGGCAACCTGTTCCAATGTCCTCACAGGAAGAATTTCTTCCTAATATGGAAGAGGGTAAAGTCATTACCTTTTTATGATCACTCCATGCCCTTGTAAAAAGTCTCTCACAATCTTTCATGTAGGCCTCTTTTGGCCACTGAAAGGTTGCTATGATGTCTCCCTGGAGCCTTCTCTTCTCCACGATGAACAGAAGTCTCTCAGCCTGTCTTTATAAGACATGAGCCCCAGCCCTCTGATCATCTTGGTGGCCTCCTCCTGACTCACTCCAACAGGTCCATGTCCTCCTGTGCTGGGGACCTCAGAGCTGGATGCAGCACTCCAGGCGGAGTCTCACCAGAAGAGAGAAGCACAATGCCCTCCCTCACCCTGCTGGCCACGATGCTTTGAAAGCAGCCTGGGATACAATCAGCTTTCCGGGCTGCGAGTGCACATTGCTGGGTCATGTCCAGCCTTTAATCCACCAGCACCCCCAAATCCTTCTCCTCAGGGCTGCTCTTGATCCACTCTATCTGTATTTGTACTTGGGATTGCCCCAACCCAAGTGTAGGATCTTGCACTTGGCCTTGTTGAACTTCCTGAGGCACATGAGTCCATCTCTCAAGCTTGTCAAGGATGGCATCCCTTCCCGCCAGTACCTCATTCACACCACACAGACTGGTGTTGTTGAGGTGCACTCAATCCCACTGTCTGTGTCACTGACAAAGATGTTAAACAATGCTTGTCCCTGCACCAATCCCTGAGGACACCACTCGTCACTGGTCTCCACTTGGACAATGAGCCGTTCACTGCAACACTTTAAATTCCTTATTCACCGAGTAGTCCATTTGTCAAAACCATCTCTCCAGTTTAGAGACAAGCCACAGGGCACAGTGTCAAACACTCTACATATGTGCAGGTAGATGATGTCACTCACTTTTCCCTCATCCACCACAACTGCAACCCCATCACAGGCAATCACCAAATTTGTCCTTAGTGAAGCTGTGTTGGCTGTCACAATTCATGTCCTTACCTTCCATGTTCCTTAGCACAATTTCCAGGAGGTTCTGTTCCATGATCCTGCCAGGCACTGAGGTAAGACTGACCAGCCTGTAGTTCCCTGGTTCTTCTCAATTTCCCTTCCCAAAAAGACATGGATGTTCTGTTTCACCTCTTCCAGTCTTTGGGAACTTCCATGGGGTACTGTCACAACTTCTCAAATATGATGGCTAGTGGCTTAGCTACTTCCTTGCCCAGTTCCCTCAGGGGCCATGGAAGTATCTCATCAGATCCCATGGAACTGTGCACCTTCAGGTTCCTTAAAGGGTCTTAAACATGATCTTCTACAGAGGATGGTTCTTCATTCTCCCAATCCCTGCTTTCACCTGGGTAGTGTGGCTGGAGCACTTGCCAGTGAAGGGAACAGGCTGGATATCAGTCAGTGGGTGCTGAGCCACTGTACTGTGCATCATTTGTTTCTCTTGAGTTTTACTCCTCTATCCCTCTCATTCATTACCATTATTGTTGTTATTATTATTGTTGTTGTTTTAAATATTAAACTGTTCTTATATCAACTTTTTTACTTTTTTCTTCTGATTCTCTTCCCCATTTCACTAGGCAGGAGAGACGTGAGAAAGCAGTTGCACGATACTTAATTGCTGGCTGAGGTTAAACCACGACAGATTATGATGATGGAAATTAATGCATATTTAGGCAGTTCTAAAAAATTTGATTTTGGTGTTGTTAGGTCTTCAGTTTGCACAACATAACTAAATAATGGCATCAGTAAATTACAGTTAAAATACTTCGTCCACAAGGAAAATCAAAAGCAGAAGGAGTTCAGTGTTGCTGGCTGGAAATGATGAGCATTTCTGTCCAATTCTCCTACTTCAGTGACTCATCTTTTTAATTAACATGTAACAATCCAAGCAACAACATCAGCTCATTTGCTTTTTGTTCTAAAATACAAGTTTTACTTCACTGTAATAATACTATGCCTTGTCGTATTACAAAGGTGTTCAGTCATATCTGTGCATAGGAAAAGACTCAAAAGTTGTAAAAATAATGTTTCAACTTACTTGACACCTCATGTCAAGTCACCTAGTGGAAACTAGTTCATTGTACTCCTCTAGTAACTGAATACAGTAAAAATAATGTAAAATCATGTAAATTTTTTACATGATTATTAGAAAAATATGTGGACAGAAACACATTGGGAATCAGACTAAAACACAGGACTAATGTCTAGACAGAGGCCTGGTTTTCCTAGGGAGAAAAGTAAAAAGCATTCTTAACCAGAGTGAGTTAATTCAAGGTTACATTCTCCTCAAAGCATGACAGCTTGTAGATTTGACATGAATTAGAACAAATCTAAAGCTCATCTTGTTGAAGCACTTTGCCCAAATTGCCATTTTACCTCAAGTTAACCAGTCTACATAAACTTTTTTTTTTGCTTTGAAATACAGGAGCAGTATAACTTTTCATATTGAGACCACTCATTGGCTTTTCAGCAGCACATCAGCACTTCTTGTTTATACCCTCAATTCCATGCCAAATACCCTTATCTTCATAGCACCTTTAAGATAATCACCATTAACAAAACTTGCCTTTTTTTGTTCTATGTTAAGACACATAGAAAAAAACCTAAACAACTCTCTGTGAAGCACACTAGGACTTTTACTACACCTGCTCAACTTGATTGCCTCTAAAGTTTTTTGCAAGGTATGGGTGGACACTGTACAGTGTTGATGTCCAGTGCTGAACACATGCATACTGGTACTTGAGCTAGCCAAAGTAAACACTTTGTCACCAAACAAAGCAAGTATCTGAATACACATGAAGTAGAACAGCTGACTAAACTAGGTACTATTTTGCACTGTCACTTTGCAGAGCAGATCCATAATTTAAACATTAACCTATTAACATCTGACAAGCTGGCCTTGGAAGAACCTGCTAAAGAGTTATTCCAGGCAAAGTAAAAGTATTAACGTTCAAACTGGCCTTTGACATGTTACCACCATATATAATGATTCAAAAGCTTCTGCTGACTCCTTTTATGACATCAAAACCAGCAACTGTAATAGTCTTACTCAAAAGACAAGATGTTGTGAAAAAGTAATAAAAAGAAGAAAACAAAAAAATTAAAAAATACTTTCCTAAAAATCTCTCAACCTCAGCTTAGTAAATCATATTTAAAAATTAAATTACATTAACAACCTGGAAGAGTTCTTGGGCAATTAACATCCAAGTCCCATTGAAAGTAACAGAACACCGGCCCCTAAAAACTTCAACTACTTTGAAAATATTAGGCTACAGTTTTACCTAAGTGACTGTAAAAAAAAAGCAAGTTTGCTGACTCTCCCCACATGAAACCTTGTTTCGAACACAATAGAGGATGACATGGAAGCAAACATTTGTACATAGAGGGCTGAACTACAGTTTTCATTCTCAGCAGTCCCTCAAACAGTTCTACTACAAAGAAAAATTTTGAAACAGCATTACCTTGTTCGGCACCACTGTTTCAAAACACACTCATAATATTAAACTTTCAACTGTCTTTCCTAACAACACACGCAGTTAACCATATTGACCGCACTCCAGTTTGTCTTACATCCACATTGAGCAGTCTCAGAAGCAAACTTTTGATGAGCTCCAGCTTTCTTTTATACAACAGAATTAATGGTTACAGGTCGTCTTGACCCAAGAAGTAAGGAACCAAACACACAGCCATATATAATCGCTGATAGCTGTGGTTTCCTTTTGTGGTGAATCATGACCTGGTCATCTAATGACTGACTTACAGTGAATCAGTAAAAACAAGGTTTCATTGCACAACTCTAGGACATTATACAGGAAGGAAGACAAGAATTCATCATTTCAAGCAGGAATACAAGCACTTTTGGCCCACAGCAGATAAAGCATAGCTAGAAAGAACACAAAAATAAGTCTATGTAAGAGCATTCTGTCTTTCATGTCTCAATGGACTTACTATCTTCTGGTGGCTTTGCCAATGACCCATGCTAGTTTCACAATAAAATTATTTCCTCAGATGTCTGCACCAAAACCAAGCTCACAAAAAAAAAGCACACTTGAAAACACAAAGTCAGATTCTTGATGAGTTTACATGGCTAGCAGCCCATAAAGGGCAAACAGCAGCAGTGCATAGTAGTGTAAAGGGCTCAGGACTCAAGTTCTAGCCATTTCTATTCCTTCCAGGGATCCTTCACCAAGCCCCTCCACTTCTCCAAGCTTTTGTCTGAAGAAGCAATACTTCTCCATAAAAGCACTTGGCAATCTACTCTCTCCCTGTTTGTTATGTACATGATTGCTGGCAAAGCAATGCAAACTGAAAACTCCTTCATTTAGAAAAACCCTTGTCCTGGCTCAGGCCAGGACAGTGTTAATTTTTGTAGTACCCAGGAGGGGGCATGGCCAGGACCCAGAGGTTATACTATACCACCTCTTGTCATTGCCAGCAGCTGGGGAAAAGGAATCTCTTCCAGGGAGAAGGGATTCCTTCTGGTTAAGAAAACATGGTGGAGGAAAATATCCGGTATTGTCTGTCATCAAGGGGATTCTTTCCGTGTGAATCATTCATTTTCTTGCAACCTCTATCATTAGAATTGTTGCTGTTAATATTTGTTTTCTGATCTCATTGCTGTTTGCAGTAAATTGTTCTTATCTCAACCTGTGATCTTGACCTTTTATGCTTCAAACTCTCCTCTCCAGCATGCCTTGGGTTGACTGACCACTTACAAAGAGTGAAAAGAGAAAAAGCATTGTAAGTTAGAGGAAACTAAGATTCAACTCAACCCACTGAGGTTTTTGTGCTGCACAAAAATAGAAAATGCTTCAACTCCTCTCTTTTATTGTTATTTTCATCTTGAAAACTCTCAACTGTATTATACAACTCTTAACTAATTTATACAACATTCAATGTTATTTAACAAACAAATAAAGCCCTGGCTCAGAAGGGAGAGGGAAGGGAAAACATGGCAGAGAGAGAAAGTGGCAGTGTAGTTTGGAGAGTCTCGGCGGGGTTACTGAGTTAGGGAGTAACATTCCTAAAAAACACCACCACTGTTTAGCAACAACCAAAATCGGTGTGTTACCAAGATTATTCTTGCACTGAATACAAAACACAGCACCATATCAACTACTAAAAAAATTAGCTCTGTCCCAGTCAAAACCAGAACACCACATCACCATATATTCCAAATTATTCAGATTTTACCCTATCTTTACTCCCAGAAAATTACCATTTTTACAGAGCTAAGGTTTATAGTCACTAGATTGAAACATTGATTGGTTTTAAAAATCCTTACACAACACCTCTACCACAGCTAATTATTCATTAAGGTCTTCTGTGCTGTCACCAATTTTTGAACTGAACACAGGACAATTTTTTAAAACTGTGTGACACCCCTGACTGAGGGTGAGGGGCAAACTCCCAGGAGAAATGCAGGCCCTACCCAACATGGATAAAGTTTAAAGAAAAGAATTTGAAGATATATATTAATGTCTTTTATGCAGAAAAGTATCTACACAGAAGACACTTTACTACTCAAACAGGTTTTCTTATATTACTCTGTCTACCAGTCATTTATCAGCAAACACTTGTGGAGTACTATGGTCAGATAACTGATACCTTTGAGTTACATCTAAGCCAATAGTCACGAAAGTCAATACACTTTTACTTCAGAAGGTTCTTCTATCAAATAACCACCTACCGTTGCTCTAAAACAATTTTGAATTCACTAAATGAGGAGGAAAAAAACCCCACCTTAAGAAATATGTATAATCAGAGTATATCACAAGGCAGACTCCATAAAGAATCACACAGATGTGTTACAATGCACTGAGATGATGGAAAACCTAACACTAAATACTTCGTGTATTCAAGTGCCTTGAGACAACTGAAGAACAACAGAAACCTAAATTGCAATCATGGAAATGAAGAACAGACTGGATTCCATTATACAGTTTCAACTTATCTTGTTTGTACCATTCAGTAGTCCCTGGATTACAGATAAACAGTGAGACAGAATTGGATCATGGTAAAAGAATTGTTCTTATAAAGTTTCTTGTAAAGTAAAACATTACATAAAATATTAACAGCATATGCAAGCCAGGAAAGATGCTCCACTACAAAATTACCCAATGTTTTAACAATTTAACATTTACACCTGTGTGATCTTGACAAAGCAGAAGACTACCAATTTGGGATTGCAAGAACCAGGCACAAATATGAAACCCTGGATTTATGATTTTAAAGTTTCAATCACAAACTGTACTGAAATTATAATCAAAAAATACGGCTTTAAAGATCCCCACTTAACAAAAATCAGAGTCTCAACACAGAGAATACAATTACACTTATAATTAAGTAGCTCAGAGGTTTTATCTGTAGTTTAGTCTAGTACAGAAAGCACATCTGTGTTCACCTACTTTAAAAGCATACTAGAAGCTGTTAAACATGCTGTTACTGAAAACTGTATTCCATACTGAAGAGAAATTCTATTTAAAGGTTGAACCTAAATAAAAATGGGGGGAAACCCCCTAAACCTGCAAAAGGATCTAATCTGTTTTCTGTGGAACTAAACTCAATTTCACTAACTTTTCCAGATGGGCATTCCTCTGAAATTTTTATATAATCAAAGGACTGACAACCATTCTCCGCAAGAACTTCAAGTTTCCGAAATTATTAGCATAGATTTACTATATCCACTCTTTTGTTGGCCCAGAAGTTAGTAACACACAGCTAGGCATGTTACTCTGTTTCAGAATTGTAATGTTCACAGAATGGACAACTCAGTATCTTTCTGTGTGCTACACACCCACGGACACTAACTCCGAACCAGTTACAATAAACTCGTGAATACTTCAAATGTCAACACAGGGCACTAAAACAGCCCCATGAAGCACCAGCAAGCTTTAACTCTTCCAAAACTCCCTCATTCTAAATGATGAAGGTAAAAAACTGTTTTTCCATGTAACCAGTTCCAACACCTTAATAATCAAACAATTCAAGTCATTCACTAAGACATGAAGGCATGAGTCGTTCCTAAAATGAGCATACTTTTTCTTTGTATACAGGCTTTACCAAAACACATTAAGCCAACTCTGCTAAGCAAGAAATTGCAAACATTGTATTGCCACAAACTCAGAAAATAATTGAAAGGAAAAAAAACATAAGACAAGAGACAAACAGTTTTACTGAGCTGGAGTATCAGCACTGTCAGGGTCAGCTAAAATCAACAAGTTTATAGGTATTCATCTTTACCCACCACAGATTCATTAAGTCTCTGCACTGAGCAAAACCAGTATCATATCCAGTCAAGAATGCAAATATTTGGTACTTGTGCTAATACCAAGCCAACTGTGCTCAGCACAATCATATAGTTTTCAGAGAATGAGAGACAGATGGACAGCAGTTGCAATCAACTGACCTCCCAGAGTGGCTTTGTACTTAGTTTATTTTCCATACCAACCTGCATACTCACTGTTCTAGCTGCACAACACAGGATCACAGTTGCACAGTAACAATCTATTCTGCTGAAGTCTTCCAATACAAGAAAAATCTTGACAGAAAAGTTGCAGACCTGATTTATATTAATGGAGCAACATAAAACATAATTTGTGTAGCCCTAAATTTGGCCCTGGTGACACGAAGTATTTTCCTAGAAAATCTAGGTTCATGTTCTGGCAGTATTCTGAAATGATTGTAAACAAATAACTCAATTCACTAAGTTCTAATGTTAGCTACAGAAATACACTGAGGGCGTTTCTTTTGCTGGGTTTTTGGGGTTTTTTTTTTTAGCCTACAAGTTACTGGCCCACCTATCTCAACTGTACAAACCACTTGCTGATTCCAGATACATGTGAACAGATGTGCAACTTGTCTGGTATTTGAGATTAACCTATTTTCAAGGCTGGCTCTAGAAACATTACACCTACTGTTGATGCTTATTATCATCAACAGCTCATTTTTGCAGTTTAAGAGAAACAGCCAATATTAGTCACACTACAGGGACAGCGCATTTTTTAGTGCTGTTACACTGCCTGGAACTTCAACCAAATGGTCAACCCACCAGGCAATCTTACTTCACAGGAATACAACTGCAGATCTAATCTTTTAACAACAGTTTCAAGAGAGACAACACTCGGACTTTAAGATATCTGTGGACAACAAAGACATTTGAAGTAGTGTGCTCTGGTAATTCCCTAAACTTGCATGACTGCTTTCAGTAAAAATTCGTGCTCCTGCTAGGTTGTACAACTGTTTCAGTTTATGACAACTGTTTATTTGAACACCTAGCAGCTCCACCAGTATTCAAATCTGGAACAAACCTGTTGAAGTCAAATACATTACAAAATTCACAGCTAAAGTAAAACTGCTTAAAATTTACGAAGGACCCTAACTAATGGCTGACTGCTTTTCAGGACAAACACAATCCTAAGGCTAGATTCCGTTTATGAATCCCTCTTTTGAAATATCCAAACAAAATAAAAGCCCCAAAACTGCAAAGACTTTTACAAAAACTGCATTGATGCTGCTCACAAATCTATGGAGAACAGAGAAGTGAAAAGCACCCCTTTCAGACTGAGATTGCTGGGAAAGCAGTGGACAACATTAAAAAGCAAACACAGTCATTTTACTTTCGGGAGAAATGCCTAGATCAAGCTTGCAGAGCGAGTACTGCACACAATACTGCAGCTGCCAAAAGACTGGAGAAGACAAGAGAGCAGACTCAATGCACTGGCAGCTGGAGAAAACCTCAGTGAAACTCGGGTCAGGGACATTTCTAGCCCGCATGCTGATGCACAAAAAAAAACAAAAAACCAACCCCCCCCCCCAAAAAAAAACAACAAAAAAACCCAACCCAAACTGAATGTAGACTAGATGTAAGGATAAAAAAATTGAAAGAAATATTTGCACTTTCTCTATTCACAGCAACTAGGTGAAACAAAAATCTGACGATCTAGCTGAAGTGCTAGCACTACATTTGAAATCTCGGAGCCTTTACTTCATCTTTCGTATCCTTAACCAAACAGTGTCCTTCAGCTCACACATAAGGAATGATGTAAAGTTCTGTATCTAGACATTAGTGGTGCTTTCAGACATGTAACCTTTTTTTGATGAGGTCTGCAATACCAATGACACCAAAAAAAATTGTGGAATAGCATGAAGTTGCCACATTTAGAACCATTTCAAGGAGAAAACTGGGAAATCCTATGGAAAATGAAGGAGGTTCTGAATCTAGCAATGTCTACATCCTTTACAAGCAGGAGACTCTGGATTTTTATATTTTGATAGCACCTTTTCTATGATTTGTTGCTTTCTAACCAAAATAAATTAAGTTCTAGTCAATACTTGCACAGCAAACCTTCTACAAAACCAGAAGAGACTGGCAGGAAACAATGTCGATGAATCAGCAGGTGTCACTAGTCTGAGACAGACACAGCTGGGGCACAGCCTTTCACAGGAATGCCCAAAATCCCTAATAACTTGGTTCTCTGACAGTAGTGCCATGCTAAGTACTAGATCCATAACTACCACATTTAAGTACAGCAGACTGTAGACTGTACACACACACAGTACAAGGCTATGACTTCCCCAAGTTGGAGGCCTACTTGCTGTTTATAAAGACAGTGTTAGATCAAAATAACCACTGGAAATACAGAGATCCAAGCAACTGCATATGTCTTCTACAGTCATGTTAGCCAGCCAGTGAGACAGCTGCTACCAAAACCAGTCAGCTCGACAGGACAACTTACAGTTAGAAAATGAGAAAAGAGAAGGCTTTGGGATGGCCTAACTGTGGCCTTCCAGTACCTGAAGGGAACTTGCAGGAAAGATGAGGCAAGGCTGTTTACAAGAACGTGTACTGACAGGACAAGGGGAAATGGCTTCAAACTGAGAGTAGGTTTAGATTAGCAATTACGAAAAAATTCTTTACTGTGGGGGTGGTGAGGCACTGGAACAGACTGCACAGAGAAGCTGAGGATGGCCCATCCCTGGAAGTGTTCAAAGCCAGGCTGGATGGGGCTCTGAGCAACCTGGTCTAGCTGAAGGTGTCCCTGCCTACGACAGGGGAACTGGAACTGGATGATTTTCAGCGTCTCCTTCCAACCCAAACCATTCTATGATTCAATGACTTCATGAACGAGCTATATCCACCTTCCGAGCCGGCCCTCTGCAGAGCAAGAGAGACAGAAGTCGGTGAGGAGGGTACGAGGCGGCACACTTCTCCACTACCCCTGCTAGCCTCAGATGGCATCAGTCCTCTCCTGGGCCGGGATCGGTGCTGGTGCTCGCCCAACAGCGGCCGGCGCGACCCGGGCCAGCAGAAGCTGCTTTGTCACCGGGAAGGGCCCTCGCCCCGCGCCGCCGGAGGCGGGAGCCGCAGGCTGGCACTCCCCTCCCGGACGGCGCTCCGCTCGGCCCCGGCCCCAACGCGGCCCCGCCGGCCCCCTCAGCCTGCTCCGCCGCCCCTCACCTGACGGATGCTGCTGGTCTCGGAAACGGCGAACTCCTCCTTCTCCTTGGGAGTCTTCACCGTGACTTTGATGATCCGCGGCTCGGCGGTACTGGCGGAGTCGCGGGTGGGGGAGCCCGGGGGACCCCCCGCGGGCCCCTCCGCTCGGTCTGACATTGCCGTGTGCGGACGGGACGGGACGGGGCGGGGCGGGGCGGGGCGGGGCGGGGCGGGGCAGGGCAGGGCAGGGCAGGGCAGGGCAGGGCAGGGCAGGGCAGGGGGCCTTGCCGGCGGCTCCCGGCGGTTGCAGCCGAGCGCTCGCGCCGCGCCCGCGACACCGGAAACAGCCCGGCCCGGCCGCCGCGCGCCGTGATGACGCAGCTCAACAGGGAAGTTGCTAGAAAGGGGCACCGCCCGTGCGCGCGCCCGGCAGCGCGCGCGCCCCCGAGGGGCTGAGGCTGCCCGCGGGGACTCGTCCCGAGCCGCGTGACTCAAGCAGAGCCTCCTCCTCGGCTTCTTTAGCTTTAGGCTGTCACATCCCTGCCCTTTTGCATCTCCAGCCTCCAAGGACATCACTTTGTGAGGAGTGCCGTGTCCCGTTCTGGGTTTCTCAGTACAAGAGGAGAGAGGCAAGAGAGACAAGGAGCTACTGGAGAAGATCCAGTGGGGAGTCACAAAGACAATTTGGGGTGTGAAACATCTCTCTTATGAGGGCAGACTGCAGGAGCTGGAGATGAGAAGGCTGAGAGGGGATCTCCTCAACACATAGAAATACCTCAAAGGCAGGTGCCAAGAGGATGGTGCCAGACTCTTTTCAGGGGTGCCCAGCCACAGGATGAGGAGCAGTGGCCATAAACTAAAACACAGGAAGTTCCACTTAAACATAGGGAAGAACTTTTACACTGAGGGTATCAGAGCAGTGGAACAGGCTGCCCAAGAAGGTCATGGACTCTCCCTCTCTGGAGACATTCAAAACCCAGCTGGACATGTTCCTGTGTAACCTGCTCTAGCTGACTGTGCCTTGGCAGAGGAATTGGACTGGATGATCTCCAGAGGTCTCTTCCAACCATAACAATTCTGTTACTCTGTGTGATTTTAGATTTTAGTCCTGTTTTTCTCTGTGTGCTTTAACCACTTAGTTGATGTGGTTAAAAATGGTATTTATTTAAGTGGTACACTGTTATTGATGCTAAGGTAGTACTAGTAAGTAGTAGAGCAAACCTTGTCAACAGCCTTTATCATGCTTTCACTGTGACAGGATCCAAGGGAATGGCCTGAAGTTGTGTCAGGGAGGTTTAGGCTAGATATTAGGAAAAGGTTTTTTAGCCAGAGGCTGGTCTGGCACTGGAGCAGGCTCCCCAGGGAAGTGGTCACAGCAGTTTTTGTGGTGACTCACACCTGCTTTTGCTGATGCCTTTGCTGGTTATTTTGTTGGGCGACATAAACCCAGTTGCAACAGCCCCTCCCGTGCTGTGCCACGACCTTCCACCCCCACAGGCAGCAAAGTCCCACTGACACAAGCCACGGGAAAGCTTAATATTTATTGTCAGATGCAAGGGACGTGTGCTTTGGATTTCCAGTAAATCCATGAGGAGGGTCACCAGGACTTTCCCAACTA
Source organism: Aphelocoma coerulescens (assembly GCF_041296385.1). NCBI lineage: Eukaryota > Metazoa > Chordata > Aves > Passeriformes > Corvidae > Aphelocoma > Aphelocoma coerulescens. Next base: position 37,401,104 of record NW_027184085.1, read on the forward strand.
GGATCTGGGAATGCAGGTGCCAGCCATGCAACTGTGGTTTGCCGGAGCTCCAGTCCATAAGACATGAGGTGTTACAGAGGCCTATAGTGCGATGCAGGGGTTTGGTGTTGGAAGATGCAAGAAAATTAACTTGGCCCAGTTTGTGAACCTACATCAATGAAATAATTCAGTACCTGTTGCTTTTAAGTTACTTGGCACTGGCTAAAGAGTAATAAATACGAGACATATACTACTTAAAAAGTATTGCTAAGGAAGCATTCCATCGCTGGAAATCACGTCTTCCTCAAACTTGGACCAAGAAAAGCTCAATCAGAAATTAAATTTGCATTACCAGATTAGGCATTCTCCCTAAATATTCTTGCCTCTCAAGAATGTCTCAAGATGTCTGTTCCTGTTTTGGTGGAAAATACATATGTGGCTTTGAACTGCAGAATCAAATGTCCTTTTTTGCTTAGATGAGAATGGAGTTTTCCCACAGTAGTCTGAATCACGAGATGATTTGCTGGGTTGGTCTGCTCTTGGGGTAACCTCTCAGAAGCCCTTTGAACATTGGTTCATCTAGTACTAAAAAAAGTGTAGTACAGCATGGTAGGCTCCAAAACTCTTAACATTTTTACTAAAGGAATTTAAGACCTGCTAAGAGACCTTAATTAGAAATACCAAAGATTGGCTGAAGGGAATTCCAGGTTTTGCCTGTTCTAGAGTTTTTGCTTGTTGCAGATAAGAATTATTCCAGGCATATTCAAGTACTAAGCCTTTCTTTGGTCACACATGCTCCTTTTGCCCATTAGTTGTGACTCTACAAGGCGTTGAATTCTGCTGCAGCAGAACACTTGGACACATGCCAGTGGCAATTATCTTGTTGACTGGGAGAGTGAGGTACATCATACAGTAACATTCTGCACTGCAATCAAGCAGTGATTTCAAGCAGAAATTAGATCAAAGAGCAAGGAGATATTCCTCATCCCAGACTGTTCATAGTTTATAGATATAACTCATGCTGACTGTATCATTACTGAGTAGACTTTGTACCAGAGTAGAATAACTTTGACCTGGTTATAGCTAGCAGAAGTTTACAAGTTAGAGGAATAATAATTTGTTTTATTTACTGAAGTATATTTCTTTTAAGTGGCAAGGATACTAAAAATTTATAGAAAATAACTTGGAAGTTATTGTAAGTTCTTAACTAAGCAAAGATGCAACTTTAGCAAAGAATGTTTTTATCTTCATGTTAATTTTGGTGCAGATGACAGGAATATGGGATCTCATTTGCCAGAACTGAAAGGGTCCAGATAGAAGATACCCTAAACCAGAAAAACATGCACATGGGTTCTCAGTCAGATAGTTGAGAACAGAGCTTATAAACAGTGCATGGAAAATTAAAACGATACAGCAAAGAATTTTGAGTTCTTAATCCTCTTAGGCTGATGGATTTTAAAAAACACTTCTTTCTTTCCCCTTGCTTTTCCTTTTCTTTCCCACTTTCTTCCACCTGTGCTTTTATTTCCCCTTTCTAAAACTACCTGTGCAACTTGTCTTCCTTAATTACTGATATTAAAGAACAGAATTCAGCATGTTTATTAGAGAGACCAGCTTAATTTTTATGCCACTTCATTTTCCTCCCCCTGGTTATTGGTGTTTACAGCAGAAGTTCAGCTTAATTCCCAACTTTGACTAGACAGCTTCAATTTGGTATTTTTTCCATAGTTAGTTGATGTAACCAATGCAAAGCCGTCTACATTGAAAATGAACATGCAGTGACCAGACAGTATTTTGAATCAAAGTGAAAGTAGTGGCTCACATCAAGTTGAATCAAATTAAGAATATTAGCAAAAGGTTTTGAACCAGTTTGGCTGAACTCTATTCAATGTTTTACCTGATATGAGTGACACAATCTTGGATTTAGACAAGGCCTCAGGTGGTCTAATGACAGTAAAACTTACATACAGTATCTCCAAAGTTCTGCTGTAAATGACACATAACACTCCTTGTATTTCTGAATATTCAAACCAAATCACAATACAAACACCTGTGATTTATGAAAGGGAAAAGTTATGGGGAGAAATAAGATCGAATTAGGTTGTGAGCTGTAAAACCTGCCTGCAGAGGAGCACATGGCGGCACACAGAGGCTTGTCTCCACCAGACCCTGGGGGGAGGAGGTGTCATGCGGCAGACCCATACGGAGAGGTCGAGTGAACAGCGAGTGATCATCCCATAGAAGGAAGTGTGTTGCTCATGTGGCAACACAGGATAGGTCACGTAGTGAGAATTGCCATACAAGGAAATACTGTGCCTTAGAAAAGTGTATAAAACCAGCTCACTCCTTTGAATAAACGACTCAGATTCCCTGCCCGTCTGGGTCCGTGCCTCAGTCGCCGACAAATGGTGCCCCATGTGTGAAATTTATTATATGCCTATCTATGTGTCCATCAGTGAGCCTCATGGGACTTGAAGTGCTGCTGCAAGAAGCAGGAACGCTGGCCAGCAATAATCCCTACAAATTGTAGGTGAGCCATGAGGGATGTAGGGGATGGAGTATCCCAGGAACAGAACGTCCCAGAGACGTTAAAACAGATTTTAAAGAAACGTGGCAGGAAAGTTGAGTCTACAGATTTGAACAGACTCTTCTTCTGGGCAAAAGACTGTGACTAAACTTTAGATAGTACCAATATTTTTGATCCTCGGACACGGGACACTTTAGATGCGTTGTGGGACCGAGCTACAGATAGCCACACAGCACTGAGAGAGCTTTTGTGTCCCTGGAGGGCTGTGTGCAAGGCGCTTGGGGCACATGTGGCACCCAGAGACCAGACAAAGAAAGCCGCTTGTGCTACCGCAGCAGCTGTGCCGAGCCCTTCTGTGCTGCCAGCGAGCGACCATAAGTCTGTCGGGGCTGTGGGAGAAGAACCAGAAAATGGGCCCTCATCCCTGAAGTAAAGAAATTCAGCCAAATTAAATTTAATAAAGCAATAGATTTTATTCCGCGACCGAAAGATCGGTCACACAGAAAGCCACGATCGAGAAAAGCAGCTCCGAGCCCGGGGTCGGAGCTGGGTGAACACGCATAGATCTGATCTCTATCGCACCAGACCTCCCAAGTTTCACAACTGCTGCTTTGGCTGGTCCCTTCTTATACAGTTTTTGGGCAGAGTCCGAATTAATTCTATTCTTCTGGTAATTTTAGCATATTCCTAAATTTTTTTGTCCCGGAGTTGGGCTGCACAAAGCCTTTCCTGGGTCTGATGAATTGTCCATCCTGGGTGATGAGTGGGCCATTTCTGGTGATGGAAGGGCCATCTCTTGATGATGAATGGGCCATCTCTGGTTCCTGGAACAGTAATTTTTAGTTCCCGTAATGTCCTATTCCTTATCAGATGAGATGTAGATATCAGAAGGTGGTAATCAAGTCGTCATGGTGCAAATGTCCCGGTGATAAGATCCAACCCCACCTAGGTGGAATCCTCACTTATTGTGAGAGAACTTCTTTTAGTGTTGTGAAATTTTTCTCTCAGCCAGGCTGGTGGAGGGATTTTGAAACTCTGTCTCTACATGGTCTGATTACATTCCAGTTCTATACATAATAGCACGAATTACATACTTTATTTATAACATCCCCCAACCCATTTGTACTCAGTACTGTAGAAAAGCTTGCGCCACCCCCCGCCATGCGGCATCACCTGGAGATGGGTCGCAGCGAGTGGCTGGAGCCAGGGGGTCCTGTCCTGGCAGAGTGTTCCCTCTCCGTTTGCTCTCTGTGAGAGTGCAGCAGTGGCAGCAGACACGGCGGGGGGAGAGCGTGCAGGGTCACAGAGGCTCAGTGTGTAGCGGTGCCAGCGGCCGTGAGGGCAAGCACATGGTGGAACCAGAAAGTGGCAGCGAGCACATGGTGGTGAGCGCACGGCAGCGAGCAAGCACATGGCAGAGCCTCGCCGCGGCCGTGCCCGGCGGCTGCCCCCACACCGCGGGCAGGTGGGATCAGTGACACTGGGAGCTGGCGGGGCCACAGCTCCACTCATCTCATGGCGAGGGCCACGAGTGGCTCTCTGTATCTGAGAAGTGAGGAGATGGGCTGCCAGACTTGCGTGGCTGCACGGCTGCCCAACCCACGTGGCTGCCAGACCCCTGCGCCACCACCGCCAGGCTCCTGTTCCCTGCAGACCCTCGGGAGCTGATACTGTGCTGAAGAAAAGGACTGAGTGGACCAATGGCCCCTTCCTTGGGGGAGGGGGGCTACAGCATTTGCACCAGCTTGTGCAGAAGTGGCTGCGGACTAAGTATATTGATCCTGCAGCTAGTTCGTAGAACTCTTCTGTTTTCATTATTCAAAATGTTGCCACAGTCCTGGATCCTATCTCAAAGATTGCTTTTTTACCATATCACCTTGTAACCCCCCTGCATTATTTCGATTTCTTTTTGTGATAAATAATTATCATAATTTGTAAGCTATTTTTTAAAGCAGAAATTAACTGATATGTTTTTTCGAAATACTCTTTTCTGTGAAATGGTAAAGTATTTAAGCAGTTGAAGATAATTACCTTGCTTATTTTTACTCGATGTGCACTTGTTCTATTAGAGGTATCATTTTACTGTTCATAGTAAGAAAACTGCATGTTATGTTACACATTTTTTTAATTTGGTAAGTTAAAAAATATTCGTGTTACGTATTGTTAGAACAGAAAAGGGAGGGTGCAGGGATGGGGTGTGCTCCCCACGGAAGACTGCAAAGAAGTTTATATGTTCTTAATTTTTCAATTGCATTCAGAATGATCACAAGCTCACTTGGAAAAAGCTGAAGTACTTACTAGGAATCTTGAAAGTGGAAAATGGGAAGGCCCCTTTCCATTGATAACCTGGGGGCACAAATATGCTTGTGTTTCCACAGATTCCAGTCCAAGATGGGTACCTGCAAGAGTGGTCTGACCAGCCTTATATACTTCAGCTCCATAATCAGCTTGTGGGGAAGATAAACTCCTCTGAAGTCATGTGCCTAACTAATATTAATAAAGTTTTTAGGCAATTTTGTAAGTATTATAGAGAAACCCTCTTAGTCAAGGCTTGAGGCCCTGGCCAAGCCCTAGCCCTGGCTGACTGCGGGTATATGTTTCTGCCCTCAAAGTGTAATAAAGTCATTTTGACTTGCTAATTTGATCTTAGAAAACTGGACCCTCTTTCAAAGTAAACTTGGAAGTCTTGCCTAGGAAAGGCTCTCTAAGTAACGCACTGCGGGGTGGGTTCGTGAAGGGTAGCTGCATTTGCCGAAACGTCCCTGGCAAAGGAAACATTTTGGTGGGTGCAGTACTGCACTCCAGCAAGCTTACTCCTTTCACCCGTGTGGCTGTTGGCGCAGACTCTCACCACACACTCAAGCTGGATTGCTCAGCGTTACCAGAGGCAAAGAGTCAGGAGGGCTCTCCCGTATGGTATTCCACAGAGACGGTTTACTGCATCCTTCCATGAAGGGAGACCAGAGCCAAAGGAGAGCGAGCCATGCAGAGTTTTTATACTGGAGTGGAGGGAGCATCAGGACCAATGATCTGAGGGCATGGGGGCGGTACAGAGGCAGGCCTAGGGAGAGGGAGCCAATGGGGAAGCTCTGGGGGCTTGAAGCAAGCCATTGAGACAGACCAAGTCTGCATTGCACCACAAGCCCGATGGGAGAGGCTTTTCCTTTCTCACCATGAGGTCACGGGGTGTTCTTAAACCTTGGAATCGGTCCAGCAGCAGGCCTCTGCTATTTCAGAGCTCCTTGGCCCCTCAGCCAACACAGTCGCTGGCTCAGGCACCTCAAAATCTAAGTCCTCACTGTGAAACAGGACCTTCCAGCAAGCTGCAGACTCTGATGGTAAAAGCTTTAGACAACTCAAAGTTTCTCAAAGTTCTATCTGTTTAATCACTGCCATAATTCTTATTTGTATAAAAGAAAAAGGGGGAATTATGGGGAGAAACAAGATAGAATTAGGTTGTGAGCTGTAAAACCTGCCTGCAGAGGAGCACAGGGTGGCACACAGGGACTTGTCTCCGTCGGACTCTGTGGGGAGGAGGTGTCGCATGGCAGACTCCTTCGGAGAGGAGCCTGCCAGGAGCTGACAGACGGGTGAACAGTGAGTGATCATCCCACAGAAGGAAGTGTGTTGCTAATGTGGCAACACGGGATAGGGCACATAGTGAGGATTGCCATATAAGGAAATGCTGTGCCTTAGAAAAGTGTAGAAAACCAGCTCACTCCTTTGAATAAACGATTCAGATGCCCTGCCAGTCTGGGTGTGTGCTTCAATCGCTGACAAAAAGTATAGACTTCTACTTTCATATGGCATTAAAAAGATATTCTATATATTGTTTTCCATTCTTAATTTGACTGAACAAAGGTTAGGGCTCTTGTTTTAGTCTCAGTTAAATGGGTTAAATTAAAAAAGCTGTGTGCTAAAGCATAACTGGGTAGACAGCAATTATATCCTGCTGTGGATAGAGGGCTCCCTGTGTGGATACTCTGCCTTTAGTAAGCAAATCTCAAGCACATGCCCTTGTTAGGTTTGAACCAGAAGGCCACATCCTTGTCTTCAATAATTCTAATAAATGAAATCCTCCTGTCTTGACTTTCAGTGGGATTTGTTTTTCAGTGATTGCTTTTCTAGTTCTTACCTAGAATCACCCATTCAAAAGTCTAGGAAAAAGAATCATCCTTTTCCTTATCCTGATCCATTAGCAGGTATTTTCCAATTGTACTCCACAATTTTTGCCCTAACCCAAGTTACTTTTGTTAGTTTGATTCACAAAAATCATATTCAAAGTTTTGTAGTTGTCTTTAGTTATAGCCATCCCAGAATTCTTTTCTCCAGCTCCTCTCTACATGTACATTGTCCTTTGGTCTTTCCAACAAGCCTCTTTGTCTCCCTAACCTCTGTTATGTGGAACTTTTTGTTTTGTTGGGCATGTTCCTCTCATTTCAGAATTTTAACTGCCTGTTTAAGGGTAGCACAGAACCTATGCAGTCTAAATTCTTTCAATGTTCAGTAAATTATAGAGCCTTTTCATCTTTATTCTGGCTTTCTCACCTCAGCCTTAGTTATGAGGGTTAGATTTTTTTTCTTAATTAAGCTTTTTGAAAAAGAAAGGTTTTATTGTGTTGCAACACATACAATTTACAGCTTATTTCAAAGTAACTAGAACAGATACAAAATAGTGTTGAACATTTGTACAGGAAATCAGAAGAATAAAAAAGCTGTCTACTGCCAATTCACATACAGTCACATTCTAAAGTGACTCCTTGCGAGAAAATAATATCAAAACAATTCCTGAATTTTCCAAAGAAAGCATACGAGGAGTATCCTTCCTGAAACAAAGTGCAACAGCTACAGAAAAAGCTTTGTCTTTGTGAACATTCAGTTATTACAAATGCAAAAGGAACTAGATATGAGAAAATACTTGGTTTTCTTTTCCAAGAGACATAGAAAGAATTTAAGAACAACATAGAAGAGAATAAATCAGATGATTGAAGAATTTCTGTGTAATTCATATTGGCTAGACTAATTTTATACTGGACAGGCTAATTACAGCAAGTGTTGAACAGGGGAAGGCGTTGTATTGAATAATGAGAACTGTATTCAGCATTGCCCAAGTTAGAAACGTGTGTGTTTCTTTAACACATGGACTTTTTTTATGACGGCATCAACAGGCACTTCTAGAATCCAATTTTGGTTTCATTTAAATAGAACTCCTTCTGCTAATCAGCAAGCATAATACGAACTAATTTTTAAGTATGTAAAACTCAATGGCACAAGAAACAACACAGGTAAGTTCTGCAGTGGGGGATGACAGGGTGGGGGCTGGGTGAAGCTTTAACTAAATGTCCTGAAAGAAAAAAAACATCAAACCAAATCTGTCAAATAGGGATAGGTGGACAAATTAAAACTTAGGGGAAGACAAATTTATAGAATAGCAGGTAATCAGTCTTTTTGGATTTTGGCTTCTGTTCTACAATGCAGAAAAATCAAATTACTCTCTGTAAAAATAACCTAGCAATTTAATGGTACCTTGAGTAAGTAGGTAAGTAAGTAAGACTTCCAGCATTATAATGAAATCTAAATAATTGTGGACTGTTAGCTACACTGTCTCATTTCTTTGAAAAGTCTTATTTCACTGTTAGCATCTTCATGGAACTAGTTTTCAGAAGTCAGTAATAAGTTGTAACAGCATTACAGATTCATGGTACCTTTATTAATAAAGAAGTTTGTCCCACTGTGCTCTCCTGCTGCCTACTCAAGTGAAGTGCTCTCTTCACACATACTTTGCTTTGGAAATGGCTTAGTGCTACAGTGTCTTTAAAAAAAGAAGACTCAGTTAAAGGTATTTTGCTTTGTCTACTCTTCAGTCTCTTCTCTGGTTCTTTTCCTCCAGCATCTGTGTTCTCTGTTTGTTTCCCAGGTAACCGACAGAGGTTTTCTATCTGCTCCTAATCAGCCAGCTCCTACTCGTAGTTTAACATTCTGTAATGTTCCACTTCAGCAACTATCACTAAGTAAGATCCCAGGATTTAGTACTGCATTCAGTGCTGTACAAACAATTATGCATTTTTATAGCCATATTGCATTCAGTGACAGTTAACATGGGACAAAAGAAATGTTTGAGTTTTGTCTTTGTAGTACAAGAGGACTTGTTTATTACTAGACAAGCTCTGGAGAATGACACATGGCACTTTCCTTAACACTTAACAGGGAAGAGCTTTTTCTATGGCAGTTACACATGCCGGCATCTGCATTTTGCATCTGAAAGCCATGTAGGTATAAACAAGACACAGACCATAAAATTTTAGAATCACAGAATGGTTGGGGTCAGAAGGGACCTTTCAGCATCTAAGTCTATCCCACTGCCAAGGGCAGGGACATCTTTCACTAGGTCAGGGTGCTCAAAGCCCTGTTCAACCTGACCTTGAACACTTCTGTGAATGGGGCATCCAAAACATATTGTTATCCAAAACCTATTTCCAACCTATCTGTTTTCTTAAATTCTACTCAGATTTTCTTGTGTTTAAGAGCTACATATTGTTGGGAATATATCTGTACATTTTTTTAACTACATTCAGTCCAATACTGAAGTACTGAAGAAAAAAAATCAGTATTTTCTCAGGTTTAAGAGAAGTTCCTTTAAAGCTGCAGTATAACAAGAAAGGAGACCTGTATTTTGTTGTATTTTCTCCTATTACATACAACTGAAATTGGAAATGTGATTCACCACCAGGAAGAAAAAGATGTGTTCGTTAATAATTATACAATACTGTTATTCAGTACAATGGCTAAGGAAAATTACCTTCTCTCCCTGTTTTCAGTCCATGTCACCATTGTCTAGATAGTATCTAAAGCAAAACCCAAAAAAATTCTATGAGGAATTGGCACTGTAACAAAATCCAGTAAAGTAGTATAGAATTATTTTAAATTATTTCTATTTTTATTCATTGCTTAAAATACACTGAGCAGACTGGGAGATCTCTGATACTTCAAAAAATACTTCTATTTGTAATTAATAAATGAACTTTGTTAACAGCTGTTTTCACCTGAATTCTTCAGAAGCAACTTCTGCTTCCTCTTAATTGGATAATTTAACACCAACACTGTTACCTAAAATGAAATTTATCAGCAGATACATAACTAAAAGTTACAACTTCTGTGAGTGCCTGACATAGGTAGGCAACACGGTTTTACAGCATCAGTAACTCGCAGCATGAACACGGTAAAAAGTTATCAGCACGTCATATTTTGCCCTTTCTATTCAAAAAGTTCACCATCTACAAAAACATCAGAGGTACTTGCCATTACTCTCATCTGAGAAGGTACTGTTAATACAAGGCTCAGCATTCTAACTTGTCATGTATCCAAGTAAGCAGACTTAAAACAACTGAACCATGACAAATATGAAATTATTCATATATTGAAAAACAATCAGCAACTATACTAGTACAACACACAAAAGATTCTACAAATTTGACTGCAATATACAAACACGGATTTTATTATTTCTAAAGCTCGGTATTTATGTTTGATGTGGTTTTATTATATATATATACATATACTATATATATATAATATATATAGTCTCTCTCTCTATATATAACTAAATGCAGAGTATTTCTTATAAAACTTGCAAATACATGCATCAGAAAAAGTTGGAAATTCACAGAGGTCTTCTCCCTCCTTCGCACTGCTACAATTTGCCAAGGATAGGTGTTTCCCCACATGGATACATATCCTACACTACATGCTTCTTTGTATATTAGACTCAGAATAATCATTCCTACGCTCATTTATAAGCCAGTCTCTAGAACATTCATGTTCACAGTTTTATAGTATATAGCAATGAATGTGTAGGCTCATTGTCTTGCCTAGAGGGAAAGGGCTGAGCCTTAATTCACTCTTGGAGTACAGGTATGTGATTGGCATCTCTCTGTAGGAAGGCATGGCATTATCTGACTGGAAGGAAACAGAATCATCTATTGGGAAGAAGAACCAGTATTGCTGAGCCTTAAAAAGACACACCAACAGGTCAAGAAGGCTGTGTTGTGTTTGTGAGATATTGTGGTGGCATTGAGAGGTATAAGACAACAGAAAGAGTGATGAAACTGAACCTTCTTTTCTCCTCCACATGAATAGCTCTGTTGTACATCTGGATTCTGGCAAGAAGGACATGGAACAATTAAAAACTTACACTAGCAGTTGGTGTTGTATTTTGTTTGTTCAGTTGGTTGGAGTTTTTTTATGTCAAAGCACAGAGTCACAGTAGAAAGCACTTCTTTTTTCCCTTCAAGTGTGCAAATGCTCTCTTTCAGCTTGAGTTAGTAAGTAGCTAAGGTAAGTGAGTAACTGAAAGTGTGGATTTTTCATTGACAATTGCCCAGAAACTTCTAAGAAATCAAATGTGTGGCATATAACAAAGCTGTTAGTTACAATATCATTCAGATGCTTTCAAATAGCAAAATTCTTTTGTCTTAACCATAACAGTCTGAGGTGGTAGATGCTGAAATTATGTTAGAATCCAGAAAAAGCAGAACAAGAATTTAAACCACTGTCACACCACTGCTACAGCTATAAACAAATGTCTCTCGCTTGAAGTGAGGATAGAGGTAGAATATATTCCTGAAGAACAGTTAATTCAGTAAAAATACGATGTTTTACTATCTGACATAGTTCTGTGTGTTCAGCACTCTTCAAATGGTCTACTGACAACTGCATAAACATTATCAGATACTATGCTTGCATTTAGTGGACGACAATAATTATTCAGATGACTCTCCAAGTAGGCCCTTCAATTTCTTCTTCAGCTCTCTGCTGGTTTTCTTATAGAAAAATAAATCTTTTTCCAGTTGTTGGATTTTTACTTCATACTCTTTCTGGGTTTCTGCAATACCTTCACTATGTTGTTCTAGGAGAAATAAAACTAGTTTAAGAACCAAGTATCTGTGTCAAAAATCAAGATGTCCAACTAAACAGAGTGTCTTGATGGCACTTTGCTTGCAAAGTGCATGTTTTAAATGAAATAAGATCAAAAAGGCTGTGCCAACCCCACCTATAATTCTAATAATACTTCGAAAATCAAGATAGCAGGACCAGTATCTTATGACTTTCCAATATCAGTAAATTCAATATGAAAATACAACAATTCTGATACTGCTTTAAAAAAATATTCAATTTTCCATTCATACCGAATGTTTTGTTGTTGCAATTTTGGGGAGAAAAAGTGAATAAAAGTGATTGTCTGTGTTAATTACATTTTAAATGTTGATTGGCCAAGCTACATAGTATTTACGTTACAGTGGTAGAGACACAGGAGGTCACTTGGCTTCAGCCTCCTCTGCCTTCCCCCACAACCAGTCTTTTAATCAGCCTTATGACTGTGGTGAGTTTTGTGGTTTTTTTCTTAAATTACCTGGCTAGATCTCAGTTTCTTGATGTCCAGTCGGCTTTTCTCTTGCAATAACATATCTTTTTTTGCTACAATGGCTTCTCTTTTCCTTAAATCTTCTTCTAGTTCTGCTAACTGTTGGTGTTGTTGAAGAATTCTTTCCATTTCTTCATCCAGCCACTTCTTCTGCTTTTCTAATTTCTAAAGTTTCAAGAGAGGTCCAGAGAGTGTTAACCAGGACATTTTGAGTCAGAATTTTATGACTATGTTTTACCTTTCTTCAGAATTACTGATAAAGCTGATAGACATTAACATTTCTAATGTCAGTATTAGTTCTTCAACAGAATCCATACTCAGAATAATACAGAAACTGGACAGATTTAAAAGAGGCCTAAGCAATGTGGCATTGCTACATCTCATATAAACAAACTGGTATTAGATGCAGTATCTTTTCTAAAGAATATCTTTCTTAAAACTAGTTAAATAAATAGATGTGATCTACCCAAGCACAGCAACCAGGTCTAGATGATACTATGAGAATTCAGCTAGCCCATCCTCATTGCATTATAGCTGCCCAAAACCAGCTCTTTGTGGAAAAAGAGTGACAAGAAATAATAATGTTGAAAGAATCAAAGAGAGTAAATGACAGCTCTGATGCTGCTAGCATGGTCCATTATAAATTTATTCTGAAGCCACAGTTTATCAGTGGATATATTCCTGTTAAGGCCAAAAAGTTTCCTTTATTTAACTTTTAAAATTTCTTTTCACCTTTAAAGACTTAGGGTAATTCATGTTCCAGTGTCCACATCTGAAATAATGTAGGTGGCACTGCTACATAGGATACATACTTTTCTAACCCTGTTATCAACAACCAAAGCCAGACACTGTAATTTATGTCAGAGTATAAACCAAAACAAAATAAGATGCCTGAACAGCCCATGGAACCCTTAAAACACAGCACATCAAGGTCACCCTCAAACCTACCAGACAACCAAACCTGCTGAATTCACAGGTTTCTGAATCAGTATTTTTGACAAATTATAGGAAAAAAAAAAAAGACACTAAAGGCCCTCCTTTCTTTCATCCAAAAAGAGTAGATTACAAGAGCTTCTAGGCTATTTTTGCTACAGAAAAAAAAAGAAGACAAAACTATGATGCAATACTCTTCTTCCAAACAGTTTACAAAAATAGATGACTAGGGATGAAGAAAGATTTTTTTTATTTCAGGGCTCACACAGATTTGGAATAGATTAACTACCTGTAGTTTCTGTGGAGCTCCCACTGAGTTATTTTTCTTCTTTTCAAAAGCAGCAATTTCTTTATCCTTAAGTTTAAGGGTCTTCTGTTGTTGCTCCATCTTAAGTTGAAGTTCCTACGAACAAATAAAAAACAACATTCTTCCTACATCAGTCAGTGAAATGCATTTCATGTGAGAGTCCCCACAAGATATAATCTGAAATACTGACCCTAAATTTATTTATAAAATTGCAATTCAGAACTAGACATCAGGTAATAAAATTAAAAAAAACTGAAAGAGAAAGGCAAAATGCAGATTAATGTAAAAGGTTTGTAGACAATTTCTTTGGTACTTTTATCAAGAAAGTCATTAAGTCATTACTGAAAATTAGGGAAAGCCTGGCAGTGTAGTTTATTGAGGAAGCAGGGGCAAAAATTATTCATCCTATTCTTTGTCATAAGGAAACAGGAAGAAACCTACTTTAATTTGTTGCTGGTCCTGCTGAAGCTCTGCTTCCAATTGCTTTTTCTTTTCACTCTCTTCAGACAGTCTCTTCTGTATCTGGGATTGCTGATGCTTCATCTGAGCCACTTTCTGCTCAAGTTCTCTTGCTTCTCTCTCACTTTGGTTAGATAATGAAGCCAAACTCTTGGTGTCCTGCTGCTTCTTCTGTAAGGTCTAAATGTTCATGTCAAATTTCAGCTTAAGAGCAGGAAAACTTGTAACTAAAATATGACTCAGCTTCATTCTTTATTTCACTGAATTCTTAGGGTCAGCAAGATTTACTAACTTCTGCCCAGAACAATCACTTGCTATTGCTGTAGTTTCTGAGCTATCTGGTAAAGTTGGCACAGGCAGAATTAAACAACGTGAAAAGGTACAGTTCATGCTTGGCAATACAGTGAAAGTACTAAAATCTAGGAGAAACCACAGTTCTGGAAAATTTGCAGAGACACAATGCTGTCAGAATGCTGGTGCCAGAATGCTGGTGCCAGAATGCTGGTGGTCAGAGTGCTGGTCCTGAGCTCAAGTCGATAAGCCAACTACCTCTTTCTGTATGTAACTTTTCTGACCTGCCATTCTAGGATCAAGAGGCACAGAGCACCTAAGCTGGCCCTACACAGGATATTAACTTAGATGTAGCAGAACTTAAGAATAGAAAGTGTCAAACAAATATGCCTGTGTTGGGTCTGACCTTGCAAAGCATCACAGGGATTTGCTTAGAGCTGGAATTTATATACCATTTTCATAAAACATCAATTTTATTTATGGCAAGTAGTAAATTTGTAATACCCTCCCTTGGATAGGTTCTTCTATTGGACTGTATACAATGATGTACCCTGGAGTAGAGGCATGGCCTACGGGGTTTCCCTGCTCCCTGGTCACATGTACCCTAATCCTGTTCCCCATTGGTTATTTTGTGTTCCCTTGTGTGGGGAGGACCCTGGTTGTCCCGTGATTGCTCAGTTCTTCAGCAGTCCCCTGGCCGTGTGGCTGGAGAATAAAGAACTCTGCAACTTCTATCAAGAATCGGTCCCTATTTCTTTCCATGGGCCTCGCTGTCTATGGATGTTGCGAAGACCCCACTGCAACAGATGGTAGTGAATGCAGGCAACATGACAGTTCCCTGGAGACAGCAACTGTGAAACAATCACGATTTTGAAGATTCCCAAAAATTCGTGAGTAAAGAAACTCTTTGGATTTCTTTTTCTTGCTTTTGTTTTGCTGTTCCATAAACTATGGAAGAACAGTGGAAAGACTCATGGCTGTCCGAGCCGCATATGGACATTTATCTTAAACTTGAAAAGATTTTTGAACAGCAATATGCAAATTTTAGCTTAATTCAGGCTCAAAAAGAACTGAGACACTTCCAGGCATGGTTGTTTAAAAATTTTTTCTACGTTTCTTGGGACTTGATTCTTACCAAAGACTTTTGGAAGAATGTTTGGACACAGTTAAATTCTGAGTCAAAATATATGCCGACGGAAGAATATTTCTGTGAATATTATCTAGTTACGGAGACTGTTGAACAATATCAGCTGTGTCCTTGTGAAGGGAAGCCTGCCTCAGGGACTGTGCAGCCTCAGCCATGAGCGTCGAGTGCTCTGTGGGTGGCGAGACAGTTCCCACGTGCAGGCCAGCCACCGCGAGCTGCGGTGTCAGTGGCGGAGCCAGGCGCAGTGGAAGCGGTGTGATGGAGCAGACCCGGCAATGCCCGCCTGGCCCCACGCAGCACGTGGTGCAGTGAGCCCCGTGAATGCTCGGCCGAGAGGGGTGGCGCGCGGGCGGCGGCCGGTGGCGATGGCAGTGGAGCGGAGCCACGCATAGCCAAAACGCGCGCCAGAACGGAGTTGTTTGCAGGGCACGGTGGGGCTGCCATGCCTGGCTGAGATGTGGGCACGATGCCAGGCAGCAGCAGCACAGCTGTGACCAAAGGCAGCGGCACTGGCGGCGCACAAGGAGCTGAGCGGCACGGCCCGGCCCAGCCTGCATGGCCCCGAATGTGACCCCGAGAACTCAAGACTCCGCGGCAAGAGCACGCAGACACTGGCAGCCCTGGCAGCCCTGGCAACTCCTGCAGCTCCAACACAGGAGCAAGCGAAAGTGAAAGCAAGAACACAGCGAGACAAAAAACAGCAGTGACACGGAAAAAAGAAAAAATTATTGTAGCTAAGGTTTAAGGAATAGTAAGATGGCATAATGTCAAACAAAATTATAGTTTTATAACAAGATGTGACAACAAGGAACACATATTCATTCATAGAACTGCCATTATGAAGAATAACCCCAAAAAATATATCCCAAGCTTAGCAGATGGAGAAGTGGTAGAGTTTAAGATTATACAAGGAAGGAAAGGCCTGCAAGCAGCAAATGTTACTGGGCCTGGTGGTATTTCTGTGAAAGGCAGTATATACGCTGCAAATCATAGTCATGTCAGACGATATCCCCATTATAAGCAACCCATACAGTCTCCCTTTCCCAATCCTACCTTTCCCCTTTATCCTATATCCTATTATCCCCAGTGTATTCCTAATCCATTCTTTCACTCATGGTTTCCCTCACAAAACTATGCCTTTACCAATCCATTTCCCAAAAATCCCTTTCCAATGCCGAGTGGGCAATGACAAAGGGGGGGAGAAAGAATTAACTATTGTTGTTTAAAGTTCCAACAGGTACAAATAGAAGAAACCCTCTCCTGCCTCAGTTTCCCCACAAAGCATGCTCAGAGAGTCCTGTCTCCTTTCTGCCAGCCCTAAGATGTTCCAGAGAAAAAATCTATTTGGACATTTAGAGACTCAGAAGGGTGGCTTGTTTTCTTTTGAAATTGTTCTTGTTATGTTGATCCAGTTGTTTCCAATGTTAAGTTTTAAATCTCTTTTAGTTAAAACAAAAAGGTGAAGTGTTGGGGTTCACCCCCCTGGCGTGGGGTCCAGGGGGAGGGGACCTCGGGTTAGAGGCATGACCTACGGGGTTTCCCTGCTCCCTGGTCACATGTACCCTAATCCCATTCCCCATTGGTTATTTTGTGTTTCCCTGCATAGGAAGGACCCTGGTTGTCCCCTGACTGCTCAGTTCTTCAGCAGTCCCCTGACCATGTGGCTGGAGAATAAAGAATAAAGATCTCTGAAAACTTCTATCAAGAATCGGTCCCTATGTCTTTCCACAGGCCTCGCTGTCTATGGATGTTGCAGGAGACCCCACTGCAACACTACTAGTTATTAAATCTGTCCATATGCAAACCCTGCTCTAGAGTCTGCACTGTGTCATTTATTTTAGTCTTTCTCTAACCATCTCTTCCTGGCTGTGGATGGCATACTCACCTGGGGAAGTGTAAGTTTAAGCTCAGCTCTTACACTGTTTTGAACCTGGGAAACAGACGTTTAAAACAAGCCACAGAAGAAAATCAAGAAGGAAGAAAGAAAGCTGTGATTTAGATTGATTGAGAACAAAGAAAAAATTTGTTTATGCACTTGCCTGATAACAGCCTATAGGTTTACCAGTTTGGTTGCAAACTAAAAATGGGTTGAAGTTACAAAATTCTAATTTGTTGGAGCACTGCCTTCTTCCAGTACATGACAAACTCAAATTAGTTTTTCTGAGGTGTTCATCTGGCATCAGAACTTCACTAAGTTTCCAACTAGTGTACAGTTGGTTTAAGTCATAAAATTAATTTTCATTTGAGGTTCTGTTCATTGTACAATAATTTTTGATGTTCACAGTCAACATTTTAACTAAGCACGTCTGATATATGTACTTCCTAAATGTATATGGGGATGTTTCCAAAAAGAATTATTTATTTGATCATGTGTCAGTTCTGTTAGGAGACATTACCATGCTCTCAGAGGGCTGAGAGCTCTTCTCCCCATAGGTCGTTGTCTAGGACTACTATCTGCTGTGAGAGAAACAGCTAGTCAGAGCTACCGATATGACATGATCCTTGTGGGATATCTGCATGCTAAGACTCCCAGATGTTGTTTTGAAATTCTCACCTCATTTGGAAAACCATAAAGAAGTAGGATGTCACCAAAAAGCAAAAGTTCATATTTAACACAAAAGAAAATGTTAACAAAGTGATTAGACAAAGAAACCTGCAAATAATTTAGAAACTCAGTTAGCTAAAAGCATGACAATGGGAAAGGAAATACAGAAGGTTTTGTGAGACCATAGCTGAAGAAATACAGGAAATTACTAAGAGATAAGACATGACACACCTGTAACTTTGTAATATTAGACAGACTAGCCATATTACATACATAGTATTAGATAATATTAGACAAAAGTTGCAAAACTTAGTCCCTGGGCTATCTGTAAGTTCACTGATATATTTGAAAATTATCTGTATTGTAATTATATCTGTAATGCTTCTGACAGAGTAATATATTTGCAGGATTCAAAACAATTTCTAAGTTCATAGGACAACTGTTGAGGGTTTCCCTGTGTACGCAACTAAGCACACATAGCCATTCCCTCACTTCCAAGCCCCCATCCCCAAGGAAGAGTAAAAGAAAGAAAACTTGTGGGTCAAGACAGAAACTGTCCAGTAAGTGAAGGTGAAGTGGAAGAACAGAGAAAACAACACAAATAATGCAAAGGTAGTTAATTAATGCAAAACCAATCACTCACTGCCTCCAAAGTGTAGACTGATGCCCATAAGCTCTTGAGCAAAAAGACAGCTAATATAACTAAATCCCCCTCCTTCCCCTTTCAATCTCTGAGCATGTTATATGGTGTGAAATATCTCTTTGGTTGATTTGGGTCATCTGCCTGGTTGTGCTGCCCCTGTCTCTGGGTGTACCCCCCTATCTATTCACTGCTGTCACAGACAGAGAAAGAGAGTTGTTCCCTTGATGCTGTGCACACACTCTCCAGCAAGACCTAAAATAGTGGTGTTTTATCAGCACTGTACTGGTCAGAAATGTAAAACATGGCAACCTGCAAGCATTTATGAAGAAAATGAACTTTATCCCAGTCAAACTTAGTACAATCTCCACTCCACATTCCACACCATTTATGTCATGCTCAAGCCCCACACTATACAATGCAACCTTATTAACCATCCTTCCTTCCCTTCTCATCCTTTGACTTATGCACAGATATCATTCCTTTAGTCTATAGGCCACTCCTGTAAAAATGTCCATTGAGTTTATTTAGTCCATGATGTGTGTTCTGTCTGGTTACAGTGATCACTCAGGACAGGAGCCCATGCTATGCTACAAGAATTGTTGTATGATCCTACAACAGCACGGTCCTTCCATGGTGTCAGAGACCGAAATGTTACCACTCACGGGTTAAACATTGTCATAAAGATTTTTGCCCATTATGACAAAACTGTACAACGAAGCTGCACCACCAAAGCCCAAACTTTGGGCTCCTGACTGAAGCCCTGAACTGTGAGTTAAACTGACTAAGGCTATTCGAGATAAGAAAAGTGACACTATTTTTCAAAGCATCTCAGGCCTGGAAAGTAATGGATAAGTCTGGGAGAGCATTCACAGAAGAGCCAAGCCCAGCAGCTTTCGGGTGGAGGCTGTAGCCCCAGGCTTATCTGTTGCCAGGTTTGCACAGAATCTCCCCCCACCAAAGTCGGGACGAGGAAGGTTTCAGGTGAATAAGAAAACCTCTGGTCAAAGGCACCTCTTGCTCATCTTCTGCTACACAGACTAGCTCGGCTGTGGGGCCCCCACCCCAGGAAAGCCACATCTATGGGACATTCACGTGAGCAGCAGCTGAGGGGGTGTCAAGGTCCATCAAAGGTCCCCTTGAAGGATTCTTCAGACCCTACACCAGAGGACTGCACATGATGCAAAATGATGCAACTGACACAAAGTCTTGCAAGGGACAGTGTCAAACCTGGCCCACCCTCAGGCATTCCCACCTGGCCCAAATGTATATTAATCCGTTGGATTCTATGCTTTTGGTGAGGGACCCTCACCATCAAGAAGACCAGATGGAGTGGATCAATGAGACATTGTTAAGATCCATGGAGGGATGGTATGGTTCTAGTTAATCTGTCTCTGTCACTTTTCCTGTCCCCATACCCCACCCCACCCTCCTCCCTCTTTTCTTTTTTCTTTTCCTTTTTCCTTTCCTTTTCTTTTTTCTTTTCTCTTCTCTTCTTTTCTTTTTTATTCTTTTTCTTTTATTTTCTTCTTTTTATTTTTCTATTCTTTCTCTTTGCCTTTTTTACTGTTAAATAAAATATATCAATTTTTTGGTATCGACATATAACCTCAGTTGGTTTTAATCTCGTTTTGGTGAATAATTAAACCTCAGAACTCTTTCCATTTTATTCACAGAGAGTTCTCTTTGCTCCTCTTTGATTAGAGATGTAACACCTGGTACAAGCATGGGGTTCAAATCCACAGGGACGTAAGTCCATTGAATCAGTATCAGAAAGAGGAAGGGTCTACTGCATCTCAGGAATTGGTTGACAGAAACTGGAACAGTAATCTTCCTCAAAGACCCTTTTTAACCACTGCTTTTTCCCCTATTCATGTACAGAGTTCCAGGACCAAAACAGGTGCACCGCCCAACTTCTCATATCCTGTTCACAGTCATGTAGATAGAACTGCAGGGCGGCATGTGTCACGGGCCCATGGTTCCCTCTCCCTTAAGCAGAGGAAATTCCTACTCATAGTAGCCAATATGCTGGCTTGGCCAAGCAAGGAGGTAAAGAGATTATTCACATTATATTTTGAGTCTCTAGACCTTGTGTAACAGTCTTTCCACAGCTGAGATGCAGGCCCATAACAACGAGAGAGAATAGAGCTTTTGAGTAAATCACTAGGGCTGGCAAACTGGTCTGTACAAAGTTGGTGCCACAGAGTCAGCCTAATTCAGCCTTACAGGGTTGCTGTCATACAATGTCCATATGTTCTGTACAGACTTCTGCCACTCAGATCATGTGCACTGTATATTGTTTGCGTCTTTCGAGGCCTGATTATTGTCTCGAGGCCTGATTATTGCCCATGTCACTGCAGACCACCTCCACCACCTCTAATTCCCTCAAACATTAAATATGTTCCTCTGTGACAGTCCACATGCCTTACTAGGTGACAGACAATATCTTCCTTAAGAGAGTACTTTGTCTTCATGTTCAATAGGAGTTACCTCTGGAGCTTGGAAGTGGCCAACCCTCTTCCAATCCCTCTGTCAATCCCACAAACCCTAGCAAAGAATCCCAGCTGATGTGTTTCCCTACCTTCTAGTTCCAGACTGTTAGTCCCACTATTCCAGCTCTGGAGCAACCAGGTAGCAATTAGGTCATCTTGTCAGGCAAAATCTTTATACATTATCTTGCAGCTAGGTCATGGATAGGGACCAGGTAGCTTCTACCTCTTATGATTTCTGTCTCTTTCCTTTCCTATCCTGCTCCAGAACAGGCTGCCTGTTCTTCCTGTCTCCTCTTCTGAGCAGGAGCTGCTTCTTCTCTTATTAACTTGATCTCTGCTTCCACTGTTTCTTCTTTACTACAAGATCAACTATTACAGTTGAGGGTTCAGTCTCTGGTTTAGTGTCTGTGTGGCCTCAGACCAAGAGATCTTCTTAGTCTCACACCACCACAAGCCTGTTTGTGGGCTTTTAGACCAGAACCTCTTGCATTTCTAAGGGCAGTGGACACTGACTTGATAGGCATGGGGCAGATCCAACACAGCTATCTGTGGATCACTGTGTTTCACCTTCGCTCCTTCAAATGATGTATTTGTTTGATGCCTGTTCAGGCATGAAATCACAAGCTGTCAGAGGCAGCAATGGCCCTGTGCTCCTGCCCAACTCCTCCCATACATACTGACACCCCAGGAATCACCTTAGAGCATGTTCCTGTGTGGCAACCCCCAAAGAGCTGTTTAACCTTATAAACAATAACCAACGTCGGGATCACAACACATCAGTATGAACAGTCTGATTACATAAGGATACTGAAGGAACTCTGAAGCCACTACATCAAGGCTACAAAAAACTGGCCTGGAGGAGAGGACAGGATAGGCGCCACTTTTTCCCCTCTCTCCACAAAATGTCTCTCAGAGAAGAAGAGGGGAAAAGTATAGTTGCTGGTTTTATCCATGAGGTGACTCTTGGAGTACGGGGACATCCACAATGTAAGACCCAAGTACCAGATTAGGCTGATAGCCAGTGGTCTAGTCATAGCTCTCCCAAGCAAAGGAAAACAAAGTGATAAACAGCAAAAAAACCAGCAAAATTGCATTTTAATGACCCTCCACAATGTAAGACCCAAGTACCAGATTAGGCTGATAGCCAGTGGTCTAGTCATAGCTCTCCCAAGCAAAGGAAAACAAAGTGATAAACAGCAAAAAAACCAGCAAAATTGCATTTTAATGACTATCTGAAAATGGTCATTAATGGTTCTTAGAGGTCATTGTACAGCTAGAAAGGAATCAAGCATCTGAATATTCAAGGACACACACAAATTAGTAGCCAAAGCAAATATGCAGCTTCATGACCTGCAACAGTCATTCAACAACTTAACAGGCATTAATAGCTACAAGTTTAGTCTAGCACACACTAATCAAATCTGTTATTATCTTGAAGGCCTTGAGCCGCAGGTTGGGTTCCAAACAGACTGTGGTGGGTTACCCCAGTAGGTTGCTAAGCACACAGAGCTGTCCTTTCACTTCCCCCTACCCCCACCTCCTAGGAGAACAGAGGAAGAGCAAAGGGAAAGCACGAAAATTTGTGGGTCAAGATAGAAACTGGTTAGTAAGCGACGATAAAGTAGAAGAGAGAAAGAAAAGAAAACAAAACAGATGATGGAAAGGCTATCGCCCACCACCTCCCAAGGCTGACTAATGCTCAACCCGCTCTGGGCAAAATACAACTAATCTCCCTAAACCTCCTCCTGTCCCTTTTTATTGATGAGCATCAAGTTATATGGTATGAAATCTCTCTTTGATTAGTTCAGCTCATCTGCTTTGTTGAGTGTTTGTGTCTCCAAGTATTCATGCACCCTCCCATCTATTTACTGCAAGGCAGAGGCAGAAAAAGAGAAGGCCTTTCACTGTACAAAACACAGTTCAGCAAGAGCAAAAACATTGCTGTGTTGTTATCATTGTATTGGTCACAAATCTAAAACACAGCACCCTCAGAGATGCTATACAGAAAACTAACTCCATCCCAGCCAGACCTAGCACACTAGCATAGCTAAAACCAAAAACCTAACAGATAAAACAGCTCAGCCTCAAGAGTCATCTTGAAACTGACTAGAGGAAATATAACATTACTTCACTTATCTCTGTTGTCACTGATTGTGTATTTAAACATCCATTAAAATAAACCCATGTCCCAGAGATTAGCCAAAAAAAATTATACAAAATTGTAAATTAATTGTCAAATTAAGTAGAGGTGACAGTTTTATTCATCTTTCAAAATGGAGTTTAGATTTTGGCAGATTGCTTTTTCACTTAGTCATTTAAATAAATGGCTTATAATTAAATACCTGACATTTCTTCAGTTCCCTCTTCAGCTGAAGAATTGTGATGTGATGTGTTGTGGGTCTGGGCTGGTCTCAGTCCCTGTATCCATCTCCTGGATGGTGAGAGCTTCCTTCCTTACATTCTGTACCATAGTGATCCAGCTCTGCAACCTGTCCCGCTGACTTCTGCTTAAGCTAACATCATTGTTCAAATCAACCAGAAAGCGGAAAGCTTCATCTACACAATTTCTGTAACTGAAATATTGAACCTGAAGGCAGGTGAGCTGCTCCTCAAGTGAACTGATATGGGCTTTTTCTTCATTTAAGTCATGTAAGTGCTGATTACTGACCTGCTGGTTCTGCAAAGCTTCCCAAAGCAATCTGACTTCAAGTTCCATTTCATTAATGCAGTCTTTTTCTGGGTTGTAATTAATTACTGGTTTATTTCTAATGTTTTTTGCTCTGTTGGCATATTTGAGGGAATTTAAAGATTCATAAAAGTCCAGTGAGGATGGACTTATACATGTTATCATAACAGTCTTGGCATTTCCTCCAAGGGAGTCTTTCAGAATACGAGTGATTTTAGCATCCTTGTATGGAATATGTACACTTTTTCTTTTTGGGTCTTCAAGGGCACTGATGACATTTCCCAAGGCCAAAAGATCACTATTGATCTGAACTGATTCTTTGAAGCGTTCACCAGTATTTCCAGTCTTTGCTACCCTCTCTGGTCCTGCCAAATCCACAAAATGAAACTTTGAAGCGATCGAATCCTGTGCAGCATCAGTATTATTCTGGTACTCTGCAGACTGCTTCTGACAAATACTGATGGTAAAAACGGCATGAGATCGACTAGAGTGCTCCTTCATCTGTGTTGCGCCTCTGCGACGAGCTGCATTGCCACTTTCCAGCAGGCTTATCACTTCATCTGCACATTCTACTTGGAATTCCTTAGCACTGACAATCACTTCAAACACCAAACCAAGTGAAAGTAAGAATAATTTAATTAATTCTAAACTCTTCAGCAAAAGTTTACAGCAATAACTATAAAGATGTATTAGAGAAACATACAAGCCTGAATTATTATGAGGTCATAGCATATAGCTATAGAAATAGAAGATACAATATGTGAAAAGCTCTAAGGATATTTTGCCAGTTAAAAAAAAAAGACTAAAAACCATGAAGCTTTAGTAAAAATGATTCCAAGTCTGTACTAAGAGCAGAATTTCTGTTCTGAATAGTGCAGATGGCTGGGCCTTTGGGACAGGTATCTGTTAGTAATCTAATAAAGTGTACATGTACTTCTACCAACTACTTCAACTAATCATATTTTTTATCATATTTTTCTTTTAACGAAAGATGGAAAACATCCTAGCACAATTTACTGAATCTGACTCTAACTGTATTGAAGAAAAGAAATAATTTAAAATATATTGTGGGATCCTTTTGAAACAATGATATTGTCTGTAAGATTTGTGCTAAACTAGTGCCTTCTCCAGCTACAGACAAAAAACCCATGACAGCTCAACACAACAGTATAATAAAACTAGCGTAAACACAACAATTAGAAAATAAAGAAAAAAAAAGCCAAACCTAAAACAGATTATATACTTTCAGAATAAAATATCTTTGATGTGGATTCTTCTAGCATTTTCATGAAGTGAACAGGATACCTATAGGGCAAGTGTTAATCTAGAAGCCTCCAAAAGTATCTACTCCCCCTTCTCTTAACGAAGTCGTCTTTTCCACTCATTTCATTGTAAAAGGAGAGCAGATATTTACAAGATAATTGACTTAACAATTGTGATTTCAAAGGGAGAAGCAATGGTTTAATCTTAAAATATGTATTCAAGTGAATAATCACATACTATTTTGCTTTTAGACAGTATTTGCAGAAACAATAATTGTGTATGTTACCATTTGTTGCCATTTCCATCCATATAATAGGACATCTATATTGCGCACAGGCATCTAAACCCCAAACTGCTTCCAAACAGCTCAACTGGGTTTATATTCTGAAACTTTAACTTTTTTTTCCTTTTACTCATTGGTAATGAGTAAGCACTTTCAAGAGAAAACAAGAATAATTTGGACACAAACTGAAACCCAAACCACCAAAGTTAGAGCTGAAATCCTACCTGTATTTCCTTTCTCATCTTCTCGGATATGTAGTTCTTTTACAGGGGTCTCCAAATCCAACAAATCTCGAAGTTCTTCCTTGTAAACCTCTATATAGGATACCTTCACATGGAAATTAACATTATAGTGTTCAGAAATATGCTGAAATAATTCCTGAATAGCCCGTGGGATTATGCCCCTTTCATCCACTGCAACTGATGCTAAAATACAAGCACAAATGTCACAGAGACTTGCAGTCGTTCTGTCACATAAATTACAAAGAATGAAAATTGAGAGAAGTCTGTGATATTTGGTACGCAACATACTAAGGAATTTGAAGAGCTCATTGTTCACAAGGAATTTTTTGTGTGTGTGTGTGTGTTAGAATTTTTGTTTGCATCCAGTACCAGGATTCAAATTTAAGTTCTAAATTACATAATGTTATAGTCATGAAAGTTATGAAAAATATGGAGTCTGCTTTAAAACTGTACTCCTCAGAGTACAGATTTCTTCTTTATCCCTACTCATTATGGTTAGCAATGACATCTCATTGATTTGAGAAAACAGAAATTCTACTTACATAAAGCAAAATCATCAGTAACTTGGTGAGACAAGATTTATGACCAACATTAACAGTAATTTCCTATTTTTTCAAAGTAGACATGGAACACTGGTGCCAAACTCTACTTTTAAAAAAAATATTCAGGGCAGGATAATGCTTCCATTAATAATCTGTGTTCTTTATCCAAGACTATGAAAGCTGCTTGCCTATGAGACGATACCAGGAATCTTTCTTACCAAAAAACTAAAGGGTTGTTTACATCTAACTATTAATTTAGTAAATATATTTATTAAGCTAAAAAGTTGTAATTGCAGAGCTATGATCAGCCTTAGAGTATGACATCCACTACCAAACAATTTAGCTAGCAATGCTACTTACTACTACTAGTGAAGGAAATAGAAGTGAAGCTACAACAATAAGTAGAAGAGGCCAGTGGTATGAGGGTCAACAAAGCTAAGGGCGAGGTCCTGCCCTTGAGTCACAACAGTCCCCTTAAGCACTACAGGCTGGGTGGGGGCAGAGTAGCTGGAAAGCTGCTCAGCCAGGAAGGACCTGGGGGTGCTGATTGACAGCAGCCGAACATGAGCCAGCATGTGCCCAGGTGGCCAAGAAGGCCAATGGCATCCTGGCCTGTATCAGCAATAGTGTGGCCAGCAGGACCAGGGCAGTGATTGTCGCCCTGTACTCTGCACTGGTGAGGCCACACCTCGAATGCTGGGTTCAGTCCTGGGCCCATCACTCTAAGAAGGACATTGAGGGGCTGGGGCATGTGCAGAGAAGGGCAGCAGAGCTGGTGAAGGGTCTGGAGCACACGTCCTGTGAAGAGCAGCTGAGGGAGCTGGGGGTGTTTAGCCTGGAGTAAAGGAGGCTCAGGAGAGACCTTACTGCTCTCTACAGCTGCCTGACAGGAGGGTGCAGCCAGGTGGGGGGATTGGTCTCTTCTCCCAGCTAAAAAGTGACAGGACAAGAGGAAATGACCTCAGGTTGCACCTGGAGAGGCTTAGATTGGATATTAGGAAAAATTTCTTCACTGGTGGTCAACCAATGAACAGGCTTTGTTGTGGACCTGAAAATGCTGAGTTAATGGTTGGACTTTATGATCTTAGGATTCTTTTCCAACATAAACAATTCTGTGATCCTGTGATTCTAAATAAAAGGAAGACTCTACCAAGATCTTTATAATACTCTATTTATATCCACTTGAAAGAATTAAATCATAGATTTCTTTGATGACACAGAAATTTCTCTCAAAAAACCCCAAACAAACAAACCAACACAGAGTGAGCAAGCAATCTAGTGTCTAATGCATTCATTTTCAAGGTAAGATAAACATAGCAAAAATCTTCAAAGACACTGCATTTCAGAAAAATGTTCTAATTTAAGTTGCATGTTAAAATGTGGAATGTGAAAGAACACTTAATAAATTGGTTTTTTTCTTAGATATTTTTGGTATAGTCTAATTTATGGAGAAGTTTTTAGAACTTTAATTATCACATAAATCTTGGAAGCTTTATTTTTTTACTACAGGTTTTTTCCTTGGTCCTTAAAATTCTGCAGCATCATCTGCTATGTAATAAATATTTAACTTGCACAAATACACTCTTTACCAATTAAAAAACCCCCAAAACCAAAAACCATTATATAACCTACCAATGTGGCCACTGCCAATGGTGTAAGTCTTCCCAGAACCAGTCTGTCCATACCCTAACACTGTAGCATTGTGTCAGAGACACTAGAACTTCTTCTTGAGTTGAGTTTTTGCCAAATACAAAATCAAAAGTGAAGACATGGTCCTTTCCAATGATGACCTGTTTGGCATTTGGGACTAATCTGACACACACTTTGTGGTTATGAAGTATTTCTTTGGAAATCAGAGGTCTGACTCGGACTGCAACTTTAACTGGGATCTCCTCCATGCCAGACTCCACCCCTCTGCTTCCCACTCAGTATTCACACAGTCAAGAAGAAATCTTTTACCACTGCTCTGTTCACCTCATTCACAGTTGTCTGAAACTAAGAAAAAAAGTTTTCCATGTTATATAATATAAAAGAATGAATCTCCTGAAGCAGAAAGTTGAGATCTTCTAAGGAACATATAAGCACTATTGCAATCTTGAAAAGTACCTGATATAAATGCAGCTCTATTAATAACTGCTTAATCAATTAATAAATTAATTTTGCATTTATTAATTTCCAAGCTAGCAGACTTAAGTCTGAAAGTTGCCCGATTTCCTATTTGAATATAACACAGTCATACGAAGCAACAATATTGTAGGAGCTTGTTAATAAACACTGTTGATAAAGCAAAGGCTTACAATGGATCCTCTCATTTTCCTGATCCTGCATTCATATTGCATAGGCAACACAAATCAGTCAAACAAAACCTTTTTCTCCAAAAATTGTATGTGCATACATGTTTCAATACCCTCTTCCACTTATGAAGTACTAAACACTTCTAACTCAACAAGCACAAAGAAGTGTGATTTTAAATGTATTTAGTTACTACATGTAAAGCATTCCTCTGATTTTGATCTGAAACTTTAAGCACATATGTAACTATTTTTTAGTAATTTTAGAATACATGGTTCCTTATACTGCTTGGTGCATATTCATTCTTAAAGCATAAGCATTGCACAGTAGCACACTTGTAAATATTAAGGAATTGCCTTTCTTTATAGCTGTTTTTCACTAGAATTCAAAAACCTGCATGGCATCCCACATGCACCTTTTCTGTTGTTGCTAATTCTGAGAATCTTTTGTCATGCAAGGTAAAGTTTGCTGAACTTCTGCTCTCAAACACATTGCTTTCAAGAAAGCTGTATTACTGAACTGGCAGTAAATCAGCTAAGCCCCCAAAATTCAAATTTGTTGAAAACTAACAGTGTTGTCTTGCAGCGAAGAGAAGAGCTTATGCATTTCATTTTATTCCTTCTGGTTTGAGGGCCACAGGTGAGGAACCATCTGAAGTTTGAAAAAAGAAAAGCCCCATTTTATTGACTGAGCATAAGAACAAGGAAGCAAAGCATGAGAATGAGTCAAGACTTGTATCATAAGAGACATGGTAATCAGATACATAAACATACTAACTACAGAATAGAAACACATTTTGGCTGATAACTGAGTTTAGTTACCTGGGTGCATTATTTTTTTATCCCCTAGCAAGTGCTGCTCTTAAGTGCCAACATTTCCTACTCTCTTTTTAAAGTTATATAAATAAACAAACACAAACAAACAAACAAATTAATTAATAAACCACGTCTCAGGTGTGGTAGGGAATCCCTGTTTCCTAAGATTCTATTTTATAAAAGAACGTGGGAATATGAAATATTCCCAATATGCCAAAGCTATAGAGATACTTGGGTGTCAGTACCCGCGGCTGCCGTAAGGCAAACATGCTGGCAACCTTTTCGCTTGCACGGATATTGTGAGGGCGGCCCAGCACATTTTCCGTGTTTGCAACATCTCCAGACCTGAGGAGCAGCCGGGATCGGTATCACCCGTGAGTGTCGGGAGCGGCTCGGGCCGGGGAGCCCGCCGTGCCCTGCTGCCGCAGCGTGCCGCGGGCCGCGCCGCAGGGCCCGTGCCGGAGCGGCGGCGGCCGGAGCGGCGGCGGCCGGAGCGGCGGCGGCCGGAGCGGCGGGGGAGGGAGCGGCGGCGGCCGGAGCGGCGGGGGCGGGAGCGGCGGCGGCCGGAGCGGCGGGGGCCGGAGCGGCGGGGGCGGGAGCGGCGGCGGCCGGAGCGGCGGGGGCGGGAGCGGCGGCGGCCGGAGCGGCGGGGGCCGGAGCGGCGGGGGCCGGAGCGGCGGGGGCGGGAGCGGCGGCGGCCGGAGCGGCGGGGGCCGGAGCGGCGGGGGCGGGAGCGGCGGCGGCCGGAGCGGCGGGGGCCGGAGCGGCGGGGGCGGGAGCGGCGGCGGCCGGAGCGGCGGGGGCCGGAGCGGCGGGGGCGGGAGCGGCGGCGGCCGGAGCGGCGGGGGCCGCCCTCACTCGCTGCTCGCGGCCCCTCGCTAGGCAACGGCCGCCCGCGCACACAGCGCCCCCAGCGGCGGGACGCGCGGGGCGCGGCGCGACTGGCGGGGCCCCGGCCCTGCCTCCCGCCGTGCCCAGGCCTGGGCCCCTCCACTCAGGAAGGCCAGTGAGGAGCTGGAGCGTGTCCAGAGAAGCGCAACGGAGCTGGTGAAGGATCTGGAGCACAAGTCCTGTTAGGAGCAGCTGAGGGAGCTGGGCGTGTTTAGCCTGGAGGAGGTTCAGGGGGACCTTACTGCTCTCTACAACTGCCTGAAAGGAGGGTGTAGCAAGATGGCGTTCAGCCTCTTCTCAGAGGCAACAGGTGCCAGTACAAAAGGAAATAGCCTCAAGCTGTGATAGGGAAGGTTCAGGTTAGACATCAGGAAAAATTTCTTCACAGAAAGGGTGATTAAATATTGGAACAGGCTGCCTAGGAAGGTGGTAGAGTCACAGTCCCTGGAGGTGTTTAAGGAAAGATGTGGCACTCCCTCAGTGCCACGGTCTAGTGCACAAAGTGATGTTCAGATTGGACTTGATCTCAGAGATCTTTTCCAACCCATGTCATTCTGTGATTCCTCCCCTTGCTTCCTGCCTCCCTCTCCGAGTGGACTGAGCCCCCCCATCTTACCCCTAGCAGTAATGACACAGGTACACCCCATGGCACATCTGTCACCGCACTGTTTATTGGACAAATGGACGGGTTCCACTTTCATCTCTGAGCAGTAAAGCATGTGTCAAGCACCTGCCACCTCCGTGCAGGTGTGAGAGGGGATGGGCAGACACAGGGAGGGGCTGGGGAGCAAGGTACACCACAGGGTCTGCACACACACCTTGCTGTGCGCACAGGCAGCCACGTACACCAACACAAAGCTTGAAGCAGGAGCAACAAAACCTGCCTTAACATCAGTTGCCCACAAAGTTTGCACTGTTAATTCCAGTCAGGGCAAGCAAAAGATTAAAAGAAAAGGTAACAAAACAATGGGGAAAAAAAAAGGCACATTGTTAATACATCACCAGAAAACAAACATTTGATTTAACAGTTCCAAATTGGTGCATGACAAACCACCATATGAAAAGCAAAACTTCATTTCAAAAGATAAGGCAACAATACAACAGCTATCAGACTGGACTTAGTAATATATACACCGTACTCGGTGGAACGGGATGTCTTTCATCTCTTCCCTGTGATCCCGGGCATAGTCCCAAAGATAATAATCGAGTAAAACCGCATTGATCCTTTCATGCATGTCCTGACCCTTCTTCTGATAAAGCTCCTGAAGGTGCTTACAAATCAGTGCACAGCACCAAATAGAACAGCCACGGATCTCTACCTCTTCTTTGTCTCCAGACTGGAAAAGTGTTCCTGCAGGCATAAGAGACAGCAATCCATTTACATGCAACAGACAGAACGGCCAAGGACTGCCTAAACTTACTCATTTTTTCTTCTTCAAGTTTATTCAGTTTTAGGATTCCAGTTCTCATGATTTGTGCTACAACTGTTAACGATGTTGCTATATATTTTCGAATGGTTACTTTAATTTTACCATACGCACTTAGAAGCTTCCCTCCCATTCAATTCAAACAACATCCTGTATTCTAAGGAACTGCTTTAGGAACAGGGTGTACTGTAAATCATATGATCATTTCTTTGCTTGTGGAGACAAAAAAGATAGTCTTTTATTATAGTATACTTTTTAGTATATAATTATTATGCTTCATAGTATATTTTCTGCCAAGATAACTGAAGTCTAAGATTTTAAAATTAAAAACAAACAACCCCCCAAAAGAACTAAATGAAAAGAGAACCAGTGGAATTATTTAAATGGGAATGTTCTCATTAGGATTCATGGAAGGATAAAACGTCTACGTGGTCTATTTAATATAGAGATATGCATAAAAACATAAATGTATATGGTCATTCTTTTAAGATTCATGGGTGACTGCAATTATCTGTTTATCTTCCTGAGTATTTCTGAAGTTGCATAATAGCAGTTCTACATCTAAATATAGTAATTTTAGAGTGCAAAAGAGATTGGCTGATTTTTAGTCACTAAAATTCATGGTTAGGAAGTACTGGGAAGATGAAACCATGCTTAAAAATGAGATTCTAGTCATACGCAATTAACTTCATTTAAAGCAATATTTAAAGCTTTCCTTATTAACTAGCAGTTCAGTACAAATAAAGAGGCATTCACATGCTTTTACATCATATTTGAATTAATGACAAAATCATTGTTTCTTTAATGTAAACCTCAAAAATCGTAACTGTTCTCATGCTGAAAAGTGGTTTTGCAAGAGCAGCTTTTCAGAAACTCAGAAATCAATTATTTTCAATTTGAGCCTCTTTAATCCCTCCCTTATCAATGTTTAATCCACAAAACAGTTAGGTCTTTATAAAAAAGTAACCTTAAGACCTCACCCAAGATCACAGTTAGAGAAAAAGTTCCTTCCTGTTACGTCATCACTATGTAAGAAATCCTGGTTCCATGGAGGAAAAAAATGGACACATAACCCTTACATGGACAACACATTACATTTTAGAACTAGCCTTAGTCTACGACGTCAGGCGGTAAGATTACTTTATATTACCAAGGACAGAACCAACCTTCACGTAGTTTCTTCATTAATTCTTCAGAATACTTCATTGCTTTTAAGTGAACAAGAACTTGAGGAATTCTGTAGTCAGCAAATATTGTCAGACTAGAAATATCATTAAAAGAGCCATCTCCTTTGCCTTCTAATACACTCCATGTGTCAGCCACAAGTATTTGTGCCCGTTTGTAGAAAGACACCTTCTTTTTCTAAAGAAAGAAATTTATGGATTATTTAAGTGCCTGATCAATAAATATAGCAAATAACACATTAAGTATATCATATTGTTAAGCAAACATTAGTTAACTAGAACAGAATGAAACTGCAACACTCTTAAACATCTTAAAATCTAAACAGTATCAAACACAAACAAGGATTATGTGGAATGCTCATAAATAAACTGAAATAAAAGAATAACATAATAAAAGTTACTGCAGTGAATAAAAATTTTTAGAATATGCTTGCATCTCAGAACACATTCATAGTGGTTTACTGCCATTTGGCAAACACTGTAGTTGAAAGTCCAGCAACATTCATTTTCAGAAACTCTGCAGAACATCCAACCTTTTAATTTGACAAGAGAAGCATAATAGGAATGTATTGTATTAGACAATTAAAACATTTTGTTAATCTGTTTTTCTGTACTGTTAAAGAAACAGAATTCTAATGAAAACTTTAATGAATGCTCCTCTGTGTTTACTGCCAAGATACTATAATTATTCCTGATACAAAATTATATTTTCTGTCCTTAAATGCTATTCTCCAAAAACACTGAGAAGGTCAACTACATTTCAAAGAACAACTTCTGCAAACATCCTCAAAACTCCTGCTTTCCCTGTGCCTCATTCTATACTTGACATAGATGCACAAACTTACTTCTAGAGAACATACATGATTTTGTATGTTAAATAACGAAACACCACATGAAACATCACACAAGAAGTGGTAACAAGTAATGAACAGACCAAATTTTATCAGAGCTCCTACTGCCCCAAAGCAAGGGTGTTGATCTTTCATAGCATTAAGATTTTTCCAGCAGTAAAGAACTGATTGTCTCTAGCATCACACAATTTCACAAGAGCAGAGGAAGGCAGAATTAGAATGGAATTTTGCATTTCATGCTGCAGTTTAATTTGGAAGAAAAATATTGTCTGGGACTCATCACTGAGCAGATGAATTTATAGTTTCATTGTTTCAATTGTTAACTTTTATGTTGCACAGAGGTTACTAAGTTTATACAAAAATCTCAATATGAAAAAGACTACGAAGAATTTTGAGTAAATTTTCCCACGATTTACCAGAAAGCAAGGAAAGCACAAGGTGGATGATACTACATCTCAAAGAGGAAGAACGTAAGAACTTCCTTCCTGCGCAAGTGACTGCACTGGCACAGATTGTTCAGAGAGGTTGTGGAGTCTCCCTTATGAAATATACTGAAGAACTGGCTGGACACAATCCTGTGCCATGTGCTCTAGGATGACCCTGCTTGAGCAGGGCGGTTAGACCCACTGTGGTCCTTTAAACCCTTACCCAGTCTGTGATTCTGTGAAAGACAGTAAAGATAGTACAATTTATCCAAAAATTGAACTTTTTTCAAGATGGCAATACAACTACATTTCTTTTATCTTTTTTTTCTGCAACACCCTGCCTTTCCAGGAAACAGTACCATATAGAGGGACATTTGCATCTTCTGCAGTATAATGATGCCTTGAGAGGCTACCTAAAAACAGAGACTAGACAAGAATACGGGAATAAAGGTAGGTATTTATTTGAAGGGCCTTCAAAGGTACCCCCTGGGGAGCCAGAGGCTGTCGCCAAAATAGACCCCAAGATGGACGACAGGTCACAAGTTCTTCACACTTTTATAGGTTTGGTTCATTTGCATATTAGGGTTAATTCTCCAATTAAAGCTGCAGTTTAATGATGTAATTTCCCCTCAGCTTGCCCCCCCTTTAGAGGCTTTTGGTTTACGTATTTTGGGCCTAGGACAGTCTGAGTGTACTTGAAGAACAGGCCTGGAGAGGCTTTGTTATGTCTGCCTAGCATGAGAGAACAGCAGCTAACAGGCCACAAGAAACTTCAGAGTTACACACTAAGCAGTACAGGATTTGAAAAATATGAAAGTTAAAACCTAAGGCATCACAATGTGCTAATATTAAGGGATATATCTAATTATGACCTACTGACATTAAAAGAAAGGAGGAGGATTGTGTTGGCAAAGAGTAAAATGTGATAGTACAGCCATAAAAAAACAAACAAACCAACAACCAAAGAGTAGGAGGATCATGAGAATTTTACAACCTCAGTCCCAGGTGATGGATGGTAAATAAAAGATAAATACATGCAATGTCAGTGACTTTAAGTTCAAAAAGGACTCCACTGAGTCTCTGTCAAAACACAAAAAACATCAAATGCAGCACAACATCAAAATATGAATTATCCACCAAGGATGTTTTGGAGATTTTGGTTTTGGTTTGCATTTTCTTTTTCAGAAAATGAACACTGGCAATTTCTGTGATTACATGTGTAATTACTAAAAGTATGTTGTAGATGTATTCGGAAAAACATACGGTCAAACAATTGTGCTAATTTTAGAAGTTCCTCTAGAAGGTCAGCTGTAGCAGTCTGTGATAGTATGATTCTAATATAGGACTTATCTTACAATCATATATATTTCTCCTCTGGAGAGTTACTGAAAAGCACTGGTTTGCTGTTGGATATTTCACCATACTTCCAGTTCCCTCCTAACCCTTTAAAAGTCTTACTTGTGAAAGCTCAACCTGCCATAAAAATTATGTGATCCATGTCACCACTTTGAAAATACACATCTTGCTTAGTAAAAGCAGAAAAAAAGCTTCCATATTCATGCAACAGGCTTTATTACTAAGTCAGTGCTTACGGTCTGGGATCATTTTTGGAACACCTTTTCATTCTGTAGTCTGCTGCTGCTTTTAGGGAGGCTTGCTTTATAATGCACTTAGCATCATCTCATGAAAGACATAACGTCAATGAGTACAGTCACTATAAAGATAAGAAAATATCACTTTACTTAGAAAATATTTCCTTTTTGATCATAAAATTGTCAAAACATGCTTTATATGTACAAAAACCCCAAATAAACGAAACCAGTAGCTTCAGTGATTAATTCAAAAGAACCTCTGATTTTTCACGTAAAGATATCTTGCTTCACAGCAGGAGACAAAGGAAAATAAAATGACGCCTCCTACTGAAGGGCAATAAATGCAATAGGTTCAAAGCTTCAGTGACTGGTATTCCAAGAAGTTACCTTGAAAAGACTGCACAGACTAGTAGTATAGGCTGTACTGTCACTCACATAAAGTCTTTTGGATTTAATGATGTAACAGCTGAGTACTACCACACATGCAACTGAGATCACGAGCTGCTACGTAAGTCACAGATGCTAAATGAAGATCATGCCTGTATAGGTGAAAACTGGGAGACAAAAAATACCAGATGGTCACTGTTTAATTCCCATAATTTTCTTCCAATAAAAGCTTCAGTATACTGTCAACATTTGTAAAAGTGTGAGTTTCTTCTAACCTGTAGTCATTTGTGTAATGCCTGTTGAATCAACAACCGTTAGAGGGTGGAGTCCCAGTAGCTGTGCCTTAATTCTACCAGTTTCATTTCCTCCACTAGCTGCGGAGAGCCTCAAGGTAACAAAAAGAAGATGGGAGGAGGAGGGTTGTCAGCAATTCAAGGGAAGGGAAATAAAAACAAGGGAAAAAGGACTCTCATTTTTCAGGCAGGAATTATCTCAAATACTATGCATTTGTAAGGAGTACAAAGGAGGTGTGATCCAATTTGGAATTCAGAGCATATTGAAATGAATTACAGTAAAGTGATGAAGACAGAGACAGCATATGAAAAAAAAGGTACTCCTCTGGTGGAAAAAGAAAGTGACTCTTGTCCTGGCTAGTTGTGGACTATTAAGAGTCTTTTACTGTTACTAAATAGCATGATTTCTTTTCAGAGCTTTAGAACTAGCTTACCTCAAATACAGCTTCATCTCTGTAAGAAGGAAAATTTTCCAGTACAAGATGTAGCAGTTTCTGAGCACTCTTCTCACTCATTTTAACACAGGTAAGGAAGGATCCTCCGAACTTCTCTAACAGAACTATTCCACTTTCATTCAGCACCCGATGTCTTTCTTCAATCAAAGGCAAAGGCACTTCTGTGTCAGAGCGAAATACATGCCTAACTTGGTCAAGCGTCATGGTGGCAAAATAGGATGCACTGGTGATAGGTATTCCTTCAGGAAAGTGAAAATAAGATATTTAGGCTATCATATAACATATATAGACCGAATGCAATCGTCTGCTAAAGGAAAGCACTCTCTAGAAAGATCTAAGAAGTCCATCAGCTCTTAAACCTACCTTTGTTTTCAGCGATAACAGCACTCACAGAGCTGCTCAAACTAAATTTGTGACTGCCTACAATGCTTTCTTCTACAGACAACAAATTTCCAACAGATAACCATGGAACCGTTCTTACTTTTTGTATGTAACTTTTCCCAGCTGCTTTGTCTTCATATTTTAAGTGTGATGCTTATATAGCACACTGTATATAGTCAGTGTATAACTAGTGTAGTCAGAACAGGCCTGTTTCCCCTCGGATCCTATTCATGCAATTGTGCTTTCACACAAAAGTGTCTTAATGCTAATGCCCCCTTAATTTACAAACAACTATGCAGAAAATTAATTAAACTTTCATCTGTAACTACTAACAGTTGTTTTTTTTTTTTTTTTTTTTTTTTTCTGAGAACAGCAAGAGTGAGTGCTAAAGTATTGGGTTTAAATACAAAACTTTAAAATACTGGTTTAAAATATTGGTTTGAGGAGCATATGGGTTTTCAGACTTACTTTAGACGCTCTGGTATCAGATTAGACCAGAGGATTCTCACTTTATGCCACATTTTTTCATTTGCCATGGAAATACACAATTTATCTTAAGAATACATGTGAAATAACCCACGTTATGCACAGCTGACTACTGGCAATCCTTAAAGTCTTTCGAATGGAAGAGATAACCCAGTTAAGAGACATGAGTTAGGTAGTTTCAGTACAAGGGTATTTTGACAGCACTACCAGTTCCCTTTCCCAAGCTCTACGGGACGCCTGCACAGCGAGCAGCAGCTCCCAAGAGCATGTCTCGCTTCCGAGACGCCGCCTCCATTTAATACGCGACGCTCGGCTTCCGACGGCCCTCGCCCGCAGCCCCGGCCCGGCCCCGCTCCCCCGCCGCTCACTGACCGTCGTCCAGGGCCCTGTTGACGGCCGCGCAGAGCGACCAGTAGCCGCTGTAGGTTTTATCCTTGTACTTCACAAGATACTTCCGCTCCTCCTGCTCGGACCAGAAGGAGAAGTTGAGGGTGTCTACCAGGAACACCCAGTCCACAGCTTCCTTGTCGGCGGCCCGGGGGTTCAGCTCGTGGAGGCTTTTCCACCCCGCCAGCCCGAACTCCGCCGCTGAGGCTTTGTCGAACAGGCTCTCCGCCACCCGCCGCGCCCCCTCTTCGTCCACGGAGACATCTTTGCTGTGCTCGGCTATGAACTTGGCGGACTCCAGGGGGGACGGGAACACCTCCATACTCGGCAGGAAACACGCCCGCTGCCGAGGCCAGCCCCTCTGCCGCGCTTCCCGCGGGGTACACCCCCGCCCCCGCCCCGCCCCGCGGTGCCGCCGATGCGCGCAGGCGCGGCCCGCGCCGCGCTCGAGGGCCGGCAGAGCCCGCGGGCCTGCGGGAGCGCCTGGGCCAGCACGTTCCAACTGAGAGTCGCCCCCGCAAATCCTGCTAGGCTGGAGCACTGGGCAGACTCAGCTTCTTGGCAACGAACTTTTCCAGAAGATTCCCATCATTGAAAACAAGAAAAATAAAATAAAAAAAAAGACGAACAAGAATGTGCGTGTTGAGTTGTTGAGCTTTTCTCCCCAAACCAGAAAAGAACCAAACGAACGACCGCCCCCAAGCCCTTTTCTATACATGCTCAAGTGGTAAGCACACAGAGAAATTCAGCACCTGTTTTAGTTCACTCGCATTTTGCCCAAAACCTTAGCCTCGACTGCAGACTTCTCTAATTTAGGTACCCTGTCTCCCAAGCCAGCTGCCTTCCCACTGACAAGAGGGATGGCGTTTCTGACTGTGTACAGAATTCACTGTTCTCTGCCAAGGGAGCCACAGCCTTATGCATCATGTCCCGGGCTTCTCGCCTTTACCATTCCATTTTAAACAGTAGCTGCATTAAAAAGGCCAGGTTCACGCACCACAAATCATGGGGGGGGGGAGGGAGGGGACACAACAAACCAACCAATCAAAAAAAAAACCAACATAAGAGAATCCTCACTTAAATCTGAACCCATCCTATCTGCATGTGCCACACACCTTTACACTTTTTTAATCTGTTTTTATTCAGGAAGTGAAATTAAAACTTTTAACTATAAATACAAATGCCAAGGTATTACATGAGATATCCAGAGGCTTTATATTTTTTTTTAATTTTTCACAAATAATTCTTACGGAATTCAACATACATCTGGGAAACAAGTTGAAGTGTTGCATACAATGAAAAACAAGTTACATAGTTGTATCGTCAATTTGCCAATTTGCAATTCCTACCTCATACAAACAAAAGCTCAGGAAACAGGTATAATTTATTCAGTAATGGTAGAGCAACTGTCATTTCTAACAGTTATCTGCATTAAGCAAGCTGTCTAAAACCAGGTGAACTTTACTACTGTTTACTCAGTGACATCACAAAGTTTTAAAATATTTTATTTATATACTGTCACCAATATATATATGTATTGCAAAGAGGGCCAAACACTTGCAAAAATGTCAAGTTTTACACAACATTTGAGTGAATATTTTCACCTTTTTTTTCCTCCCCAAACAGCAAAGCAGTCATTGTTTTCACACGATTTCTTTAATTTGTCAAAAACCCCCACATAACTCCACCTATATATCAAGGAAACTGAAGAGCAAGCTTAACAGCAACTTTAATTTATATGGGAAAAAAACCAAAACCTAGGTGCATACATTTTAGTTACGATCTTATGTAGACCTGAAGAAAAATGACCACCAAGAATAGGTTCACTAAATTTATTTAAAAATCCTAAAATGTTTCTTACAAAAAAGCATTACATTCTGCACACTGCTCTCAACAAATGTCAGGGACATGTGGCCTACCATATTCTCCCCCTTTCAAAGTAAGATACAGTGTACATAAAGCAGGGTGTTCACAACAATTACAGAAAAACAGTACAATTTACCACCAACAATGAACAAAAATAGAATTCACTCTCTCTGCCGCTTCAAAATTTCAAGGTTAGTCTCGTGCGCCCTTCCCCCCCATGTATTTGTAAGGAACTAAAACATTACATCTGGTGTACAGCAAAGATTCCACTACACCTCAAATGCAGAACACCTATGAAGCAGAGGAATGTTGGCTTTTTAAACAGAAGCAGATAAAAAAAAAAAGGGGTGCAGGACTCCTTCAGTTCTTCACTAGTCTTAGAAAAACTTTCCAGAATACTGCTTCACACTATAAAAAAGAAAAAATAATCTTGCATTAGAATCCTTCAACATCTGCATACTGCTTCACACTATAAAAGAAAAAGAAAAAAGCATGTATTAGAATGATGGACCATACATCTTGCATCAACATTCATAATGACATTCATAGAGCATATTAAAATTACAAATTCCTAACACATTTAAAAGTAAATAATTTTAAATTATCAATGGGTAGTAATTATATTAGTATATTTCAGGCATAGTTAAATATTAGTAATCTAAAGCCAAACATTCCAGTTAAGACATTAAAATCTGCTATTAGCAGCCAGAATGTTAATACAGTAAATGCTATCTGTAGCTGTTAATACTTGGCAGAAAAGGCAAAGTACTGTCAGCAAGGTGTGAAATGCTGCATAACAGCCCCAAATCGATTTCAACTTGTCCTGTAGAGGCATGGTCTGTGCCATATGGCAGACTGTGATTTGTTGTCAATTTAGTTATCTAAAAACAACAAAATCACTAGTCTTCCACACAGAACTAGGCCAACATCCACTGAAATCTTCTATATTTTCTACAGGCTCTATGTAATTTATTACAAGTAGTTTTTTTGCAGCAGTTTTCACCAGACAAAGGAGAGGACTGCTTGGTTAAGATGTCTTCCAGCAAGATTAGTTTTGAGGCTGTCTTCATTTTAATTAGAATGGAGAACAGAAGAGAATCAAGGCAGAACTACCACTGGAGAAGTTAGATTCAAATAGTTACTTAAAACCTGCCTTCTTAAAAAACTGTTTCACAGAGGAGAGCAGTTTTATAATATACATGTTAATTTAAAATTGACAGTAGGGACAATATTAAACTTTAACTTGCCTGTTCTGCAGCAAATACTGTGCATTTTGTATCTGGTCCTGTGTTCCTGTAATAGTTATTATCCGATCTTCTGAGCCTTCTAGTGGTTCATCAATTTTGATCGAAGCTCCTGATTCATGACGTATTTGTTTGATTCTCTGGCCTCCCTTTCCAATAATAGATCCTGCCAACTAGGGAAGAAAGCAAAAACATTCATTTCCTGATACACCTGTCTTTCTAAAAAGTTAGAAAATTACAGCAGCATTTGAGTAGTTTCCATAAATTCAGTTTTAAGTGTTGCAATGGGAGCTTATTTCTTTATAGCCTAAAAATATCCCCTGCAATATTAACTGTATAAACACAGGAGAGATAAAACTGGGTAAACCAGCTCTCATGTGCAAAATGCCAAGTTAGAAGGACCATCTCTGACTATTGAGTATTAGCCACAAATAAAATTGTTTAATGTGTCTCTGAAGACAGAAACCAAACAGTCAAACAATACACTGTTGGTGACTTAGGAACACTTGTTTTGTATTAGAAGTACTTATCAAACACTCCAAGTACTTCTGATTTACTTAAACAGTCTGAGAAATGGCTGTGACTTTCTTCTTAAGAGAAAGCATGAGTTGAAAGCAAGTCAACTTTACTTACATCTTTGGGAATCGTTACTTGTGTTGTGATGATGGGTCCACCAAGATCTCCGTATGAACCACGCCCCCCTGCGTAAGAATAATCTGATTTAAGTGTATGCATCAAGCCCTTTAGTAACTACATAATGAACTACATGCAAAGTTTCTATATGAACACTTACCATAACCAGAGCCACCCTCAAACTGTAAGAGAAAAAAAAATTGAAGTGAATAGCCATGCTTCATTAACACATTTTTGTCTTAAGCATTATTCTGTTAACTTTGAGCCCATTTAATCAAACACCTCAACCTGATATAAATACAACAGTGTTGTGCCATCAAGGGTATCCTGAGGCAAAGAGAGAAGACCAGAAACAAAAGGGGTGGGTGGGAGGAGATCTCATTAACCTCCGTCCATTTGGACCAGAGGCCATCTTGTGCAGGACCACAAGTTGGATGGGATGAATCTTTTAAGTCCCATCCAGATATTCTGTGATTCTTATCCTGCCCTGTCAAAACCTCTAAATGCCTAAAATGACAAAGGATTCAGCCATGCCAGTTTACCAAGGCAGTCTCACTATCTCAGCTTCTCAGAGACAGCTCTTGATGCTGATCTAATTGTGACCTCTGTACTAAACAAACATTAAAATTACAAGATCAAAGTAGAGCCATATTAATATTACCAATACAGCTGAATAGAGTCTCCAGTTCTGGGACAAAGTGTCTGCCCAGTCAATCACCCTACTTCATCTACGCCTTTGGAAAAAAAAGCCAACAAAGCTCTACAACTTGTGTCTTGATTCAGACTATGCTACAACCTTTACATTTTTGAATAAACAAACATGACACAAGTTACTTCTGTTATATTTAAACCACCATATACCAAATGCAAATCACTGCAAAGAGCACTCCTGGCCCTTTTATTTTTAGGATTTGTAAACCTGCATTTGATATCGAGTTCTCGTTTCATCTAATGTGTTTGCAGTGTGCAAGACCCCATATTTATACTTTCCTTCAGAAGCAGAGAATAAATATACATGGTTCTCTCAAATTCAACTTCTGAAGAGACTTCTGGGGTCTGTAAGAGGAGGCTGGAAGCTGCCTAAGGCTGAAACTGTCAGCAAAGCTGGTGGCATCTCAGTGATATTTCAGAAAAGTGTAAAAAATTACCAATGTGCACTGACTGGCAAGAGTGTAAAAGGAGGAAAAAGGGCTCCAGGCACTGGAATGGAGATAGCCCTGCAGCCTATCGACAGAACCACACTGGAGCAGATCACTACACTTAACCCACTGAGGGATGCTATGCTGAGAGCAGGAAGATACACCCCGAAGGAAGCTGCACTTTTGTGGAGATTCCAAGCAGGCACAGATGCCTGGCAGACACCTGCAGCCTCTGAGGGGACCAACACCAAATCAGTCTGTTTCTGAAGGACTGTATCCTATGAAGGTGACTCACACTGGAACAGTATTAAGAACTGCAGTCCACTGGAAACAGATCATTTGAGCAGTTTACAAACAGCTGTATCATCCCATGGAAGGGACCCTACACTGAAGCGAGCAGGGGAACAGTGCAGGCAGGAAGGAGCAGTGACAACTGTGATGAACTGACTTGGAACCTGCCATTCCCTATCACCCCTGCACCATTCATGGCAGAGGAAGAAGAGTAGGGAATGAAGGAGTGAAAGTTGAGTTTGTGAAGAAGTGAAAGGTGGGGTAAAGGTGCTTTTATGTTTCTTACCACACTACTCAAAGTGGCAGTAAACCTACCCCAAGCCAACTCTGTTTTGCCTATGATGGTAATAAATAAGTGATCTGCCTGTCTTTATCATGAGCCACTTTCTCCCCTCAATCTACTAAGAAAGGAGTGTGAAAGCAGCTGGGTGGTCCCCTAGCAGCCAGTCAACTTCAACCACCCACAATTACCTGCCCACAGAAGTTACAATGTAACAACTTCCGCAAAAATATTCCTTACCATCTTTCTTTTTACATCAAAATGGGAGCTATGCAGATCAAAGTGTTGAGCTTATCCTCTGTCTCTAAGCAACCCATACAGTCTAACCATGTTACTAAGCAATACATATTGTAAGACAACGTAATAGAGCTCACAGTGGAGTCCAAAATACAAGACAATGAAGGACTCTGCTTAAGGTTTAATTCAGAAGCTAATCACATAGTATACTGCATACACAGACATATTGCTGTTGGTATTTGCCATAGGATTCCTTTTTGGACTTATTTCTTTTAAAGAAAAAAACCTTTCCTCGATCACATCTGCCTCCCCAGACTACAAAACAACAAAATTTGGTTGCAGTTGCTATGTATATAAGCTAAGAACTGACATTTCACTTTAATTAATCAAAAGTATTAATTTGGCAGCATTTTGCCATCTTGAAGACATTGCCAGCACCTGATGTACTCTATGATTTCTACAATGGAGTGACTACATTGGTGAACAAGAGAAGGGCTACAGATACCACGTACCTGGACTTCTGTAAAGGCTTTGACACAGTCCCCACATCCTTCCCTCCAAATTGGAGAGGGATAGTTTCCTTGGGTAGACTGTTTATTGAACAGGGATAGTGCATCCAGAGGGCAGTGTCAATGGCTCAGAGTT
Source organism: Aphelocoma coerulescens (assembly GCF_041296385.1). Lineage (NCBI taxonomy): Eukaryota > Metazoa > Chordata > Aves > Passeriformes > Corvidae > Aphelocoma > Aphelocoma coerulescens. The sequence goes on from NW_027184085.1 coordinate 37,445,062, forward strand.
TCAATGGACATTAAGTGGTGTCCTCAGGGGTAGGCCTGCACTGGGATCAATGCTATTCAGTCTCTTCATCAATTACACAAACAGATTAAGTGCACCTGCAGCAAGTTTGCAAGCTGAAGTGATACTGTTGGCAGACCTGAAGGACTGGATCCCCTTCAGAGGAAACCTGGACAAGCTCAAGAAGTAAGCCCATAGGAATCTCATTCAGTTTAACAAGACCAAGGTGCTGCACCTGAGCTGATGCAACCCCCAGTATCAGCAGAGGCTGCGGGATGGACATATGGAGAGCAGCCCTGCCAAGAAGGACTTGAGGGGGCTGGTGGATGAGAGGCTGGACACGACTCAGCAACGTGCACTTGCAGCCCAGCGTGGCCATCATGTCCTGTGTTGCATCAAAAGGTCACAGAGGGTGATTCTGCCCCACTGGTCTACTCCTTTGAGACCCCAACGTTGAGTACTGCATCCAGCCCTAGGGCCCCCAACAGTAAGGGCATGGACCTACTGGATCAAGTCCAGGGAGGACCACAAAGATTATTAGAGGGATGTAGCACCTCTTTTGTAAGAAAGCCTGAGAGCTGGGATTGCTCAGCCTGGAGAGAAGAAGGCTTCAGGGTGACCTTATTGTGACCTTCCAGCACCAGAAGGCAGCCTACAGGAAGGCTGGAGAGGAGTTTTCACACAGGCATGTAGGGTAAGGACAAGGGACAATGGCTTTAAATTGAAAGAGGGTTGGTTTAGTTTATGTATTAGAAAGAAATTCTTTACTTGTGAGGGTGGTGAGACACTAGCACAGGTTGCCCAGAAAAGCTGTAGGTGGCCAATTACACTAAGTGTTCAAAGCCAGGTTCAATGGAACCCTGAGCATCCTGGTCTAGTTCAAGGTTCTCTACCTATGGCAGGCTGGAGCTAGATGATCTTTAAGGTTACTTCCAACCAAAACAACTCTATGATTCTGTGCTAACTTCCCAAAACCTATCTGATCAAATGATACATTTTCAAATAGATTGATAGGTAAATACAGTTTATTCACAAATAAAAGTGAGAAGCTACTTTAAATATTTGCTGTTTGAAATAAAATCCCACAACATTATGAAAGTAACACAAAACATAAACTGTAAATGTATGCATCTACAGTGCATCAGTTATGGAGAAAGCTACCGTTTATCAAAATGAAAATAGTGTATAAAAGAGGCAAAAAGAGGTACAGAAAAACTCCTCTATTTTTACCATGATGCTGCATAATGCCACCTCTCTATTAACATTACCTGCCTTCCAAGGACACACTAATAAGTCTGCCACTAAATTTGGAGTCAGAAGGATGGCTTCAGAGGTGCAAGTTGCCATGGACTATACTCAAGATCTCTTAAAAAGTTCACTTTACCACTTAACTCATTCAATAAAGCAGTTTTCAAAAAACAGGCTGAAAACACTCACCAGCTCTGGTGGCTGCATGTCATCACAGGCATCCACATGACACTGCATCATCTTCCAGATGCAACGTAAGAGGAAGAAAGGAAGTCCATGTTATACAGACTCGTAGGGAACTTGGCAACCAAATACAATACACAGTGGTACAAAGAAACCTTTATACTAGGAACAAAATCTTAATTATGTGATTTAGACCACTTTAAAGACTCACTGCCTTTTAATTTTACTTTGGGACAACTCTAAATGGGCAACTCGTGTTTTCCTCTTCTTTTTGTGGTATTAGCAGATTTTTCCTCCAAGAAGCTCAGAAAACTAACGTCAAGGCAAAACTTAGACAAACTTTTTTTTTTCCCTTTTAGAAAACCTTTTTACATTTTTACATGTAAAAATACTTTCTCAATCTTTTATTTCTGCTATCTGTTAAAAAAAAAAAGGTTTAGCAAGATTGAAAGAAGCAACTGCAAGTGATTATGACAACAGCAGGTTAAGCAGGAAGGACGCTGCTTTTCATGTTCCACTATCCATATACCTCATCTAGCCAGTAAGTAGACTTAACAATCTACTGCTGCCTAACTATATCAGAAACTTAATTATGTTTTTAAAATATATGATATATGGCATTTCTTTAATTCAGAATTTTACAATTTCAGCAATTGATGTTTATTTGTGCAAAATGAGTACCTGAAACAGGGTGTCTTAACACACATATTATTTTATGCTGCAGACTAATTTGTGGTAGTGACTACCCCGTACTAGATCGGACACCAGATGACAGGTGGGCTGGATAAGGCAAAGAACTTAACTTTTACATCTAATAAAAAAATCTGTATGCAGTCCTAATTGATGTCAAATTCTTTTATTGTAAGTTTTTCTGGTTTTTAAAAGTGACCTAGGAAAGTGAAATTTTATTACTTCCTTCTAGCATATGTATGAATACATAGCACAGTTGTCATACATTCTTCCTTTACTATTTTTTACATGCCCCTGAGAATGAGGGATGCTAAAAAATACAGAAACCACAGGATTTTTCAGATCACAATAGCCCTTATGGTCCACAGGATTTGATCCAAAGTAGTTACACATTAAAACAGATACTTCTATTTACAGATAAACAAGTCTGTACTTTGGAGAAAAAGCTCCAGAACAGATTATAAGTCAAATGAGCATTTTAACAGCAGTACATATTTATACTAGAACTTGAAGCCAGGCTAACAGAGAAGTATCATCTTAAGTGATTTACTCTGTATGGCCAAGAGGAATTGAACTATCTTTCAAAATCAAAATGGGTTTTTCTCATATCAGCATTTATAAGGCTGTCAAAACTGTCATATCTCTGGAATTCAGGAAAAACCACAGTTCAGCATCTAATCTTCAAGTGTTCAATCTTTCTGCCTTTAGCGAGAAAGAGAACTGGCAAAAAAATTGTGTCTGTACATTCAATTTTTCCAGTATTTTTTCATATGTTCATCTGTTGTTGCCTTTTACTACATCTATGTACAACAGAATCCATGTGAAAGAGCACTTCTGCTCTCTTAAGAGCAGCTTTTCCCATCATTAGTTCATAAACCACAATAATATTGGCTTACTTTAGTTTACATTTCTAGCTACAGAACAGTTTCTATTTGAAACAAAGGGTAGCACAGGAAGACTTGACCTTTGGGCATGATCAGGAAGTTGTGATATCACACTCATTGTGAAGACTTCCTTTCTGCTTACACAATTTAGGATACTAGGATGATGATGAACTAAAACTAGACATTAAATACTTTGCTGGGAAGTAGTCCCCACTCTAACCAGGCTATAATACTTGGTCACAAAGGAACCAAAGTCATGAGTAGCTTCACTATGAAAAGGAAATAAAACGTTTTTGTTTTTTTTTTCCCTAAAAGAAACCAAACCAGCAGAAATTACTCCACTTGCTTGTAGAAACTCATGTCAACAAAGTGAAGGTCAACCTGACAGGCTTAACCTAAGTCAAAATGGATTTTCTATTCTAGCTGGAGTGGAGTAAAAATAGAACACACTACTGCCCAAGAGTCAAGATAAGTAAGACTGTACTCAACCAAATACCCAAAGAAGGGCAGGCTGCTCAGTTTATGTACTCCAGCACAGGCTTTATTAGCCACAAACAGAAGAACACAAAACCTAAGCTCTGAAAACATGTAAATAGATAAGGAATTTTGGAGGTGTACTTCTCCATTCTTCCAGTTTCTTAGCATGTAGAGTAGCATGGGAAACACTTTTTTTGTAACTGTAAATACTTGTAACTGCAAATCTTTCCTTTTATTATTTCTAATAAGCACATGACATTCTTGCAGTTTGTAGTTCCAGTAACTCTTACTTCCAAGGAGGACACGTGAAGCCCATTTAGGTAGCCCATTTAATCAATCTTTTCCATTTCTCTCTTTTACATTCATTTAGAAGACAAAGAAAAAGTGTCACCTGCCATCTTAGAGAAGGTGCCAAAAAAAGCCAGAGGAGACAAGAAGATTGCTACTATCGAGATCCACCTCTGTTGTGGTTTAAGACCAGCTGGCAACTAAGCACTACACAGCTGCTTCCTTACACCTCCCCACCCAAATCCCAGTGGAACTGGGACAACAATCAAAAGTAAAACTTATTGCTTGAAGTAAGAACAGTTTAATAACTGAGAAAAAGTTAAAAAATGAAACAAACCAACCCAACAAAAAATGAAACCACCACCACTCCCCAAAACAAGAAAAAAAAATAAAACCAAGGTACATGATACAACTGCTGACCACTTGCTGACCACTGCCAGACCCCATCCTCAGACCCCCCTATGGACCGTCCTTCTGGGTAACTGCCCTAGTTTATATACTGGGTATGATGTTCTATGGTGTGGAGTATCACTTTGGCCATTTCAGGTCACCTGTACTCAGTATGATCCCTCCCAGCTTCTTTTGTGTACCTACTCACTGTCAGAGCATAAGACACTGAGTAAGTCCTTGACTAAGGATAAACACTACATAGGAACAAAAACATCAGCATGTTATCAACGTTACTGTCATACTGAATTCAAAACACGGCACTGGACCAGCTACTGAGAAGAAAGTAACTATCCCAGCTGAAACCAGGACAACCTCCTGGATTTTCTTCTGAGGAAAGAGGAATCTTTTCTCAGAACAGCAGATGGCTGCTGGGGCACGACAGCTTAGAATGCAACATAGAAGGCTATCTGTACCCTTTGTTTTAAGCTTACACACACTATGAGATTTCTATCTCCCTCCGAGAAAGAAGTGATTTAGGATCCAACTTAGCAGTGGTTCTACTTCCAAAACATTAGAATTACAGTGGATTTTCTGCAGAGAAACCAGAAAATATACAAGAACTGACTGAAAAGAGCCATCACCTTCCATCAACTAGAGCTATTCTCAGATACTGTTCCATAATCTGTATTACTGTATCTATGCTCATGTTTTCCAATGTTTAGTGTTAAGAATGCTTGTGTAACTCATCAGAGAATTTTGTTCTGACATTGCTATTTCTGTCATCCCAATTTAAAAAATCTGGAAGATTGCCAGTGCAAGAAAACCTACAGGGCTAAGCACAGTCAAATTCTCTCAATTGTTTTTGGTCACAGGGACGAAAGAAAGAAAACTGAGTACCATTTACACCACAAATATTCATCCACAGGAGGACCACTTGTATGGACAAAATATTTTGGTTTTACCATCAGAACCATGCATGTCCCACATGAATGTGCATGTGTTCAGCAGCAGGACGGTCAGCATGCTAACTGCACTTAGGGAACACAACAGGGCAAATTTTAAACTCATACCATGCCATCGTAACGGTCTCCTGGTCTGCCCCTTCGGTCATAGGACATCAGATCTCTGAAACAAAAAAGGCAGTGCATGTTAACTGTGTGATGTGCTAGCTTGTTTATTCTAATCTAAATTTTCACATTGATGATTCACATGTAACAGAATATCAAACTACTCTACCCCAGTGCTCAATAACAGAAGTTCCAGAACTACTAAATATAGTCCTGGCAACTTACTACAGCACAGCAGGTAATTAAAATTTCAGTTAATTTCGAAACTACCCTTGTCCAATACAGGCTCAATCCTGCATAATCACTACCAACAAGGAAACATGGAAAAATCATTGAAAGTACTAATATGACTCAGATATACATGAGTTTTTGTATAATGCATTTATGCAACAACTCACCCGCCACGAGGAGGTGGTGGAGGAGGAAGAGGAAGATTACGAGCTCTGCTGCCACCCCTACCACCACGACCTGGTGGAGGTGGTGGAGGTCCTCTGCGAGGGCTCATATCATCATAATCTCTTCTTGAAGGAGGCATAGGTCGTCCGCCACGACCAGGGGGCATCCGATCAAAACCCCCTCTTCCACGCATCGGAAAGCCCACAGGCCGTCCCCTTCTATCATCAAACATCATTGTGAAGCCACCATAGTCGTATGTTTCATCATAGAAATTGGGATCATAAGGCTGGGCCCGTCCTTTAATTGGAGACTAATACAAACAAACAAAACAATTCGCCAAGTCAATTAGTTCTATTACAACTGGCATATTTAATTAAACTAACACATTTATGTATTTGGAACATGTTCTTGATTTCACAATACTGCCAAGAAAGGAGATGTTGATGTGTTTCCTGTGAACTTAACTATGACAGCAAAACTACTTATATGTGGCAGGTAAAATTTTGTTTTCCTTACTTTGAGAATTCTGCAAAAATCAGAATTTTTCCGTTCTGATGACATGCAAAGCATAAATAATGGCCCACTAGTACCAGAAATTGCCTCCCACCCTCATAAAGTGTACCCCGATTCTAACAACAGAAATAGTTCCCAAGGTTCGTAACTGTCCATCACTTTACTGTCAGGAAAGTAGGAGGCGCTGAATTTAAACTAGAAACTGTAAGACATCATTTTTCATTCAACTAATGTCTAAAACATTCATGAATGCCAACGAAAGAATAAAATAAATTTAATAAACATTACCTCAGAGATAAGATCTAAGATAATCTTGATGCACTCAACAACCCTATCAGGTTTTCCACCAATAAGCACCACTCTATCAGTTGAATGAGGACAACACTCTTGAAAGAGCTTAATGGTGGTCTGAGTGTTCTGCAAAAGAAAAAAAAAGTTCAAGACTATCAAATATATTTTAAACAACTTTATAAAACCATTAAAGCATTTTAAAAAAATTCAAAAGACAATTAAGTTCCCACCCACTTAAACCTGCATGCTTGCTCCTGAGTTATCACATGAAATTTGAAGATGACATTTTTTAAATATCTTGTTGACATAAGTTTTGCATGAAGATGAAAAGAAGTTCAATTTTCTCCTATTTCAATTATGACTCATGCACGACACATCACTTAATTAAGTAATAGAAAAAGGACCATGTAACCATTGTGAGCTTACAGGCTGTATTAGCTTTCATATTAATACCTCTGGATGGTAAGAGACCAATGTTGCTAGGATTATGCCTAGTTATCTTGCCTTTCTTAATCCATGCAAACAGGTATTGTCTTGTACCTGAACCGACCTGAAATTGCCTTCAACACAACACCAAGAAACTCACCCACGTGTTCTCAGCTCATAGGGACCATTAAGGTTTTAAAATCTTAATCTTTCACTTAAAAAAACCAATGGTCTTCCAGGAGTTAGAATAAAAAAATACAAAACTAAACATCAACTCCTTTTACAGTACATCTGCTGTGGAGATGCTTTCATTCGAGACTGTTCTGCATGTCCAACTACACAAATAATTCTACACTATGTAGCAGTTTGTTAAAAACTCTACCACAAAAAATGTTTAACCAAATCCTGGCTTTGCCACCAATATTACTTGTGAGGGTCTGCAAGAAAGTTGCAACTCCCAGTGCCATCTCAGAACATCAAAAGCATGTATGCAGAATGTTCAGAAGGAATTACTGCACAGGAGATTCTTATATATGCCCCTTGTGAACAGAAAACATTGTCTACTGAACAAAATCAAATCTCAGAATAACAGAAAGCAAGTACCTCTCTGAGTTCTTTAATTTTGGCACCCTTGACACCAATAATTCCTCCTGCCAAACTCTGGTGAATAAGAAGCCGAAGTTCGCAGTCGAAGTCACTGCCTTTGTAGTGTTGATACTGCAAATAAGATGCATATAGGGAAAAAAAATAAAGATTAATCACAAAAATTCAAAATATTTGCAGTTCTAAGATCTTTCTTCAAACACAATGGTATGATTTAATTTATTGCTGAATTGTAATCCTGTATTTCTTCTGATACAATCACAACAATTTAAACACCTCACCTCAAGGTGAAGTATCAGTTTTCCCTATTTTTCATACTGCTTTATTAAATTACACTGCACCACTTGCTACAAAGATTTAAGAAGGTATCAAACAGTGCAACACTTACTATCTGGAAAGGAGGAATGCTGTTCAAAATGTTAATTTAATAAACAATGACAAGACTCTTCCCTCTACCCAAAAAATGCCAACATGTAGTGTGACAGCCATAACCCTTCTTTGAAAGGTTTTTGGCATTTTTTACTTTTCCAATTTCCTGTATTTAAAAAGTAGCAAATATTCTAGAACCATCTCATTCAAAAGCTAGTATTTTCATTCTAAGCAGAAAAAAATTTGAAGATAAATACCTCTTCTAAAGTAGGGATAATCTTCTTCAAGATTTCTCCAATTGTCTCTATATCTGCACTTATACTCAAGATGCTGTTGGAAGCCATGATGCCAGACAACAGAAGGTAGAAAAGAAAAAGCGGAAGTAAATTTTTTCTATCATCACACACAAAATGTTAACAAGATTTACTATGAAGAAGAGTTTACACTTAATATTCCCCACTTAAAGTAAACCTGTTTGCTCAATTTACAACACATGCATCTTTGTTTATGCCCAGTATATATGCATGAGAAATTTAAGATTAGGTAGGTCTTGCAGAGAGAGAAAGACAGAATGGGCTTTTGGAAGGGCTCAGATTAAGTGGGCAAGAAATTGACGCAGAACTGAAAAGTAGAAGTGAATATTCATGTTCCCCGCCACCACTAATTAGGATACCCTCGCTATTACATTCGTAGAACTGGCACACCTTCTCATATTAAAAGTGAGGATATGCAAGTGGTGAACGTTGTATCTGGAATAAGGTTATGAACTCATATTACTAATGGGCTCTCCAATAAAACAAATACAAATGCAAGACAAAAAAAGACGAAACAAATGAGAAGTGAAGGAAAGCGAACCGGAATTAGCATTTCATCAGAAATAATTATGAACAGGCAATGTTGAGGGGAGCAAGGTGGGCCACAAAGACAGAGCGAGAGACTATTTTGAACCAATTTGATTTACAATGCAGCAAATATGCAACACTTGAAGCTGTGCTCCTTCCATTGAAATAAAATTAGTGGATTGTTTGGGTGGGCAACTCACGTAAAAGTTCAGTGACAAAAAGACTTAATGGGGAAAATAAGACAGAAAACTTGAAAAAAAACAATACACCGTCTATAAGGGGATACTATTTAATTATATCAAAGGCAGGTAATAAAATACATTTCTCTCTTTCTATTCAGGCAGTGAGGCATAAACTGTTGGGACATACCGCTCGGGGCCACTGCTGTCTGGGACTGAAACACTGGCATTGTACTGCATTGGTCATTGGCGTTCGTGGATGTTGGCATTGGGCATGGGTATTCAATCGGAAGTTGTCAAGTATGGTACCCGTTTGGCAACGAGCACATTTTTGGGCATAGCCAACCAGGGTTTTCACATGGGCGTTCAGGGGCGGATGGGCCAACGTCATGGTGGGCAACGCAGGGGCAAGTCGATCCAGTACATGGGCAACGGAGATATATGGCCAAAAAAACAAGGAGAGGGAAAAGGGGGAAAAGCAATAAATTTTAATTTAATACAAACTATACTCATTACTCTCAATTAATGAAACAAGCTTAAGTTGTTCTGAAGACTAACACAATAACGGATTGCTACACCGACTGTGGCCTAACAGTATGGACTTTAAAAATGAGTCACTTGATCTGACTACTTTTTACTTTTAACAAATGATGCTTCAGTAGCAGGCTGGCTCATGAGGGTAGACACAAAACCTGTCGAGACTGATAGTACTAGAACCGTGGGCAAATTGGGAAAGTTCGTGTTCCAGACCAATCTAAATTATCTGGACTTAGGTGACATACCGATTTACTCAAAAAACCAAATGAGAAGAAAAACCAAACAAAAAAAAACTTGGTAAAAAAAACCCTAAAAAAAAAAAAGGAACAACTAGCTGCCAAAGTTAGTGAGCATATGTATGATTCCTGACCATTTCAACTAAAATCTCAACTATAGCTGCGGTAGTTCATGAACTTAGCTGGAACTGATTTGTAATGATATATTGTCAAATCTTGTGCTGAACAGAGTCTTGATTGGAAAAAACGCTGAAATTGTAGCTGATGTTAAGTACAAGAGTGTAAACAAATGGAATTTAAGAAGCGTTGCCAGGTTTTATAAATACACAACATTAATGCTAAGCATGTGTCTAATCACCAGAGTTGACCCCCTGTAAAATGTGAATGGGCATTAAGTCATGACCACTTAAAAATGCTTCCAACAGAATAGAATGTTCTTTCAGTGTTTTATACCTACATTTAAAGCAAGAAACCTTAATATTAATGCTTCTGTGCTTCATGTGCAAGCTGTTAGGGAACAGATGGATGATTTAGTTTTTCTTTTTAAAGAAAGTTAAAGAATTCCTCTATCACTGGGTTAAGCCAGCCACCTGCAAGGGTTTCAGCAGTACTATAATTGATTCACACTTATGGGGAATGGTACTTTAAGGGGTTTAAGCTTTGTCAATATTTTTAATTAGCATGGTAACTCACTTGAAGTGTGTAATTTGGCAGAATCCTATAAAAAGTGAAGAGATTTAATATAAACCTCTCCTCCCCATGCATCAAGCTGGGTTTTAATTAAAATAGAAATTGAAGAACTAAGTTATCTACTCTGACAATCAATACAAATGGTTTGTAACTTGGATGTCTATAGAGTTGAATCGCTCCCATTTCTAGAAATGCACGCAATCAAGTTTTCGATGTAGTGCTCTGAAAGAAGTGGTGTTAAATTAGTTCAAACTCATATATACTCACGTCTGTACGAAGTGCTTTAATGTTTTTGCCACCTTTTCCAATCACTGCTCCAGCATTCTGGAAAATAGTTTTAGAAATTATGTTATGACAACACAGCAAAGACTAAGTTTTTGAACTCAAGACTAACAACAGCAGATCTATTTTTGCTGGCCCAAGAGGTGGGGGCAGGCATTGCTTTGGAAAGGTTCAAATCGAATTGAAACCAACTAAAAGTTTGTCCACATAAAAAAAATTACTAAAAGCTCTTAATACCACTGAACACAGGAGAAAGGTAACTCAGCATTGCCGCTAATATTTCAATTCCAAACAGAAGTTTCTAGGCAATTCTGCCCATATTGAACTTCTCATAGACTAGATATATTAAAAAAAACCATACTAAATTAATATAATGTAGGTCGATTATTTCCTCAATTTCTCAGATCAGCTTTTTTTCCCCCTTATGGAGTAAGTTTACAGATTCCACTTTTGTACTCCAAACATTTGATAATTTCAAGTGCTAATATTGTTTCGCACCTCTGTAAAGTAATTAATTTTGCAGAGCAATATAAACTGATAAAGGTTGAAATGAATGTTAACAGCCACCAACTTACTTCAAGCCACCCACATCAACAGGAATAAACTGACAAATAGTAAAAACCAGTAATTGCAAAACTACATTTTTACCAGGTTCTTTCAAGGATTGCATGGAAAGTATTGCTTTTATAACACACATCATACATTATGCTAGCAACATGCAAAACATTTCATGGTACACCATGTAACTTGATGATTGGTCAGAAATACCACACAGTTAAGGCAACATTCTTTCACACCAACACAAAAGACAGATACTTCAGAAAGTATAAATAATCTGTAGCAACTGGAAACACCAGAGGAAATTCATATACAGCAACTTTAACTATTTACACTTGTCAACAAAATCACTGCAATCCCTGAAGCATTACTCCCACACTTTCCCCTGTTAATACAGTTGAACAAGTTTAGTAGATCTATTTGGGAGAGTTACTAAAATCCTAAGTTCTCCTCTCACATATTTAAGATCACTACTTTATAACCCTCTATAAACTAATTCTTTTCCAAAGACTCATATACAGCCATTCCCCTCAAAATAGCTACCTTCCACTCAGATGTAAAAATATCTTAGAATCTTTATTGCTCTACCTCTCAGCAAGTATATCTTCTAAAAAAAACCCTGTATTGATCCATAGGGTTCTACCCTTTTAAGAGAACCCCAGGGACAATTCCATTGCAATATACCTGCAACTACCATTCTTACATACTGAAAATTATTCTAGTAAGTTATCTCATTTAAAAAAAAGCACAATCTCTCCACACTTATATCCCAACATACACTTTGTCACCACCATCTTGAACAATGCTACACACAAACCCAGTAAAAACGAAAAAGCGTACTTTGCTCTGAAGCAAGATGCGCAATTCAACCATCTCATCAGTATTCCGAGATCTTTTGAAGGCCTGCTCTTCCTCCATATCTTCTGCAGGACGTTTGCCTGTAGAGAGGTCCATAGGGGGGAAACATAAACATTTATTTAACTTTCTAAGTCAAAATAAAATGGAACATGTGCCAAATTTATGCTCTGTACTATTAATACATTCTTCCCTATTCGCACAAAACTAATTACAGAAGTCAATTCTGAGCATCTACTGCACAGAAACAAGTCTTCACTTCAACAGCTTTCTTACAGACTAACAACTGAAAATGCATTTAAAAATCTATGAACTGTGGCTTAAATGAGAATGTTGCACCCAGACAGTAAGAAATTCATGACATTGTCTAAAGGAGTGCAGCATCACCCACTTAGTATTTAGTTATAATTTACAATTGGGGAAAACCTTTCAAGCATAAAGCTCAAATGCAGTTTGTCCAACACTGAAATATTGGTGGAATAATAGTAAAGTAGCACTTCAGATGCCGTTTAGGAAAGATCGGCGTGAATTAACAACAGTAATGCCCTAACTTCCCTGGTAATTATTCCCAAGAAATTTTGCATGAAGCTCTTTAGCAATATTTCACATAGTCGTAACTCCTGCATGTAACAGCTACAATGAACAAAATGAAATTAACATACATGACCTATAACATTCATACACATTCACATTCTCCATACAGTTATGAAATATTTTTCAGTATTTAGTCACAACTTTCAGTTCTCATGTCTAAAAGCTGCTAACAGAAAGATTATGTGTTTATACATCAAAAGCATGTGTAATGACACGCTAATTAAAACTGATATTTAAAATTATTGCTGATGCAAACATATGGTAAAGTTAAATAACCACAAAATTCTTTGAAATACTGAAATTTTTAAGAGGCTCTTTCTAAAAAAGGAATAGTCCTTTAAAAAATTTACCATTTGTCTCTGTGTTGGTAAAGGTCTCCTCCTGTTGTTCAGTCTCCATTGCCTTTTTTTCTTATGTGGACAAGCAAAACCTGTTGAAAAATAAAGACAGTACATTTTTCTGTCAAAAGAAACTGTAAATCATGCTAAAGTGAAAAAAATAACAAAAATAAATGCCTGCTGCTAGAACTTACCACTATTATATATCCTTGAGACAAAAACTCAAGTATTCTGGGCGGGATCAAAATCCAACAGCCTATTGCTTCAAGAGCCTATAAAAACAGCATATATCAGTTGTGAGTCTCCCCAGATAACAGTTCTGATTCTCACTACAGCCAGAAACCAAAGGTTTGACCTAAGCTATTGCTATGAATTTTTCCTTTATAAAAGGAAAAAGCATAGCCAAGCCAAGAGAAGATAAAGGTCAAATCTGTTCACTTACATAACACTCTTAATGTCTGAGTTACAGTTTTTGGGCACACATTAGTTTTAAGTAACCACATAATCTCAACATTGTATGATAGGTGCCTTGGTTTCACTTTTTAAAGGACACTACACCAGAATCTGGTCCTGCTGTTTAGGTCAACACAACTTAAACTTAATAAAAAGTCCTGTTAGGGTACTTGTCAGCATTTGTTCTATAAATTCTCTATCAAGGTACTAGCATGCATCTGAGCATGCCTTCCTCTCAACTACAATTGATGAATAAAATAAAAATTACAACTTCTAGCTACTCTATAATAACCTCTTCCTAAAAATACCACCCTCTGTGGTTACATATAATCCACTGCATGCACACACCCCCAGTACCTCCAAAAGAAGCTGAACTTCAGTACCATTTTCTGAAATAGATTGAGACCTGCTTTTAGCTACTAAGTCACATTAGAGGGAAGTGCCGACAAAAGAAACAATTTTGCAACTTACTATCATTAAAAATGTGATTTACAAACACGGCCAAACAATCACGTTATTTCCCCTTGCACTGCATTAATTTCCATTGCCTCAACGAATAGAAGGCACTCATGGGTATCCACAACCGGAGGAGGGGGATGGGGCAGAAGTGGATTCCAACTTATTAAACGCACTCTCAGCTATGTAATTGTTGTCCTGCTTGTACCGGCTAAGAGCAGGCACTACCTTCCAAGCACAAGCTGGCATTTCCAGGCACTTGAAGTGGGCTAACAGGCACGCACAAGTTCAGTAACAGCGGGATCTCAGGCACACATTGCCAAAATTGCACTGTAATGCGGATGGTCAGTAAGGAAGAACCAGACACGGTGTAATAGCCTTTTCAGACCCTGGGTAATCTACTTCCAACTATCCCAAGAACTTTAGGGCAGCGGGGAGCGAACTGTTGTAAGTTACAATTCACAGCTTAGTCTCCCCTAGTCAAACCTCCCCATACGTCATGTGCTCTCAGTAACCTCGCTCAGCTAGGTAAATCGAGGACATTCACATTACTAGTGTCAGGAAAATCCACAAATGCCAGGGGTTTATGTCCAAAAAGGAGACAGAAGAGTCCTTCAACTTTATTCGAATAAAGGGAGAGAGTCCACTGGGGCACACGCCAAAGGGGTTCGCTCTCTCTCGGTTTCGGAGGGCGCAGCCTCCTTCTATCCTAAACTCCCGGCCGCATGTTGCCCTTCTCCTTTCCCCACTGACTGAGGTACTAAGAAAGGTACAGCCTTCCCGAAACGCCTTCCACATATTTTCTCCCCTTGAAACTCCTATTCTACCCCAAAATTCTGCCTTCTGCAGACGCTTGTCTGTTTCAGGAGCCAAGCTGTGTTGGCTCTGCCATAAACCTACTGCACAAAGTCACTAGAGACATTAAGGCCCATTTCGAAGACGTTAACACCCATACCTTCACCCATCAAATTGTTTGTAAATACATTAGCTTTCCTCTCACCAATAAAGTCAGGTTTCTTATGAACACCGAAGGGCTAAACCGGACACGAGGTGGGACCGGCGACCAGAGAACTACGAGCTGAGGAACGCCGGAACGCCTCCAGGGCGCAGCGACACTTGTCGCCTGCCTCTCCCTCTCCCTCCCTCCCCGCGTCTCCAGCTGCCCGCCCAGCGCGGCGGGGACAGCGGCGAGAGCGGCGGCGCAGCGGAAACCCCGCGCAGCGACAGAAATGGCGCCCTCCGAAATGGCGCCCGCCCGCCCGCTGCGAGGCGGAGCCGGGAGCGGAAGGGCCGCCGCCACCACCACGCGGCCGCAGGGAGTGTTACCCGGCTCTGCCCGGGCGGACAAAAGGAGGTGCCCGACGGCTCGAAGCCCGTCGCAGCGGGCGGAGCAGGGCAGCCCCAGCACCACGGGCACTGCGCCCGACCCCGAAAGCGGCGCGGCCGGGATGCGGAGCGTCCGCCCCCGAACAGCCCCTGCAGCTGCTTCCGCGCAGGCCGCGGCCCGGAGCGTCCTCCCTGCGCCCGCCATAATCCTCAAGAGCAGCTCGCCCCGGGCGCAGTTACCACGCGGCCGCCGCGTCCCCGCCCTTGCAGCGCACCCGCTGGCGCTGCGGAACCCGCGCTGTTCCTGCGGGACAACGGGGACAGTGGCCGTCTGAGGGCCCTCAACAACAGCCGAGGCGGCGACACATCGGTGTCCTCCACGCAGCGCTCTCCCCGTTCCACCGCCAACCCCTCGGGACCCCAGGGAAGCCTTGGGGCCACGGCAGCCCTTGGCGGTTAAGGCCCCACGACAGGAGACAGAGGCCCTTTCGCACCGCTGTGTCACTCAGCGTCGCCGAGCGGGGTACGGCGGCGGCTCTGCCGGCCCAGGCGAGGCCTGCACCGTCCTGTGCCCTTCTCCCGCCCCCGTCCCCGCCCCGCCGACCCTGGCCTCGCGGCGCCGCGGGCTGCGCGTACCTGAGCCCGCCGCCGGGCCCGCCGCGCACGGGAGAGAAAGGGGAGCAGCCCCGGCCTCCGCCGCGCACATCCACCAGCGCCACCCGCGATTGGTCCCACCACCGCCCCCCGCCCGGCGCCGCCGCCACTTCGTTGGGTGAGGCCGCTGCCCGTCAGCACAGGAGGCGGCGCCGCAATCCGCACCGCCCTCCGTGAGGGAAGGGACGAGATAGGCCCGCAGAAAAGGTGGCGTCGTAAGACCCGCGCCGCGGCCGGCCGGCTTTTCCTACCTGAGCGGCGAGAGCCGCGCTGCGAGCGGCGCGGGCAGCGGAGAGGCGCCCCAGGAAAGCGGGAGCGGCTGCGGCCGGGAGGCGAGAAAATGGCGGCCGCTAAAACCCCGCCTTGTGCGCGCAGCCCGGCGCCGGCTGTGGCGAAACTCTCGCGATGATTCGACGCGCGCCTCCTATTGGCTGGTGCGTGCGCGCGGCGCTTTTGGGGAGCGCGGGCTCGGGCGCTGCTCCATCCCTCAGGCCGGCGGGAGCCGGGGCCGCCCTGCCGGGGCCGCCCTGCCAGGGCCGCTCGCTCGCCTCGGTGAGTTGGAGCTTTCGGCCCCTCTGACGGGGCTGCGAGGTCCGGCCTGTCCTCATCTTCCTTCCGCCTCTGCTTCCCTCCCTCATCCCCTTCGCCTCCCCTGCTGAAAGCTGTCGCTTTACTTGGTTTAAGTAACTACGCGATATCTTCCGAGCGGTGGATCTTTTGGGGAGAGCTCGGAGGCAGGCTTTAATGGAAAACCAAACAAAAAACCAACAATACCCACACCTGGTGTTTCTCAAATATTCTTACGGTAGGTTTTGTTTTCGTTGTGTTCTGTAAAGAGATTGAGGTCCTCGGTCGCCCTTTCTAAGGGATTGAATATGATCCATGCACAGTTAGGCAACCTAATATCTTTCCAATATTTGTATCAATGTTATGGATGCAGGAGTTGAATGCACTATTAGCAAGTGCGCTGGCGATACCAGACTGCGAGGTGCTGCTGACTCTCTCGACGGACAAGAGCCGTACCAAGGGATCTGGATATAGATTGGAGCACTGGGTAATTATCAGTGGCATGAAGGTTAACAAGAACAATTACAGATTCTGCCCCTGGGATGCAGGAAAGCTGGGCACAAGTATAAGCTGGGAGAGGAGTGTGTGGAGAGCAGCCCTGCAGCAAGGGATCTGGGGGTGCTGGTGGGCAGCAGCTCAGTGTGAGCCAGCAGTGTGTGCCCGGGCAGCCAGGAGGGTAAACCCATCCCGGCTGCATCAGACACGGCAGCACCAGCTGGGATCGGGATCATCCTGCTGGATGCAGCCGTGGTGCGGCCTCACCCTGAGTCCTGTGTGCTGTGCAGGGCCCCACAGTTTGAGAAGGACGGGAAGGTCCTTGAATGGTGCAGAGAAGGACGGCAGAGCTGGTGGAAGGGCTGGAAGGCAGATGCTGTGAGGAGCAGCTGAGGGCTCTGGGTTTGTCTAGTTTGGAGAGAAGGAGGCTGAGCTGAAATGGTGACCTCATTGCTCTGTACAGCTTCCTTAGGGGGGATGTGGAGGGGGATGTACTGATCTCTTCTCCTTGGGATTCAGCGACAGGAGATGTGGGAATGGCTCAAAGCTGTATTAGGGGAGATTCAGACTTGACAATAGGAATAATTTCTTTACCAAGGACAACAAGGCTGGTGAAAGGCCTAGAGAGTAAGTGGTATTAGGAGTGGCTGAGTGAGCAGGGCTGGAGAAGAGGAGACTCAGCGGAGACCATATCACCCTCCACAACTACTTGAAAGGAAATTGTTGCAAGGTGGGGGGTCAGTCTCTGAGACTGACCTCAAGGTGTAACAAGGGAGGGTCGGGTTGGACACCAGGAATTTTTCACAGAAAGGTGTTTAAGCATTGAAAGGCTGCCCAGGGAGATAATGGAGTACCACCCCTGGAACTGTTCAAGAAGCAACTGCACATGGCACTTGGTGCCATGATCTAGTGTACATGGTGCTGTTCAGTCAAAGGTTGGACTCAATGATCTTGGAAGCCTTTTCCAGCCTGAATGATTCTATTCTAAGATCATGATCAAACACTGGAACAGGCTTCCTGTAGGGGTGGCTGATGCCCCAAACCTGTTAGTCTTTAAGATGCATCTGGACTACATCCTTAGTAATGTGCTTTTACTTTTGGTGGGCCCTGAAGTGGTCAGGTGGTTGGACTAGATGATCATTCAAAGTCCCTTCCAACTGAAGTACGTCTGTTCTACTCTGTTTGTGCACAGCTACTTCCTAAACTAACAAGAAGTTAATTAGCCACTGATGTCTCTGAAGTGATAGCTGCCAAGACTTGGTGCTATTGCAGCCAAGTCCTGCACTGGGTTTCTAGATAACAATGTTTCAAGCCAGCTTTCTCTTGTCCGGTACAAAGCTTTCAGTCACAGACTGACAGTCACCCCTCTGATATTAAGTGTTGATAGACCACAGCTGGGTTCTATAGATCCTCTTACTTCTGTTCATAACAGTGCTGGTGAAGCGGGAGAATAACATCTCAAGTCAGTTTCTAAAGTAAACTGGGTGTTTACAGCAGCACACACAGAAAGAAAACCATTAAAAAAAAGAGGAAATATATTTAAAAACCTACTGCTGTTTTGGTTTGGGTTTTTTTGCCCATTCACTTTCCATCCATAAGAAAAGGATTTCAGTTACATTTTTCTAATTAAATCAACAGAAATTAAGCTTGATTTCTTGTATAAGTCTCCATACTTTTCTTATATTTTTCACATACCTTTTATGCTGATAATTGCACATACCTTTTATGCTGATTGAAACATTAAATGTTGGAAATCCCTGTGAATTTTATTGTCTGTGGAAGTGTTTTTAATTTAAATTTTTTTATATTATATGAGCATGAAACTTGTCCTAATTCAGTTTTTGTCAGAAGATTAAATATGGATTTTTGAATTCCATTATAGGGCATTCAGTCTCTTGCCATAAAAGAAAATGTCTACATCTAGCATTGCAGCAAGAGTGGAAACCTGGCTTTCATCCACATGGCATGTTAGAGTTCCCTTGACATGGCTGGAAGCATGTATTAATTGGATCCAGGAAGAAAATAGTGGTAGTAACTTAAGTCAAGCTCAGATTAACAAGCAAGTATTTGAGCAATGGCTTCTCACTGATCTGAGAGACTTGGAATATCCCATTTTGCCTAACTGCATCTTAGATACTCCCAAAGGAGAGCTATCAGGCTTCTACTCCATACAGATTGATTCACTGGTTGATGTTAGCCAGCCAGCATATTCTCAGTTGCAGAAGCTAAGAGGGAAAAGCACTGTAAATGAAGAAGTAACAGCCAGTACTCAGGCATTTCAGAAGCCCTGGGAAGCAAAGCCTACTCGGATGCTGATGCTACAACTAACTGATGGCATACATCAAATTCAGGGCATGGAGTATCAACCAGTGCCTGTCCTCTGCAGTAACCTTCCTCCTGGAACAAAAATCACTGTACACGGCAATATTTCATATCGTCTTGGAGTTCTTCTGCTTAAACCAGAAAATGTGAAACTGTTGGGGGGTGAAGTTGATGCTCTTTTTGAGGATTATTGTCAGGAAAGAGTCCTTGCTAGATTAATTGGAGAAACTGAGAACCCTAATGCTGTTGGACAAGCTGGACATGAACAGATTTTTTCAAGGCCTGTGGATGAATTAGAACAAACTCTTGGACCTTCAGATGAAGAGCTTTTAGCCAGCCTTGATGAAAGGAATGAATTTACTTTAAACAACCAAACATCTTTAGAAAGTGGATACTATAGTCGAACCAACAATTTTGATACAGCCTCAGGTTCACTGACTGCACACACTGGAAGTGTTTTGCTACAAAAATCTGGAAATCTTTTGCCTCACTCAGCTGAACAAGTTTCACCTCCCATAGAATATGCTGATGACTTTTTAAATGACTTTCCTTTAGAAGATGACTTTCTTCTGGAAGAAGAGATGCAAAGAGAGATAGAAGAAGTGCCACCAGTGGTCATGAACAGAAACATAGGTTTAATTACTGGCAAACTTCCACATACATCTGGAAGCTCCTGCAATTCATCTTTAAATCGCACTGGTGAAGAAGGCAATGTGAATGAAAGAGATAAGCCCAGGGAAACTATCAGCAAGGAAAAGAACGTGAGAAGAATGATATTTGATGAAGATGGAAGTAGCATGAATAAGTTTTTGCAGCACAAGGGCTTACCTCAGACCTGCAGTTCATCAGATTTTTCTTTGGAAAATCCTCCTGAGGAAGGGCAGAATTATACAGACCTAGATGAGAGCAGATGTAAACAGCAGCACACTTCTGACAGCAGGGTATTAAATGATAATCCTGTACATTCCTTAAAAATGGATCCAGAAGGAGATCAGCAGAAACGTGATTCACAGATCTTTCCTTGCAAGACAGTAGAGGCACATTTAGATTTAAATTCTCCACCTTTCACATATATTTCCCTTCTCCTTGCAAAAAAACCAGCAACTGTTACAATTCTGAAAGTTAAATGTTTTATTGTCACTCTCACTGGAAACCTCACAAAAAGCAATGGGTCCTGGGGTATAAAGGCAAAAATTTCTGATGGCTCTGCTTATCTTGAAGTAGATTTTGCTGATTATATTCTAACAAGTTTGATTGGCTTTTCAGTGCCTGAAATGAATAGGCTGAAAAAGGATCCAGCTGTACGTCTAAAACTTAAGGATGGTTTAGAAAAATGTCAAAAACAGCTGATAGATCTCTGTTGTTTGATGACTATTGAGTTTAATCCATTTCAGTCTAAAGCTACTGTATTAATTCTCCAGGATGCTGATGCTTCACATCTAGAACAATTGAAGAAACGTTTGAATAAATAACGTGTGCAAACTTGCAGACTATATATTAGGAAATGTTTAAGTCAGATTTCCCTTGAAGAACTCTAGAAAGTTAAATTTTAAAGTTAAGTGGTGTGTCTTTTATCAGGAGTTATAATGTAGAAGTGAGACAAGGAGATTACTTGTTGGAGCAAAACTGGGCAGTTTGTTTTTTATGGTGACAGTATTGGAATAAGATTTCAAATATTTCTGTTTTGAATTTTTCAGTCTGCAAAATCCTGCGTGTTCTAGACTGGTAATGCTGAGTGGCAGAATTTGTCAGGAGATGTATAACAATGAACAAACCATCTTGTTATTTTACTTTTTCAAGTACTTACCTGATTTTTAAAAGAAAGGTACAGGAGACTCAGTTTTTTCTTGGAGAAAATCAGTTGAATAAACTTAAATAACAAATTATAGTTTAAATACAGTCCCTTCTGACTATGCCAATCTGAAGACTCAAATCTATATTCACTGTGCAAGAACCTAAAGTATAGAGAAATGAAAGATTGTCTTCTAAAGGTTCAGGTGTGAGGAAAAAAAATCCAATCCTATACAAAAAGGAGATTAAAAAAACCTCTATATTTTTAGAAATAATTAAAAAGAAGGCCAAGTGTTTAAAAATTTTGATTAGTAGAAAATTATTATAACCTATGGGGATTCTATTTTTTTTTTGTCATGTAAATGTTAATCGTTGCTAATAGTTTTGAAACTAGAGACAAACTCATTCATTAACTATTATGTTTACTTGACTAACATTTTTACACAGTAGTCAAATACTTGTGCTGCACATATGTTGTATAGTATATGTTTAATGTTCGTCTTAAATTTGATTGATTTTTTTTTAATTTCTTCTACTAAAATAATATGTTAAAGTTTTCATTTAAATTTTGGTGGATGCTGCTTAGTCACTTTGAAATAAAAATATGGATTTTGCTGGGTGTATAGAGTATGAGAAATTATTTGATTAAGTTTTTTGTTCTTCTTTTTTCTTCTTCCCATCCTTTCCCCTTCTCTTATTTTTTTGGAGTTTTTTTGTTTGGTTGGTTTTTTCCTTTGGTTGATTGGTTTGAGTTGGGTTGTTTCCCTGTGAGTTCAGAAGAATTAATATTCTGGCAGGAGTAGGGGAACCAATGATAGGAGCTGTCTGCCCACTGTTGGTAGTGTTTGCAAAGCATGTAAAATCGATGGCTAGGAGACGGATTTTTTTTAATTGACCTGTCAGTATCTTTTTTCAAAACCTTTCTTCAAACAATGTCTGTTAGGCTACTGAGATTTGCTGTGACAGATTGTCAGTATAGCCTTACTGTTCAATCCCAATTTGAGAAACATGCTTCAAGACTCCAAGGGAAACTAGAGGTAATTTGCTAAGTAAGGCAAAAATGGAGGGAGATGGAGCGTGGGACATCTTGAGGGTTTTCATGCTTGAGGCATGAGGGTTTTTAGGCTTTATTTTGTACATTTTAGAAACACAAACATCCCTGTGTCCCTTTCTTTCCTCGCCTTTCCCACTGTGAAGAGAACTTGAGCAAATGATAACCCTGTGAGCCACCTCTGAGTTTATTTTCTGAGGCTTTTGGGAACTGTACATTGTTTAGAACCATAACAGCAAAAGCTTTTGCCTGTCTGGATCCTACCTTGCTGGATCTTGAGTTACAGTTTCAGAAAAAATTGCTTGTTAGTAGGAAACTGACCAAGCTTCATTTCATGTAATCCTTGTAGAAGTTAACAGAGCTGACTGTAAACCTTTAGTACTGTTTTATGGAAATATTTTTCTTATATTGAGTTAGGAAACTTCCTTTGAAGTTTTTGCCTTAGCATGTAAAAGGATAGGAGTCTTTAAACTTCAAATGGCACGAATAATCTGCAGACTTTATTCTGCTTCTGCAAAGCAAGAGTCTTGTTATTCAAACTGCAAAATCAGATTAAGTGTTTTGTTTGGTTTAGATGGTGAAGTCACACCTGCCCCTCCTTTCTCACATTTGCGTTAAGGTTTAGCTATCTCTGCTACAATAATTGCATGTGTCTCCCATTCTCTTCCTCCTTCCCCCATCTTCCCACCTTAAAGGCAATGTTACTTTTCTGACGTTCTCCTTACCCCCACCCTGCATTGTCCTTGTCTTCATGTTCAACATGTGCTTTCTGGAAGGCCACTCTCATGCCTGTGGTCCAGTGCAAGCAAGAAGATCTCAATAAAGCTGTTTACAGCATGACTGCTCTGCAGATATTTCTCTGCAATTTTCTGGTGTATAAAGGTTTCCAGATCTGTGTTCAAGCTTTTAGAATTAAGGAGAAACATTGCATAGTTTTTCCAACAAAAAAAGAAATTAAATTAATGATATTGAGAAAACATGCTTAGTTAAGAGCTGATGTCAAACACAAAATGGTTTATGTGGCTGTGCGCACCAGTCATTGATTCCTGCCTTACTTGTTTTATTTGCTCTCAGAATCAACTTTTTGCTTAGCAGTCTTGATGTTTTGGTGCAGTATGTATGCATCGTGTGCATATATCACCTCACTGTACCTGGCAGTGGTGTGTGTCAGAGCCCTTCAGATAACCACTGTTCTTACAGGCTGAGTTCAGAACACAGGCTGCAGCCCCATCAGAGGTATGGCCAGATTTGTGGAGAGTGCAACAGAGCTCTGGTGCCAGCTGCTGAATGCAATTGTCAAGGCAGCTGCTCCCACAAGTTACATGTAGCCTTCTGGCAGAGAGCAGCTTTTGCACTTTCAGTCATCTCTTGTCTATATCTACCTACACTATATCACTAGCTTCTTGTTATTATCTTTCAGGTGCTAAGCAGACTTCTGCACTTGCAGTGTATCTGACTGCAGTTTCAGAATCCGTGTTCTTCACAAATGTTTTCCTTTTAATGGGAAAAATAAGCTGCTTTTTTTGTTGCTGGTCACAGTGAAAACTTCCAACTAATTTGGTTTCAGTATATGAAACCTACAATATTCTCACACAGGGACATGGATGTTACTCTGTTAACAATGACAGTTTGTTCTTGCCTTTCTTAGGGTTATTAAAGAAAATGAAACCAATGAATGTGCTATGGCAGTGCCAAGTACCTACATCAGAATATCCTTTAAAAGCTCTGTCACTAAGGCAGGCTAGTAGAAAACAGAAGGCGCTCAGAAACTTTGCTGTGCCCTAGTTCTTTTCAAGGTATTCCTTCTCAAACAGTAGAACAAAGCCGTGGCTGGTCCAAGAAATGTGGCAGATTTCCAAATAAACTAGGCTGGCAAGAACAGTTTGAGGACTAATTTAATCCTACTGGATATTAGTTTGGCCACAAATACGCATGTCATTATAAGCCAGCAACTTCCTTCTCATTGAATGCAGGCAGTGTTCTAAGGAAGCAACAGCTAGTGAGATAATGTAATTACAAATCATCAGTGAAGATGTTAAGGGATTTCCTAAAAGGTATTCTGAACTTCTCAGTAATGTGACTTCACAGTAGACGATTATATATTTCAGGTCATATCAAAAGCAGAAATTTTCATTGTAGTGGAACATGATTGGATGGAACAGTAAATATAATATTTGGCTCTAAATACAGAGACCTATGTCTCACTGTAATAATGTCAAACATTTCTGTTTTGAATAAAAAGGTAATAACTTTTCGCTTTTTGCTATAGGGAGGAAAGAATGATTTATAGTGCATTGTTTCTGAACTATCTGGTGGCAAGGAAAATTAAATGTATTTATCTGAGAGGAGAAAGCAAAAAGGACTTTAAAATGTAAGTAACACTTCCCATTTCAGATCCAATTCTCTGATGTTGTGGTTCTAGAAGGAACAGCATATGAATCATAATGACAGCAAATGAGAGGATAAAGGTAAACTGACATTGCAACTGTGAATTCAACAGAAGAGGCAAAAGTTTCATGCAAGCCAGCTGCTCATCTAAGTGGATATGTATGACAGACTTTTGTATCAGTCTTTTACTCTTTTCCTTAAGGATTTCTTTCCTAATTGTACTGAGTTTTCTAACAGGGTGAAATTGCAGTGTGTTGCTGTTAGAATTTGTCCAGCTGATTCTTTTCTTAAGGCTAAACAAACCTGGTTCTCTCATCCTTTCCAGGAAATGGCATGTGTTCCATCTCCCTGACCACCTTGGCAGTGTCTGCTGGTGACCTGCTTCACTGTCAGTGGCTTTCTTGTGCTGAATAGGACAGAACACTCCACATGCAGTCTCACAAGTGCTGAAAGCAGAAGGCAGCTTGCTCTCTGGGACCTGCTTGCTGGCTCTGATGGTCATTGCCACCACAAGGTCACACTGCTGACTTCTGTTCGAGCTGCACGCAAGTGCACACAGCTCTTACTCTAAAGCTTCCTAACCAGTTGGTTCCCAACCCATACTATTGCATGGAGTTATTTCTGCTAGGATGAAGAAATTTGCATTTGTCCTTGTTGAAATTAAGGAAGTTTCTACAACTGCACGTGTCCAACCCATGCAGTACTGGTTCTCTATCACTAATTGCTTTTTCTTCTTTTCTTGCCCCTGCCATGTGTGGAAGCTTCTCTACCACTTGCCCCGTATCTACACAATAAGAAATCTCTTCCCAGAGGGAATTAGGTTGGACAGACATGACTTCACACTGTATGCCTGTGCTGACTGTTTCAAGCTGCCATCACCTTCATGTGCCTAGGTATGGATTCAGAGAGGGTTTGCTCTAATTTCTGGGACTGAGGTCAGACTGTCAAGTTGGTAATTCCCTGGATCCTCCTCCTTGACCATGGGTGTGGCACTTGCCTTTTACCACTCATCAGGTATCACTGCAATCTTTTCAGTGTCATTGGGAATGGCCTTGTGGGGACCAGCACCCTATCTGGTACCAGGGGGAGTTTTATGAGTCTGCAGGGTAAAGTAGTCTGTTGCTACAAGGAGGTGCTGGTACATATGATCTCAGTAAAAGAGACGCTCTGACTCTAAAATACAATTTAAAACACTAGTTATTAGAGCTAACACTTTCAGATAAAGGCACAGCCATGCAGGTAGCATAAGCTCTGGTACCTCTGGCAGCTGGCTCTTCCAGCACTGTGTGCTGCCCGAGCTTGTCCCATCACCAAGGGATTTGCACAGCCCAGCACAACCTGAAGCCACCCTGGCTGTGCACAGCACAGACCTGCACATGCTCAGGTTGGCCATGATGTGGGTCACTGAGCCCTCAACATATAATCATCTGGTCAACATCACTGCATTCCCTGTCCCATTACTTGCAGTAGACTGCACTATCTTTCTACTTACTGTTAGTAGGCTTGGGAAAATGGGAGCTTTTCTTGTCATCTACTCACGAATCACTTGCTTCTTTGGGTATATGTGTTGCCTGTGTGAGCTGTAAGTTATTTAGGCTGTATCACAGGTTTCATTCTGTAATACAAGTCACAGTTAATGCTGGCTTTAAAATAGTTTTACTGTAGTGGGAGTGCAGATGGTAGAAGAGCGTGTTTGACTAGATGTTATTTAAAAAGCCATAGTAATATATAACTTACTGCTTTGTGGCAGGTGAATACCAAAACATCTTTTACATTGTTTTCATGGACAAAACTAACATTGATTTCAGCAAAGTTCTGTTAATATAAAAAAGGGCAAAATGCAGGCTTTACAAATACCATCTCAACTGGTAATACATAAACCAGAGAGGTGAGCTGAGTTGGGTGAACTGAGAGAGATATTCACAGAAGGAGTTACAGATTAGAGTCCTTTCAGGATAAGGGTGTTTTCCTGTTTACCAGGGGAGCTCTCACAGAGTCATTGTGGCAAAGAAAATATGCCTAAATTCTGTGGCTATTCAAAAAGCAGTAGGAATTCCAATCCAACTGACCGAGAGCATATAACTTTCATTGGTAGGTGGAGATTGGAGCTTGGAGACATTCTGTACTTAATGCTTCTCAGTAGCTAAATGAGCATCTCCCTGCACACTTAGTTTTTTTAGCTTAATTCCTTGTATAAACTTCAGAGATACCCCATACAGTTAATTTAGCTGGTATAGACCACCGTGACATGTTAAACAACTTTTTGTTTGCATACTTGGTAGGTTTGAAGTTTCTTCTAGGGTGAGAATAATTTTTGCTATAGCGGGGACAAAAAAAAGCTCTAGAGAGAGACCTGGAGAGACTCAGTGGGCTAAGGACAGCTGCATGAGGCTCAATAAGGCAAAGTGCTGTGTCCTGCACTCAGGTCACAACCACCCCACACAGTGCTATAGGCTGGAGGAGTGGATGGAAAGCTGTTTGGCAGAAAGGGGCTTGGGGGTCCTGGTTGAAACTGGTTCAGTGTAAGCCAACAGTGTGCCCAGGTGGCCAAGAAGGCCAATGGCATCCTGGCCTGTATCAAGAATAGTGTGACCAGCAGGACCAGGGCAGTGATTGTCCCCCTGTACTCAGCACTGGTGAGGCCACACCTTGAATCCTGTGTTCAGTTCTGGCCCCTCACTTTAAAAAGGATTTGGGGGTGCCAGAGAGTGCCCAAAGAAGGGCAGAAAAGCTCATGGAATGACTAGAAAATGTGTCTTATGAGGAATGGCTGAGGGATCTGGGTTTGTTTAGTCTGGAGAAGAGGAGGCTCAGGGGGGATCTCATTGCTCTCTACAGCTCCCTAAAAGGAGTTGGGGGCCGGTCTCCTCTACTGTGCCTGCAGTGAGAGGACCAGAGGAAATGGCCTTAAGATGAGACAGGGGAGATTCAGATTAGATATTAGGAAATATTTTTTACCGATAGGGTGGTCAGGCATTGGAATAGGTTTCCCAGGGAGCTGGTGGAGTCACCATCCCTGGAGGTGTTCAAGAGGAGTCTGATCTGTTGCTGAGTGATGTGGTTTAGTGATTTAGGGGTTACAGTGGTAGTGCTGGGTGATGGGGCTGGATGATCTTAAAGGTTTCTTCTAACCTTGAGAATTCTATGATTATTCTATGAAAAGCGTATTTTTATTTCCGCTTAAAGGGTCAAGGATTTATTTTATTGATGTTCATAATCACAGTCCGAGAAGGAGGCACTGGTAACACTAACTGCAGAAGATGAAAGTCTGATCTCACTTTTAAAGTACTGACAGAATCATAAATCATTCTTTCAAATAAAAAAAAAAGTAAAATGCTAAACTGAAAATATACATATGTTCAAAGAGACTATGATGGAAAAGATTGTGATTTGTGGTATTTAAGAGGAAATGTAGTGCTCCACTAACAGCATTTAGGAAATAAATGTAATTGCAACCTAAATATTCACAACTGACTTTCCTGCTCCTAGGACAATTTCTTTTTATGCTTACAGTTACAGCACATCATCATTTAGCATATGTGTACTATATATAAAATTTGGGCAAGTATTATTGCTATTAAACAACAAATCTATCATTTATTGTAAAGAAAAACAGCAGCTCTAATGCTACCTAAGCACATGCTTACAAGAGGGTAATTTACCCTCTTGTACCAGATCTTAGTGTAATTCTCTCACACAGTTTCTCCGAACTAGGAAGTGCCATTAAATAGAAAGTGTAAATAAGGATCTACTTGTAACTTGAAACCTTCAAATAATCTTCCATTAGATACCTTTTTATGAAAACACATGTCTTTTGTCTTAAACCTTTTATTTACAATTGGGTAACCCAAATGCAGATATTGAAATATTCCTTTGAGCTGCAAAGAATATTCTGCCAAGCATATGTGCAATAAGGGCCTATATAAACACTATATTACTTTAAAATAAGTGTTAGTGTATGGAAGACCACTGAAACAGGTTTTACTTTTTTGTTTTACAGGTGGTCAGATACAAAGGCAACCAACAGGTGTTAAGTGCTATGGGACCACATTGGATAGTGTGGGCAAAGACAAAATAGGAGAAAAGTAGATGTCTTACTTATGGGCCCATTGCTATTCATGAAAGAAAATGATGTTGATGCTCATGATATTTTATTTATTATTTATTATATAAATTTATTATTTATAATGTTAATCAACATTATCTTTTATCTGTGACTTTCTTATTTTCTAATACCAGTATTGTAAAATATGAGTTATAATCTTTTAATGTAAAATAAGAGAGGACAGTGTGAAATAATCCTTTATCGCTAGCAAAGTACTTTATCTACTGTCTAATATTGGTGATGGTTGATAATTAACTGAGAGACCAAAAAGACCTAAAAGTCTGGTTTTCTTCTATCAGATGATACTGGTTAGGTGACTGTTGTTTTCCAAATTGCATTTAAAACTCCTGATTCAGTGACCATTCTTCCATTTCTATTACTTGAAAAATAGAATTGGGAGTTAGTTTGGTCTAATTATATCCTTATAATGGCCTTTATAATAATCAGTAAATTATGCCCTGGCTACATGTGCAAAAATAAAGCAGTAGCATAATTGGGAACTAACTATTGACAGCTCAGTACTATTTCTCCATACATGACTTGTTAATCACTCTGCAAAGACAGAAACAAATATACCAAATGCAGCATGTCTACATATGTTTTCCTTATTTTTTAGCAGTCATTTGTCCATGTGACACAGAATCTGCTGTGCTTCAACTGTATGCTATGTATTGATGGAGCTTTTACTATCTTGTAGATAGAAATTAAATATTAAGGCTTCTGTTGCTGCTTCTTTGTAGAGGGAAGCTTTCTTTATAGCAGTTTTTTTTCATCTGAAGATACATGAAAATGTGTGCTAAGGAATAATATTAATGTTCTGATAATCTTAAAAAACTGATTTAAATCCACAGTTTACATTATTTATGAAGATTCTTTTTTTTTGTGAAGTGAATAGTTTTGAATCTAAAAGTCCAATATTATGTCTTCAGTGTAATTTACCACTTTACATCTTCCTGAGAAATACTTCCAATACTTTCATATCGTGTTATACCAAGGATTTAAATGTTTAAGAAAGATGTTTTGTGATGGCAGTAAGCAAAACAAATTTTTGTCATGACAGAAGAATATTGTAATATTGGGAAATTGTGTGTCTTCATTTTGGGAGTGTAAGGGATTGATAGAGGAAGAGAATTTGTTAGAGAAGGGTGGTTGGAGAGAAAGTCAGGTATCTTAAAGGAAGTGTATTTTAGCAAGACATGTCCTTACTTGAGTGGAGGGGAAAAAAGCAAAAGCTTAAATAAAACAACTTAAAAAAACCCCAAGCATCATATACTGATTTTAATTTTATTTGGTTTCTGTAGAAAAGTCTATTTAAATAAACTAAGGTTGCTGTCTTAGGCAAGGAAGCAATGTGCTTTACACATACTGTGTGCTTGATGTTGCTCTAGTGGTATGCACAGACCAATCAGTAGCAGAAATTTATTGGACCCTCTCATAGCAGAACTCATCTACCAAAAACTTCAGGCTGCTCCAATTTTTTTTACCATTCTGTCTCATTTGGAATGTTGTTCTAAGCAAAAACTTGTGTATTAGTTCTACAGAAGAAGCCTGCAAACCTCTCAGATGTCTTGGGTACCCTCATGCTTTTCAGGCACAGGAAGTGAATTTGTTTGGGTTTTATGGGGAACAGGTTTGGTGCAACTAATTATTTGTGGTATGATTTACACAGACTGACAACTGTTGCACATTGTGGTATTGGTATAAAGATGCTTAAGCTGATAAAATCTGTGCCATTTTGCAGAAAGTTGTGTAATAACACCAGTTAATAAAATAATGCCATGTTGCACCAAAAATTTTAGGTAGAATTTGGCTGAATGAAAAAAGATTAACTTCATATCTTAGTTCTGCATTTGCTTTAGATCTGTATGAACCATCCTGGCCACTCAAAGTATTAAACTTTTCCTGGACCTGTTTTCATGCTTGCATGCTGTCTTCTATGGCTGAGTTAAAAACAATCAAAACCATCACCATTAGCCACTGGGTTAAAAATTCTCTGTAGTTGTTGGGCTGGATTTTAGCGTGAATCAATTCCCTGAGGTACAAAGGAGGAAATGCTGCAGGGGTAGAAAGAAGCAGGGGTAGGGACATGGAGAGTGCATTTGCCAGTTTATTGTGTGTGCAGCCATAGCCACTGTTCTGCTGAAGGATAGCAACAGGCATCCTTTGCAATCAGCAGCAGGAAAATAGGATGAAAATATACAAAGAGGGAAGTCAAGAACAGAAGGGAAGGAATCAAAGAGGTAGAGCTCTGAATGTCAAAATGAGAAAAAGCTTACAGTATCCTTTGTTTTCTTTCATGAACCAAATAAGGTTTTTATTAGGAGCAGTAAAGAATAATAAACAAGGATGGAAAAAGGGAAAATCAACGCTTTCCGTGATGTTGAAAACTGTAAGTGATTGTAGAAAGCCCAATTCAACTGCAGAAGCAGCTAAAAATTAAAATTGTACATATTAATACTGACTAAAGCTACCAGTGAAGGTATAAAAAATAATTGGAATAAATTGCTTCATTTGAGGGGGCTTAGTATCTACAGTATGTTTCTTGTTGAAATTTTCCTATCAAAAGAGAAAGGAAGGCATAGTGAATCATTATTTTCTCAGAAGTATTCCACTGAACTTCAATTTCTTATATCTGGAAGTGTTAAAGTATGTACTGTACATATGAGTACAAAAATAATGTAACAATAAAAATAATAATGCTTGTCTTTTTTAGAGGCGGTAACAGAATCACAGAATTGTTTAGGTTGGAAAATGTCTCTAAGATCATCAGTCCAACTGTTAATATAATAAAACATTACCTGTAATAAACCTTTAAACAGTCTTGAATCATGGTGCTAACATCATTTTTCCTGTCAGAATTCAGAGGGGCATGCAATGCAGGTATCGCACAAGCGAAAGAAATTGTATGTTTAGGACTTTACTCCCAAAGAAAAACAAAATGTGGTGTGTCTTAGTATATTTTGAACCGAATTCTACGCCATCCTCTTCATTCACTGGACTAAACTCAATGCAATTAGTACAGGATCTGTTGCAGCACTTCACCCATCCTTGCATTGGTTAGGAGCATAGCTTTCTTCTAGGTACCAACATAGCAATTCCTCTAAGCTGCATAAGTAAAGAATGTACTGGTTCTAATTAAAATACAGACTACCACGCTGAATTTTGTAGCACTGTTTACAACAGTGAACGGGAGCATGGGTGAAGTGTGAAGAAGGATTCTCAATGCGGAGTTTTCCCCTGATGTTTTTTAAACAATGCATTTATCTGTTCTTTATTTCTCAAAGTATCTTCTCCAGCTGTGCAGTTGTAATTCAGCAGTCATGTGCTGTTATTTCTACATTAATAAATGGGTAGGACCCTCTGAGTAATTATTTCATAATGAAATGCAGGAAAAGGGTTCTAAGTAAATTTTAAAGTTACTAAACAGCTATTCGAGTTCAAACGGGAATTTTCAATCCATGTATCCTAATGAGTTCTCAGAATACTTTACAAAAGTATATAAATGATACAGTAAACACAAAATGTGATTTTCCACACTTCCAGTATATAGAAATAATACTCATACACAAGAATTCAAATATTAACTTTTGGTGGAGTAGTAGGGCAACCACATGAAATTTTTTAATACTTTTTAAATTTATAACCAACAATAAAGGAAGCCTGTAAAGACTGAAATCAATACCCGTGTAGTCCAGTGTTTTGTCTCTGAAGATGTCTAGTACAAGGTGTGGAGGGTAGCATGGCAAGAGTAAAGTGTTACCTCCTGGATTCTTTCAGCAATCTTAGGCTTTGTGTGGACATCCTCAACCAGAGGTTGTATTTTTGCACTTAACAGTCCCTTGTTGAAAATGAAGAAAATGAGATAATCAGACTATGCCTACATCAGAGGTTTAGTGAATACAAAATGTTGTTAAAATTTAGTTCTTGCCTACTATCTCTGATTCAGGTACTGCAACATTTACGTAAAAAGAAAAAATATTTTTTCAATGCGAGATCTATTCCTAGTTTTCTTAAATTCTTACCCCTTTCTGTTGCCACACAAACCTGAGTCAGGTTGACCTGTTTTCAAAAAATCTGGTATGTGCACAGTCTCTAATATAAATATAGTTAATGCCATAATCCACATATAATTAGTGTTACTTAAACTGTAAAAACAACACCAAAAAACCCAGCAACCAAAAATCACACAAGTTAATCTAAGTATGAAAACTGATTTAAAACACTAACTCAACATTTGTTAGTAGCATTATCACCACAATATTACTTCATAATCATTTGAAATTTTTAGTAAAGCTACATGAAGTGGCAATTATACTATTGTTTGAAAGATCTTTTTGATAACTGATAAATTCAGTAAGGAAAGCTAGAGCTATTCTAAGGAAAATCATTAGGTTAGAGAAATAAATACACAGTTAGTTATACTGCTAAGAATGAGTATCTCAATCACACAGAAGCCTTACCAATAATGTAATCCTATCTTCCAGTTTCTGACTTTACTGTTGTGGGTACTGCTCATACTACTTTTTATCGTATTCTTTCTGGCTTGTGTTCTTAAGCAATAAGTTCATTATCATTTGTACTATTTTTGTAATTCCATTTTTTTAACTGAAGTGTTTTATACTGTTTCTGTACACTCACTTGGAACTTTTAAGTAGGTAATAGTGAAAACATAAAACATAATACAAGGAAATATAAACCAACCCTAATAACCTCAAATACAAAACAACCATAGCACACTAAACCGTATTCCATAACCCCTAACTCTTAACCCTAACCATAAGATATGAAACAATTCTTTACTTAGAATCATAGAATCATCCAGTTGGAAAAGATCCTTAAGATCATTGGGTCCAACCATTCATCCAGCACTGCCAAGTCTGCCACAAAACCATGTCCCTAAGTTCCACATCTACACGTTTTAAATGCCTCCAAGGATGGTGACTCAACCACTTCTTTGGGTAACCTCTTCCAACGCTTGACAACCCGTTCAGTGAAGAAATTTTTACTGACATCCAATCTAAACCTCTCCTGGAGCAATTTGAGGCCATTACCTCTTGTCCTGTCACTGGTTGCCTGGGAGAAGAGGCCGACCCCCACCTGGCTGCACCCTCCTGTCAGGGAGTTGTAGGGAGTGAGGTCCCCCTTGAGCCTCCTTTTCTCCAGGCTAAACAGCCCCAGCTTCCTCAGCCGCTCCTCAAGCTCTAGACTTGTGTTCCAGACCCTTCACCAGCTCTGTTTCCCTTCTTTGGACACGCTCCAGCCCCTCAATGTCCTTGTTGTGAGGGACCCAAAATGAGGTGCAACTTCATCAGGGCAAAATACAGGGGGACGATCCCTTTCCTAGTCCTGCTGGCCACACTATTTCTGACACAAGCCAGGATGCCACTGGCCTTCTTGGCCACCTGGGCACACACTGGATCACGTTCAGTTGCTGTCAACAAGCACTCCCAGGTCCTTTTCCCCCAAGCAGCTTCCCGGCCACTCTGCCTCCAGCCTGTGGCACTGCCTGGGGCTGTTGTGACTCAAGTGCAGGACCCCACAGTTGCCGTGTTGGACCTCATACTTTCGTTCTTGGCCTTGGTCCAGATGCCTCTGCAGGGCCTTCCTACACTACAGCAGATCAACACTCCCACCCAACTTGGTGTCACCTGCAGACTTAGTAAATGCACTCAATCCCCTCATCCAGATCCTTGATCAAGATACTAAACAGGATGGTCCCAGTATTGATCCCTGGGGGACACCTGTTGTTACTGGCCACCAACTGAATGTAGCTCCATTCACCAACACTCTCAGTCATCCAGCCAGTTTTTAACCCAGTGAACAGTGCACCCATCCAAGACATGAACACCCAGATTCTCCCTGAGAATGCTGTGGGAAATGGTGTCAAAAGCTTTATTAATGTCCCAGTAGACAATGTACAGAGCCTTTCCCTCATTTGCTAAGTGGATCACCCTGTCATAGGATGAGATCAGGTTGCTCAAGCAGGACCAGCATTTTACAAACCCCTCCTGGCTGGACTGTCCTGCAAATGCCCTGTGATGATACTGAGGATGATCTGCTCTATGATGTTCCCCGGTACCAAGGTCAGACTGACAAGCCTGTAGTTCTCTGGATCCTCCTTCTGACCCTTCTGTAGAAAGGCATCCCATTGGCCAACCTTCAGTCATCTAAGATCCCCCCCTTTAACAAGGGCTGATGATAAATTATAGAATGTGGCTCAGAGAGCATTTTCATCAGCTCCCTCAGTATCCTCAGGTGGATTCCATCTGGCCCCGTAGACTTGTGTGGGTCTAAGTGATCTAGTAAGTCACTGACCATTTCTCCTTGGACTATGGGAGGTTCATTCTGCTCCCCATCCCTGTCTTCCACCTCAAGGGGCTGGGTACCCCAGCAACTTTTTACTGTCTCCAATTTATTGCCCTTTCAGATACAGGAAATCAAGTAGAACAAATTTTTTGTCCAGAAAAAACTGGTTTTCTGCTTTTTGGTTTACAATCCTGAAGACAATTTTGGCTGATTATTTTACAAGATGAAGATTATCAGAATGCAGCGATTTTCCATCATGTTCCCTTCTTGTTCTAGTGTTTTAAGTGATGAATAAGAAGTCAATGGGAAAACAATAGTGGGAGTAGAGTAGGTATTTCTGCCCCAAGAAGCAGGAGACTTGTGTAACTACTTTTTCATATTACATCTCAAAAATATTAAGTTTTTTGTTTACTTACTGATATTGAAGCTTGAGGATGCATACTCTCGAACTTTTCTCCACAGTCACTTTCCTACGAAGTCAAGGATTCTGGGTTTTATTTCAGGTAACCACGTAACAGCTGGAAGAGAGGCAGTGCTACCATCTTACTCTGGTGTACACTATATTATAGATACTCTACTGAAAGTAAGGTCTGTGTTGGCAACCACTTTACACACACAACCCCTCCCTTTAAAGGCACTCTGCTTTAACTGGACTGCACGCTGTATGCTGCCTCTTAAACTGAAATGACTGCTGAGGACTTTCCTTGTAATTGCTGTCACTGGCACCAGTGGCACTCTGGCACTTAGCACAACAGCTAAGAGGAGAGGAGTTTTTCCTGCACTGCAGACCTCAACTTCTGGAAGAGAGAAATGGCCAAATGAAGTGGAGAGGACTGAGTTTTCAGAAGACAGAAAGTAAGGAAAAGGCAGAGGCTAGGGGAGAAGAAAGCATGAAAGCTACAACAAATATTTTTTTGTAAAGGGTTGTCCAGATGCAAAGGACAGTCCTGACCTTCTGAGTACCTGGACAGAACATCAGGAAGTAAAAGCTGGAGATGCAAGAGGAAGGCAAGATAGACAGAGAAAAAGGAAATTTGGTTGTGTGGAGGCCTGCAGAAGGAAAAGGGAAGAACAACTAAGGTGAGAAACTTGAATAGGTATGGGAAAGGTTCTGCACATGAACTGTAAGACTGTGGTAAATGGGCAGATGCTAAAAGTTGCAGGACTGGAATCTGGCAGAAGTGGAAAAAAATAGAAGTTTGATAGTATGGCAGAAAAGGACAGGCAGCCAGGCTGGAGATGCAGTGCCTATGAGCATAGAGAAAAGAGAGACAAGAAAAATTAAAAAGGTAGATCCCGTCAAATCCATTTTCCTATGACTAAAATTATAAGCAGCTGTAAAGTTTTTTTAGGGTCAAAATACACAATATTTTCCTTTTGAAGAATATCAACACTTGAGATATTCCTAAAGCTGTCCTAGGGTGGATGCAGTTAGACATACAAAAAGTGGCTTATTTGAAATGTTCTTTTTACCCTAACAAAAGGGGACTATGGCCTACAAACGTGCCATTTTTGCTTATCCATCTGTGTAATTTCTGTATTGATCACTTAGAATCACTGGTACACTTTTTGCCAGTGGAGTCCTGTTTATGCTAGGAACTTCTGCTGGCCCAGCTTCTATGCCTTAACAATCATATCTTAAGGTATCTTTGATATAAACTGGGCTCCTTTGCATGGTTCTAATTTTAGGGCTGCAACATGTGCAATTCATTAGCAAGAAATGGAAAAGAAGATTTGCTCACAGTAGCAGAAAGGGAAACCTTTATGATATTCAGAACTGAATCCACAAAGACATTAATTGCTGCCAGCTACCTCCAGTGCTAAAAAATTTGAGGTTTTCTGGTCTTCAAAGTCACCATCTAATTTTAAAATACAGTATCTCTTAGTTTTAAGAGATCTTCTCTTAAAGAAGCAAAAGCTGCCTCTTCAGTAAATTGGTTTTAAATGTCAACATATATGTTTATCTATATCTATCTCTATATCTACATTGTGCAAATCTGAAACCTTGCTTATCAGAATCCCTTTTGACATTAGAAGTTAAGTTTGTTCTTGCTTGACAGTTTTTGCTAATCTAGTTCCTGCTGTTTAAATAGGACATCATAGCCCATTTTTCATTTGTTCCTTGGTTTTCCTGGAGTAGGTCATGATTCATGTGTCGTTTGGAGAAGTCTTATTCCTTTCAAGAGTGATTTACTTAGCTCATTTTGTCTAAATCATCAGTAAATCCTTTATATGTAGTGGGATTACCAGCACATGCAGCAGGCAGATTAAAACTACTGACCCTTTTTCAAGATACTAATTATTTTTTTTTAATTATGTCCTGTGTTTATGAATGTGTAATATGTTAATTAAAATGTGCCTTTGTACAATTTATATCTACTAACTCCTTTCTTTTTCCCTAACATCCCAGCCAGGGAATTGTGAGGCCTGTTTTAAAACCCTAAGTATGGCTGAAATACCAGTAAATACCGTAACACTAATGTATCTATGCTAGCCTTGCTCTTATAGTATCTAAATAATGTGTTCAAATCAGTATTTAAACAGGTAGTTGATATTTAATGTTGGTTTTGAATTACTGCAGTTAAGGTTAATACAGATTTCAGGAAGTTGCAGGTTTCTCTGGTGTTTTAAAACAGAGCATTATGCAATGAGAATGTTGTTAGCTGTGTTAATGTTTTATAAGTAGAGCTGTTGTCATTAAAAGAAAAAAGCTGACATTTTCAGTTCTATTTTCTCTGTACAGATATTAATTATCCTGCCATGAAAGCTGTAACAGTTTTTCATATTTTGGGGGGCTTTTGTGTGTGTAATGCAGAATTCAAGCAATTATTCCTGAATAAGTTCTTTAATTTGGTCTTGCTATAACATAGAAAATATTTTAAAGTGTCATGACACATTGCAGTTATTGTATACATGCCTCTGAAGATCAGAAAACAATGTAAAAAAGCATTTAAGCTTCCTATGGAACCTGACACTGCTAGTGATGTTGTTTGCTTTTAGTATGAAGTAATGAAGAATAGTTTCTTCGAATATGTTTGCATTTTCTTTCTGAATATTTTTGAAAATACCTTTTAAAACAGGTTCTTATTTCAATAAAAGAACTTAAAAGTATTGCACAGAATCAACTTCTCCTCCCAGGGCTGTTTTTTACTGATGTTATTCTCTTTAATGCAGTTCCAGCAATTATTAGAAATGGTCCTGAGTAGACTTCTGGAACATAAAGATAATTATTCTTTGTACTGTGACTTGATACTATGAGTGGAGCTAAGCATACGCTTCCTATCTCTCCAGCAAGAGAAAGTTATCTATTATCAGATGAACAGTACTATAAGAGTGACTTGATTTAAATCAACAGTACTTGATTTAAATAGGGCTATCTATTTCCTGTTACAAAACCCCAAACCCTCAAACAATACTAAAAATTTGCAGATTCTGGGACAACCACAGAGTAAGTAGTCAGAAGAGAAAAGTAACTAGTTTTTGTTCCAAAGGATATACAGGAAATGTTCTTTCCTGCTTCTGAAGATGAGAATTTATTAGACCTCTTAGCGAATAATTTGGTTTTACAGTGCATTACCAGGAATTAGTGAGATTGATTATGTCCCTATTTATGGGGGATTTATAAATGTCCTTAGTCTACTTTGAAAAATTTTGAAGTGGAACTTCATTATGCTTACAAAATTGTTTAAAAGAGCATAGCACTCTCAAAACAAGGGTCACAGGTGGAATGTAGCAAAGCTAATATGAAAGGTAATGGAAAAATCCACTACTTCTCTTGACTGCTTAAATTATGTGATTGGGTAAATGGATTTCTCTACATTCTAGAAGTGTGCTTCTACATTAGTCTAGCAGCAATTAGAGAGAAGAGGTTGCTCTGCAAATTATCTCCGTGAACCATGTAGTTCATCTTTTTATTGTGTAAAACATAAAAAATTGTTCCTAATCAATCCACTTCAATTTTCCATCTCAAAATCATTTATCATCCCTTTTTGGCCTAGAGTACTTCTAAAATGTTTTCCTGAAATTAACTAAAAGGAGGTAATATTTGTATCAGTGAGCAGATTATGGTTATGTGAGGTAAATCTTACTGTGGCAGCAACAAAGACTCTACATTATTATCTGAAAGTTCTTAACAAATTGATTATGCTTTTAGAATAATTAGTCCACATTTCAGATACAGTAGTGGTCTCTTATTTAATAAATAAAAGATGCATCTCTTGCTTGCAAAAATAGACTCATAGAAAATAATCATAAAACATCCTGAATTGGAAGGGACCCAGAAGGCTCATTGAATTCAGCCCCTGGCCCTGCACAGCACCATCCCCAAAAGTCACCCCATGTACCGAGGGCATTGTCCAAGGGCTTCTTGAACTTGGTCAGGCTGATGCTGTGACCACTTCCCTCGGGAGCCTGTTCCAGTGCCCAACCACCCCTGGGGTGAAAAACATTTTCCTAATATCCAACCTAAACCTCCTCAGACACAACTTCAGTCCATTCGCTCGGGTTCTGTCACTGGTCACCACAGAAAAGAGATCAATGTCTGCCCTTCTTCTTCTCCTCATGAGGAAGTTGTAACTGCAGTGAGGTCTGTCCTCAGTCTCCTGCAGTGTGAACAGAACAAGTGACCTCAGCTGCTCCTCATACGGCTCCCCTCAAGGCCATTCACCATCTTCGTAGCCCTCCTTTGGATGCTCTCTAATAGGTTTAGATCCGGCACCCAAAGCTGCCCCCAGCACCCGAGGTGAGGCTGCCCCAGTGCAGAGCAGAGTGGGACAATCCCCTCCCTTGCCCGGCTGGCGATGCTGTGCCTGATGCACCCCAGGACAGGGTTGGCCCTCCTGGCTGCCAGGGCACTGCTGACTCATGTTCAGCTTGCCAGGACCCCCAGGTGCCTTTCCATGGCACTGCTTGCCAGCATCTCATTCCCAGTCTGTCCATACATCCAGGGTTGCCCTGTCCCAGGTGCAGAATCCGGCACTTTCCCTTGTTGAACTTCACGTGGTTGGTGATTGCCCAGACCCCTGATTTGTGGAGGTCTCTCTGCAGGGCCTCCCTGCCTTCACGGAGCCAACAGCTCCTCCCAGTTTTGTCTCATCTGCAAACTGGCTCAGTATCCCTTCCAGTCCTGTGTCCAAGTCATTTGTGAAGATATCAAAGAGCAGAGGGTGGAGGATGGGGCCCTGTGGAACCCCACCAGTGACAGGTCCCCAGTCTGATGTCACCCCATTCACTGTAACCCTTTGTGCCTGACCTGTGAGCCAGTTGCTCACCCATCCCATGATGGAGTTATCCAGCTGTGGGCTGGACATTAGGTCCAGAAGGATCCTGTGAGAGACAGCAATGAAAGCTTTACTGAAATCCAAAAAGATCACATCAACTGGCTTCCCTTGGTCAACTCCTGTGCCATTCAGAGGAGATGCTTAAAAGGTGACCAGCACTGATGGACCCCAGCACCTTCAAAAACATTTTC
This sequence comes from Aphelocoma coerulescens, assembly GCF_041296385.1. NCBI lineage: Eukaryota > Metazoa > Chordata > Aves > Passeriformes > Corvidae > Aphelocoma > Aphelocoma coerulescens. Next base: position 37,485,379 of record NW_027184085.1, read on the forward strand.
CCCAGAGGACCTTTCTCAGGACTCTTTCAAGAGTCTTTCAGGACTCTTACTCTGAGCAGCCTGAAGTCTGCTCTGCCCCTGTCCAGGGTTGAAGTTTTGCTGGCAATTTTCCAATTTACAACAGAGATTTTTAACTCTATAGCTTCATAGTCACTGTGGCCAAGACAGCACAAATGGCCACTTCACATGTGAGGCCTTCTCTGTTAACAAGCAACACATCAAGGAGTGTTAATCAGCTCCCTTAGTACCTGTACCATGAAGTTATCGTTGTAGCAGGATTTCTGCTCCCACCACAGGAGAGCTTATCTGTTGTTTGTTAGGGGGTGCAATAACTCAGGGCATCATGGGCTCACATAAGCTTCAGATGAGCCTCGGAGAAGTAACTCAATCAGGACAGTTTAACTTGTAATGAGTTATTTCAGTGCCATGGGATTGATGCTTTCTGCTGATAGTAAACATCTTGCTGTGGAAGCAGATGTGGGAAGATAAGCTGGTATTTCTGACTGACAGACACTTCAAAAACTATAAAACCTACACCATACTTTCACCAAGCAGAAGTCTTCCACACATTCCCTGAAATGTGTGGAGTTTTCTCCCTGAAGTCAGGAGGCCTACTTTGTGATTATTCTCCTGGGGGCTGAGAGAAAGGGCTTTGTGTACACTGTTGTCAATTCGGTGGTGAGTTACATTGACTCCTAATCTATACTATTTCTTTGCTAGCTATAATATAGGTACCTTTATGTCATGCACTGTTTTCTGTAATCTACTAGTAGTTCTTTTTCCTTTATCCTGCCTAGTAAGTAACTCTGCTTAAGGACTTTTTTCTGTTAATCTCCTTTCTATTCAGTAAATAACTCATTTTTTAATACACCTGATTGGCCATCCTTAAGAACTTGTAAACCAGAGTTATTTAGGTGCGGGGATTTAGAGCTGCTGCCAAAAATCTGATCCTAAGGCAGGGCTTGTCTAAAGCTCTCACTCAATCCACAACAATCATTCAGGTGTTTTAGGAATCTTCTGGACCTGTTTGTGCCATCTGGGTGGTTTTCCCAGTTAACATCTGGCAAGCTGAAGTCCCCCATCAGGACAAGGACAGTTGATTTACAGATGTTTGTTAGTTCCTCGAAGAATAGTTCATTGGCATTATCATCCTGGCTAGGAGGTCTATAGTAGATTCTCACACTGACATCCACATTATTTGTTTGTCCCCTAATCCTTTCCCAAAGGCTCTCAGCTGTGCCAGTGCCAACTGCGAGCCCCATACATCCCAGTCTTCCATTACATACAATGTCACCCACCTACATCACCTGCCCTGCCTATCCCTCCTAAAGATCCTGTAACCACCCAACACAACACTCACAGGACTCATCCCACTAGGATTCGCTTATGCCAGTGATATCATATCTCTGGGACTGGACCAAGGCTTTGATCTCCTTTTGCTCACTCTTTATGCTGCACATGTTTGTGTAGAAACATTTCAAGTATGGTTCACTGTAGTTAATGCCTCCGGAGTAGTATGAAGGATGCCTCTAGCACTCAGTTCCTCAAGTTTTGGCATGCCATCCCAGTCCTTACCACCAGCAAGCCTGGTTTTGTCCCTTGCCCCCTTCAAATCTTGTTAAAATTTCTACCAATAAGTGCTGCTAGCTCCAGTGCCAGAACCCTTTTCCTTCTCTGAGAAAGGTGCATCCCATCAGATGCTGGCAGACCCGGTGTTAAATACACCATCTCACCATCAAAAAGCTCAAAATTTTTCCAGTTACATCAGACTTGGAGTCATGTATTAGTCTGTTCGGTCTGCCTGTTCCTTTTGTTATTCTCTCTTGCTACTGGAACAACCAAGAAAAACACTACCTGTGCTCCTGATCCTTCAACCAATCATCCAAGGTGATGATTCAATACAGAACTATCTTTTTTTTAAAAAAAGCAACTAAATTATTTTGAACTTTCCTTCTTACAGATAGCAAGTCACTTACTAAATAAGGGTTCTTTTTGGCTTATATTCCTTTGAGACTTACAGACTTCTTTTGTGAACAGTAGAATTTTGTATTGGCTTAATGATAGTTATTAGCTCCTAGAAAATGATATTCACTGTGTTCAGGTTAAATAACAATTAGGAGAGATGATTTCCATGGTAGGCTACTAGTTTGACAGGAAATTAGTAAATCTCTGTATTTTCTGTAGTATGCAGGTGTGATGTTCGTGGCTGGAGTATTGCAAGGCTTAATTAATTGCTCTTGAGATACCCTGACAGAAGAGGTTCTAAAAAGAACTGTTGTCTGAACAAATATTTTGAGTTTAGTTTTGTAATCCTCTGGAAAACAATTATATTATTACAGCTGGTAAAAAGCTAGAATTTGATTTCATTGTAACAGTCAAACTTCTCAAGTTTGTTGCTCTTCTGCACTGGAGTAAAACCAAAACTTTTAAGGAATTTTCACAAGCAAAATTGCATTGTAATAGCATTTTCTGAATAAATTATTCAGATCTTCAATTTCATTCTTTTCTCAACTGAAATAACTGCCTGTTATAACTACCTGAAATAACTGCCTTAGGATGTTCAACAACCTTTCCAACAAAAACTCCATAGAGCTAACAGTGTCTTTTATACACTTCATCTTGGACAATCAGGATATTTTCACAAAAATGTGGTTTTTGAAAATGCTGCAACCAGATTTACTGTTTTAAATATTTTCTAATCTTTTAGATCTTACTTGTGATGTGCCTGTACGCATTCCAACAGAAACTATGATCTAAGGTTATTCAAATTTGACTTCTATATCCATTTTTAATTTTGCTGAAAGCAGTGGCACCACAAATAAATCATATTCTGGATGTCATAATGCTCCTATTGGTAGGCAGTAATGATACTTGAAAGTTCATTAAGATAGCTAGAAGTCTTCTCTAGCTGTTTAAGAAGTAAATTAGTGCAATCATTCTGTACAGTGTGTGTGAAAATTCAATGCCCACAGCCTATTATCACACCTGGAACCCGAGAACTGAGCAGTGAGTAAGTGAACAGGTTCAATTCTGACTCATAGATGGATATGTGCTTCCAAAATTCAGCATATTCTGATTTGTGGATGGCTATGTGTAAACCAAAATTCACATGGTTTGCTTGACCATCAGCATGCAAGTACAGGAAAAAATATGTTCAGATTCATAAATTCCAGGTTGAATTTTTAAGGCTTAAAGATAGACTGGAAATCCCTTGGACCCAATCAAAATTTGTGCTGGAAATTTTCTGGATCGAATTTCTAATTAGAATGTTACTTTATGGTCAGTTAATCTTTTTAGGTGAAGGTGTCCCAAAACAACAGGAGGAATTTCTATATGCTTCCAAAACTACCTTCACAGCAGTGAAAGCTGGATTGGAAAAACAGAAAATAAATTCTGGTCTCTGGAGACATAATATCTAATACTGATGAAATATTATTACTAGTGCTCAACAGGATTCTCGAAGATTTGCTGTGGCTAGCAAATGTGTCTGTCTGGTTCTTCAGAACACTGGAAGGAGGGATGCAGGCTGTGTACAAAAAAACTTCTCATGGTGCTTGCTCATTATGTCACACAGCCTCTGAACTTGGGTTTCAAAGAGCAGATGAGAAATACTGTTTATTGTCCTTCAATGTGAGTACGCGCAGTTCCAGATAGGATACTGTATTGCTTGTAAGTGTGGGAAGAGATGTTTCAGAAATATTTGGAAAAAATTGGTGCTTCTGAGTGCAGATAAAGGGTTGATTGGAACAGAAACAGAATTTAGAATGCAAACAATAAGGTGATGATGCCATTACTGGCACTTAAGGCAGAAGGTTGCAGGTCTGCATTATCTTGGACCTGTTTATTATAAGCTAGCTCAAGAAAGGCAAGTAGGTAGGTATAAGAAGTTAGAACTTGGCTCCAGTGTAACAGGCATTTTGAAGGATATTACTACATCTTTTGAAACCTCCTGTTACGTAGGGATGTAGACTTATCTTAGCTGCCACCATGCTTATCATCATGAAAGTATTCCCCAATTTAGTAATTAAGCTAAAACCACATTGCCACTCACTTCCCCTGCCCACATCCCAACTGAATGCACAAAAGGCAGAGATCATGGGTTGAGATAAGAACAATTTACTGGAAAGAGCAATGAGACAAGAAAATGAGCAGTAACAACAACAGTACTAATAGAAAAAGTGTACAAAGAGAGGGTGATTTACATGCAAAATGCTCACAAACACCAAGACAATGAAACATCTGCCGATGAAACGTCTGCTCCCCTCCATCTGCCGTATTTGTTCAGCTGGAAACCACACCTTTCTTCCCAGAAGCCAGAGGGTCCCTTAGCCCCACTCCCAGCAATGATGTGAGGTGGTATAGAACAACCTTCTAGACATGGTTCCTGGCTCCACTCCCTCATGGCTATGGCAAAAATTAACTCCATTGTGGCTGGAACCAAGACATTATCCACCCTGTACTCTATACTATTTACATCATGCCTGGATCCTACACCTCCCAGCTATATGCACACACATTTATATAAATATACACAAGCACAGGTATCATTTCCATGGTCAATGACTGTGGGATATGCCCAGCCCTTGCCCTGGAGGGATCTCTGCTGAGACAAGAGATTTTGCAATCGCCCAGCAGACTCCCTGGAAAGGCAACCACTTCTTGGGTCATGGCGAGGAAAGGCAGACCCACAATCCTTTGGGAGACACTATGCAGATCCTTCTGTAACCCATTGGTCTGTCCCAGACCCTCTGTAACCCATTGGTCCCCTACTGATCCCCTGTATCCCTATAAAGGCAAGCTCCCTCGGCCCCCTTGGGAGAGGGCATCCGTCGCTGGCTCCCCCCTTCGCCGGAGGGGACCCACAATAAAACTATCTCCGTGTGGAACCAGCCACACGGGCCTTCTAGTCCTCTCTGGTCTGGCTTGGCCTGGAGGCTGCCCTGCAGAGCTGAGCTGGAATCACGAGCTGACAATCACTAAAGAGCTGACAGCCTCTGCAAGGGCCCTCCTGCCAGCAGCTGAGAGGAAGACACCAGGCCTTGGGAAGGCGATTCCTTTCGGGACCATCTCTCCGGACCGGTCATCTCTTCCTGGGTCACAGCCTCGGACCCCATCACCAGCTGTAATAAATGACTGTTCCTCCGAGATGTCTGTTGAGTTCATTTAGTCCATAACTGTGGGTTTTATCTGCCCTAGATACCTTCCAGGGCAGGAGGGCTGGTGAGCTCTTGGGGTTGCACTGTGCATCAGGAGTTCACAGCTGGTGTATCTGGAGCAGTCTGTACTCGTTGTCCATGGTAGTTCTGGCATACACTGGCAGAACATTCAGGAACCAATATCATACAATTCAACATTACAGACTCTTCTCACCGAAAAATCAAATGCTCTTGAAGTACATATTGTGCTTCTCCTCTGCATTACCCACCAAGTGCACCCAGGTCACTGAGCAAAGACAATACCACAGATGAGTTTGCCTTTTCTTGCAGCAGGACTAAGCCAAACTGTGTTCCTTAACAGATTTCTTGTGTGCCTCATGGGGAGTTTATCCCCTTCTATGGTTCATGGAGGTTTTGATTGGGCTCAATTGGTAGAGCCTCAGGTGTTAACTAAACCAGGTGGCCTTAGCTAAATGTAAATCCCAGTGTTTGAAGGTTCCACCACCCATTGCTTTCAATGTGGTTTTTAACAGTCCATTGTACCGTTCAATCTTCCAGAGGCTGGTGCATGATGGGGAATAGGATAAAGCCACTCAATGCTGTGTTCCCTGGCCTGGCTGTCCAGAAGGTTGCTTTGGAAATGAGTCTTGTTGTCTGACTCAGTTCTCTCAGGAGTGCCAGGTCACCACAGGAGTAGCTTTGCAAGGCCCAGGATGGTGTTCCAGGCAGTGGTGTGAGGCACAAGTACTTCTCCAGCCATCCAGTGGTTGTTCACAAGAGCACATAGCACTTGCCTTGGCAGGCCTGCAGGAGTGTGATGTAACCAATCTGCCAGGCCCCCCTTATTTATATTTTGACCATCATCTACCATACCAGAGAGGCTTTACTTGGCCTGCTTGATCCCAGCACGTTTCCCAGTGTCATAGGTTAGCAAGCATAGTCCCGGAAGGGATATCCTTGCTAAGGGGTGCTTACAGCTTCCTCTGGGACCTGATAGAACCTATCAGCTGGCCAGTTTGAATATGGACAATTCTTTAAGCCACTTAAAGTTGTGACCACCTCTGTGATACACACTTAAGAATAGACAAACTCCCCCCCCAGCTCTCTCTCGTTTCCGGCGCTGGGACAGGTGGCTGCAGGCCCCGTGCGGGGGCCAGCGGGCCCGGCCAGGCCCTGCTTGGGCCAGGCTGGGCTGGGCCACAGCTCCAGGATGACCCCTGCAGCAGGGCTGTGGGCACCTCTCTCTGGCAGGGGTCAGGTGACCAACAGCGATAAGCCACACAGCTGCAAGGCCAAGGTGAGATTAACACTTTTATTGCTGTGAAGAGCTGAAAACCTAAGGGAAGAGAGAGAGGAGATGCTTAAAGCTGAAATTCTGTTGTGAAGCTATGATATATCAGAGTATCCCGTTGTAATTTCATGAAGATCTGGGGGGTGGAGTGTTCAACTCGTAAGCAAAAGCACCTGCGCTGAGATAGGCAGATGCTGCCCCAGCTGTAATTTCATGAGAAGTTTGGACAGGGAGAGATAAACCAGATGAGGACTTTCGCTCCAAATGGGAAAGGAGAAAACCTCAGTTCCTAGAGATGCTCCCAGAGATAGTCCTAAAGATGAAGATGATGAAGACCCCTTGCTCCCAGGGAAGGAGAAGGGCCTCTGTTTTTGTTTCTGAACGGCTCAACCTTAAAATTGTACCCCAAAAAACCTCAAGAGTGGACCCTCGAAAGTAGTTGTGGGAAAAGCTGCAAGTCGGGGGAAGGGACTCGCATGTGAGCAGAGAACCAACCTGGGCGGCTGTCTCGTTGTGATAATGTTTTCATAGCACGAGCAAGAAGAGATTTCTCTTTCTAAATGGACTGAACAAGGTTATTATGGAAGTGGTAAATAGACTGAACATCTTAAGGGTTGTCTTTTTACATTGTCAGTGGGAGAAGGGAGGAAGGTGGGGGGAGGAGGAAAGTTCTGAAGGTGGTATAATTTTTTTTCCCTCTTTTAGGTCTGTTAATAAACTTCTTTATATTCTTTCAAGTTTGGTGCCTGCTCTGCATTTCTCCTAATTCTTATCTCACAGAAAATAAACAGTAATGAGTATTTTGGACCAAACCACTACACCCAGTTAAGGATAACCTGGGACATAGAGTCCATGGGTAAGCCCATCTCTCGATCACGAGCCCATCTGGGTGTTGCATCTCTTCCCTGATGACCTGAGGTGTCATGGGCCCACCAAGCCAGAAATAATTCACCCTTATGTTTCCAGTCCAGATCCTCCTGAGACATTTTAATCTCGGCAGCTCAATCCACCATGCATTGTTGTGATGTCCTTCAGTAGCCTGACTCTTGGGCACGTGTGCATCTCATGATCTGCTTTTGCAGCCAACTTCTCTACCCAGGCAGTGACGTCTTGCCATAGTTCAGCAGCTCAGATGGGTTTATCTCTGCACTGCCAGTTGGTCTTTTTCCATCATTCCAGCCACTTCCACAGAGCATTTGACACCATCCATGAGTCAGTACAGAGGTAGAGCACAGGCCACTTCTGTCATTCAGCAATACTCAAAGCCAGCTGGACAGCTTCCAGCTCTGCAACCTGGCTTGATCCACCTTGTCACTCAAAAGGTTCTGCAACTTTCTGCATGGGGCTCCATAGAGCTGCTTTCCGTTCTCAATGTATCCCTACGACATGGCAGGAATTGTCAGTGAAGAAAGTATTCACTTTTCATTTCCAAGTAGCTGATTATACGTTGGGGCCTCCTTAGCATGTGTAACCTTCTTGTCCTCCTCATCTTTCAGATGATAATCAAAAATTTTCACCTTTGGGCCAGTTAGAGATGAATTCCAAGATCTCTAGGTGATTTGGATTTCCTATTCGAGCTCATTGTGTGATCAGAGTGATCCACTTACTCCCCACAGCATCAGTGTCATGATGTGTGGAGGGGACTTTCTCTTTGAGCATCCAGCCCAACACTGGAAGTCAGGCTGCCAGGCGGAGCTGTGCTTCAGTGCCAATCACTTCTGAAGCACCTTGAAACCATTCATAACTTTCCGCTATCTCTTTTTCAGCTGGGGCATAGCTGGCCTTGGACTCTTTTATATCCACAACTCCAGAACCTCAGGGGTCAGCCTTGAGACTCCCTGGGTACTTTTTGTCAGAGGCTCCAGGGAGGACCATTCTCTGTAGCTGCAGTGTAGGGCACGTTCTTCACATCTTGCCCTGTCCTGACTGGCCCAAGGGCTACTGCCTGAACAATCTTCTGGTTATTTTTTTCAAAAGCTTGTTGTTGTTCAGGGCCCCAGTTGAAATCATCCTTGTTCTGTATCACATGATAGGGAGGGATTACAATAGGACTGACATGTAGTGTCAGATCATAGCCTGGACATTGTCCTACCATGTAGTTACACCAATTTCACAAGTGCAGTCTGTCTGCAAGAGTACAGATAAATACAGTCTTATGGAGCACATTTAAGTTCTAAATATCTTCTTAAGTGGATTATCCTGAACTTGCTTCAGTGTAAGCAGGCAGTGCTTACTACTCAGGAGGCCTAGCAGTAAACAGAGCAACAGTCTGTCAAGACTCCTTAGAGGGAGAATTCATGTGGATAAAAAGAATGGAAGTACATGTAAAAGGATGAGAGTGTAAGTTCTCTCTTAGAACAGAATGCATCCAGAGGACATACTCCAAATGGAAAAAAAGCGAGACAATGTTGGCAAACATCATAAGGAAGTTCTCAATCCCAGATAAAAAAAGATGAAAAGCATTGAAACCTAAAAAGAAAAGAAACAAAAAGAAAAAAAAAATACGAGGACAGAAAGAAAATCAGAATGAAAGAACCTAGCAAAACAACATTAGCAATGCTAATTGCAGACAGAAAAGTAGGGATCTTTCAAGAGTAAGAATTCTGTAAATGGGAACAGTCTGCTTTGAAAAACCACTTGTAAAATAAGTATTTGGCAAAGTACAAGAGTCATCTATAGATGGTAGAACATTATCTCCACTTGTGTAGGTAGTAGAAACCCATTCTTTTTCTCTGCTGGATATATTTTGGTTTTGTGCAGCTTCACTGGGTTACTTTGACATATATGGGTCAAAAGTTCAATGTTCTTGTTAAATATGCTACTTGGCATGTAAAGGTTATGTTGCTTTTAATATATCATCCAGAAATTCATTTGATGCTGAGAAAAACACACCACTGCACACAATAAAGAAAAATAATTCACAACTTTGTGCACAATCTTCCTTTATTCTGTGAAGACTAGCCTAACTAATTAGTATTTTCATCTATGCCACTTGTTTTATTTGCAGTCTTAGCTGTGAATTTCTGGAGGTTCAAATGGCTGTTCTCAACAAAAAAACTATTCCTCTTAATTTTGTTCAACATTTCATTTCTTTCTAAGTTACTGTTGATTTGCAAACCTGGCATGTCCATATGTTTCTTTCAAATATCTAATCTGCACATTAAAATGGAAAGGTGTTAAATTTGGAGGCCAAAGACATAGAACAAATCCACAGACAACAGAGGTCAAACAAACACTATCAGGCTTTCATAACTGCAATTTATAGAAAAGGTTGGGGGTTTTTTTCTAATTATATTTGAAAATCAGCATGATTCAGCTCTACTGGATAATAACAGCTAGACAAAACAAAATTATTTTTATCTGACTATACTCACCTGCAGTGTTATACCTCTTGACCTTGTTATTCTGCAAACTTGAAATAAACTGACCTTTCACAATCCTTGTTGGTCTCATTTCAAGTCCATAAAGAAACCTCATATAAATAATACTTTAAGAATAGGTATATAATACACCATCTTTAAAGATAACATTTAAATCTGTATCTCTTAATGTTAGTTAAATTATTTTGGTTTCACATTTGCCTCCTTTAAACAGGTGAAAGTGGTGTGCTCTCAGTTGCCTGCTAGAAATCAACATTAATATAGATGGTAAGTAAATAGGCATCTCATCTTCCCCATGCCAGATGTTCACTAATTGTAGAACCGAATAATGGATAATGACACATCCTAATGTATTTATCAATCCACACATCTTTTTTACAATGCAAAAGAGGTCATCTGAGACTTATGCAGGTTTTTTCAGCTCTTACTATGCACTAACAAGGAACTGTCTGAAAAGGCTGCCATGTGAAAGAGAGGCCACATTATCTGGAAACAATAACAGAGTGCGATACCACATGAAATAAGAGCTCACTTTGACCATGGCAGGGATACAGTTGCTATAATCAGTATCACTTAGAATTAAAGTTACATTTACAAAAGGATTTGAGGTTAGTTTGATTTTACTGTGATCAAGCTAGCTTTTTTCCCATGGACTCCAAACCTTTCAAAGAAGAGGAGGGAAAAAACCAGTGAGATGATGACTATATTGTTAACACCAGAGTTAACAGCCTTATTGCCTTAAAAAAAAGCACTGCCATTTTAGTGATCTTTGAAGGGAACAATAACAGGATAATTATCTTCAGAACACATAGACCACTGTATTGTTCACTAAGACTTTGAGGTTAAAACCAAAGTTAAATACTAAAACCATTTTTTAAAAAATCCTTTCAGGAACTTCACAGAGAAAACTAGAATGATGCCTGTGAAAAATGGAATCCTAATTCTGAAAAAACTACAGGGCAGCATTATAATAAACAAAGAGGGGAGGGAGTTTAGTGTGAAAGCAGTTAACAGACAGAAAAGCAGTTAAGCTACCCAGCTTTGCCATGGCAAACTAGCTGCCCATCACTGTTTGATGACTTTGCACTGCTTCTTGTCCCTGATTTTCCACTGAAGTAATAAAAATGTTCCTGTTTTTCAGCAGTAGAAAACCAGCTATTCAGCACATCCTAGAGTAAGCACTGCGAATATTTTTAAAAATTCCTAATCAGAAACTGTAGACTCTTAAAATTTCTGGTGGAAGGCTAAGAGAGACAAGAAAACTAAACATATTTTAGAGGAACTATTATATCAAGGGTTATTATACTACACCTGGCATCTGTTTGTCTCTTTTCTTTCTCTTTTCCCGTCTCCTTGCCAAGTGACTGTTAATAAATAGATTTAACCTTTACCATCTGTTGTTTTACTGTAGACTTATGTGCTGCAGCCTCCTGTTTACTATAGCATTACATTTAATCAATTTTCTTTTTCTTTTTTTGTGTATTTAAAATATACACACATCTAGGTTAATCAGACAACCACTGTTAAGAAGGAAAGAGATCCTCCTCAAGCATATGTTATACTACATTCTCTTTCATTAACAAGACCCACTTGTTCTTGGAGTGCACTTGGAATGCATCTTAGCTGTATTTGTTTAAAGAGGCTATTTATTCATCTACCATACTGGAAAGGGCAGGGAAATCCCCATATGGTATATTATATAGCTGATTAAGTAATTGAAGAATTGATCATTATGTGTTGACTCTTTGGTTCTTTTCCATGATTAGATTTCTTTCTTGCTTTGCAGCATTTTTCTTTGCAAGGGGCAAAGTACTGCTGTCACTGCAGTCCTGGACAAAATAATTCTGACTTTCACAAGAAGAGCAACTGGTAGTACTGAAGTTTCTTTTCCTGAGCAGAAAGTAGGTTGTAACTCTATCATCCTTCTGTCCTCATCATAGGAGCAGGAACCTGGCTAGAAGAAGTTTATTAAAGGTTGTGTGCAAGCACTGAAAATAGATCCATCTTGCTGTCATATACACAGAGATGAGGCACAAATGAGTAAATATGAACTTTTTTCTTTTCTGAAGATTTTTAGAGCTATACCTACCTGTGTCATGAAACACAGCTATGTTCCTGTCTGGTAAAAAAATGAAACATTTCAGATAAATTATTTGGGCAAGGTATTGCCATTATAACATGAAAAACTTTTAAATCATTTTAGTGTGGTCAATGACTTCAAATCTGGGTGTCTGGAGAGTGCTCAAATAGTTGGGTTTTTTTCTCTTCTCTAAGAGACTAAGTAAAGATGGCCTGGGTTTAAGAAGTTCTAAATATGTGCAGGTACTGTATGAGTGAACTGAAAGGGAGCTGTGAGTACTAAGTGCTATTAAACAGTGAAAATCAAAAGATGAAGTTGCAAACACTCTTTTCCCCACCTTTTGAATAAAAATCCTTTGAAGAAGTGATGGTTCTTAATTCTTGTTCATTCCAGGGCTCAAAACTGACCATGAAGAGATTTGGCAAAGGATCTTTATAGCAGGTGGCCAGAATGAGTAATACCCTTATGCAACAGCAGATTTTTCTGTGGTATGTCTGAGCTTATGGAAGAGGAGAGGTTCGCAAATCCTAATGCTATGTAATTGTTAAATAATTACCTTCTTTATGTAAAATGTAGGCTTCTCTTAAAGATTTTGTTGTTCCTCAGATGTTCTTCAAAATGACACTTCCAAAGATAATAATATCAGTTTGACATGTGAGTTGTACTTACATCACAAAAAATAAAAATGTAAATTGATACTTAAAGATACCTCAAAAATATAGCTCATCATTAGATACTGATTTAAATCAAAATTTCACATATTATCTTCCCTTGTTTACAATTTTTTCAATATCACAGTGTCCTAGTATTTCAATTCAACTTCATCTATCGTTCAATTTCTTGTTATTTTATTTGATACTGCATCATGAACCACAGAGTCATAGAATTGTTAAAGTTGGAAGAGATCTCTAAGACCATTAAGTCCAACTGTCATATCGGGAGAAATATTGAGGAAGATTGTGGGAAAGGGAATATTGTGGAAGATTGGCTACGTGAGAAAGGGCACATCAAACCCCTGCGGTTTGATGGCACGCATCTTGTGTAACAAATGAAGTTGCAAAAAGCTACAAGTTCTCCTGCTCAACAACAGGGCTTCCATTGAGTTCTTATTGCTAAGCTAAGTGTTTTATTGCAGAGTTAGCAAGGTTGAGTTTTTGGCAGTAAAACAATAAAATACTGTGGGTTAGAAAAGACAAAGAAGAAAGAGAATTGCTGACCACAGAAGAGGAGCTAGGAGGGGTTAAGAAGTCAGCTAAAACTACGTGAACCACTTAGAATGTGCCTTTACGAATATTCATAAGCCTATTATTGATAGTATATAAGAAACTTTAGTATGATTAATAAACGGAATCCTGCTGATCCACTCATATTGAGCGTCCGGGCTTTCCCTCCGTCGCGACACTGTCAACTCAGGAACACCACCATGTTCACTGCTAAACTATGTCCTCAAATGCAATACCCACACGACTTTTAAATGCTTACAGTTATGGTAACTCAACACTTCCTCGGGCAGCCTGTTCCAATGCTTGACATTTTTCATGAAGAAATTTTTCCTAATATACAATCTAAACCTCCACTGGTGCAACTTGAGGTAATTTTTTCATGTTCTATCACTTGTTACCTGGGAGAAGAAACCTGGCTACACCTTCCTTTCAGGTAGTTGTAGAGTTGAGACATTTAATTTACTTTCTTTCCAGATCACAGAATATTGAGTTGTAGTGATAAGGTCTCCCCTGAACCTCCTTTCTCCAGGCTGAACAACCACAGCTCCTTCAGCTGCTCCTCCTCAGACTTGTGCTCCAGACTCTTCACCAGCCTTATTGCCCTTCTCTGGACTCACTCCAGCTTCTCAATGACCTTCCTGAAGTGATGGGCCCAGAACTGAATGCAGCATTTGAGGTTCAGCCTCACCAGTGCCAAGTACAGGGGGACAAATCCCAGCCCTGGTCCTGCTGGCCACACTATTGCTGATACAGGCCAGGATGCCACTGACCTTCTTGGCCACTTGGGAACATGCTGGCTCATGCTGAGCACCCCCAGGTCCTTTTGTGCTGGTGCGCTGTGTCCCCAGCCTGTAGCACTTCCCGGGGTTGTTGTGACCCAAGGGCAGCACCAGGCACTGCACCTTGTTGAAACTTGTACAACTGACCACAGCCCCTCGATCCGGCCTGTCCAGGTCCCTCTGCAGAGCCTTCCTGCCTTCCAGGAGATCAACACTCCCACCCAGCTTGGTGTCACTTGTAAACTTCCTGAAGATAAACTTAATCCTCTCACCCATGTTGTTGATAAAGATACTAAACAGGGTTCGCCCCAAGACTGAGCCTTGGGGAAAACCAGGACTCAGGAAGGAAACTTTTTATTTATTTATTTATTTATTGCTTGATTAGTGTATTTTACTAGTAAATGGTGACTTTATAAGGTTCCAAATACTGCACAAACTTAAAAGGTGAAATCTTCCAGTCTTTAAATTTTAAAAAATGTGTACAAATTTTAAGCTAAGAACTATCAAGATTGCCTCATGTAAAAAAAATAAAAAAATCAAATGAAGACTTCTTCTTTGCTATTTTAAATAGTGATATGGATAATAATTTTGCTGGTTTTCAAACGCCATGACCATTTTCTCTTTTTTCCTTTATTTAAAATAAAAAAGTCCCTAATGTCTATAATAAAGGCTAACAATGTGCAAGGTATAACTACAACAGCTATATTGGCTGATGTCCAAGGATTACCTCAAGAACATGCAGGAATTAAAGCACAGATGGCAGGATACCTACAAATATAAACAAAGAACTCATAACTAATCGTGGACATAAGGGAAGAATTCAAGAGAACAAGGAAAGAGATACTGCCCAAATGTGCATGAATGGAATTAGGAAAGCCAAAACCCACCTGTTCCTTGGCTTTGGTCTTTACTGGTAGGGCCCATATTCAGGAACACCAGTCCCCGAGACCTGTGTGAAAATCTGAAGCGAGGAAGACTTCCCCTTGGTGCAGAGGACCATTTTAGGGAGTGTTTGAGCAAAGTAGACACATGCAAATCCATGAGCCCGGATGCGTTCCACCCACAAGTGTGATGAGAACTGGCAGATGTTGTTATGAGACCACTCTTAATTCCTTTTGAAAGGGTGTGGCAACCGGGAGAGGTTACTGGGGACTGGAAAGGAGAAACTGTCATTCCTGTCTTCGGAAAGGGCAAGATGGAGGACCTGTGGCAGTAGAGGACTCTCAGCCTCACCTCAGCCCCTGGAAACCTGATGAAGGACACAATCCTGGAAATAATTTCCATATCTATCAAAGACAAGACAGTGACTTGAAGAAGTTAACATGGACCTGTGAGGGGAATCATGTGTGATCAGCCTGATAGCCTTCTAAACCAAAATGCCTAGCTCAGTGGGCAAGGGAGGAGTAAAGAACCTTGAGGAGTAGTCTTCTCAGTGGTGCCGCCCAATAAAAGGACAATGGTTATATATTTAAATATAGAAAGTTCCTTTTAAACAAAAGGAAATGCTGCCTTTTTTCTCTTTTTTTTTTTTTTTTTTTTTTTTTTACAGTAAGGGTGGTCAACACTGGAAGAGGTTTTGAGAAAGGTTGTAGCATTTGCATCCCTGGCCTCATTCAATTCTCAACTGGACAGAAGTGTTGGGCCTGCTCTAGCAGTCCAGCTCCCCTCTTTCAGCAGGGGGTTGGGCTGCACAGTCTGCAGAGCTGCCTGACAGCCCCCCAGATATGCTGTGATATTGTCATCATTAAAGCTATATATCCCCTGCAACATAAGCTGCATTAGGACCAATGCAAGAAGACACAACAGCAAGGTGTGGTATTGGTGACTTGTGGTATGGAATGGAAACACCTGTTTGCAGACCAGATCCTCTATTGATGGCAATTTGTTGCCTCCCTGGGACCCAAATTAGGGATGTCACCACAAGGCTGAAGAACCTAGTGTGACTTTCAGGGAGGGATCTGGAATAGATTGGAGCACTGGGTAATTATCAGTGGCAGGAGGGTTAACAAGAACAATTACAGATTCTGCCCCTGGGGTGCAGGAAAGCTGGGCACAAGTATAAGCTGGGAGAGGAGTGTGTGGAGAGCAGCCCTGCAGCAAGGGATCTGGGGGTGCTGGTGGGCAGCAGCTCAGTGTGAGCCAGCAGTGTGTGCCCGGGCAGCCAGGAGGGCAAACCCCATCCCGGCTGCATCAGACTCGGCAGCACCAGCCAGCCAAAAAAAAGGGCTGGAAGGCATGTCCTGTGAGGAGCCGCTGAGGCCGCTGGGTTTGGAGAGAGGGAGGCTGACGGGTGGCCTCATTGGTTGTTACAGCTTCCTAATGAGGGGATGTGGAGAGGGAGATGCTAACCTCTTCTGCTTGGGATCTGCTAACCTCTTCTGCTTGGGATCTGCTGACAAGATGCATGGGAAGCTGTGTCAGGTTAGGTTCAGTCTGGACATTAGAAAGCATTTATTTACCAGGAAGGTAGTCAAACATTGAAACAGGCTTATAAAGAGGTGGTTGATGCCCCAAAACTCTCAGTGTTTAGGAGGCATTTAGACAATGTCCTTAACAATGTATTTTAACTCTTGGTCAGCCCTGAAGTGGTCAGGCAGTGGGACAAGATGATAGCTGTAGGTCTCTTCCAACATAAGTATTCTATTCTATTTTATTGGCAGATTTTCATTCCTGTAAAATTAGCAAATCATATGCTCTAAGATAGCTAGTGATCTGTGCCTTCAAATTTCAAACTAAAGCAGATTTCCCAGCTGGAGCACCAATCTTGGAAGTTGTGTCTGCAAGACTGGTGTGTTCTTAGTGTACTCATTTGTTGTGACCCCAAGGACCTGATAAAAAGATACTTCCCTTACTGGAAAACTAACTTTCTTGGAAGACAGAGTCCAACATACTCATATTTAGCTTTGTTTTGACTGCTTTCTCCCATCCTATAATGCCCAAATTGTGCCTGCTGAAGAACAATCTGAAAATAACAATAGTTGTAAACTCTGCTTTCTGGCTTCTGTCTTCAAAATAGCCCCTCATCAGATGTTATTCAAGGACAGCTTTTCTCACCAGCTTTGGGGTTGGAATTTCATCATTTTTTGCATATGTAAATGCAAATCTAAAGAAATGCATTGTTAATGCTGCCACTCAAGGATTTCAGAGCTCAGAAAAGTCAGTACTTAACAATCTGAAGTGCTTGAACTAGAAATGACTGCCTTTCCACCTTACCCTGGCATCATCCAAATACAAAAAAGATTTTTATGAAAGCAAGGAAAGCAAGAGAGCCCATAAAAATGTAGAAGACAAAATTCACTTTGGGTCCCTTTTTCTAAGAATGTGCTCTTTTCGATATTAGCAATATTCAGCATTTAAACATGCTACTAAACACGAAGATCTATTTCTACATGCATTTGAATGCATACAGATTTACTGAGACAAAGACTGCTCCCAAAATATGACTGGCCTCAAAAAAATCAGATACTCCTATTTGGACAATTTCTATCCCCTTTTGCAAGCATCCAACTCAGTGAGGACATAGCACATCTGGGAACTTTGATAGCAAGGTGATTTGTTACACTCACAAATGTTTATGTGCAAAAGAAGTGGATAAACGCTTTGTGATGGCATGCAGATCTGTTCCCCTCCATGTGTGTGCTGAATCTGGTTCAGGCTGTCTGGAGCTGAGCTGTGGGTGGCTGTCTGATGGGAAAAACTGAGCCAGTTTTATTTGAAGTTCTAATGACAAATACACCTTTTAGAAGTAGCAAGACAACTTCCCTAGAGCTATTGGCTAGCTATGCTAGGAGTTGCTCTGCACAGGGGTGGAAGGTGGAGTGAGGTGAGAGAGAGCCAGAGAAGGGATATTTCTGAATCTCAGTGAGAAAAGCCCAACAACAGGTGGCTTAATAAGGCATCTGCTTTAATAAGACAGAATAAGAAGAGGATTATAGGTAGTGAGAAGCATCTTACATCCCCTCAGATACTGGGCACCCCACGTTTGTGCAGCATCAGACAGGGCCCTGTGGGTTTTACCTTGGCTACAGCAGATCTTGTCCATGGGGAGAAACTCTCCTTTTCTGTCGCTCACTGTCATGTATAACTTCCTTACGAGTAAACAATTCTGGGAATAATGATAAAATTATTTACCTGCATTATGGATTCTGTCTATCCTGCTGCTATCAAGCTTTCCCTGGTGGATAAGTGATTATTTATATGACAGAAAAATTCTTATTTTTTTATTCCAAAGCTATACCACAGCACTGTTAGACACTCTGAAACACAGTGTCATGTCCCAAGGCAGAAAAAAGGGTTTTGTTGTTGTTGAAGATGTAGTTGCTAAACATTGTCAGCAATAAATATGTGTCTTTTCTAATTCAGGTAAACTCTAATTTCTAATAATGATTCATGCTGAAAGACCACTGTGTTGACTTTCAAATTTTCATCTCTCTTACAGGTAATATGTTTGTAATATATTTGGGGTAATATAGCTAAAGGAAATGAAAATCAAGCTGGCTGGGAATCTTGTGCTTCAATTTGTAACAGAAAAACAGAGTTCTTATTACATTCCAGGAACAATTTACATACTAAGTAAAAGACAATAATAATTTTTAATTCTGACAGACATACTAGTGGTAATAACATCAGAGTTTTGTAACTAAGTTGCAAATCCCACAACTAAAGGCCTTACTTAAGGAGAGAAGTTGTATTAGTCATCTTCCAAACCAATCTTTTATATAAAAAAATAGCTGGGAATAGTAAATGTTGAAATTATCTGCTGAAATATAGTGCTGCAACTTTGGGTTTCTGAAGGTTCTCAGTTTTTTTCTTTTTTTTTTTTTCAGGGCATGGACTATAATTCTGACAGGCCCAACAATCCCTATACAAAGGGTGATTTGCAGGGACATCAAAGGCATGTCCTGCGAGTGAAGGTAGGGATGGAGAAGGCTGGCTGCTCTCTATAGACAAAGAGTGTCAAGGGTCCCTGTGAAGAATAAGGAGGAGAGGAAGAATGTAAATTACACTGAACAGGTCTAGTGAGGTACTGCATGGCCTCATTTTTCAGCAGCTTTGCAGGAGCCACTTTAAGCTGAGATTAGGCCACCCACTGCTGGGCACAGCAAATTTACTAGGTCACTCATGCCACAGAGGAGTAGTTAGGATAGTTCGCTAGAATAATACTAGATTTCCTGTCAGATTTTTGGCAAGAAATATGTGGTCTGTGGCAGAACTGACACATCAGAATTTTTCTTACACCCCTTAATTCTTAGTAGTCACATTCTGTGAAGAATCTGTTTCTTTGTGGCATAAGTAAAATTGTAAGGAATGTAATAGCTAAAGCAAATGTGATGAGAATCCATTTTTTCTCCCTTCTGTGAGCATGCTCATCTCCCTGGGGCAAAGTGTGGGCTCTCACCCTTGAAAAGTCTCCCAGTCTCCACTTAGTTGTTGTGATTGTGCTGGTCTTCATCCTCAGTCCTACCCTCAGTTTCCTCTTCTCCCAAAGCAGGTTACAACTCGGAGACAAGCTCTTGCTCTTTGGTATCCACCATTGCTCCTTCTCTCCTCTCACCAAGGGCTCCTGATGTTGACCCCACTTGCCACAGACTTGTGTGATGTCTGCCCTTCTTTGTCTCACCCCTGAAGAAATGGCCCAGCAGGGTTAGAGGTCAGTCACTGAGGACAGCTAATGCAGCTTTCTCTCCATGTGAAACCTTCTATGCTGGCTCTTAAGTCACCCTGGATCATTTTCATAACAGAATCACATGGCATCTCCTCATGTCTATTATCTTAAAAGGCTAGGTCCCAGGCATCTTTAAAGCCACTATCAGTTATTCCCATGCTTAACTAAAAGAGCCACAGGGTCTTCTTGATTACCAGCAAAAGCCTTCCCAGACTCTCTGGAGAAGAAAGGATCTGAGCTGTCAAATGTTGTTGAGCTACGCTATATAAAATCCTTTGTAAAAATTGGCTTTGAGGTCACAGACAGAAGGAGAAAACATGGAGAAATGTATACCCTAGAAAGTCTTTCAAGAGCCAGCTGGCAACATTTGTTGAGTTGTGCTTCGATGCACTTGGTTGCCATTATATTATTACCACTTGTCTTTGCACCAGTGAAGTAAGGTATGCTGCATTCAAAATGGCTTTGCTAGAATAAATGTCCCTCATTTGTCCCACATTACAGTCCTGCTACAGATTGTACAGAGGAAGTATATGGTTACCATAACATAAAAGTAGCTAAAAATACTGAGAGTTAGTAAACTTACATAGTTTGAGTTCTTTGAAAATGCTCTTTGCTAGAATTTTCAGAATCTTCCTAAATCTTGTGATCTATACAAGAAGAATCCCACCTAAAAGATAGACAAAAGGGATTCAGAAAAAACCTCAGCAAGATGCAGATTCCCTATTCCAAAATTATTTATTAATTAATTAGCTGCTGGAACACTAAAAGGCACTTTCAAAATCTGTTATAGCTCCTGTCCAAACTCAGTATGATTTGAGAAATCATGAAGGTCTGCTTTAATTTTACCAGAAGAGTAATTTAGTAAGCCTTAAATTATTTCAGTGAGCCATGAGGAACAGCCTTCTGCTAAAAATTTTAAATATTTTAAAAGAAAATCTTTTTCTTCTCTTCCTTTTTCACAGATTACATAAATTCCAGGATTGGACTTAAATGTGTTAAAGCTAAACAGCCTGTTAGGTAGTTTGTCATTGCCGTTTACTTATTCAACTTCAATGTCTATGAGAAATATGAAGCAAATCCAGACTTCATAATATGGAAACAGGAACATTGTGCCTCCTGGCAACAGTGCATGCAAATGATACAATCCTGCTGCCAATGTACAATGATCATCTGCAGGTAATTTTTGTCTTCCTTTATAAATAAAGAGAGATTAAGAGTTTATGAATGATTGCACCTTCAGATCACATACACCTTCTGTGATTAGATTGTGCAATAAAAATTTTAAATTAATTCACACTTGGGTGAACATATTGTATATAGGTAACTACTAAGGTACTTACTTAAAAATCATTGATTGCCTTCAACACATTTCTACTTTTAATAGTACACTGACTGTCAGGCCAATCAATACTGATAAATAATCAGTACTTTGAGAGTGTGAGAACTCTCTTGGCTTTTGCTAGTGTATGCCACACTCAGCCTGGCTTGAAACACCAAATATGTACACAAATACAGACAAACTGATGCTGATACACCACGTCCCTGGGCACCACTCCTTCAGGTCAGAAGGAGTTTCCAAAGCATTGTTTCCTCTTCTTCAAACCCTGACATCATTATACTCTAATGACAACTGGTCAAACAACTAACAGACCTTCTACCCACACTCTAGCTCTTATATTTTAAACTTTTCAGTGGCCATGACAGAACCCTCAGTTCAAATCTATTAATTTCCTTTATGAGCAGACCCAGCACCTTCAACCTGGAAAGCATCATCATCAGGTTACAAAAGTCCTCTCACCAGTAGCTTGGTTTAATTTCATTAAGCCTGGATCTCATGTTTCTGCTCTTGATTTCCTCAGACTTGCATCCGGTTGGATGGACACATAATGAGGTTAATAAACATTATTCAGCTACTAGCTTTGCACTAAGCTGAAGGTGCAAAACACAATTTTTTAATAAGTATAGTGCTCAGAAAAGTGACATGAGGTTTTTGATTGTACTCTAGATGGAAACTTATCCATTGCTGAAGATACTGGCTAAAGCAAGGCAAGATGACCAATTGTAAAACAGCATGTTATAACTCCTGAGATACATTAAAGTGCACTTCGGGAAATCATAGAGAGCTTGTGATTACAGAGATGTGAGGGTTTTTTTCTTCTCTCTGCCTTGTTTATCTAGAAAACAAATTGATATAAATTTTATTTGAGAGGTTTACCTTATTTCACCCAGTCCAGCTTTTTTTTTTTTTTTTTTTTTTTTTTTTTTTTTTTTTTTTTTTTTAACAGTGAAATGTAGAGACAGGTTAGTTTCCTCTGGTAGAGTTTAACAAGTTCTGAGGTATGGGTCATCTTGGAAGCTGAAGCACCTAGTGGTCAAAAGAAAGGCACAAGCCCAAACAGCTACCATGTGGCAAACTCACTGTAGTGTTTGGGGCTGAGCTTCAATATGTTCGTCTTTTGGCAAACAAGCATTTGACGGTGTGCTACTGACACAATCCTTTCAAATAAAAGGTTCTTTGAATAAATTACACAACCTTTGCCTTGAAACTTGGGAGCTGAAGATGCAAAACAAACTCTCTTGTATCAATTTCTTTTATTTCATGGCAAGTATTTGTTAATACAGCAAAATTTATGATGTACCTTTGCCTTGCCCATTTGCATTCTATTTCCATCCATGCCTGCCACCTGTATAGATTGCACAATTAATAGTTTAGAATCCCCAAGTGTTCAATATTAATTAGGCACTTAAATTATTGTTCTAAAACAGCTTTTGTGATATGAAGGACATGTTTTTCTGTCATCTGCTCAATATTTATTTTAAGCATTTTAAACCGCCTCAGGAATATTCAGTGCACGAAAACCTTTTTATGTTTGAATGGATTAAATTTTCAAGTCCAAATTAAAGCTACATATTGCATTTACATAGTTCATTCTCCACAAAGGGGAATTTGTTTTGCATGTATAGCTTTTAATATATGCAAATGAAGATGAAAATACAACACACGTTGCTAATTTGGACAAAGCAGAGCTTTTAGACAATTTCAACCCCTGGCTGATGATCTTTCTTTCAGTAGCAGTTTCACAACTATGCAGCATGTACATGTGTTCTCAAATAAAAAGGGTCGTGCTAAGTAAACTCAAATAGACCTCACTTTGGCTCTTAGGGATATAATAATGCTTCAAAAGCTATTATTAGTATTTAGTTTTAGCATAAATAGGAAAAGGCAGCTGGGGATAAGCAATATAAGTGAACAGTATGTTACACACTACTGTCTTTCCTTGTCAGTTTGAAACATATGCAAGAAAAACACAGCCAAGATCAAATACTAGTTAGTATTAGGGTTTGATTTTAAAAAACCAAAAAGTTTCCTAGAGTTAACCAAAGCACCTAACCATCTTGCCCTATTTGAAATTGGTAGAGCTTATGTGGATAAATCCATCTGTCATTTTGAAGTGACAAATCCCGCTATAATTTTGAAACCATGAAACAACTTGTACATTTGGAATGGTTGATGTTAGCAATCTGTTTTGCAAAATATAAAAGCCTTAATATACTGTACTGCTTAGTTCTAGAAAACCTGCCTTGTATCATACTAACAATCAATAGTGCTCATAAGGATAAAAGTATGGGTGCTTGATGAGCTGTTTGATGGCCTGATCAAATCTTAACTGATTTGTGTTCACTTAGAGGTACTTAAGAAATCAGCCTCCCATTTTTTTCTCTTGTCAGCCAGTCCTACCTTTTTAGGTCAATGGAAACACTGAAATTATCATCTTCCTTCTGCCTTTAACATGTTTTTTCATTGATTAAGATGAGAAACCAAACTCAGAAGTGTCTACAAGCACCTACCTGGCAGTCACATAAAATAATTGATGCCTGGACATTATTTGAGTGAATTTGAAAGCAATATTTAAACCAGCCCATATTTTTATAAGTTTGTTGCCTCTATCAGCACAACATATGTACATAAATTCAACAATTTGAATAGAAAATTATGCCTCTCTCTTACTGATTTATGTCCTATTAACTCACATAAATAAAACTTAAGATTTATGTGGCCAAAACTTCTTGACCTGTAAATATTGTTAGTCTTATTATTTGTTACCACAGCACACATTTCTAGAGCCTGAATACTCCTGCATTGCCTTGCTTCAGTGGCTGGGCAGCTTTCATTTATTAGTGCCACCCCATTATATGTAATTTCAGCTTTCATTCCAAAAACTCCCTAAATGATCATGTCCCTCTAAAATTAAGGCAAATTCATAACAAATGTATAAAAGAAAACAAAATTAGACAAACAGTACAGTGAGGATACAGGCTAGTACTTTGGCACAAAATTTTCTATCCTTGAATGCCCTTACACAACACCTCAAGGGTCCATGTCACAGGGGCCCTGCTTGCAATGATGTTTACCCATTGGTCCTCATGGGAAAGAGCTCTCATGTTTAAACACATTTCCACCCATGACTGTGTAGGACTTCCAGTCAGTAACTGCGTTCTGTTCTGGGTTTTGTCTTTCTTGGAAAACAGCCATGGAGATGACACTGATAAAGTGTGCAGCTTGAGGTCATCTCAGAAAAGATGCTACATTAAACAGAAAGTAGATGCACTCACTGCCTGTTAGAGACTGTTCAGCAATGTCTGCCTTACGTCAGAGCCTACGTCCTCCAGGAATTGACATGGTGGTTTCTGAATCTGGAGGAACTATTATCAGCAGAAAGCATTTCAGTTTAATTTTTTTAACTGATTGGGACCAGCTGAGGGTTTATTCACTGCACTCTAATCCCTCACCCTCTTTAGAATTGTTAGTAGCTCTAAGTGAATATGACATGGATTTTACTGGGCTTGGCCTTGTGGCTATTGCAGGACTTGTGTCATGACTTCTGGGGGGGACCAGAGCAGTTTTGCACAGCAATCCCCTTAGTCAGAGAAAATGGGATGGTGTCTCCCTTTTCAGCCATAGAAAATCAGTCAAGGAAATTTGCAGGGGAGATAATCAAGAAAACCAAGAGTACTGAGTCTGGTTGGGATAGAGTTCATTTTCTCATAGCAGCTTGTACAGTGTAGTGTTCTAGATTTGTGGCCAATACAATGCTGATAACACAGCTGTCTTGCTGAACAGTGTTTTCCCAGCATCCTGGGCTTCTCTGTTTCTCCCTCTGCCACTCCAGTGTGGGGGCTGGGGGTGGGCAGGATGTTGAGAGGGGACACAACAAGGCAGATGTGCTGAGTTACCAAGGAGATATTCCACATCATATCATGCCGCAGCAGCAATAAAACAAAGGGGAGGGGGTTTAGAGATGTTTTGCTTCAGAACTGGCTGGGCAACAGTCTGCCTGTGAGAAGTGGTGAGTGGTTTTGCACCACTTGTTTTGTTTCAATATATTTCTTTCTTTTTCCTCTCCTTCACTTACTGAATAATTTTGGGCTGGAGCCAAAAGATTTTTTGCCAATACACTTCCTTTGCTCCTCCTCCATTCCATTGGAGGAAGGGAGAAAGTGAGAAAACAGCTGAGTGATACTTCACTGCCTACCAGGCTTCACTCACGTGATGGCAATTAATGTTTGATGAGCTGAAGTTTCTGTAATTACTGAGCAGAGTTCACTACTAACAGCATGAGTTATGAGAAATAAAAACGTTAAACCAAACTTACTCACATTGAGTAATTTTATTCAAATCCTGCTTTTCTTTCTGTTAATTACATAGAAATTATCACATTTTTCTCACAAATACTTGCCATATGAAGTGTATGATAGTTGTTGTTTTCAAAGACTTTAATGATTTTGATTACAATAATTTTAAAATAATGACTGCAGAAAAGCCAAGGTACTCCCCCCTCCCACTTCTGAAAACACCTTCTCTGGTAATGGAAAAGATTGAGATCTTACTAATGTTGCATAGAGCTGTGTAGAGGGTCCTAACTTGACAGACTGTAATGTCAAGTGGAGTGTTCTCTCTGCAGAGTCAAACCAGAGCTTTGTCTATTCCAGTTGACCAGGCAGGTCACCCTTACACATGTGTCAGGAGCATGCCCTTGCTGGTGCTGGTGGCCACTGGCATTTGTAAATCAGATGTTTTGATGCTTTAATAAACTCAGATGTTTTGTGGTTCCTCCATGCTGACTCATAAAAGAACATGCTTCTTCTCTGGATGTGATTATGGGAGGCACCAGAGGCCTACCCACAGTTGGCTAACACCAGCTGCAACCTCACAGCAGCATGGAAGACTTACAAAGCTGAGCCCAAAACCTGGTGCAGGGTTTAGTATCTAGCCTAGAGAGCAAGCTAGCACATCTAGAGGGTCACAGTGAAGATGGGCAAGGTTTTAGCTGGTGAAGAAGATTTATGTCAACCATGTAGTAAGTGCTCAATTTAACTCTATAGTAAATGTATATGCAGGTACACTATCTGGTGGGAAGTTTTGCTGCTGTTCAGACAGAGAGAAGTGGACTTGGAAAGTACATGTAGGTCAGAAAACGTGGAGTGTTGTGAGCCCATTGTGTTGAAGTCTGGCTCCGGGGAAAGTGCAACATGGAGCTAACACACAGCACAGCGTATTCTAGCGTGTTGTAGACCCTCATCAGAAAGATATGTAATCTCTCTCTACAGTGGCCTGAAAGGAGGGTGCAGCCAGGTGGGGGTCGGTCTCTTTTCCCAGACAACCAGTGACAGGACAAAAGACACAGTCTCAAGCTGCACCAAGGAAACTTTATGTTGGACATTAGGAAAAAGTCCTTCACAAAGAGGGTGATTGGGTACTGGAATGGCCTGCCCAGGGAAGTGGTGGAGTCACCATCCCTGGAGGTGTTTGAGGAAGATTGGATGTGGCACTCAGTGCCATGGTCCAGGTGACAAGGTGGTGTTAGGTCACAGGTTGAACTCAATTATCTCAGACATCTCTTCTAACGTAGTTGATTCTGTGATTCTATCCTTCATTCCTGCGTTGAAGGACTAAGACTGGAGCTGTTCAAGGCCTTATTTAACAAGCTGTAACTAATAAGCACATCTTTAACATTTTTAGAGCTCAAAAATAGCCCACTGGATAAAAGCTGGTTACCGACAAAATCATGCTTTTGTTCAACTTGTGCTGTCTCCCAAACTGCACAGAAAACACAGGCTGTGCTCTGAATGCCACTTGGTTCTCTGATCCCCCATGTCCTGCTGATGCACTCGCTCTCTTTCTCTGTGCTATAATATCAGATGGCTCCCACTCTCAGCAAAAATGCTGGCAGTCAGCCATTTGGAATACACAGCCACAACATGCAAAGAGAGTCTTGCTCAGCTTAGTAAATGAATTTTACTGGACAAAGAGTGATCAAAAGCTGGAATTTTCCTGGGAAGTGGAGTATTTTAAAGTGGTAATTTCCTCCTCCCTGCCCTTTTTTTTTCTTCTTTTTTCTTTTATTTTTGCAAGGTGCTGTTTAGTAATCTCTCTACTTCTCAGTCTCTCCTCTGTTTGCAAGTTCACTAAATAGAGCTTCACCTGCACCATGATTGTTACAAAATACTTATATTTCAGAGAGAATGATCCCCCTGATAAATAAACAAAAGGATAGGCTTTCAGTCTTACAGTTCTTGTAACAGGGAATGAACAACATCAGTTTTAGTACTGGATGCAGCTTACAGTCGTATTTGAAAGAGAAGAAAATCAGTGAGTATATAAACATTGAACCCTCAGGAAACAGTTGGAGATTTGCTCTTTGTTCTGTGTAAGTTACATCCTGCAGCAAAGTTGCTGCAGGAGCACAAGTACCACAAGCAAGTAAATTCACAAGGGAAAAATCAGTTCAGCTTAGGGGCTGCAGAAATTAATGCTCTAGAAACCTAAGCTACAGACGTTAAACAATAGTTCGTATTAGGGCGAAGAAAATATATTCAAGTGCAAAAGTATGAATTTCCTCAGCCTAATCACTAAGTTCAGTTTAGCAAACATCTGCAAGGTCGTTTCTTTCATTTGCCACATCTAGGGCTGACATTGCTCATCAACTGCTTTCTATTCCAGATATGTAAATAATTCAAAGTAAAGAAATATGACCATGAAATAAATTATTTAAGCTGAATCTTCCCAGTCTCTCAGAATTCAAAAAAGGACTTTTGTTTTTGGGGTCTCTGGACCCAATTACTCATATTTTCAGCAGCTGTTTCTGAATCAGGAATTTAAACTAAAAATAAAGAAAAATTTTTTTCATCCGTCTTCGTTAAATTTTTGTTTTTGTTTTTGGAGAGGTTTTCAGCCATATAATTTTTTTTGCCAGTGGATCAGCTTTCATTTGAAAGCTTCCCATGAAGCTTTTGGAGCTTGAATAACTGATTAGAAATGCCAAATAACTTGAAGCTGCATCTAAAAACATAAGTGAAAGGAGCTGAGCATCAGAAAATAACATACATATTGCATTGGTATACTACAGACATAATTAGAAAGGTCTAATTAAAGGATTTTTGCTGAAATAATATTGTTCAAACAAATAACAAACATTTTTTTCCCCTACAACTGCTTTTCCTTACTCTGCTACTGTTGTATAATAACCTTGATCCAAAAACCTCAGCTCTTCATCTGACCCTGGTAAATCCCTTCTCCCCCTAAATCCCACAAATGAACCTCTTCAGTCTCTTCTTAGGTGTTTTGCATGGACTCTGGACAACCACATCTGTGTTTTCTGTTCTAGTCCTAGTACTGCAGCCAAAGTATGATGAGTTGCTCATGCTGCTTTCTGTTTGAAAGTATGCTCATGCAGCCCCGCATGTGGGAGAAAATAAGACACCACAGTAATACTAAAATTTTCAGGGCATTCTCAGGACTCTGGTCATGGGGATTTTTTAAGGGTTTCAAGTTCCTGAAATGCAGGTTGTTACAGAAGTGCCAACAATTACTGATCCATCTCAAATTGTGATTTGCGAAATGTAAAACCCCAGGACACATCATTGTGGTAGAGGGACAAATCTTCGATTTTACAGCTTTTACAGACAAAAATTGTCTCCAGTCCCAATGTAGAATATGCTGTACATTAGCACTTAAGAGAGCAGCACTGGAAAATAGACAACAGGCAGTAAAAAATATCTGGAATGTACACTTAAAAAATTAGGCAACAATAATAAAACAAAGTCCATTTAAATTCAAGATAAAAGGAACGAACTTGAAGCAAACAAAAAGATAAAGCCTTCAGGCAGGCCTGTGATGATATATACTTGAAAAAGTCTACTCTGATGCACATAAAAATAAAATTAATGGACTCCTTAACAGCCTCCAAGTGCCCCTTGCCTACATATACAAAGAGCTGATGTAGAAAATGCATTAGTTGAGGAGACCATTCATTCACTGAATTATGGGGAAACAGCTGGATTGGATGTTTTCCCATACAAATTCTACAAAATCTTTAAAGAAACTCTGAGTTCCATTTCCTGTGCAACATTCAACATGGTCTTGAACATGGTGACAACCAAAGACATTTGGCATGATCTCGGTTGGGACTGCACATGTCCAGCATCCTTTCATCTGTCTACAAAGGCATTTCCAGAGGATTTAAATCTGTATTTCCCCATTACTGAAAACCACAAGTAGATAAACTTTTTGTGCCAGAGATTGTTTGTTTAATAGTAAACATATTTATGGCTTTCCTGTATTAATCAGAGTGAGTAACAAGAATCATTACTCATGGAGTCTGTAAAGGATTTGTTTGCAAAGCCTTAGCTTTTAAACAGTGATAAAAGTCCTCTACATCCATATTAGCAAATTGCAATAGATTTTTCAAACTAAATATTGTTCCTTAAGTATACAGAGCCTGAAATTATTCAAAGCACCCTTTTCCTCCCATAAAATTCTAATTTTGCAACCCAAAAATTGTTTGTGAAGAAACAATCACTTCAACAAATTCATGAGCTTGAAAAATGTTTGTGAAGAGGTTTCAGAACTATCAAAATAATCTGTCCAAGATGTAAAATTGAGTCTTTTTCTCCAGTGTGCAAAATACTAGTTATAGTAGCAGTTTTAATATATTGTTGAAAGTATGCCAAAGAAATGCTTTAATGGACCTTAATCATATTCTCTCCAAGTTGAAAGGCAGGGCATCCAGACTGAACCATTTCACTGCATTTCCCAGTTAACAGTTTGGAACACTTTATCCCTCTGTTTATTACTCTGAGACAAGCAGCTCCTTCTGGCCTTCTTACTTACCAGCAAGAGACTGAAGGTTTCATCCACTTTGTGTAGGACAGAACTGGCCCAAGATTTTTTTTAATCTGGATCATCTGCTATCCTTTTGTAATTTTTTCCTCACGGGGAAATATACCATAGAAAGAGGTTTAATGTATAGGGAAAAAATTGTCATGTGTAGTTGCAGCTTTCATTCGTTTTCCTGGGGTTTTGAATTATTTAATGTCCTACTCATTTCTTCTCCAATTTTTGTTTCCACTTTGTTGTCTTGGTCCTATAAATTTAATGCTCCTACTCAGTTCTGCAACCTTTCTTTCACTCCATCCACTTTGTTTCTTCACTCACCCCTTTCTGTCTAATCCCTGCCCAAATTAGAACAGATTGATCGGTTTCTTTGGCAAGCAGAACTAAAAATGAAAGCAAAAGCAAATTACAGTAACACAAATGATTTTGCCTGTGGAAATTCTATCTACAGCTCACATTCTCATGTTAGAGGGAAGAGGGAAGATGTTGTGGTTTTAGGCCCAGCTGAGAATTAAGCACCACACAGACACTTGCTCAACCTCCACTCTCTCCCCCTCACTCCTCCCCTGTAAATTGGAGAGGAGAATCAAGGTAAGATTTGTAGGTTGAGATAAGAACAGTTTACTAATTGAAAAGAAATTAAATAAATTGAAAATAAAATACTGTAATAATGGCAAAAAATAATAATGGTAGTAACAAGGGAAAAACAGGTGAAGCACAATGCAATTGGTCACTGCCCACTGAAGGATGCCAGACCCTGTTCCACAAACAGATCAACTGCCCTTCTAGGTAACTCCCCTCAGTTTATATACTGAGCATGGTGTTCTGTGGTGTGGAATATCCCTTTGGTGAGTTCTGGCCACCTGTCCCAGCTGTGCTCTCTCCCAGTTTCTCTTTTGTATGTCCTAACTGGCAGAGCATGACACAAGAAAAAAATAGTCCTTGACTTGGGATAAGCACAACTTAGCAGGAAAGCAAAACACAGTGTGTTATCTACAGCATTCTCATTCTGAATGCAAAACACAGCACTCTAACAGCTGCAGAGAAGAAATTAACTCCATCCCAACTGAAACCAAGACAGAAAAGTATTTCTTTTTAAAGGATGACAAAACCCACCAATCTGTGAACTGCACTGCCAGTGAGGGTAGTAACAAGTGTTTGGCCCCTCAGGGTTCCAGTGTGGCAAGCCACTTGAGAGTCACTTATGATTGCCAAGTTTTCCACTCTTCAATATAATTTTACATTACTACAGCTCCCAGTAATGATTTTTCTCTTTCAATAAAATATAATTAACCCTCTGAAAAATTCCATTTAAAAATCCTTACATAGAGGTCTCTTTACTTAAGCTTCAAAAGCTTCATTGTTCAGATATTGACATAATTCTTTGAGTTTCTTCAGGGAAAAAGAGGCAAAACATGACAGTTATATTCATTAATTCAGATGTAAATCAAGTAAGAGAATATGTTAGTTGCTTAGTCCTGTGTAAACACATATTTACCATGCATATTTTAAATCTCACTTCAGAGTGACCTTGGAAAGACTGTGTCAAATGTCTAAGCCTACACTGTATCTGTTACATGCAATCTCCTTCTCATCAGTTTTCCCTGACAGTGGCATCTCAAGAACCCACATACATTATGTTTTTTTCCATTCATGTACTTGCAGTTATAAAATGACAGGTAGCTTAATCAGTGTTAATACAGATCTATTACTTCATCGTTTCACAATAACACATCACACCTCAGGTACTGTCAAACTCAAAAGTTCTCTGAAAATATTGTGACTTCCTCTGACTCTGCTTGCATTTGAAATAAGCCCTACATTGCTGGGACTCTCTCACAGAGCAGTAGACAGGAAAACTTCCAAATGCTCAGCATGGCCTTGTCCCCTTTTATTGTCAGATATTAGTCACATGGACATTTAATTACATATATTTACAGCTGTTCCCTATTCAAAGATAGACTAGAAAAACAGGAGAAGGATGAAATTCAGCAGTGAGTGAGGGAAGCCAAGAACCAAGGAATGACTGTGGCTGGATGACCCTAATGTGCTTAATTGTCAGAAAGGCTAAACTGTTCAACAGGTTTGTGAGAAGGGACTAGAAAATAGAATGCAATGTAGCTGATGGGCTCAGAAAAACATTTTTAAAAGTGTGGAACCACAGAAACAGCACACAGTTGAGTCAGTAGGACATGAGTGGAACAAAGTCAGCTTAAAACCAGGGAAGAGGAGAACGGAAGCAATAGTTTAAAAAAGGAGGAAATTTTAGAAGGTGGCAGAAGTTTCTAAAATAGATGAATTTCCCATTATTCTCAGAGAATTAAGAGGTTGGAGATGAGTTTTCAATCAGCCAGAGATGATGAGGTGACAAAAGAGCAAACGTGCCTCTGTGAAAGTCTACACAAAAGTTGGAGTGTTGGAATATTTCGTTTTCTCACTGATGCTTAGAGTTTTCCAGAACTTTTAAGTAATAGGCCTCTTTGGGCTCAAGAATGATTACTGCAGAAAACTCACTTGATGAAAAGTGAGTGCACTTACCATTCTATCATCTTCTCTCAAAAGTTGTGCTTGTCATTTCCCTGAGGCTTTGCAAACCAGGGCTTGGAAAACTTACAACTAAATAACAGGACGCTCAAAGTGAGATCAGTCATTCCCACAAAGTGGTTGGCCCATGGATACAAACCAGTTTCAAGCCTTTCTTTCTAGAGTGTTCCTCATCACAGCAAGTATACTCTAACTGTGTGAAGAGATGTTGTGGGAGACAAAACAAACAAACAAACAAACAAACACACACACACCCATCCAGGAAGTAAAGAAATTGAGAAAGGAAAAATTAACTCCAATGCTGAAAATCATTCCCAGTCATCCCCCTGTTTTTAATTATTTAAAATTTAAAATTATTTTTTGGAAACCAGGTGACACAAGAGTTCAGGAAAACATCAGACAACCAAATTAAGTATATACATGTATGAGAGATTCACAATGAGAGATGGAAGAGTCAAATTTTCAACATTGATGAGAGTTACTACACATTTTTCTGGACACAAATATTGTTAAAATGTTGTCTGAAAGCTAATGTTAAATTTAGACCTTTGCTTCCTTCTGTGTCAGGAAAAAATATAGCATTAAACAAATTGGTTGATTAACGGCAATGAACCTGTATAACACACAGTATCAGTTATACAGCAGTGTCAGCTGTATAACATACAATAATTTCTGCATGTTAGGAAGCCCAAACACAGAGCACTAACAAAAATGAGAGTGATGTTCTCAGCCATCACATGGAAAACAAAAGTGTCATACATAAAATCCTTATTAGTGCTTGGTCTTTGCATATTAAGTGCTTTAATTAATTTTGAGTTAAATATTTTTAAATTGAATGTTAAAATTAACCCATCAGCCCAGGTACACAAATCAAGTTTTATTATTTTGGTTTTCACTTGTTCCAAGCTGTTCATTTGCACTCTTCCCAGTAAAAAATCCCCAGTTAAAAGTTCCCCAGTTAAAATCCCTTTTCAAACAATCACTTGTACACCATAAGAGTTATCTTTCCTATGTTTACTGTATACTTTTACAAGTGTTTTAAGATGTGTTGGATGTATTTTTTTATGTTTTTACTTGTACTTTGGTTCCAAAGAAGATTTCAAAACCCCAGTTCCAACAAACAGCACAGCCCCCACAGCCATTACCCTGTAAGCTCCATAGCAACCTGAATTTTAATGACCCTTATCTCAACTAATACCACCCCTCTGACAAGGGTGAGCCATTGGTGGACAGAGATAATCTGTCAAAGGGAAAAATACCAATCACCTTAAACCAAAGGGGCGGACTGTGGGCGGGCTGTGGGCAGACTGTGGGCGGAGCAAAAGCTATAAAACAGGGAGCACAGGAAAGACACGCCCTCATTTTTCCCTTCCTCTCCAGCTTGCTAAGTTCAGTGCTGGAGAAACCTACCCCTTTTCAGGGGCCTTTAGAAATATATTTCTTTTTGACCAGCCTAGCACTGCAAGCCTTTTTTCTCTACCTGAGGTCCAGTGCTGTCTAAGCCTGAAGATCTCGAATCCCTGCGCTCCTGGGGCATACCTAATTTTTGCAATTTTTCAATTTTTCTGTTTTAATAAATTGTTTTAATTTCTACTAAGAGTTTTCTCATTCCTCACAAAAAGTGTGTTCTGAAAAATCTGTCTCAAAAAAATAATAGTTGTGTGGAAAATGTACAGGTTTTCATTTCCCACTGTTTTGAATTTTGTATTTCAGGTCCACTTTCCAGGGTTTCTTAATTGCTGTCATCTTTTATCTTTGGGCTGCTGAGAAATATTAGATACTTCTGCCTACTCCCAGAGGACACAGAACTGAAAATCCTGTTGGAGTATGACAGTCCTCAGTTCATGAACAGTGTTTAGGCCCTTGTTTTGCAAAGATAGCTTTGAATTTTGGTGCTCCACATGTGGCCAAAGCCCTCACTCCCATCCCACCCCATGCTGTGTGTCCTGCGGCTCCTTTGCCTACACCCTTTCCTCCTTGTGCCACCCCTTTCCCCTACTTGTCCCCCAGAGGGAAAGCAGTCAACTGGGAAGCAGCAACACACTCTGGCCTCTGAAAAGAGAGACAAGGAGACAACAGGGAAGCACAGGGGAGAGAAGAGACAGAAAACTGTCAGAAGGAGAATGGAGAGAGGAACAGGGGAGTCCCCATTCCATGGATGCTGGGGAGAGGAGTGAGCCCACTGACCCTTGGCAAGCTCCTTCACAAAAGGGTCAGAGCAGACATAAAGGACAGAAAAAAGGTTTGAAAATCTTAAAAAGATGCCACAGACTTAAAGAAGTATCTGCCAAAACCACAAACACTCAAGTAGGAGAAGGCATCCCTAGAGCCTGGAGATACACATTCTTCCCTGCCTCTCCATCTTCTTACCCCTCAGAGGAAGACTGAGGCTCTGAAGTTTTCACAACATATGCTACAGCATATGTCAGTATGTCACCAATGCCGTATGGATAATTACCATCTCACAGTCTAAACAGCGTGGAAGGGGTTTTTCAGATCTTTGTAGTAAATGATGACTAGAAACAGCTTAAAAGCATACATATGATGTGTTAGCTGTTAAGATCCTTCAATCTGGAGATTTCAAACTTTTTTTTCAATTGTAGCATTCATCTCTTGAAAGCATATCATTACAATAAATTCCATGGTGTAAAGTTTTACATTCCCTCCAGAAATACTGTCAATTGCTGCTTTGTCCTTGACTACAGCTGAAATCAGAGAAATAGGAAGTACTCTCTGCCTAGAGTAGTAGGCATACTTTAGAATACTTTATTACTGATGAATGAGAGGTACAAACCAGTCATATGGACCTCTAAACCCAGGGAATGTTTCTCATTCAATCCTGCATGCCCCATGCCATCATTGCTGGTTGTTTGCTGTTCTCTAAGATTA
Source organism: Aphelocoma coerulescens (assembly GCF_041296385.1). Lineage (NCBI taxonomy): Eukaryota > Metazoa > Chordata > Aves > Passeriformes > Corvidae > Aphelocoma > Aphelocoma coerulescens. The sequence goes on from NW_027184085.1 coordinate 37,520,560, forward strand.
TTTTCTTTCCTGATATATGTTTGTGGAAGAATCATAGGATTCCAGTGCAGTGGCAGACGGAAGCGTTGGCAAGACCTTAAAGTGGCAGACCTTAAAGCCATTTTTAAGTAGAAAAATGCAGATGAGGAAGTGTTCCAGTTTGGCCAAACTTAGAAATATATACGCTGAGAGAAGGCAGGTCACCACCCCTCCCCACCAGGTTCAGGAAAAATACATTTTCCTCAAAGGAAAGTGAAGGAAATAAAACTATTTTTTTACCAAACACACGGGAAAAGGAAAATAATGCTAAATAATAAAATCTCTTGCTGCGAAGGAAAAACCTGGGAAAAAGTGTTAGAGTCCTCCCTTTGGTCTCCTCGGAGCTGGGGCTTGGCCCAGGGCCAGGCCCTCTGCCCTGGGTGGAAAGTCCTCCCAATGTGCTCTGATATTGAAGCAGTCCAGCAGAAAAGGGAGAAAATCTGAAATTCAGGGAAAGGAAAAAAATTCAACTCTCAGTCTCTCTCCAGAGAAAAAGAAACTGAACAACAGGCCAAAACTTGACCACGCAGCCGCAAGCCGGGTGCTTCCTCACTCCCCTGCTGAAGCTGAAAAGAAAGTTGCTATCTCTGTGTGACCTTGAACAAGCTGCAAACTGCTTTGAAAGAGTTTTGCTCAATTTTTCCTTCCCCCTCTCAGGCTCAGTTTAAAGGCATAGAAAGGTACAAAAATTAATTTCTGGGCATAGGGCAGTGATACGGGATACACATCATAAAGTCACCCGAAGACAAGAAGGTACATTTGAAAAAAACCTTGGCTGACGGCAGAGACCGCCACAACTCAGAAGACTAAACCCTATGGAGAGTCGTCTTCTGACGAGCTTACCCAGGAAACACAGTTGGTACATAATTAGTTTGGAAGGTGTTCAGATCCCATTTCAGCATCAGACGTACAAGATTCTGGATTCTGACCTCTCTGGCCATTCTGGCCATGTGTGCCAGGATGCAAAGTGTTTGATGATGAGCATGTAAAAGTTGCCTGTAAGTGAGACATGCTTGAAAAGCTGTCTCCAAACCCAGCTCTTCTAACATGTTCACAGCAGCATGGCAGCTCTGAGCTTGGTCACTTCTATTGTTGTTGCACCCAGACTTCGTGAGAGTGGAACCACAGAGCAGCCCTAGTGCCAGCATGGATGAGATGCCTAGGCAGAAGCGTTGGACTGGATGATCTCCAGAAGGCCCTTCCAATCCTAACAATTCCGTGATTCTATGAGCTCTGCGGAAATGTGTACAGGAATAGAAACAAAGCCTGCCTCTGCAGATGTCCTTTTCCTTCTTTAGACTTTCCCAGACAGGTTTTTAGCTGTTCAAGAACACATTGCAGCTCAAGTAGCTGAAATGAAAAATAATGAACTTTATCGTTAAAGACTCTTACTGTTTATATGAGAAAAATAGCATAGATTAGGATCACACTAACTAAAAGGGTCAGACTGGTTCATATATCCCCTTTTTTGTTAAATAAAATTATTAAACTGGTTTGTTCTGTATTTCTAATGAGACAGAGGGCTAGCATAGAGTGTAATATTTCCATTAGTATTGTTTATGTTGTTTGTAACTCTTTATTAATAGACAGCACTTGGAATTTGTTTACTGTTTTCTTTTCCATGTCCAGTCTGCTGGAGCATTCAGAGCAGTTTCAAAATCTGAATATTTCCCATAGCTGCACACTGACAGTATGTGGACGCATTTCCATATACAAAATGTGTGGACTTCAGTGGTGGGTCCATTTCAGAGTCTTCTGTGTCTGACATGGGGACAGAACTTGTCTTTTCTCAAAGGTCAAACATGCAGCTCCCCACTACCAAAACCTTGCCACATAAAACCAATATACCACTTCATGATAACAGACTGTCCTGTGTGCTTATGTGCTGAAGTGCTCCAGAAAGAGCAGGTCCATAACTTCTGACATTGCTTTCAGAAGTGCTCTAATCATATCACCTTGATTGGTTTACAGTGGAGATCTAGCACAGAGCAATCTACACCTCATGGGCCAGTCCTAGACCCAATGCAGAGCAGAACAGAACAAGACAGTGCAAAACCAGTACAGTCTTTCACTTTTGGTCATTATCAAGCTAACTATTTATAAACTAAGCAAACAAAAACTCCAAATGAAATTGTCTCCCATCATCTCCCTTTACAAACACTTATGCAAAGTTTGTCTTTGTTGACACTTTTTTGGCTCCACAGGTGCTGCCAGCAGCATGAGAGAAATTTATGTTCAGTTCTGATCTATCTAGACCTCCAGTGAAGAGACCAGGTCTAAGACTGGTTAAAATAAAATACTCACCCTGAATAATCTCACTGATTCTAGAACAATACATGAGTCCCTTGAGAAGACATATGTATATAAAACTCAAGTATCAATCCACTGAGAAGCAGTGTATTTTCTGTGGTGTGAACAAAGCCCCACGGGCCCACCTCTGATAATAAAAGAGACCTCTGTCTCTTATGCATTACCAGCAGTGGAACAACCCGATACAGACCTAGCAATGGGCCACTAAATGTTGTCAAAGGCAGGAGATTATCTGATTGCAGTGTATGGTTTTACCAGCAGTTGTGGACTACACTCCACAAATAATACGCAAGTGTAACGCACTCATACTCTTGCTTAGGAAATGAGGCCTGGTCATATTTGTGTTGTGCTCTGTATTGTGTCATTAGTGGCTGCTTAATTTGTACTGCCTTTATGGTAGTGCTACTATGATTACCATTGCATGCACTGGTGTCTGTAGTTCCCTTGATCTCTACACATGTTCTTCTGTTTACTCCACAAAAATTGGATCAAAAGCTCTCTGTTGCTTGGTCTATTTGTTTCCATAACGTATTCTAAAAAGGAGGTTAGTGCCTGTTCATTGTCCCTGACAAAGTAATACGCTCAGAATTACACCTATTGTGTTTTAGAACATGTTTTGCCAGAAACAGTGCCATCAGACAGAACAGGTACCATCAACATAGTCTTATTTTGTCACAATCAGGAAAAAGACATCTGGCAGCAGGCATTTTGCTTTTTTTTCATTTTTTCCCTTTTTTTCTGTGGCATTGTTGTAGTTTAAGCCCAGATGGAAATTAGTCACCACAGAACCACTTGCTTGCTCAACCCACAATCTCTCCCCCTGCTATCCTGGTGGAATGGGAAGGAGAATCAAAATAAAGCTGTAGGTTGAGATAAGAACAGCTTAATAACTGAAAATAAAGTAAAATGCAACAATCACAGTAAATAATAATGATAATAAAAAAGGGGAAAAATTGCTCACCACACAATTATGAATACCAGACCCTATTCCCACAAACCCACCCTTCTAGGTAACTCCCCTCAGTTTATATACTGAGCATGGTGTTCTGTGGTGTGGAATATCCCTTTGGTGAGTTCTGGCCACCTGTCCCAGCTGTGCTCTCTCCCAGTTTCTTTTGTGTATGTCCTAACTGGCAGAGCATGACACAAGAAAAAAATAGTCCTTGACTTGGTGTCCTGGGTTGAGGTGTATTCTATTACCATCCTCATGAGCTGTGGAAATCAGGTGGGGCAGTGTTTCCTTGCCTCCTCCCCCCAGACTATCCTTCTGTTAATGGCCCATCATTGTCCTGCTGCATGACTCAGAGATAACTCCCTCCAGACTATCTTCTGTTAATGAGCCTAATCAACACTTGGCCTCATGACTCATTACCCCATTGTGAGATGCTCCACCCAGAGGGAGGAACCAAGCATCCCATCGTGGATATAATCTGGGACTCGGAGCATCAAAGATACTGGCTCCACTGGATTTCCAGAGGACAGGAGCTACACAGCCACTGCTGGACTTTCTGAGGAAGAGCAGACCCCTTCTACTACAGGATCACCACTTCAGAGGATTGCAGCCACCATTCCACCAGACTGCTACCACTACCCTGCCTAATAGGGACTCAGGTTGTATCTTGGCTCTGTCAGTGTTTTCTTTTACTTTCTTTTCCTTTTCTTTAATTTCCATTAAATTGTTATTCTGACTTGGTGCCTCTCACTAGTTTATTTTCAAACTAGTACACTTGGGATAAGCACAACTTAGCAGGAAAGCAAAACACAGTGTGTTATTTACAGCATTCTCATTCTGAATGCAAAACACAGTTGCAAAGAAATTAACTCCATCCCAGCTGAAACCAGGTCAGGCATGTAAGTATAAGAGGGTCTTCCAAGAATTCTAAATGAGATCACTTTTACAAAGACATCAGTAAGAATTCCCAGTGTCATCATAATAGTTCCTCAGTCATTTGTACCACCACCTTAGGATTCAACCTTCTCCCTCTGAAATGTCTGCATTTGCAAAGATAATCTGCAAGTGGAAGATTTCTTGTATTTTGAAAACTGGTTTATTCCATGTGCCCTACCAAAATAAACCAGGAGGAGAATTACCATTCTCCTCTACTTTGGACAGCATTATCAAGTCTGGTTCAACTGAAACTTTCTTTGGTAGATTCGTGCTTGTCAGATAATGTGTGGGTTTTTTCCGTGACTAAGTCAAATAGTTCTCAGGTATTAGGCTAGCTCCCTCTTTGATGGCTAGTGAGTAAACTACCTGACTGGATTTGTGCAGAGCTACACCAAGTGTATCTGAGAAAGCATAAAGCATGAAAAGAATGCAGTTCACTAACTGCGGCCACCTCATGCAGTTGTAGTTGGAGTCAAAGATATTAAAAAAATTTTTTTGCCACATAACTAAGCACATGCAAGTGAGCCTAGTGTAGAAGCCATTTTTGCCTGATGTCTGTGTTGCAGGATATTGGGAGATGTTTGCACAGACCAAAGACTTTGTCTCAGACAAGAAATAAATCTAGATGCAGCTGAAAGCACTTATTGCTATTTTAGGGATTATTTAAAGAATAAGGAGGGGATGAAGGTAACTTCTAATGCAGGAACAAATCTGGTGCATTTTTAGCATCCTATTGAATCCTCAAAGATCTGCAAAGGACAAAGTCTTTATAGATCAGAATAGCAATGGTCAGATAAAGAATTATATTTTTATAGTTATTGCAATAGATGTGGAAAAGAAATTTCTTCCCCTTAGCATGAATATTTTGAAAGAACTTTAGGGAGAAGGCTTTATGGAAAGTAAAGCTACTTCTATTTAAAGTCTAGCATTTCCCTGTAAAAAAAAATTAGAGAAAATACTATGGTGGATAAGACCAACATTTTAGTTTTTTTCCTTTTGACCATTATTTGGTAACTCCCTCTTTGGAAACAGTCAGGTTGAAGTCTCCAGGACAAAAATACACTTTCTGAAAGCATCTTTGGAGAATATGTTCCCTTTCATGTCCAAGTGAACATGCTTTTATGAATAATTTTCCAGAAGAGGGAGCCTTTCAAAGCTGGATATTGCTAGTAAGAGCAAAACCACCACCCATCATGCAGTGCTCACAAGGGCTTCAGTTCACTCTGTTGACAAACATACACAGCAGGCTTTATAGAATGACACAAGGAAAGGTGAAGAAAAGCTAACGCAAGCAAGCCAAATCTATCCATGCTCTCAATGGTACATTGTTGTTGAAGGACTTTGAGCCCTTCAAGTATTTTGAGAGTGTTTTGTGGATGGTTCCTGAAGGATGGGTGCTCACATCTTGTGCATGCCTTTCCTGAAGTTTCCATTAACACAGTCATAGATCTGACAGATGAAGAACAGCCCGAAGTCGGTAGCTGCTGTCTCATGTTGTTAGATGAAACATTTCTCAGTTGAAGTGAAAGTAATGGGGAGACCTTCTTATTTAGGTTTTGAGAATACTATACCTATCCAATCTCTTTTAAGGAGCCTTTAAAATTCTGTTGAGGCTCTTGCAACTCAGTGTGAGCAGGTTACTGCTCTGCAAAGTGGATTACTTTGCTGTATTTAGAAGTAAGCATTTAAGCTCTTGAATAGTGGTTCTGGTATCTCTGGAAGGCAAGGAAGGCTCATTGTTCTTCCCTCTTCCTTGTAAATAAAGAGTTTGCCAGACACTGCAACAATCAATACTCCAGAAAAAAACATTTACTTGAGTAAATGAGTACAGTCTCCTCAGGATGTCTTGTCATTGTTTTCTACACAGTAAATTTCCCTCTCCTTTTCAAGGGTACTGTTTTCTAGGACTGCTACTCAAGCTTATGTTTTTATTAGTATGTTTTTCTTAACCCTCTCTCCCATAGTGAGATGATTCCTCCTGTTTCCCCTTATCTCTAAAAGGCAACTAAGGAAAACTATATTGTTGCCTGGAATAAAACACATATCTTTCCCACACAGCATTAAAATGATAATCTAAAAGCAAATCTGTAATTGAAAGGCTTCCAAGGCGCACAATATGGCAGTATGCACACATGATAGAGTGTTTCTACAATTTTTATAAGTTTAGTTGATTAGTGTACTGTGCCGGTTTGGTCAAATTTAGAAATATATCCTCTGAGAGAAGGCAGGTTACAAACCACCCCTCCCCCACCAGGTTTGGGGGAAAAAAAAAATTCCTCGAAAGAAAGTGAAAGAGATAAAAACTACTTATTTAACAAACACACAGGAAAAGGATAATGGTGCTAAATAATAAAACCCCTCGCCCTGCTGAGAGAAACCTGGGAAAATTTCAGAGTCCTTCTGTAGTCTCTCTCTCTCCCCGGCCTCCTTGTAGCTGGGACGCGGTGGTGGGCCCACCTCAAGGGCCAAGGCCTCGGTGGAAAGTCCTCCTGATGTATTCTAATGTTAAAACATTAGAGAGAGAGAAAAGGGAAAAAACAAAGCCCCAGGAAAACAAAAGTTCAACTCTCTGGAGGAAAAGGAGTGGAGGAAAAAAACTGCCAAAAGGTGGCTGGAAAGAAAAGCAAGCCGGGTGCTTCCCTTCCCTCTTCCTCTCCTGCTGCAGCTGAAAAAAAAGTCTCTATCTCTGTGTGACCTTGAACAAGCTGCAAACTGCTTTGAGAAAGTTTTGCTCAGCTTTTCCTTCCCCCTCTCAGGCTCAGTTTAAAGGCATAGAAAGGTACAAAAATTAATTTCTGGGCATAGGGCAGTGATATGGGATACACATCATAAAGTCACCCCAAGACATATACCTATCAGATATTGTCCAATTAGAAGAGCAACTGGTTAGGTAATTTTTTCCATTGTTCTGCCCCATTGGAATTATTCCAGGGGCTTTCTTGTTATGTCTTTAAACTCTAGTGGAAAACAAAGTGTCCTTGCTAGCCTAAAAAGCAAGACCAAACAGAATTACAAGAAGCTGGCATAATATCTGGGAAAGTGCAGCTACTATGCTAAAGTGACAAAGAGTTAGAAACTATATAGCTATATATTAAAATCCATAAAACTACAGATTTAGGCAGCAATCTTTAGCTTGTGAAAAGCCTTATTGTGTCCAGCAATCCTGAAGGCAGAGAACAAACTGAGACCTGGACTGGTGGTGGGGACTACAGTAAAATAGACTTTGGTACTATTATTGCTGCTGCTATTCTAGGCCATGAATAATTTTTAGAAACCTTTAGCCCCATTTTATCTGCAGCTAAATAGAATGAGGATTTTGTAGCAGGAAACACAACTGCCATCTTCACACCTCCAACTATTGCAAATTTTTTCAGCATCTACATTTCATATATTCTATAATTCATTCTACTTCTTTCTCTAAGGTTACCACAGACAGGCACTAACACCCTTACCACAACCTACAAAGGTGATAAGAATTGTAGGGGAATCATTGTAGCAGACATCATTTTAGGAAAAGATGATCTTCACGAATGGTTATGTAGCACTCTGGGAAGTGAAGCTATAAAGTGCCCAGACCGGCCCCTTAAAAGCAAGCCACCTTAGCAAAAGCATATCACATTTTTCATATGAAAAAAATACCTGAAAACAGGGTAAAAAAAGTATTTAACATGAAATTTTGATCAACAAAAACCCCAAGTGGGCCACATAATAAGTAATCCCTACCTATTTTCTGGGGAAGAGCTTTTACTGAGTCTCTCCTGCCATCTAGTGATCCAACAAAGGAAAAATTCCAGCACCTTTTGATGGTGCGTGAAATCAAAATAAAGGTGATCAAAACTAGCAGATACAGAAAGCAAGATGGGAACAGTGCTTCTGTAAATTCATGGAATGATCAGAGGAAAAAAGGATGAAAAGGGGGAAGCAAAATGCTTGGGAATTCAACAGTTACCTGGGAAATGAAGCCTGACCTGAAATCTCAGTCTGGGCTCTGCTGTGGTTTTATTATGGCAGTTAAGTAGCATAAGGGGCAAAGTGATGGGTCTGTGGAGATCTCTTCTTTTTCCTACATCTGGTTTCAGGTGAAGTCAGGTCCCATAATCACTCATGAATGGAAAATATGTATAGTACAGAGGGTACCTTAGCTGACTTCAGCTTAACTGTCTGCAAGAATAGCACACAGCTGCAAGGATCACTTCCTTTTTTGAAATGACTGAGCATGATTATTCAAAAAACTGTGGAGGATGGATGTCTTTTACGTGGTATTCCTGAACTGAAAATAGAGAAAACTTTTTTTAGTGGCTCCTTGGGGAAGTACCTCTAACAGAAATTATCCCAAATAAAGAGACAAGATAATTCAGAGACTTTCCCTATGTAATAATTATTGTAATATGGCCAAATAGCCAGCTAGAGTAAAACAAGAGTTTTGTAAGACAATTTCAGTCAGCAGTTAATGATACTTGCATTCTTTAGGGCTATAAACAACTATGGAAGATAGGTGGGATTGTGCGATGTACCGGTAGTTGTTTGGTATGGACACCAAACTTGGGTCCCTGCTGTTGTTTGTGCAAAGATGCTGCACCAGTGTGGGACTTTTTCTTCAGAGAGAGGAAGTAACACTGGTACGAACCTATCCACAGTCTTGTTTCTGAACCAGAAACTGGAGTTGTTAGTTCAGACAAAGTACCAGGCTGGTGAAGTTATATCTGTTTCAATCCATGTATAAGAGATAGAAATTAGGCACATAATGCGTAGTCTCTCCTTACTTTCCAGCACAGAATCAGACAGATGAATTTCCTGGGTGTATAGTCCCACCTCTGCAAAAGTCTGGCTCTCTCATTTCTGCTAACAACTTTTGCTGTAACACAGCTTCTAACAACACACCCAGGTTACTGCTTCATTTTACAAATCAGGAACAGAGATAAGAAATTTTCTGAAGTGAACATGGGCTACAAAACTCAAAAATGGACACAAATCCAGGTTTATTATACTATGTATATGGAACCATTCTCCCTAACATGGGGACTCCAAATGTTGTAATGCAATTGGTGCTGAGGTAGGAGCACTTCCCTAGCAGGTGGAAAACAAGTAAACAAGAAAACTCAGATTAGATGTTTCTTATGTATGTTTAATTCTGGTAACAAGCAAGATTTTGCATGTAAGAATTCAAAATTTTCTCATTTCATCTAGATAAATGTGATCCTGAGCTGCCATCTATATTTTCCATCAGAGAACAAGCAGAATGTCATGTAGGGTGCTCCCATTTCCCTCATATTTCTAGCCACCTGACATCAAAGGCATCAATCAATATAGCAAAAATAAAAGATTCACTGTGGCAACCATGGCAACATATGCGTTCTGATCAATGCCTTATGAGGTAATACACTGGTTGCTATAGTGAATCCCTGTGCTGCAGAATACCATAGCAACAAGAAAATGCTTTGATTTTTTTCCCCCTTCTATAAAATCATCAGGAGCTAGAGTGAACTGCTTTCCACCACTCATTTTCCAGTTTTGTATTCTCATGTTTCAGATTCATAGCTTCACAAAGGAAAACAGAAACATGTGTACAGTTGTGCACATACAATACATATTATATTAAGTACTTTAATTGTTTTCTGGGATAGACTTTAAAACCAGCTTGAAATCAAAATCAAAACCAAAGAAAAAACACCTGATTTATACTGTCCTAAGTATATGATAACTCCAGCTTTAGTGAAGATACACCAAGTTTAGACTGATGTAAATGAGAATTTGATTCAGCCTCTCAAATATGAAAGTTTTGTGACCTGATGCTTGTTTTTATGTTGACATCAGAAAACAGGTTAGGATTGAAGCAGACCTATTTATTCTGTGGGTCTGCTCGCAGAATTGGGATGATCCCACACAGATGAACTGTGGCCACAAACACCAAACTTAGGGCTTCACACCAGCTGCTCCCAGGACACATCCAGCTGTGCTGGTGACTGCCAAGCAGGGCTGTGCTCCCCATGCCATGTGCCTCACAAGGACAGAGAGCTTCCCTTGCCCTGCACCAATGCCCTCGACACAGATTTGTCTTTTACAACTGGTGGGACTGATGTTCAGAGACACCTTCACACCTATATGGCACTGCTGAGAAACACATTTAATGCAAGCTATTTCTAGTTGAAATTTGGAAGTCTGTCAGTGATCCACAGACTCACAACTTTTGGGAGCAATGAATTTATGGCACTGCATGGTGAGAAGTAGACTGACCCCTGCATAGCAAAAACATCTTCGGTCTGCAGAAGAATTGGGATTAATATTCTTTATCCTTGGCATCTTGCCTCACTCTACTCATGTATTTTGTGAGAAACAGGTGATACTGGGTTTGGAGAACACTAATTTGGTTCCATAACTTGCTGTATATGACATGCCTCTTTGACTGTCCCTGTTTTGGCTGGGATAGGGTTATTTCTCTTCCTAGTAGGTGGTACAGTGCTATGTTTCGGATTTAGGATGAAAATTATGTTGGTTACACACTGATGATTTAATTGTTGTTAAGTAGTGCTTACCATAAGTCAAGGACTTTTAAGCTTCTCATACCACTCCAACAGTGAATAAGCTGCGGGGCAGCACAAGAATTTGGGAGAAAACAGTCCTCGTTCCAGGCATAAGAGGGTTAATTTTTGCTGTACCCAGGAGAGGGTGTGGCCAGGACCTGGAGGTTACTCTATACCTACTTACTATTCTATACCACCTCATATCACTGCTGGGGGACAGAGGAATGGAGTCTCTGCTGAGGTGGAGGGGTTCCTTCTGATTGAGTAAGTGAGGAGTGGTAGGGTAATGCTGATTTCCACAGAGGGAAAAGTTGGGTGATGCTGGTTCTGAGATGGAGGGAGCAGTTGGAGTGGTGTGCCTGCAGTCAGGTTGAGCTCTGTGGTGAGGGAATTTTTGCATGTGACTCACTCTCTCTCTCTCTTTTGTACATTTTTGCTATTCATATAGCTGCTGTTACTGTTTCTTATCTCATTGCTGTTTCCAGTAAGTTGTTTTTATCTCAACTCATGTTTGTCACCTTTTATGCCTCCAATTCTCCTCTCCAGCAATTCACAGGGGGAAGGGGCAGCAGGAGACGAAGTGAGGGAGTTGTGGTGTGGTTTGGAGAGTCTCAGTGAGAGCACTACATTGGGGAGTACCATTCCCAAACCATGACACACACAGAACCAGAACCACTGACTCAAACTGTTTGAAAGGATATTCCATGCTGTATGGTGTCATGTGTATAAACTGGGGGGAAGGATGGCTGCAGGCTGCAGCCTAGGGACTGAGTGGGCAGTAGTTGGTGGATGGAAAGCAACTGCCTTATGCAGGCAATTGTGCCTTATCACTTCTTCTGCATATTCTATTATTACTAATATTATTATTATTATTAATATTATTATTGCCTCAAACTGACTCAAATTGTAAAGCCAAAAATTTTCCTTTTTATTTTTGCTTTGAATTCTCCTCCCTGTCCCAGGTAGCAGCGGGGAGTGAGCAAGTGACTGGTTGGTGTTTAGCTACCCGCCAGTTAAATCACAAAACATAGTCAACTAGTTACTTGTTCACAAAGATATATAGGTTGTAATGGCTGTTGTGGTACATAGAATTGGAAAGTTTGTTTCTAAAATGTCCTTGTTTTTTCCATCTGCCTGTAATCTCGGCCAAGTAAAATAGAAATACTTCTGTTACCTGCCAGGCATGCCTAATTTACATATTTCAGTATTTTTCTAAATTGGCTTGAGAAAGAACTTTGTTTTATTTAAAGGATCATTTTCATTGACTGTACATGTTCTGAGCATAACAAAGGCTATACAGTAGATTTCCTGGAACTGTTGCACACAGAACTGCGTAAAAGTTTTCCTGGAATTATTACCAGTGACTTTTAGTGACTAACACCCTCCAAAAGCTACAGTACAAAGCTTTAGATATGTACTGACATCCAGTGGGTCGCTTCTGAGGGTGAGGAATTGAGTCATGCCACTAATGCTTCATTCACTTGTCATCTTCATTAGTTCTAACCTATTGTGCACTGTGATGCTGATAAATTTAAAGGAAGTTAAACTCTCTTTTTTGCAAGACCTTTGAAACAGAGCTACCTCCACGCAGACTTCATCTGCTGTTTATGAATTGACAAAATGTTCATTTACATCATTGAATCTACAGGTGTATAGAGTGTGTACCGGGTTTTCATGGCCAGGTGTTGGAGGGGAAGAGGGAAAGTGTGCTACAGGAGTGGCTTCTTTGAGAAGTTACTCGAAGCTTCCTCCATTTCCAATGGAGCCAATGCCAGCTGGCTCAAAGATAGACTTGCCACTGCCAAAGTTGAGGCCATCAATGACAGTGGTAGTGCCTCTGTGATAACTGTTTAAGAAATGGGAAAAACCCTGCTGCAAAAGAAGCAAGCAGCCAAAAGAGAAGAGTGAGAATATGCACGGGAAAGTCTTGCAGACACCCAGGTCAGTGGAGAAGGAGGGGCAGGAACTGCTCCGGGTGCGGAGCTGAGATTCCCCTGCAGCCCATCGTGCAGCCCATGGTGAGGCAGCTGTACTCCTGCAGCCCATGGAGGTCCATGGGGATGCATAGATCCACATGCAGCATGGGGAGAAGACCCACACAAGACTAGGTGGATGCTCAAAGGAGGTTGAAACCCTCTGGGAATCCCACATCAGAACAGGCTCCTGGCAAGACCCATGGCCCTATGGAAAGAGGAGTCAGTGCTAGGGCAGGGTCCTGGCAGGCCTGTGGAGAGAGGAGCCCACACTGGAGCAGGTTTGCTGGCGGGACTTGTGACCCCACTGGGGACTAACACTGAAGCAGTGTGTTCCTGAAGGACTGAACTCCATGGAAGGGACACATGCTGGAGCAGTTAATGAAAAACTGCAGCCTATGGAAGGACTCTAAGGACTCACATTGGAGAAGTTTGTGGAGGACTGTCTGCTACAGGAGGGAGCCCACACAGGAGCAGGAGAGGACTATGAGGACTCCTCTTCCTGAGGAGGAAGGCAGGGTAGAGACAATATGGGATGGACTGACCACAACCCCAATTCCTCATCACTGTGGACTGCTGGGTGGTAGGGATGGAGGTAGAGAAAATCAGGGGTAAAAATGATCCCAAGGCACAGAGCAGGATGGGGGAGAGTATTTTTAAGATTTGGTTTCGTTTCCCTTTACCGTACTCTGAATTGATCAGCAATAAATTAAAATAATTTTCCCCAAGTTGAGTCAGTTTTGCTTATGACGGTACTTGGTGAGTGATCTCTCCCTGTCCTTATCTCAAGCCTTTCATTGGATCTTCTCTCACCTGTACAGCAGAGGAGGGGAAGGACAGAGCAACTTTGGTGGCACCTGGCATCCATCCCACCACAAAGAGAACACACCATATGTACTAGCAAGCATTTGATTAAATCAAATGTTTCTTCTGAGGTCTGTGATGCAGGTTTGATGCAGGTTTGTGCTGGTATTGTCAGAAATGTGCTCCTGGGCACTGGTAATTCAGGGTACAAGCTGCCAGGGTAACTCCAGGCTGATGAAATGCACTATTCCACTTTGGTGTTGAGAGAGACACAAAGAGCTCTACTCTGGACTCCTAGCACCATCACAAGGACAGGGAAAATAGTCACTGGAACACATGATGGTATTTGGCAGCAATTCCCTCCTGCTTTCATTGCTCTTTTTGTTACATTTAGGATGTAATGTTCCATATATATTGTCTTTTGATTAAGCCATCAGCAAACCAGCTGGCCTTTGAGCAGGTGTAGAGAAATATCATATATACTCTGGAAAAATTGCCTTCCGTCTAATCCAGCTATAGAAGAGTCTTAAAAAGGAAAAGAAACACACCACATCTCTTCTTCAGGAGCAAGGCTGCTATATGAGAGGCTTTTTAGCAGTTTATGCATGATGGTATTTACTAGCCCAAGTAGCCCTTTTACCCAGCATACAATTGTGAAATAGAAAGAGCAGCCATTTCAAAAGGCTGATATTAAATAAAGCATGGTAGGGAGTAGCAAAAAGGGAGTGCCAGTGATGATTTGTAAACAGAGCATGTGAGGTCTGTTCTTGACATCGAGAACTAATGTTTCTGATATATAAAACCAGCGATAAAAATCACAACTAGTAGCAATACTGGCATTTATAACTTTTCAGAGGATTAAGTTAATGAACTGAGCTTTAGAGGAAACTAGCACTTTCACAGTAAGTTCAAATAAATAGCCCCTGGAAACAGCTGTACTGGCAGCTGTCTAAGTTAATGAACCTGGATTTCCTGGAAAAGATTCTGCAGTAATTAATGGAAGATTGAAAAGTTAGCAATTGCTTTACCTGAATAGACCATATGCACAATTTTTATTTGCAGAATGTGTCAGAATTTTCTGATGTTCCTGTACCTTTCCTCTCTCTGTCTCTTTCTCTCTGCAAAGAACTTCTCAGTTTTGGAGTCCATTAAAGTTCTGAACCTTAAAACCGTAACAGAATTTCCTCTTCAAAGGGATCCTTTAGAGACATTAATCTTGCTTTCACAGGAAATAGTCATGGTATGGACCTGATTTTTCTTGCATTTGATAAAGTTAAAATGTGCATAACAGTTCCTGGTTGGTGACTCCAGGATCAATTTTCACAATGGTTAAAAACATGGGTTCAGAAGAATTAATACATGAAACTTGGAGTCTGGACATTTTCACTCATATGAGTTAACTCTAAAATGGGATCAACCTGCACTCTCCTGTGGGCAGAAGGAGGAGGACTGTGGCTTAGAGTGGCTAGCCCCCAGTTTGGGTGCTTCAGTGGCCCACCTGATGAGGTAGAACACATTTGCAGCACAGTTCATGTGCAGCTATAGCTACCTAGCTACAGGTAGGTGTGTATATATATATAATTACCTCTGCAGAAAATGCAGATTTCTGAGGACAGAGTAATTTCTCTTCATGCAGTAAACATTTCTTTGCTATCAAAAAAGGAAGAAATACTATTAGAAATGGATGGCAACTCTGAAAATTATTTCTAGTTTATAGCTTTCTGTAAGTGCCAGCCAAGTCTTCTGAATCTGATTTTCTTCATGCCTACAGCAGTTTAATCTGGCAAATTAGTCAGTTTCAGGGTAGAAATAAAAGCAGGAGAATCAGGCTTAGAAATGTTCTTCTATTCCGATTTGTAATGGGAGAATAATTCTGCAGCAAGAGGTGTCTTCCATTTATCCCAGTTTAATTTATGAGTAATTCCAAGCAAGTCAGAGGAATTGTGCTGGTAAGAGATGAAAAATAAAGATTGCAAGGGGGAAAATCACCCTCATTGTAGCAAAGGAAATTTTTTATTTCCTTTCTTCCAAGGAACACAGTTCTTACTTATGATCTATCCTCTTAAAAAAATTAAAATTTAACCTAAGTGCAATGAAGAGCAGGTTGACCCAGTATTTGGCAACACACTTTCCAGGAATTCAGACTGTAGTTCCCTCCAGGAAAGATCTCCTCCGAATGATTTGCACTGGGAAAGGAAATAAAGCAGAAATCAGATAAAACTCCTTTTCACAGAATCACAGAATTTTGCTATGGGAATCTCTCTTTGCCGTATATGTATATATACATACACACACGTACATGGGAACACACATTCTCCAAAGCAACTTTAGATGTGTTAAAATTTTCATGAGAAATGAAACAGAGAGACTTTCCAAACACCAACCAAGTGCCGCATATCCAGATGTTCTCTGTTTTATCAGAGTAATTCCCGGTTTTCTGTAGAAAGTGCTCATGCCTCTGGTATATCTGCCTAGATAACTGAAATGATTGAGGGTTTCACTTCTCTATTCAATATTATTACATATTCAAAGCATCTGCTTAACGTTGATTCTGCTGCAAATAAAGCAGGTTCTTGTCTTTGTAGCAACCTGTTAGAGTTAAAATTAGTGTGATGAGCAAAAGTTGGAGGAATGAAGAAGTAAGAATGATTGAGTACCCAGAGATGATTTTTGCTGTGTAAGTTCTTCTATTTTCAGTAGCAAGGAAAAAGGATGAATTAAGAATATTTATTTCTAGAGCAATTAGTTGTGAAAATGAAAAAGAAAGAAAAAGAAAAAAGAAAGAGGAAGAGAAAGGGGAAGGGGAAGGGGAAGGAGAAAGGAGAAAGGAGGATAGGGATAGGGATAGGGATAGGGATAGGGATAGGGATAGGGATAGGGATAGGGATAGGGATAGGGAGAGAAAGAGAGAAAGAGAGAAAGCGAGAGAGAAAGCGAGAGAGAAAGCGAGAGAGAAAGCGAGAGAGAATGAAAGAGAAAGAGAGAGAGAGAAAGAGGAAGAGAAAGAGAAAGAAAAAGAGAGAAAGAGAAAGAAAAAGAAAAAGGAAAAGAAAAAGAAAAAGAAAAAAAGAGAAAGAGAAAGAAAAAGAAAAAGAGAAAAAGAAAAAGAGAAAAAGAAAAAGAGAAAAAGAGAAAGAGAAAAAGAAAAAGAAAAAGAAAGAGAAAAAGAAAAAGAAAAAGAAAAAGAAAAAGAAAAAGAAAAAGAGAAAAAGAAAAAAAAAGAGAAAGAGAAAAAGAAAAAGAAAAAGAAAGAGAAAAAGAAAAAGAAGAGAAAAAGAAAAGAAAAAGAAAAAGAAAAAGAAAAAGAAAAAGAAAAAGAAAAAGAAAGAGAAAAAGGAAAAAGAAAGAGAAAAAGGAAAAAGAAAAAGAAAAAGAGAAAAAGAAAAAAGAAAAAAGAAAAAGAAAAAAAGGAAAAAGAAAAAGAGAAAAAGAAAAAAGAAAAAAGAAAAAAGAAAAGAAAAAAAGGAAAAAGAAAAAGAAAAAGAGAAAAAGAAAAAAGAAAAAAGAAAAAGAAAAAAAGGAAAAAGAAAAAGAGAAAAAGAAAAAAGAAAAAAGAAAAAAGAAAAGAAAAAAAGGAAAAAGAAAAAGAAAAAGAGAAAAAGAAAAAAGAAAAAAGAAAAAGAAAAAAGAAAAAGAGAAAAAGAAAAAAGAAAAAAGAAAAAGAAAAAAAGAAAAAGAGAAAAAGAGAAAAAGAAAAAAGAAAAAGGAAAAAGAAAAAGAAAAAGAAAAAAAAAGAGAAAGAGAAAGAGAAAAAGAAAAAGAAAAAGAAGAAGAAAGAGAAAAAGAAAAAAGAAAAAGGAAAAAGAAAAAGAAAAAGAAAAAGAAAAAGAAAAAGAAAAAGAAAAAGAAAAAGAAAAAAAAAGAGAAAGAGAAAGAGAAAAAGGAAAAAGAAAGAGAAAAAGGAAAAAGAAAAAGAAAAAGAGAAAAAGAAAAAAGAAAAAAGAAAAAGAAAAAAAGGAAAAAGAAAAAGAGAAAAAGAAAAAAGAAAAAAGAAAAAAGAAAAAGAAAAAAAGGAAAAAGAAAAAGAAAAAGAGAAAAAGAAAAAAGAAAAAAGAAAAAGAAAAAAAGGAAAAAGAAAAAGAAAAAGAGAAAAAGAAAAAAGAAAAAAGAAAAAAGAAAAAGAAAAAAGAAAAAGAGAAAAAGAAAAAAGAAAAAAGAAAAAGAAAAAAAGAAAAAGAGAAAAAGAGAAAAAGAAAAAAGAAAAAGAAAAAAAGGAAAAAGAAAAAGAAAAAGAGAAAAAGAAAAAAGAAAAAAGAAAAAGAAAAAAAGAAAAAGAGAAAAAGAAAAAGAAAAAGAGAAAAAGAAAAAGGAAAAAGAAAAAGAAAAAGAAAAAGAAAAAGAAAAAGAAAAAGAAAAGTAGCACATTAGGACAGATTTGAAAGGTTCTTGCCATAACCTCAATATATAGACCTTTGGTTCTTTTGAGGTAGTATTCAGTATGTCTGAGTACGTTCCTTATTTAATATCAGTATTTCTTTCTTCTCTGACTTGGACAGAGAGTTATGAAATACAAATTATCTTGAAATATTTTTCGACTTTAAATGCATGTAAAGTTTTCAGTGTAAACAGGCCTGATTACTATCATCTTCAGTTACATTCACAGACAGAAGAGGGAAAAGAGGGAAAAGCTCCTGACTTTTTTTCAGCTATTGCTATCCTCAAATACTATGTTAACATTATATTAGCTCAAATATTTGATTTATTTTTTTGTTAGTATTTGAGATAAACCAGGGATCATCGAGTCCAACCCCTGACCCTGCACAGCACCATCCCCAGAGTCACACCATGTGTCTGAGAGCATTGTTCAAATGCTTCTTGAACTCTGTCAGTCTCAGTGCTGTGACCTGGGGAGCCTATTCCAGTGCCCAACCACCCTCTGGGTGAAAAATTCTTTCCTAATATCCAACCTTAACCTCCCTGACACAGCTTCAGACCATTTCCTCAGGTCCTATCACTGGTCACCACATAGGAGAGATCAATGCTTGACCCTCCTCTCCTGAGGAGGTTTCAACAAAGATATTTTGTATTGTCTGTTGTTTCTGTATGCATTTGCTATGCACCAGAAAAATGCCCAAGAAAAGGAAAACAATTCAGCAGCATGAAAATATTAATCTATTTAAAAGATGCTAGTTCACTGAAAGCAGCTGCTTAAGAAAAAAAAGCCAAATACAAAAAAAATAAAATAAAATAAAATAAAAAAATTAGGCTTTTAGAGAAGATATGGGCTCCCTAAATTTTACTCTCAGAGGATAAAGGGTTTCTCAATACCTGGTGAAGAGATGCTGGCAGCATTTAACTAGCTCTGTGCTGTTGGCAGGAAAATCTGTGAAGTTGGAAGCATTTCCTAATAAGATGTGGCAAGGAACTTCCAGACCAGGGACAGTCAGCATTCCTGTGAAGTAAGTTACAATTTTCTTAATGAGTAATGAAGAGGAAGATGAGATTTGGGAATATGAGTCATGGGGGCATGATCAAATGAACCATCCTGGCTGACGCAAAATCACCATCTGAGGTGGTTATGTAAAAGTACAAGGTCAAAACCCCTGAACTGTGGGATTTTTAAAGAATCTGAATAATTTTTAAAAACTGAAGTAAGGAGGAACCACAACAATTTATTTACTTTTTATATGTAGAAATTAAACTACAGCAACCTGTTACACTCAGATAATTTTGGTTTCCTTTTCTTTTGGCCCCTATTACAATAATACGGTGTAGTAATGCCTTTCTCACTGCTGGGTCAGTGAGTTTTCACTAACTAAAATGAAGCTATGTTGCACTTAAAGCAGTGCAAGTAAATACAGAAGCTTTTATTTTGTTTTAAATAGTTTGCTTTGCTAGATGTTCTCCAAAATTTCCTACAAATAGTAATGTCTGCATTCACTGGAGTAAGGGAGACACAAAAGTATGAAAGTGATACCTCCTTCTCTATGTAACGTTGTGGAACTTGGACACATTTTTAATATGTTCTTATCTTAACTGGGGTAATAGAAATTGCTTGGCTTTTCTACTTTCCCCTGAGCATAAGGAAAGCATTTGCCGTAGCAAGAGTGAGTGGAATGCAATTTTTTTTCCAAAGCAGATTCTATTATTTTGGAGAGATTTTCCCAGTGGCTGTTCACAACATTATTCTTAAGATCAGTATTGTGAAATGATACACTTTAGTAGGGTTTCCTGGTTTCTCAGTTATGCAGAGTAGTGTCATGTATTAAAATATTATGGATGGTTGTGAGACTGATGTTATTTCAGGTGTGCTAGTTCTGTAGCCTTCAGAAAATAGTGTGGGCTTATCATTAAAATGTGTATGTTTCTGTTGCTACCATGAACACAAAGGCATAGAGAGGTTGTGGTAGAAACAGTGGTTTTAGCTACATAAAATAGCAAGATCTTTCTTCACTGTTGAAATATGAGTGCTTTAACCTTCATCATAAAATTTTGTGTATCACATGCTCACGTAAGAGAGCTGGAAAAGGGATTGTTAAATATTGAGGATAAATTTTACCTATTGAAACATATCAATTAATTAATCTTTTGAATAATTAATGTGTTCTTTTAAATTTATTCCCTAAAATGACTGTTGCATTGTGATTCTTCACTCACATTAAGGGTGAAATTTTGAAAATAAGGATCAGCTGTGGAGTCCCATTTAGCACTAGTCTAAGTGCTCTGTGGAAATAATATCCACTCAAAATACTGATTTAACACTAGAACAAGGAGTTGTTTAGATTCCCCCTCACTCTTTCTCTTTTACACTCCTTCATTTCACTTTTCTGTTTCTTTTCCAGAATTGGTTCTCTGTATTGGTATCTAGTGCTGTGGAGGAGGGAATGTAATTCATCTATAACTTGCTTTGTTTATGAGTCATGTGATCTGCACAAACAAACAGACCAAAAAACAACAAAAAATTCCCCCCAAAAAGCACCATACCCCCCACCCTCCCAAAATAAAGGCATAATGGGAGAACTAAAATCTTTACATCTTTTCATATTCTAGCTTTCAAGAACCTTTTGTTTCATATCAGCTTTTAATCCTGCCAAACCCAAAAATATACTTGTGTTTGAGTGACAGGGGCAGCCCAGGTGGATATAGCTTAGTGCTGGTGCACTGCCATGTGGTGGTCACAGACTGTAGGGGACACCAAACCCCAGCACTGTACCTGCAACACAGGCCGTCATGAAACAGGCTGCAGTTCCCGCAATCATTGCTCTGAAAGCACCATCGGCTATCTCCTTCTTTTTTGAGGGAGCAATGCTTGCTAGGAAGAAAAATAAAGTGTATGTCAAGCAGAAATACATATAAGGAAGGTGAACCTGACAGCTTTTTCCCCCACAGGAGGAATTTCCCACCCTGCAGTTTGAACTAAGGGAAACATGGAGGAAAAATGCAACACTTTTTAGTGGGCTGTTTGAAGGCCAAGTGCCAGTGTTGGCTCTCTCTGTTAAGAGGGTGACTTATATGTAAAATGGTAACTTCTGTTTGCTTTGGCAGTTTGCACATCTGTGCTGGATGACTATGCCCTTCGATGCGTCTGGCCCCATGGCTGGGTCTTGCTCCTCTATGCTGCCCCACTGCTGGCACTGCAGAGTCCACTGTGGCTTCTGGGTAGAGGACTGCCAGCAATTTTAGCTACCTGGTGAGGAACTCAGATGGTTTTTCAATTTTTCTTCTTCCGTCGAGATCTGAAAACCTTTACTTTTATTCTTTCCCTATAAGCCTACTGCATATATGTGATATTTTTACAGGAAATAGCCAACTTCATCTTTCAAACCAGCCCACTGTGGAGATGATTTGCTTCTCCTGAAGCTCATGGGTAGTAGTAGCTCAGGCTCATGTTTGAGGGCTAAACAGGGAGGGCTATCAGAAGGGCTTGGTTCCTTCTCCTTGCCCTCAGCACCTCTCCCAGTACCTCCACACCAAAGCCTGTACCCCTCTGGGTGCCCTTCCATTCTCAGTTGAGTGCTATGCCTTGGCAGAGCAGCTGCTCAGCCCCTAAGCTGCAAAGCTTCACCCACAGCCTGTTCCTTTGGGTGCTTTCTTTGGGATTTGCTTGGCAAATTATCTGTGAGAGGGGTTCTTACTCAGGCCTCCTATTACCAGTCCCAGGGAGCCGAAGTTGGCAAACCCACAAAGAGCATAGGTGGCGATGACTTCAGAGCGAACCTGAAAAACAAACACACACCCTCTGAGTGGTTTGAAACAGCTCGTTGTGATTTAAAGGTCTGAAAATATGGCATTGTGGCTCAGAGTTCTGAGTACTAAAATCATTCTGTTTTGCTTGGTTGCTACCCAAGGTGTGGCTTTCAGAAAGGTAGATTTATTCTCTACTTGAAAGTCACAGGCTTTTATACCCACTGCCCATGTGAGGACTCATAAGCCATGTGATGATTTTATCTTTCACGTATATTGTTGTGTCTTTTTGAATTGAGTACTAATAATTAAAGATAAAAAAAAGAAATCTGATCTTACTAGTGGCAACTTAGCTGCTGTTTTCTGAAAGTATGAGTCAGAGAGCTATAATACAACTTGTTTTTCACAGCTGGATGCCTCTATAAAACTCTGTTGGAACCTAAAGTTTTGGTATGTATCCCTGACTTCTTTGTCCCTGAAGAAGCAGCGGGCTCTATGTACAAAGCTGCTTTGAGCATGCTCCACCCTGTGCGGAGAAAGCAAATGAATCTTCTAGGAAGTGGGTACATTGATGTGTTAACAGGCAGAGAGGAACATCATGATTTTGGAATCCCCATTAACAAGCTTACTTCCATACTGACTTCCACCCCCCTTCTCCCCTTGGGTAACACCAGCTAAGCCTGGACCACAGAGCAGAGACAAAGTTGGCCTTTGCCTCCATGGAGGGACCCTCACAGGACACAAAATGGCTTTAGATGAAATCAGGCTACAAACCTTGCAGGCCTTCAGACAAACATAGTTCAAACATTTTGAGAAAGGAGGCAACATATCTCAACAAATGAATTTGTCCCCCTGGAAGCTCTGGATTCCTATTTACTGTGGCTTAGGTTCAAGCTGAAAATGAGTGAGTGTTCTAGCAGGTTTCCTGTTTATTAGAAGTTTCCCTGGTTTAATTCCTCTTTTATGAACATCAATTTGTAGATACTTTCAATCAATCTGCACAAATGCAGGAAAATGTTTTTCAAGTACCCTCTCTACCAGCTTTTCCTAGAAAAACCTCTGTGTACTGTGACTTCTCTGCTTTCATTTGCACTTTCCTAGCTCTGAAAACAGGAAGCCGTGTAATTAATGACTCAGGTGAAGACACTTGTTTGCTCAGTCTGAGTGAAAATCTGTGTGTGGATGAATTAGAGAGCTCTGAAGCTGAAGAGAAATTAAAAATGGAAGGCAAGCACACCCTCATCTGAACTGTTGTGCTGTAATTATGATGGTTACCAGCCAATTTTTACCAGCATTATGAATCAAAATTGTTTATGTATTTCAGAGCTTTTCACCAGGGAAGCTAATACAGCTCTTTACAGTTATTTGAAGTGAATGTGAAAGTTCTATATGACATCTTATGGGGAAGAAAGAAAGAAAAAAAGAAGGAAGAAAGAAGAAAGAAGAAAGAAGAAAGAAGAAAGAAGAAAGAGAAAAAAAGAAAAAGAAAAAAAGAAAAAGAAGCTAAAAAAACCTTATTCACTTATACAGGAATTCAGTGCCACATTCACATAGTAGAAGGAAGCACTTCTATAGCTGGGCATATCAAAGATTAGTTCTAGTCCAGGACCCTATTGCCAACAATTTCAGGAACACTGGTAATGGATGCTCAAGCAATGGTGCAAATATTTGACAGATCATCTGGCTTTCTACCTCCATGTATGAAATATGTTCTGTTAATCAGGAATGCACGTGGTCAAGAATGTGGGTTTGGTTTTTAATATGAGGTATCCACAGCATCCTATGTGATTCAAAGAAGGAAATAAGAGCTGTACAAAATACTTTCTAATTCAGGATTTCTCTACAGTGACAATCTGTCTCAATTTGAGAAAGAAGGATCAATGAAGGTGAAAAGCTGGATATCATGGTTTTCATTGCCTGTGCTCAGGAAGAATTCAGCATGTGCTGTGCATGGGAATGCCAGAGGGTGGAGCAGTCATGTCTGCAAAGGTCAGCTTTGATCACTGCATGACCTTTGGCCCTGTGCACACACACCTAGGATGCCCTTAGCGCTGCCTTCCTCAGGGCACTGTACTAACAGTTACAGGTCGGTTGGGTAGACTGTGAATGAAAGGTGGGACAAGGCTGGAAAGCTCAACTGAGAGAGACTGGTTGGACTCAGTGTCTCAAGGGAGGTGTATGCCATGTAATACATGTCTTTTATTACTGCCCTCTGCAGAGGGAGTAACAGCCTACAGCAAATGTGTGCCAGTAATGCTGCCTGCTGGAGCTCGCTGGATGCCTCTCTTCAAGTTTAATGCTTGGACAAACCTCTGAGGGCAGGAGGATCCTCAAGTTCTTCCTTGGGGTTTTCTTAAGAGAGTAGCTCATAGGAAAGTGCTAAGAATCAGGTAAGAAGAAAGTCGCCTTGAAGACAGCCTTTAAGTGCAGTGTCCTGTAGGACACTGCATATTCCCCAAACCCATGCCTTTCTGTTTCTACGTTTATTCAAGATGGCTAGGGCAGTGAAAATCATGGCAGCCTCACAGAGGAATGCTGCATTTTCATAATTGAACTCTGTTGCTCAAAGACACATCTTAAGAGTATTATGCAACCATTTTATGGCCATATTAAAAAATATGCTGAGTTTCAACACTGAAGTAGTAGATCAAATAAATCTGTAGAACAGAAAATGTTACTTACTGTCATATACTGCTTCACACCATTAATGTACATGCTTCCACCCTTTTCTCGGTTTTGAATCAGTTTTGAAAGGCGTTCATAAGCCAAAAACTCATTGAAGAAAGTTTTGTAACCCAGTAGTCCACCGACAATAAAACTGTCTTCCCAGTCTACTCCCATCATGAAAGAGAATGGCATGAAGACATACGCACAAATGTTCTGCAGAATGTGTAAGACAAAGCAGGTCAAGAGATATGGTTGGTCAAGGAACAACAGCATGCAGTTAACTTTCCTAAACTTAAAATAAGGATGGTTTTGTTTTAGCAGAGGAAAACTGGCCTTGAATTTTTGCTGGCAATAACTGGGAGAGCTTTTAATAGTAAGGCATGCTTGAGTAACTTTTAAAATACTAATCCAGACTCTAGATATAACAAAATATTTATATATGTCCCTAATCTTATATCTAAAACAAAACAAACGTTTCTGTGCCTTTTTTTCCCCTCAATAATGGCTTCAAATTAGGCAAAGTGTTTGATGACAAGAAGGAAGATTGAACTAAAAGAGCTGATAAGAGAACTGAGAATTCTAATTCTTCTCCTGATTAAATCAAATGTGTTAATGAACGTGCTTAATTATCAGGTTATTGGACTCCAACCAGTGTAAACAAAAGAGTTGTCTCTGCATAAAAACTGTGCATCTGACACAATTAAAGCTGTACCTACTTTTTCCTGGCATTACAAGATCTATGCAAACTGAAAAAGAAATCCCATTCACAGTATAGCTTATTTTTATATAGGAGAAAATAGCTCTAGTTGTGAAAGGGTTTGGTCAGATTGTCCTTAGGGAATGTAATGGAGGTCTTAAAGCAGTTACTATTTCTGGCTGATTTCTCTGCCCACAAAAAGTTACATTAGTGTCTCTCCTAAGGGAAGAATGGCTGCATGCATCATGTCTGTGTGTTTCAATTCTTTGTGGACTATCCACCTGTCCATATCTTCCACCATCCAGCAGTTATTAAAATACCAGCCTTTGCATGAGTATGCTTGAGGCACATACTTGTGCCTTTCCTCAGCTGTGGGTGTTTGGGGTGCAGTGAGATGTCTTGAAAGCTCACCAGGGTAATAACTTAGTATTGCTGAAGCCAGATCTGTTGTGAGTGACTATTCACTTCTGCAGCACCTTTAACACAAGTTATATCCATGTTTCCCACAGGTCTTTTATTAGAGTCTTGCAAAACAAAAAGCCCCAAACCATTGAAACAAGGTAGTTGCATTGGGTCAAAATTCACATATTGACCTAGGTTTAAACGCAAGTCCTGTTTGCTCAGTTGAGTGATTTGGGTACAGTTTTATGTTGTAATTGCATTAAGAACTAGGAGGTATCAAGTCTGGTTTCAGACAAGTCCAGCCTTGCCCCAGGGTCCCCATCTAAGCAAACGTAGCAAGCATTAAGGGTTTGATGGGATTCTCTGAAGCTAAAGCCACTTTAATATTTAGCTGAAGGAGATGTTAATGGCTTGGCAGGTGTGTAACTGACAGATCTGCTCACTGCCAAGTCAGAGGGGGCAGGTGCTAGCATACTCCATGTAAACATACTCTGAGGGTTAGAAAGAACACCACAGAGGGAAACTATATATGGACTAATAGATACAGAAATACTTACAGGGTGAAAATTTTACTTTAAAAAACTTTCAGAACATGCAAATGAAATATAGGTTTAGATCATGTTAAAACACAAAACAACAACAAAAAAAACCCCTACAAACAAACCACACAAGCACTTAAATTTGAAAAAGACAAATTATGCATGTATCCAAGCTGCATGAAGGACCTGGAGACCATACCTCAAAGTTCAGCTGTGGATAGTCAAACAAGTTGCCCACCCAAGAAAGGCCTGAGTCAAGGAAGCTCAGCAGAGCAAGGAAGGAGATCACATTCACAGCGATGTTTGCTACCAGCCCAATGGAGGTAGAGGCACCCTGACTGGCTGCTTCCAGCAGATTCTTTGATTCACTTTGCCAGTGAAGAAAAAAACAGTGTGAACATCTTTAAACTCAAGAACAAATAATAGAACTAAAACGTACATGCATGTGATTAAAAGTCTAGTACTGAAACAGTCTGTTCACTCATAGAGAAAATAATGAAGAAGAATTATGAGGTGAAGTAGGATTTCCCTGTCCTCATGGCAGACACTTGAAGCATATGCTTGTGGTGCTCTGAGCATGAATTCTGGTACATTCAGGGTTGGGCAAGATATGGATCAGATCTCAAAACTGTAGCACTGCTAGGATTAGGGAGTGTCACTGCTCCTCTTCCATGCAGCCCTTGCAGAAATGCCTGGGCCATTCAGGAACAGATCCTTACAAATCTTTTTGCTTTAACTGTCCTTCTTAAGAGAAGCTTCCCTGCAGATGGGCAACAAGTTTGCCGCTGTTGTTGAAATGATTGCTCTGCCTTTGCTTTTACATGTTTGTATTTTCAGATTCATTACAGAAAAAAGGCAGCAACATTACAAATGGGAAAGCCTCCTGGCAGGTCACCTCAGGTAGGTATTTCCCTCTTTCTTTGGAGAGTTTACAGTTTGGCCCAGGTCCTTGACATATGTTAGATTGTTATTGGGCACACTCACCTGAATTCACAAATCAACCATTTGCAGTATATTAGTCTGTAATTAATTTATTGTTTGCACACCTACTATGTAATCTCCCTAAAATTTATGTGTGAGGAGTTATTTTCCCAAACCTCATTTTTGCAGTAGTATTAACTAGTACCTGGACCAGCTTACCTTTTTGCCATTTGTAGTCCACTCTTCAGAGTTACCAGAGGCTTTTCAGTTTCAGGCCAGAATAATTTGGAGGCAGCTAATGATGCTGGTGCTGACATGACAGAAGCAGTCAGCAGGTGGGAGGAGGAAACCTAGAATTCCAGGTGATAGAAAATACTCCATGATAACCATATCATGCACAAACATGGAGGAAAGCAATTAAATTGATCAGTTGTTTGGATGATTTTTCTACATGAGGTCATCAAAAGTTCGTATTTCTCGTAAGGAAAAGAAGAGAAAGAGCTGTCAGAAGACCAGGATTTTGGTGGTTAATTCCTTCAGAGAAGAAAGAAACAAACAGTGATAATGATTGAGGGACACTTTCAAAGCATTTTAGCTGGGCTACATACTTAAAACATTTCAGATAAACCAGATATTTTCTAGTTCTCTTCCCCTGTCTTACCCCAAAAGAAATATATGCTCCTAAGACACTTCCAGCGATAGTTGAGAATCCTGCTGTCATGACTGCATGGAGTTCAGATTTGGTGATGTATGGTAAGTAGGGCCGTACCAGGAGAGGAGATTCTGTCTGGAAGTGGAAAACAAGTACCAAATTAAGAAATCCCTAATAAAAGCCTAAAGATTTCTTTTAATAACAGGGCAGAAAAATGAGTGTCTGCATCACACTTTCTTAGATGTCTTTGACTAGTTAATCCTAGTGCTAACAAGGACTCAAATTTCATTAGACTAGGGATTTTTTTATCCCAAGAAGGAGAATGTCTGAAGACAGTTCTGGCTGGTTTGCTGTCTCCCTGAAAGGCACAATGAAATTGTCAAGAAATTCTATTCCAATTCTGAGTCACTTAGGGACAGCCACAGATAAGGCTGTTTGTTAGTCAAGTGAAACATGCCCCTCTGACATATGTGAGCACATTCTAGAGGCAGTGTCATGGAGAGGTACTACCCTAAACCTTGAAGCAGGGTGATGCGGTGATGCACCACTGCTAAATATCATACCAATATTGCATTTGGACTTGGATGTTAATTGTTGATCTTTCTACATTGCTTTTAACCTTTCAACAGATACTGTTGTAAATGCGCGTTTCACTCGTTTCCCATTAAAGTGGTCCACTCATTTGGTGGATAAGGCCTTATACTGCTAGCCCTGGATCTTGGTTTTCTGCATCGTCTCTCTCTCTCCTGCCCTTGGCCTGCTTTCCATGCTGTCTTTTCATACCACTTGCCTTTTCAATTGAAAAAGAACCCTAAAATTCTTATTTCTTCATAGCCTTGGAGTAATCTGGTAGGGAGACCTATCACCTACACTTATGCTTGACCTTCTGTTGGGAAAACATATCACTTCCCAAATCCACTCCATTGTGCATCACTGCCAACATATGAACATACTGCAATTTTGGAAATCAACATTAGACTACTCGCTGTAGTGGAATCCTGACTTTATAAGAGATTTTTTTTTTAAATACACAAATGCTCAATGAGCAGCATTATTTCCCTATATTCTGTAGCATGTTTTCCTGTGCTCCAACTCACCTGTCCCACAAATATGTTACTCGCAGCTACCAGAGACTCAATAGGAGTTGTCCCCATGAAAATGTGCATTATCCAACCAACCTAAAATGATTTAAAAAAATAAACAAAAATTTGTTCTGCCTGTTCCATGCCCTTCTTGAGTTAATCATATCAATTTAAGCGTTCAGAGACATGTTACAATACTCCCTGAGTTATGATTTCAGCTCCAAGGTATAGCACATTCATGTAATTATTACATCCTAAAATAAGATAGAGGAAGAACAATTTAACAGACTGAGAGTACTCCAGGCTCCTTATGGGCACAAAAATGTTAAACAAAATTAAACAAAACAGATGTTTTCATGTGTTCTTATTATTTATGTTCTTGTCCAAAGAGACTTGGATCATATGAAGGGGAAAAAGATGAAATTTAGATTAAGGTTAAAATTGTCTCATTGCAATTTTAGCACACTAATGTCAGCTAGGTGAGGTTCATGGTGCTTATATAACAATACTATGAATGTAAAGGGCAAAGTACTTTTAATTTAGGAGTATCTTTAAATAAGCTTTAACTACCACCATAGAGGAAGATCTTTTCCCTCATATGATAGTTATACTGGACAGAGGACAGAAAGTAGACTTGATCTTATCTTAGTAGACACTAGCATTACACATGCTGCTGACAGAAATGAACACTTAGAGAATGAGGTGAAGAACCTGCTTTGACCTTATTTGGGTATCTGTGATAGGAAGGTATACGCAATTGCTACTGAAATGCTTAGCAGAAATCCACTGCCTGTGACTTAATCTCCATCCTGAACTTTGAGGGCTGTGAGAAGGGCAGGCAAAAAGGAAGATTTAAGCAAGTATGGCACCTGAGGAATGCTAAAACTAGCCAGGGAAATCTAACAATTAATATGACATAAGCAATGAAACTAGACTGAGAGACGGAAAATGTGGTATGTGATGCCAATTAAGATTTTGCAATGGTAACATTTGGAACTATTTCCAGGCTAGGTTCCTCTGCATGTGTTCAGAACGTTTCCCAAACTAGCCAAATGAGCACCGAACTGGCAAAAATGCATACCTTTCCAATAAGCCACTGCATGAATCCCACGTGGTAAAGCATAGACATAACTGTACTGAAGAAAACCACAATTGGCAGTACCTGGTTTGAAGACACAAGATCATTAAAACTTCTGGAGTAGTTTCCTGTCCTTTAGGACATTTAATCTTTGAAAAGAGAATTATGCTTTTGGAGTTGTACTTCCAGGTATTGAAAACTCATCTTAAGGTTTACTCTTATGCTGTAAAATTTTTGACCTTCCTGTTTGTGCTGTAATTAAGTAATTTTCATTTATCTACATAGTTTTCTAACACAACTGTGACTGTTTTGAAACTGTCTGGTTTAGCATGATATATATTAGTTTATAGCCATGTTTAAGTCAGTTCAAACATTTACATTCTTTAAACAGAATCTATTTAAAGGTATATACTTACTAAATACAAAAAGTGAATATCCATCTCTTACTTTGGAGACTGAAAAATACTTTCTTTCAACATAATTTAAAAGAATTGCATGAACGCCTAACCCACTGTCTGATGGATTACTAAATCTGTTGGGTTTCCATGCTGAATTAAACTAATATAACTTGATTCTCAAGTATGTTAAATATACAGGACCCCACCACTTCTATGCTAATACACAAAAGAAAGAAAAATTCCCCCAAAAGTCCACAACTAGTCAGACAGATTAGTTACAGCTAAAACAGTACCACTGTCACATGAAAAGGGAAGGCTTCATCAACCCTTAGTGTGGACAGATTTTTGTGACCCTCAGTGTTTAATTTGTCTGACAGTGTCCCAGGAAAGCCAAGACCCTTGTTCCTGATCAGTTTGTCAGCATCCCATTAGGGGGACTCCTCAATGAGCAGTCCTGCTAGATTGGAGGGTGGTTTGACTGACTTAGTCAGGGACACACACCACCAGCACAAGGGAGACCTCTCAGCAGGTCTTCGCCTTTATGAGAGTGTGTTATCCATTGCTGGCAACTGCTAGCATCTATGAAGGATTCACACTAACAGTTTATAGGATAACACTCTTTATTAATATAAAATCACGACAGGTTAAGGTTTGAAGATTGTTGATGATAGTATCTGACTGCAAAAATATATTTAAAGGAATACAGGCAAAAAATCCCCAGTAAAAGTATTCAGGGTGCATAGAGTCTGGTTCTTACCCAGTAGGTGTTCCTACGGGAAAGAAGACGGGTTCAGCCCATCAACAGATGCCAGAAGCTACGACGGGGTGTTCCCTAGCTTTTCCCCCATTCTCAACTTACATAATATTTCTTCGTGTTTACGTGCAGCTTGAGTGACTCTAGTCATACATACCTTTGTTACTGATTAGTGTAAAATTGTCTCCCTTCACTTTTAAAGATACAGTCAAAAATAATGCAGAGAGCATCCCATTGAGGGGTGGCAGTACCTCGGGGACCGGTAACTTTGACATAGAGGTGTGCATTAATATTATTATTAGGCTTTAATGAAGCAAGTTCATCAAAGGAGAGGGATTTTGCCACAGTTGCTGGCTCAGCAGTGGGACATCTTCCCTTCTTTCCCTGGGTTGACAGTTGGTATGCGGCTTATCAGCTACAAAGTACCACCAAGGTCCCTTCCCTGCAAGGATTTCCACAGAGCCTGGCCATGGTGTCTCCACTCTGCTTCACCCTCCATGTCATCCCCCTTAGTAGATGATGGTGAATCATCGTGGAAGAGGTTTCAAGTCATGCGCCAACCATATTCCTTGCAGGGAGCAGCAACTGTGATTTACTATGTATTATAACTCCTGTTAAGATGCTAATATAACCCCTCAGTTTCCTCTAAATGTATCTCCAGTTACCAGTCCACAGGGCCTCAGTCATTTTCCCACAGCCACATAAGCTTTCATGTGTGTTCACTAATGACATAATGCATTATAAATAAAATCAAGTAACAGAATGAAAAACAACAAACCACTTTGTTAGTTCAGGCCTTTTCAGTAAACAGATGCTATGCCTTTCTAGAGGAGAGCTGGTACTATGAACAATTTTGATAAACATTTAGAAACTCAATTTTGATGATCAGAACCTTTCATTGAAAGGACAGAGTGCAATTAACCAATATTGTTGTGCTGTTCAATAGGTTGATATAATGCTGCTTTCTCAAGTTTGGTTCTTTGATCTTTTTGTGATTCTGTAGGGATAGTTTGCCATGCAGTAATTCCAGAAGCTTTAGATCAGTAAAATGAGTATCTTTCTCCCCTGCCTTTTCTTTTGTTATTATCATACAAAGCAGGGAGCTAAAACTGCTGGCTGCTCTTAACTCCCCTCCCATTTGTGGCTTGATGTTTAACTTTTTCCTTGTTTTCCTTTAAAGAAGTTGCTATTGATGTTTAAGGAACATCCTGCTTTTTCATACACTCCTAAAGCTTGACCTTCAAAGCAAAGCCTTTCTCAGGGAACCATAAATTTTCCTGGTGTTAAAAAGAAGCTAAAGATTTAACAGCTGTCTAATTTCTTCTTTGCTCAAAGCAAACATTGCCTTTCGCAGTCAACAGGATAGAAGACAAAGTACTAAAAGGCCTTTTCCATCTACTTAACTGCTTGGAAGTGCTTATTTATGTGGGCAAGTGTTTTTTTTCAGAATTCTGAAATGATGCATCTGCATACACAAATACACATTTAAAATAACCCAGTTTATGTATGTAAATGTGTGCATTTTTGACTAATTAGTGCTTCCAGAACTGTGTGCTCAAAGGCACTAGGGGACTGGTGGGCCAGGTCAGAACCCATATAGGGGTGCATACGGGATGTGTCTGCTCTGGTAATATGGTAACACTTCACCTGGCAGAAAACTGATGTGTCCCTGCATATTGCTAAGGATGCAGTACGGATACAACTGGACTCTGAGTTTTCTGCAAAGACATATCCTGTCCCTTGTCTAATCTCTCAGGAGCTAAGCACTGTCTTTGGAGGATGTTTTGAAATATCTTGGGGTAAGATTTGGAGAGATCATCACAACATGCAAAGCCCATAAAATATCTGAAAGATATAAAGAACCACTTTGGACCAACTTAATGTCTAACTAAATGACAAGTGTTTCAAGAGAGAAGAGGCTGCTTGTCATGCACTGTTGTTGGAAGAGGGAATTCCTGGTCTACAGGAGGAGCAGACAGAACACGTTTTGGTACTGCTCTACACTTGTCTGCCATATATATACATATATATATATGCAGCTCTGAAAATCAACTCATGGGTTTTGTTTTCTTGTTTTTCAATGTGAGAATAATCTACTTGTTCCTGTTATCGTCTTCTAAAAATACCATGGTTTTTCTGGCTTGAACCATAGCATAAGACTGATGGATGTTTGCCTACACAGAAGCAAACTAGGGCCGTCTGGTCCCTAGTTATGGCTTCTTTAGTAAGCAAAGTATTTTGCATCATCACTAAGGCACTAAAAATCACCTTGGGAAATAATCATATTCATAAGGCATTGTCAAAAACTACAGGAAAAATAACACAGGGGTGTGGGAATTAAATAATTTAATCCCTAAAACATGTAATTGGAAATAAAAATTGTTATTTGAGTGCTCAATAGAGTAAAAGTAAGAGGAGCCTGGAAAGTGAAACTAAAGGTGCAAAAGTACTGCTCTTAAAATGTAATTCATATTTATTGATGAAATGCCTAATTTCTTTTTCCCTTCTAAGATGTTCTGACTATTCTTAGTAGCAGGCTATTTTACATACAGCAGCTTCTTTCTCAAGTAATGAAAGAGCTAAGTTTGAAGAATATCTAGTTTGGAATATCACCTCAAGAAAAAAAGTAAGATAAAAGGCATATAAGCCCATGGTCAGGTATCTGAAATATCAAAAGAATGGTCTCTGAGTAAGTCCTGATACATTTCTCTTATTTGTTTGGGGTTTATTTATTTATTATTTGGGTTGGTTTGGGGTTTGGGATTTCTTTTGACTTTTATGTTCTTGATTCCAGCCTAAGTAGGCATTGTGGCATGAGTGACTTCTCAGACCAAAACTAGGAAGGATACTGGTACAAATGAGAGACCACAAAGCAGATGAACTGCATTCCAGCTGTTTCTTAGGTCTTAAGAGAAAGATGGGAAATCTCCCTGTGATCTTACTAATACAATAATAATGTAGTATCATGTAATTCTTCCTTCTAAGGGAGCTTCTAGCTCTTCTCCCAAGCGTGAATAAACACACATTTAGGCTCTACACTTCTTCAGGGGGAATGTCTGTGAGGCAGTGATCTGCACAGCACTTAAAGGTACAACAACATAGTATGGTAGAGCACTTTTACTCATGGAGAGGTAGGGAAGATAGGTAGGAGGTAATATTTCTTTCAGTGACCAGGTACAAGCTTTTTAAACTATTCCTTGTAGAGAGATAACCCAAAGTTCTGTCTACATGCAATATATGTTGTTATAATTAAACTAAATAAGTGCAATCTAACTCAGTGTATAGCAGGGAATGAAAGGGTTCCCAGATTTTCTATTCAGAATGTCACATAATAAGGCATAATTTGCCTGTTGATTTCTCTGATGACTACATAGGTATCACAAGACAAAATAAATTTATTTCCCAGCTATGTTCCTTTTACCATTGTCTATCTGCCACATATGGCATATAACAACCGTCTTACCTTAAAAGCAAAGAAATGATCCGTGTATTTGTCACCAAACACAAACTTGGCACCTGTATCAGAGTACTCCAGAAAAGTCTAGGGACAGAAAGCAAAATAACTTATCCGTAAGCCCTGGGTACCTGCCAAAACCCCAGAAAATATTGCTAGTTGCCTTGCAGAGATATGGTGAGGTACAAGAAGATTGGGCTCTGATTTGTATGGGTCCAGGCCCCCTGACTGTGTTTGGCTGAATTGAGGATCTCTGCTGTGCTCTGCTGAGTACCCGACACAATAGAGGCCATAAGCTACACTGAAAGAAACATTTACTTTTTAATCCAAATACTGTGGTGCATTTCTATGCTCCATCCGATGCAAATAAGTAAAATAAACTATACGGCTTAAAACGGAGATTTGATGGCTGAAGTAACGAGTTTTGGAAGGTGTAGCTAAGAGCTAGCCTAAGGGAATCTTCTACTTTTTAATTCTGATCCGGTGGTGCATTTTATACTTCTGATGCAAATATATGCATTAATGATTCAGTTTAAAATGGAGTTAAAATACAGTTTATAATAGCTACCATAATTAGTTCTGACAGGAGAGACTGTAAGACATAAAAATATGAAGCTAACGAAAGGCGGCATCAGACTTGCTTCGGTCAGAAACTGCAAACCTGGTGACAAAACCCAGCTGACTCCCACTGCCTGCAGATTAGACAGACATCAGATTTGTGCTTTTACTCCCACACAGAGACAGTACATTCTGCACTGTCTGGTTTTACATGTGCTTAATTACCTGTGAAGAACAGCTGTGACAATAGTATCCCTGGGGTGAAAAGTCTGAACGTCCTTCAGGGGGGTACTCTCTGATCTATATTTTGGATATTGCTTATTCATTAGTTTACAGTACGAGACTTTTAAAAAAATTTTGTGTCTGCACAGACATCTGTGGACAGATCCCATCCACTTTTTAGAGATCCCTTCTGGCATGCAGATGTGGATTTTGCCACCTATATCTATCTGAATTACTTTTCTTATATGTTATGAGGACTATGAAATGTCCTGGGTGCCAGGAATGTTGCTGCTCTCAAGATAATTAGGGCTGTGCCCTAAATCCCAAGGCTTTTCAGCATATCATGTTTATTGCAAGTGTGATTTGGAGTTGAGCAATTTCTAAAAGTTCCTATGAGTGCCCTGGCACAACAGTAGTTTGTGTTTCAAGAATGCCAATTTATAACTTCAGCCCAATGATGGTAAAGCAATTAATAAATGGGATTACTCTGGCCATTGTATTAATGGAACAAAAGATAAACGAGAAGAAGGTTGAATTCAGGAAGTCAACTACCTTTCTGAGAATCCATTTTTCCTCAAGAGGAGGAAAAATCAAGGACAAATGGATCCTTGAACAGACTGTTCATATAATTTAAGACTTTCAAGACAGAAAATTATATTAAACAAGTAAGGATTTTGCTCAATAGCTTACCTGGATCTGAATGCCTAGCCAGTTAAATACATCAAAACCCACTTTGGTCCTCAGAATAAGAACCCCAAGAATAAACTGCATTCCTATTCCTGAAAATACTGGTCTCCAAGCAACCTAGATAGACAGAAAAATAAAGAAACTGCTTGTTATTTAAATAAATAATAGTTTACTTTGGATGTTTGTTTATATAATGTAAGGGGATTGCCTGACTATACTGCAGGACAGGTGCAGCTGCCAAAACAGGTTGTAGGGGACTTGGATCTTCACATATCTGGACAGAGAATAAGGAGATATTTTTATAGGGTTTGTCATTGGGTAATTTCAACTCTGCTTCTGTCCACTAGCTTTAAAGACTTTTGATACCTGAGAACTACTCAGTTATATATTGTGATTCATCATATAAAGGCAGTCATAGGAAAAACTGTGGCTGCTTATGATGAGTTCCTCTTCACTACACTGATGATTCCTGTTCTGCTGCCTCAGAACACATCTTTGTTTTGTAAAATTGAATCAAATTACTTACAAGACAAAGAGCTGAGATGGTGTTCTCTAATTTAATTAGATCATATTTGAGTAACACAAACCAATTAGGTGCAACGAGGACTCATGGGAGAGCACAAAGCATTCGGAGTATGAGTTTTCACCTCAGTTTGAGACGGCAGCAGTTGGATGGGGTAAGTTCATCAGTCCTTGCTGAGAGGATTTCACCTGTTAAGAAAGTCTCAGCACTGATAGAAGACATATTGAAAAGTATTGGGAAAACCTGCTGACCTGGACAATAGATATATGATTAATGAAAGCATGCAGAGGTATGTGAGGCATGCCAACAGGAGTAAAAGCTAAGGTGGTAGTTGTGGTGGCTGACCTAAGCCCTTTGTAATACCACAGCAAACCAGAGCGGACATTTCTGGTGGAAAATTAAAATAAATGGCATTTACGAGCCTATGGGAGTGGGTGTGCAAAAGGTGAGGATCTCAGCTCAGCCTCAGCTGCTGAATTTGCAGTGGGAAACAAACTTGTGAGGGGTTAAGAGCTATACAAGTCTATCATATCTCTGGTTCCATGCTATTTGTGTTGATGTGATGATGGTGTCCTCAAGTAAATAACTGTGATGTGCTGAGGACTGTGGTGAGGCTCCTGTGGGTGAAAACATGGAAAAGGCCTATCTCAGCTTGCACTGATACTTCAGGAGCAAATGTATTCCAACCTGTATCAGGGCTAGAAGAAAAGATGGGCAGCTGCTTCCCAAAAGAGTGAGAGACCAGTGTTGGTACAGCCCCACGCATGCTCCCCAACAGCAAATTTACTTTCCTCAGAAATTAAATAGGGTGCTTAGTCTCAGGCAAGCCTATATTTTTACTTTCCCACATTTTGTTACTCTTACTAGACTTGGTGCTAGAGTAGGGGAATAGCTTTTTAGACACAGAATAAGAAAATTCCCAAAAGGCCCGTCAGGGAATAAATACTCACTCTGGTTGGATATTTGGAAAAGATAAGCATCAGGAGAACATACATCACAAGCCCACCAAAGGAGATTAGCTGACGGGATCCTTGTTTTGTTGTGTCAAAGATGAGCCAGCAAATTATAGTTATTATAAGAGCTGCACACAACACCCTAGATTAAAAAAAAAGCATCAGATATCCTGAAAAAGTTGTTTGGGATATTTCTTTCCCTTCCCGTACCCAAAACATTTGCATCTCTGTTTGTGAATAAACTCTTTGTACAATGTATTGGGCTGAAACCTGTAGCTCTACACAAGCAGGAACCTGCCCTTGCTGATGCACCTCTGGCAGCATCCTTGGTGACATCTGGAAGAAATGTCCTCCAAGCCAGAGTATGGGGGGAAACCCAAAAAATGCATGAGTGACTCTTGTCTGGGTGCTATTTCTACTAAACAAAGTGTGATATCTTTCTTTCTCACTTCATCCTTCTTTTCCTTCCCTTCCTTCCTTTTCTTTATTGAATCTTTCTTTAGTTCTAGGCAATACAGGCTGTGGTTTTTACAACTTGCCCTATGCTCTTTAGCTGGTGGGGCTATGAAGCACACTCTACTGAGGAGCAGGCTGTAAATGGCTCTTTGTAACCATTTGGTCTGCTCAGCTACCTCAGAAACAGTGGCAAGAGACGTGTACATCTGTGTTTCAGTGTTTCTATGGTCCCCACTATCAGAACCACGTTAAGCTTATTTATTGAAGGTAATTACCACAACAACAGCCTGGAAGGCAACAAAATACATCATCCCATATACAGAGAGGAAATAAACACAGCCCCAGATCTTTAATGCTAGTTTTGTCTAACTGTAAGCTTTCACTGATTTCAGTGGTACCTAGATACATAAATTCCATTTTTAGATGTGGATTAAAAACATTGCAGGCAAACTCCACAAAATGGCTTGGCTATTGCAAGGCTGAGTAACCCTTTCTACACCTGAGAGACTTTCTGTCTCTTGGAAGGAAACAGTTAAGCACCTAATCTGTGTATGTACAATTTAAGGATTGCAGCCCAGGTAACATGGCACTTACTGCCCCGACTTGTTCCATCTGCTCCTTGGGGCTCTCCTGTTCCTTTTGCTCCTTCTCCCAGAGAGGCTGTCAGATCATCTAATGGAAATGCTTCTGGTGTGACTGCTTTCTAATGTGGCTCCCAAGCAGAAGGACCACAATCTTTATAAGACCTTTCTCAGCAAAACCATTTTTAAATTTTAAGAATAATCTGGGACATTTCATGAACTGAGAATGACTCCTCCTTAAAATTCTTTGTCTCTCAGCTAGTAGTAACCTAGCTGAAACAGAAGGTAGCTTGTGAATTTAGCTTTCCTTTTTAATGAGATTTCATTTGGTCTTTTCTTTGGTCTATAAGGCTCCTTTGTCTCCTCATTTTCCTGGGGATAACTTCAAAATCCCTGATCACTGCTCATGAATACTTGAAATAAGTATCTGACAGGTCTAATTATCGACCATTTATCTACCAGATGAATGTCTACCATCCCAAATTAAGGTCATACGACCTTATTATGACATTAAATCTGGCTGGCATGTTTTGATTCCTGAAGGTCAAGTAAAAATTGCTGTGGAGATATGTGGAAAAGCAGTATCTAGATAATACACTCCAATCTTTAGCAGTTTGCCTATGTTAGAATTAAGGTTTTAATAAACCTAACAGCTCTCTGAACAGTGAAGCACTTTCTGGCTTGCAGAATGAATGCAAAAGCCAGCAACACACATGGACTTTTGTGAACATATTCTCTTTGAACCACAAATGTGTTCTGCCTCAATTCATGGTATTTTTCTACTCTTTCTGTGAAGACTTTTGATCCCTAACTACTGTATTGAAGTCCTGAATGTGTTCCTGATATCTGTAAACTGGTAAATACTGAATTATTCTGTATTATTGAGATATGTATGATTGACCCATCTCCTTGTGTTTATGGGGGAGTAAGTTGAAATAAAATCATAGGGGCAACTTGACTACTGCATTGTCCTTCTACATAAATAGAAAGTAATTAATATTTACCATTTCAACCA
The DNA here is from genome assembly GCF_041296385.1 of Aphelocoma coerulescens. Lineage (NCBI taxonomy): Eukaryota > Metazoa > Chordata > Aves > Passeriformes > Corvidae > Aphelocoma > Aphelocoma coerulescens. The sequence continues at coordinate 37,559,837 of NW_027184085.1, forward strand.
AAACCACTGTTTTTTCAGATATCTGTCTCCAGGGGAAAAGAGTGCAGCAATTCTGTCTTCATACTTAGCTATTAAAAAATCCCAGCAGATGAAGAAGATGGCTAGGACAGTGACGACAAAGAGTGGCAAAGCTCTCTGAAAATTCAAACTGCAGGCTGCAATAACTACTGCCAAGTACGCTGTCACAGAAACAAGAATATACATGTCAGTTAGGTTGGTCTTTTCAAAAACAGGATCAAACCTTAAATTTATAAGATGTGATCAAAGTCAGGCCCGTGTTTATCTTTTCAGTGCTTTTCTGACTCTCAGACTGAATACTGAAAAATTTTGCTTCTGTGAATAGTGTTGTTACTTATGATATGCTCATTGATATGAAAGGTGGCTTTCATTCTATCAAAGCAGGTTATACGCTTTTGCCAAGGCAAATTCATATCAAACATGTTAATCACTCGGGAAAATTAAACACATCTATAGAACTTCTCTTTCCTAGAGAATGAATCCTAAAGCATTAATTAAGAGCAAGAGTCTTTTTCCATTTTTCAAAAGAGGATGAGTTTGTCCAATAAAACTAGAAACAAACACTTACAAACATATGTCAATTGACTGAATTGATGACCTTTTCAAGTAATTGTGAAGCTTAAAAGTAATTTATTTCATAAAGTAGTTAGGAAATTATTTGACAGGTTCACTGGTGATAAATGCTGGCCAAAAAAATATTCAGTTCTTGTAAAGAATAACTTGATTTTGTCTATGGCAAATAATGAAGAAGGACTACTGATTTTTGTAATGCAAGTTGGTTTTTTATGGAATTAATATATGAAATCCTGACATATTCCTAGAACTCACTCACTCTCTTGAGCCAGAACATGTCTGTACTATGACAAAGCAAGACAAGATGATGTTATGAGGGTAGGATATTCAGCATGCAAGCAGCACTTTTATAACCCCTTCTGGTGTGCTGACGCCTATCTCACGGACATATTTCAAGTCTCTGGGTTCCCAGTAGTCAAGCAGGAAGATCTCAAAAACAAACTTGGTGAAGTGGAAGGAAACAAACCAACCTGCTTGCAAATTAGGAAAGGGAGAAAAAAGAGTATCTGAATGATTTTGCAGTGCATACTGTCTAAGTACATTTACTCTAGAAAAAATTTGCTGTGACTATTGAGTAATATGAGTCAGAAGAGAAAACTTTCATTTCCAGCCTGTTGATTTAAGTCCATTCCTATTTGGTGGCTGACTGTTTTTAATGTGATTTCATGGTTTTGGACAAGTTACTGAAATCATAATTTTGGAGTCGCTGGTGATAGAGTAGACACAAAGTCTGAACTATCCTGTTATCACAAGTTTAACTGCTAGTCAGACGTTAAACATGCTGGAGAAGCAGTTTAGCAAGATTTGTGCTTTTGTTATGTTTGGGAATGAGCAGGTTTTGCAATCTGGAATTTTCTCTGGGACTAAATTCTTACCTACTTTGAAATACATTCTTAAAGACAGTCAAGAGTTTCAATGTCAGACAAAGACACTGCACAGCCTATAATCTCATACAACTAAATAAATAAGGCTTCAGCAATCCTGGGTGTAACATATACTGTACCTGTTATTAAAACTCCATAGACCACTAAATAAATTCTGGTTTTATGCTTCTTGCAAAATTTGCAGACTTCATAATATTTTTTTTCTAAGAGCCTAGGAAAAAAAATTAACAAAGAATAGAAACGTAAGCTTTTGCAGAAGAAAATTGTGTTATATTGGTCAAAATTTCTCCACTGGAGTTCACTGAGCTTGGTAAGGGTTAAATGTGGATCTCGGAGTGACAGATAAGAAGTGTCTTTTGAGAGGGACTTCTTCGGGTTGATGTTGCACAAGTGAAAAATCAAATACAGCAGACATGTAATGGGACAATCTGTAATCTATGTAATGGGGCGAAGTTAGCAGGCCAGTTCTGTTACCCTCTGAAGTACAGCTCTTCTGTGAAGAGATCTGTTAATGGGGTGAGTGCAAACTGAGTAGGTAGTTAAAGATTCAGTGTTTGTTACTAGACCCACAAAGTCTGCTAATACAGCCTGCCCAGCAGTGCTATGTGGAACAGTAGTGTTGCTGTAATTGTGAAGGCCTAACATTTGTGTGTGTGTGTGTAAAATAACCAATGCCCAATAAAACCTTATTACAGTGTGCATAGATGTTTCTGGATTTTTTAAAATTTTGTGGTTATTACATTAACTTTTCATCTCATCATCTCATGACAATTTTATTTGTTATATTTGAATGTCATGCTCTAGTATCAGTTCCTCCAATTATAACGTATTTCACTTTGTTTTCCTCACTAAAGGTAACAGCGTGATTTCATGAGGGAGGTTGAAATCTAGGGAAAGAGAGGTAAGGGAGTTAATTCAACACAGATTTCCAATGTTAAATATGCTGGTGACGTGGACGTATATCAATTACAAAAGCAGTGGCTAAATAAACACCTTCATACTGAGTTAATTCAACACAGATTTCCAATGTTAAATATGCTGGTGACGTGGACGTATATCAATTACAAAAGCAGTGGCTAAATAAACACCTTCATACTGTGCAAGCTGTAAAAAAATTTCAGCTATGGCTCTGTCATCTCAGAGGCACTGCTTTAGAGAGGCACATCCCTAAAGCAGTGCCTCGCATTCCCAGTCCATAAAGGCAGTGTTATATTTAGAGATGCTAATTATCCAGACTGTACTTGTTTAGAAAATAAATGCAGCTGGAGCTAGATGCACACTGAAATCCAGCATTAATAGCCTTCTTTTTTGCACTCAAAAAAATTCAATTAATTTAAAATACATTTGAGAGAAACAAGAAATATTAATTTAAATTATATCAGCACTCAGAAGAACAGAGCAGGAACACACTCCTTCACAAGTACAAAGAGTAATAGGTTCTCTGAGAAATCTTGATTGCTCTCGATACTTCAATTTCAGTTCTGGGAATTCCTGTTGCTTCACAAATCATAGCCTTTTTTTTCTAACTTGTAGGAACATTAGGTTATCTACCCAATCTCAGCAGAAAGATTAGATAGAACAGGAAAAGAAAAAAGGAGAAATGAGAGACAAATAGATGAAAAAGGCATTAAACTTATGGTTCGTCCATCACTCAAGAAAAGGAAAAAATACTATCTACAATCTGTTACTGCTCCTTATGACTCCTTTGCAATTTAAAATTGTTATGTTCAGATTACAATTTCTTGTGATTCCTTCTTTTATCTAACATCTCTCTCTCCTTGTTTTATTAATTTAGACTATTATCACCTTGGTACCAGGATATCTTAAATAATTAGACGCATATGTCATAAATATGCAGCTCTGTTCTGAAAGGTGGCAGAAGAAATATGTTCCTTATGAAATACGGTTAATTTAGTAAGGAAACATTCTATTCAGAAAGTTGATCCCAGAGGCTTGAAATGTAACTGAAGATGTTGAATAAACAGGTCTCACTTAAGCACATTAATGTGAAATATTTATATATGTCAAAATTATTCTTGCTTGCATTTTGCAACTCAGAAATCAATTTTCTCTTGTGTATGTACTCCAGAAGAGAATGCTAACACCTTGTACTTGTGTAGTGAATCTGTGTTATCAATAGACTGATCTTTCAAAAGGGCTGTGTCTCAGACCACAGGCTATTCAGTACTATCTGTTGAAGGAAATCAATGACACATAGGAACATTTAGTATGATTTTGTGTCTTAACTTTTTTAATGCCTTAAACAGGGTTTGTTATTTTCACAAAAACACTTAATCCTCAAGTAAAATGTAGATGTGTGTTTTCACTCTGTGATCACTTGGGAGTAGTACAAACAAAATGTAAAACTTTTCTCCACTAAAATGGCTTTTTTCACAGCTATTCTGTTCTTATTTTGTGCTGGAGTAAATGGCTATACAAACTGAAAAACAATAGTGAATCTTTAACTTCCCAAAAGAGACAACTCTTTAAGATCTCTCTTTAAAAAACACTGCTCTAGAAATACTGGAAAAGAAGTTATTGTAAAAGTAGAAAATATATTGCTCCTTTAATTTGCAAGGCTTTAAAAGGGTAGTTCCACAAGCACAGATGTAATTTGTGAGGTATAATAATTTTAAACATGTTATGTTTCTGTATTACACAAATTGCTAGGCAATACAAAGCTCTATGTAGCACTGGGGTACAGCAGTGAAATTTAGAGCTGTCACTCCAGAAGCAGAAACACTGGCAGCTTTTTGCTTAGGCCAGGATGAAGTGAGTGGAAGACTTACTCATGCAAAAACACATTACCCTTTCAAGCATGGTTGCTCGTCATCTACGGAGGCACGTTTGTTTTCATGCAGATCACTCTCAATATTGATGTATTCATCCCCCTGGAAAGCAGATCAGTGCCAAGGTTGTCAAAGGGGTTTATGCTTCTTAAGTAAGGTGCAAAAAAGCATCCCCACTGGCAGATGGCTGAAGCAGTCTCTAGACTTTCCTGTCTGCACTGTGTGCATGGCTCCAGCTCTCCCATCTGCCACCAACTCTGTGATCGGTATCAGGAAAACCCAGTGTTTAGCCAGGCTGAGGAATTTCCCAAGCCATCCACACTATTTTCAAAGTGGAAATAAAGGGGGGAAAAAATACCAGTGTTACTCAGAGCTGAAGAGGGCAGGGCCTCATAGATAGTACTACTGCATACAGGTGAAAAGTGCAAGTCGAGAATTAGCCAGCTTGCTCAGCACCTCCTGTAGACACCCCCTGGTTTTGTTCTCTCTTTGCAGAACATTAATATGATGGAACTTTTGTATACGGAGACTGGTTAAATCGGACGAGGCTCAGTGTTTTAAAAGTTTAAGCCAATAAATTTGTTCTTAAGAAAAACTACCACCTGAGTCCACACAAGCATGGCACTAATTAAAGCTTTTGAACAACTACAGGCTGACTTGCACCCTGTCTGAGGACTGTCTTGAGGTGGCCAGGAGGGGCACAATCCCTCAAAGCTGCTCAGCATATCTGTGGGGACTGTCATGCCCACACTGCACCACTTCCCCCACCCCGCTCCGGTGGGGCACAAGGAAGGCGCCTGTCCCATGGCTACTTACCTCCATACTTGTGGTGGGGCCTGCAGAGTGGCCAGGGCCCAGGGGAGGCAACCACTGAGTTCAAAGACAGCAGCGTACCTGCATGTGGCCCTCATGCCTCTCCCTTTGAACACCGTGCCAGGGCACTGTGACCAGCTGACCGGCCTGGAGTGTCTGGCCATGGCCAGGACAAAGGCAGACAGTCTTTGTTTGGCCTGGTGGGCATTCCTACCCTCTTCAGAGGAGCAGCCCACAGTTGCCCGGCCACTTTTGGATCAGTGGCAATCTGCAAGTTAGTTTGTCTCTTGTTACTCTGTCACTGTTGTTTATAGCAAGTCAGTTCCCCCATTTGCTGTGGAAAGCAAGGCCCATCACAGACATTGTCCTGGCCCCTGGATTCTGCCTGTCTGTCCTCCTGCAGGTGCTGCCAGAAGTCCTGGAAAGCCCTCAGTTAGTTGCCAGGGAGAGACTTGAATCACAGTCATAGAATAGCCTGGGGTAGAAGGGACCTTAAGGATCATTAAAGATCATGGAGTTCCAGCCCCCTGCCATGGACAGGGACACCTCCCACTACACCAGGTTTCTCAAAGCCTCATCCAGCTTGGCTTTGAACACATCCAGGGGTGGGGCATCCACAACTTCTCCGGACAAATTATTCCAGGGTCTCATCACCCTCACAGTAGAAAATTTCTTCCTAATATCTGATCTAAGCCTTCCCTTTTTCAGTTTAAAGCCAGTTCCCCTTGTCCTATGACTACATGCCCTTACAAAAAGTTGCTCTTATTTTTTCGTAAGCCCCCTTTAAGTGTTGAAAGTCCATAGCGGGATCCCCAGAGCTTCTCTTCTCGCAGCTGAACAACCACATCTCTCTCAGCCGGTCAAGTGTCTTCAGACTTTAATGATCTCAAAGGCAGAACTAACGCATGGTGAGACCAGAGGAGTATGTACATGGAAACCACTGTTCACTCTCCTAGGTAAAGCTCGGCGTAAGACCAGCAGGAGTCTGTTGGTCCTCTTGGCTGCAGTTTTTGGAGTGGGGTGCTGTGGAGCTCTGTGGAGCTCCACTACAACTTATGGCCATATTTTCACTAAACTGAATTTCTTTCCCTCTTTGGTCTTGACTGTGAAGTAAAGGAAACCTGAAAAATGCCTACTAAGTTACTTTTGGTAACTGGCAGTTCTCTTCTCGGTGGCTGTACGAAGTAGGCTTCTCGTCTTAGGGACACTGAGTGCTGATAATATGTAAGTATCATTTATTCCTGAGCTTAAATTTGGGATATATTGCATATCAGTGCTTCTCACAGATTTTTTAACCTGCATTATAAATCAAGAGAGTCCCAGCCCTCCAGGCTGAAGTGCTGTGCTTTCATGTTTGCAGGCACCTACACTCCCTTTGGTACTGTGTCCACTCTCCTGGTTGCAGCTTGAAGCTCATGTCCTACAGATGTTGCTTTCATCCCCACCATCATTCCCAGTGCCCCCACTTCATGCACTGCCTAGGCCAGTCCATGCTCCTCTATCTCTTTCCTGCATGCCACAACTTACTCCCTGTGCCTGGATCACTCACAGCCTGAACTCTGGCTCTCCAAATTTGTGAAATATATGGTTTGTCTTGAGAATATAACCTATTTTTCCTTTTGAGTATTTCAATTACAAAACATCAATCTACATCTTTTCACATTGTTTACAGTGTATTTAAATATGCTCAGAATATTACTATGTCAACCTTTTATTGTCACAAATACTTACGTACAATAACATTAAAAGGTGCTGAGAAAATCTGAAGTCAAGGACAACTTTCTGTGAAAGTGTGCAGACACAAAAGGAAATTGGGAGAATGGATGCAAACCCCTTTTATTTTTTTTCATGAGCAAACACAATACCAGGTCTGGCCCTTGGGGAGTGTTGGCCCTTACTGAGTTACCTAAGGGCTGTGTGGAGCATGTGGACTTCTGCCAGCAAAGGGACACACTGCAAAGTTCATGTTGTAAAGACCCTCAAAATAAATTCTTACGGCTCAGTCACAGAGTGCCTGAAAAATTGTTGGTGTGAATATATGCATCTCTAATACTCTTGCACCAGGCAGAGGCAGAATATTTTCAGATGAACCATTTCAGTGGGAAATTGGTTTCTCTGGCAAAAATCAAGCTTTCATAGATGCCACTACTTTTCTCCAATTTTCTACAGTTTCAATCAGTTCTGAAAGTCCTTTTTGGATTTTTTGCTTTAACAATTTCCTTTTTGCTGGCTTTTTTGAAGATGAAGGTATAGGCACCATCTAGCACCTTTCTCTCCTAAGATCTCAGATCCCAATCTAGCTCCCAGGAGTTCTTATCAGAACAGTCTTAGTGATGCTTTCCATCACTGTATATCTGGAATTAATTCAACTTTGAGAGCACAGACATTACTTTGGCAGTATGCCTTTGCTGCCTCTGATCATTTCCAAGAAAACAATAGCAGGTAGAAATGAGTACCCACTGCATCAAGTATTCCTTATATGCTGCTTTGAGTACTATTACCAAATTTGGCAAGTAGATATGATTACAACAGAACTGAATTTTTAGAGTAGCAAGTTATTTCTGGAGTGGGGATCTGAAAATATTAATACCTGCCAATGGTAAAATACCTGTGGATTTTTTAACCTGACTCTCATGTCTTCATAGTGGGATATTCACTATGTGGGGTTAAACAAACATACAGGCAAAACAAGTCAAAATGAACATGTTTATTACAGTAATCTGTACTGTGTTCTCCTCTTCTCTGGTCAGTTTTACACAGGACCTGTTTCCTCAAGTTTGTGTTTGTCTGAAATTTTCCTTATTTTGGATGTTTATTTCATAATTAAATGTTAATATATTATTAAATATTTAATAATATGAATTCTCTGTCTGATTGGAAGATTGTATCTCTAAAATCAGGGATTACAGATTAGCTTTTTCCACCTTCTTACGAGAACGTGCATCTATGTCAACTCCTCGTCCACAGTCTTCCCTCTGATTACCATTTCTGATGCCTCTTTTGTATCTTGTATGAAGCCGTTATGACATTGGAATACATTTTTCTGAACCCTACACACCCTGTAATTTTGTTTTTTCCTAAATATATTTTTGAGAACAGAATTCACTTCCCTGTTTATACATTTTAAATTATATTCAGATTTTGTTAGAACATCTGTCTTAGATATATTATTATATTGCTGACATTGAATTTGAGGTTTACTAATTTTCATAAGATTATTTGGAAGAAAAAAAAACCCAACCAAAACGTACCTGATTAGTATGCACTGTTTTCTTATTTTGTGAGTTCTTGATTGTCTGTGAATTGTCTCCAGTGCCTTTCAGATTTGTAACATCCACACCACTGCTGTCATTCTAGGACCAGAAATTATATTGGTTCAAATCAGAAGCTGAAAGCCTTTCTTGTGTACAGTAAGAACTGATTTACACTATGATGCCTGGGCTTCCATGGAAGAAAGTGAATGGGCGACAGGAAATGGCCTCAAGCTGCACCACGGGAGGTTTAGATTAGATATTAGGAAAAATTTCTTCACTGAAAGGGTGGTCAGGCATGGCAACAGGCTGCCCAGGGAAGTGATAAGAATCACCATGCCTGAAGTTTTCTCCAAAAACCTGTAGATGTGGCACTTTGGGGACACGGTAATTGGTGAACATGGTGGTGCTAGAGTAATGGCTGGACTCAGTGATCCTAGAGTTCTTTTAGTATCTAAATGATTCTACAGTTCTCGGTGTTACTTTACTAGAACAGGGAGCCCAAAACTTGGTGTGCAAAGCCTGGCTGTTCAGTTCCTGCACTATTGCCTTGGTCATGGATGGTGCTCATCTAATGTGAATCTGCTGTTTTCTTGACTAAACTCACATATCTCCCATGGTGAATTGTGCTGGTCATTGTCTCAGGACTGGTTCAACAAGTTTATAAAAATCCAGCCCTTCTCCTCACCAAGGGCAAAATGTACTATTGGGGCCTTCCCCAGCTGTTAGTACCTTTGCTCTGGTATTTACGCTCCTTACATGGAGTAAATGTGAACATGTACTTTTATTGCTCTTAGAATAAAACACTCAGGGTACCTTTAAAGAGAGGAGTTAGCTTTACCAGACTGAGGGATGAAGACAGTCATAACCAGCCCCAGTATTTTTATTTTTTTTTAAATAAATTCTGAATCTCTCTTTTCTTGTTCCTTAATGTTTTGAAGGATACATTATCTCTTTTTAAAGGTCCTAGAATGTCTGGTTCTTGGTTTTGTAAGAAAGCTGCTTAAACAAAATTTCAGATAACTTATACCTGCAGTCACTGTGAATGTTTTGTATTTCAGTAGTTTCTTATGGCAGCAGTTACAGTATGGTCAATTAATTGGGTTTTATTGCACGAAGTATCTCATTATTTACATGGTAATAAACCCAGTAAGTTAATATTTACAATGAAAACAATCACTTCCACATGAACAATACAAAATAAGCTGAATCATAGTAAATTATGATAAACACAGGAATAAGCAGTACTACTAGATAAAAACTGAATTTTGCCTTTTAGAAGAAACATGACCTTAGAAGCAACTAGAACAATGCTCAGTAACATTTTCCTTAAAGATACTTTGCCTCTAAACTTAACGAAAAATCAGTTTCAGTAAAAGTGTTTCTGTAACTTTGTGTGTCTTGGAGAAGAGAGAAGAGTCACAACAAGGTGTTTATTCAAGCGCTGTGGCCTTGATATATCAGTTCCCATGCTTCTATGTGAAGAGTTTCTTTTCCTTCCCGTAAGACAGAGATATTTCTTTTTCAAAAGCATTTGTCACTTGTTTGCCTTCTAACTATGCCATCGTAAGAGTTTGCTGTAGCTGCAACAAATGCAACTACTGAATACTCCATATAATTAAAAAAAAAAAAAAATCACAGGAAGCAGTGAATAACTGTAGCACTGAGATATATTAAAAATACTACACAGGACAGCATAGTGAAGGCAAAGCTGTATAGTTCTGTAATTCACATACACACACACACACCCCCCTGAGATGGTATCTTTGAAGATTTCTATACTTGGGGCTGAGGAAGAAAAGGTAGGTTTCCTAGGACTTTTGTCAGTTAATGTGTGAAAAGCAATAAGCATGCAAGCTGCTGTCTATGAAATACACAAGTAAAGAACAATCTGTGTTGGAAGAAATCTCTAGAAATCACTTTGTCGAATCCACCACTCAAGTGTAATAATTACATAAGAGTTTCACTTATAGAGTAATTGAATATATGAATGTATGAGCAATGTAACAAAACCAGTAAGAGCATCACACGATCGCTGGAATTCAGTAGCCCATGGTGCAGAATGGTAGATTTTTGTCCTTCTCTGTGAACATAAAAAGTCCCTATTTCAACTGATCATATCACATTTCTGGAATATTACTGATTCAGTAGAAACTGCTTAATTACTATTGATAACAAGTTTACTTTATGGCACTCATTCAAAGACTGTTGACTAGAACAGTCTTTGAATGAATGCCATAAAGCTGAGTAATTTTCTTATTTCACAGCTGATTTTTAAAGTACTGTCTCTTCACCCTCCCCTTTATAGAATTTTTTTGTTTGTTTTGTTTGGTGAAAACATATTATTTAATCCTACTGCTTGAAGACAAAAGGCTATTTTTAATTTCTAATAAGAACAGAAATATTCAAGTGATAAATAAAACTGCCTATTCCCTTTCCTTGCTTACTTAGTGTATGAGCTGCTGAAGGAGCTTCTCAACAAAACTTCAGTCTGTGCTTATCACCTGCTGTTGGTGATTGCTATCTAAGCACCCAGCACAGGCAGAAAATGTGTATCCCATTTAAGAAGTATCCTTTTCCAGCTACCTGTAAATGTCTGGAGAACAAAACACTGTAAGAGCAAATGGGAGTTCAAGCCCTAGGAACTACAGTTAGCACAGTCCTTTTATGAGCACAGACCAGTCCAGCAATATGTAAAGTCACTCCTGAACCTTCAATCTCCAGGTGACGTGAGAGAGCAGGAAGTTCACAGAGAAGCCTGGATGGGAAAATTCTCTTTGCTTTAGTTCATAGTTAAAGGATTACAGAATGGATTAATCTATTTTGAATGTTCGCAATACGAAAAGTGTTTTGAAATTGTGCTTCTGCTTTCACAAGCTGCTTTGCTTTGACTGGCTGGAATTCCACTCTTGCAAAGTATTTGACTAAATAACAAGGGCATAGAGCTGTCTCAGCTGTGTAAGTGAAATGTTCTTACAATGTTTGTTTAGTTCCCCTACATGAGTTGTTCATTCATCAAGTATTGTTGCACTACATTCATGGCCCTTCCCTGCCATTTCCTCCTTGCTTTTGAAGGAGGATGGATTTTGCAAAGAGCTAGTAACTTCTATTGTGCTTTTAAGAATAGCAGACACTGGAGTAGATGGTGTTACACTCATGCTAGTTAGGGATGAAAACAGGCTGGCCATCAGTGCATCCAGACTGCTGCTTAAACTCTTTATGGTTTAAGGGTGGGTCCTTACATTATACTGGAGATTAGAATCAGGATACTCGAAGAACTCAGTGGAAAACGGATGCTTCAAAAGCAAATAGTTTAAGTTATAATATCGGATTTTGTTGCATCTTATTAGATTTTTAATTGTATTCGCCCAGCAACTGTGAAGCCATCTAGTTTACAGATCAAAATTGCCTTTCTTTAAATATTCAGTGCAACTGAACACCATTCATCTAAATTTTCCTTCATGTATTATTTTTTTCTAGCCAGTGCTATGATTCTGAAGGAGTTTAAATGCATTTTAAATATTGAGGAAGAATCTTTTTAAATTAATAACCACTGCACTCATAAATACCTGCCAAATTATAAAACTCAGTGTACAAGACAGGAAGGATGAATGTTCATTATCCATGTAGTAAACTACAGTAAATGAGCTGTAGAAACAACAGATAAGAAACAGGTACTGCCAGATTTAAATTTAGCAGACTAAGTCTTCATGGGCTGTTTGAAAAGGACTGCAAATAAGACTCCCCACCACTGAGTACATTGTTGTTTTCTTTAAAAATTTAGGTTGTCAGGGTAAGATAGTTCAATAGTATCCTGAAATGTAGGGTGTTTTTATAAAAAAAACCCCAAGTATGGCTTTGGAAAACAAGTTTTGAAAATGTGGAAAAGGACTGCATAATTTCCTGACTGTATTTGGTTAAGCAATGCAGTGCAAGACCACCTTCATTTCCAAGGGTAAACATAACAGTGATGCTCACGAAATATAAATTTTTAATAGTATCTACAGCCTTAATTAACCAACCAGACAAGAGTATCTAGGAAGCTGTGAAGAATGGCAATAAACAGAAATGGCATTTTTAGGACATGTTTTAAGTTTTTTCAAATGAAATAGAGTACAAATACTGCATGCATTATGGCAATACCAATGTCCTGCCCTTTGGCTGAATTTGAAAGGGGATCCTTCCTCAAGTCAATTTCTTAAGAGCATGGTATGCTCTGCTACAGAAACAGGTACAGGCTGTTTAATGCATCATAACACTAACAATAGGAGGCCAGTAAAAAATAATTACTTATTAGCTGTTACTTCCCTTTGCATTGTATTTATTTTATGTTTGCTTCTGTGTTGCTTTTAAATGTAGGGGAGCTTATTTGTCCCACCTACCATTCCTTTTTATGATGCAGCTTTTATCATTCCTTATGGAGTGTGACTTGATGTTATCAGAGATTTGAATCATCAGAACTGATTAGATAAAAATTTTGCGTCTTAAATGAAGGCTAAATACAAGTGAGGTAAATCCAACCTCAGTTTTAGGGTTATTGTTAGTGATAGAGGGTTTATGAGCAGGAAAATCTGTTGGCAAGTGCAGTGGTCCTCTAGCCAGCAGTGCCATCAATGAGAAGTTAACTGAACCACCTTGTAGACAAGAGACACAGTTGCGTTCCCATGCATTATGTATGACATTATTGTAGCTATAGATACACAATCTATTACTCTGGTACATAGACACTTATCAGGAACAATTTTCTGAATTGAGCATAATGATTTAAGTTCCTTAAATTACGTGACATTTTTAAGATAGAAAAAAAATTAACAACCTGAGTGTCTCATTATAAACAGTGCAGCAATCTGTTGATTCTGGTTATGAGGCAGCATCCAAAGCAGGTAACTTTAGCATGCAAGTCTTAACTACTGCATTGGGTTTTATTAAGGTAAATACTTTATTACTGAAGTGTAGGGGCATGATAGGGAAGACTGGCAATATGGATAAAGCTATGTGTCTTCTTAAAACCAATAGAAAAAGCTCAATTGTAGTACACTCAAATGGCTGTTGGTAATTGAGATGCTCCTAATATCAAAAAGAGAGAGAGACAAAGAGAGATACAGCAGAGGTGTACATTTGGGGTTTATAGTCTGTTTTCTTTTGAGACCATTTTGAGCTGTTAATGAGGGGGAAATTTGCTGTTGGGTCTCCCAGGTACTGGCATTATCACAAGGCAATAATGCAGGACCTGCAAGTTCAGTGCTATATTCCAGTGGAAACTGCATTGTGTACTAAACAAACAGCTGATATTTTGCAGAACCATGCATTTTTAAAAATGCAATTAATGGTATTAATATAATTTCCTGCTAGATTGATGCATGTCCTATCTGAAAGTTAACACTGGTTAACAGAGGGTGTACTACAGTACCATTGAAAATGGTGATGCAGTGAAATGCTTCTGTGATGCAGTGAAAATCTTTTCACAGCACAGATGGATGTGTGTTTATACATTGATAGCAAATGAGAAATTGAGAAGAGCTCATAGTTACCTCCCTTTGACCATTAGTATGACAAGTCAAAAAGCGGACTACTCTATATTACAATTTATTAATCCTGTTGGAGTCCCTTTGCAACAGAAAATACAATGCTTCTCATTCCTGACTTAATAAAGATCTGATATGCTCCTTCATCCATCACTTGCTAGCCTTGAGCTGCTTCGTATTACATTGAGAGCTGTTTTGCTAACTTAGGTGCTTTACAAAAATTACCTAACTCGGATTCACTTTGTCTCTCTCTTACCTTATCCCCTTGTGCATTACTCATTAAATGGTTCAGCTGCATCTGAAGGTACCTATGGATACTTAAAATGGTATGTACACAGATACATAAAATGGTTTAAATTAAACCTTTTCCAGAACACTTTTGTGATTTAAGTAAGATACTTATTGCTTAATACTGTAAGACATTGTTATTTTGAAGGAATTTAAGTGTTCACTCTTTGTGCAAGAAAAGCTTAAATACAAGAAAGAGTGGGCAATTATGAGATTGTTTACTTTTCAGTGGCTTTTACTGTGAAGTGATTTATTTGCTTATATACAGAAGTTTACCTATTTCCTGCTGCGTCTTCTTTTCTCCAGGGAGTGACTTACGTGTTGAAACAGAGAGAGACAGTGTAAAAGTAAATAAAAATGGCCCGGGTGAGCTAGCTGAGTAAGGCAGGAGATTAACCCAGGTCACTGTACTGTGCTCCACGGACCTCTGAGGAAAAACGTGATTTTCAGCTTAGGCCGTTCAAGAGAGCTCAACACCGAGCTTCTGCAGCTAGGACTCCTCTCCTTTTTGAGTTTGTAAGCACACTTTGGGAGCTGATTAAACTAGCTTAGGCACACATTTTGTGTGAAAACACAGACAGGATGAAACCTTCTCTTATCTCGCTCCCTTGAACTGAGGGAGACTCAAGTTCAAATTGCTTGTCTGTCTGCTCCGAAGCACAGATGCGTTGAGGGCTCTCTGATTACCCAGGAGAATGCCCTAACCACTGGGCTATCATGTTTTAAGAGTTATCTCTCTTGCCAACATTCCGTAAATATTCCCTGATGTCCCTGTCTGTCCCTATAGCGCAATGAATAAATATACAGTGGTTGAATGTCGCTGATGTTAGGTAATAGTCCACATGCTTAGCATCTACAAAGATCCTTCTGTATTATTTGAATAGTGTCGGCTGATACCCACATCCGCTACCCACTTCCTGATAGCTGAGCTCAGGGGCAGCGTATGGATCGGAGACTGCAAAGGAGAGCAAGAGGCTGCTTTACTAACATAGCTTCAGAGTACTTCAGAGCCACTGTCTCTCCCCAGCCTATTCTACTTTCAGCGAAAATTACAGTGAGCCAGCCCGGCTGCGGGTTCACAAGTTTCTGTTTGTCCTTGATCTAATTCCAGTGAAAGCACAGGGACGCTGGACACTGAAAAACAGTAACTAACTAGTTTGGGGGTTTTGCTTTTTTTTTTTTTTTTTTTTTTTTTTTTTTTTGTTGGTTTTTTGTGTTTTTTGTTTGTTTGTTTGTTTTTGGGTTTTTTTTTGTTTGTTTGTTTGGTTTTTTTTGTGGTGTTTGTTTGTTTGGGGGGGCTTGTAATTCTGCTTTTGAAATCTGCGTTTTTTAAGCAGCTGTTAATGTTACTTTATACCCGGAAAACGCAACACCTACTGGTCTGGCTCCTTACCTTCTCTCTTTGTTCTTCTCGAGAGCATAACAAGACAATTGCAGTTACTTTATGTATGCAAAAATGATTTGCCCCACTATGATTACATTACTATTTTTCTCATATTATTGATATACATTGCTTTGATAAGTTATATGTCCGCTGCATGATGATGACCTTCTCTTCAACAGAACTGTAAATTACCAATCCTCAAGAAAAACCAGCAGCTGATAGAGCAGATGGGAGCCAGTTGTGAGATCCATCAGCCTATGAAATATTACCGAGTCAGGACACATTTCGAAGATAGCTGTATACCACTGAGAAGAGCATACTCCTGAATACGGCAGTTGTGCTCAGACTGCTTTTCACAAGAGCCGTGTACTTTGGCAGGGTATCAGCATGTAAAGTGTTGTAAAATACCTGCAGGCACAGCGCAAAAAAAAAAAAAAAAAGATTTTTCTTTGTTCTGGGCCTGAATTAAACGTTGTTCAATGTTTTTAAGTCCTTTCTCTTCCCCATAAAGCAAAGGAAACCACGCTTACCTGGAAGGCCAAATTGTGCACTCCTGAGTGATCATGGTTAGTCTCCGTCAACTCCATGTGCTTGGTGTGGACAGGAGAGTTCTGGGTGGACGCTGGAAGCTACCTGCAGCACAGGGCAGAATCTGCCAGCACCTGATTAATCCATCCACGGGACCGGTATCACTTGAAGTCAATTTAGCTGGAGGCCTTCTCAGGTTACTCTTACTCCCACTTAGCTCCACCTTCTCGCTCCACTGGCACAGCCCCTTTTGGCCAGCATGAAAAACGGCCTTCAGGGACAAGATTAGAGGATGCCTGCAGGCCTAAGAAACATATTTCACCCAGTATATCTCTGGGTCATCCTAAAGGCAAATGTGTATACTTATATGACTTCTGTCCTTCCTCACTTGCATGGGAGAAAACTGTCCACACCCAGATTTTGAGAGGCCAACATGTTTTTTGTCCTTTTTTACAGGTATTCTCAAGTCATTATTTTTGTGATGTTGTTGTAGCTTTATTTGCATAGCAGTTGGGGACTTCACCTAGCAGGAGAAAAAACGAAAATGCGATCAACACTCAAAACTCTGACTGGTTAAACCACTTTCCGTTGGCATCCTGTACTTTATGGCACCAAGTCTTTTGGTTATCTGTCCACAGATTACTCGCCTTTACCTGAAGAGTTTTTCTAATACTTTTCAGGCTTGCTATTTGCGGTATTGCAAGTAGATGTTCTTAAAATTATCAATTTAGTCTCTTACCCGTGTCTTTTGTTGGCTATGGACTTTATGTATGCAGCTTGTTCTGTATAAGTCCTGAAAATACTAGCACTATTACAGATGCCAATGTCAGATGGGATTTGTGTGAATATAAATTTTGCCATTAAGAACAGCAAAAAGGACAATGTTCTGTTTCTTGGAAATGCAACCAAGTATATTTATTAATTCATTAGCTGCCTACATTCATAACTTTTTACATGCAGATGGAAAATGTCATGAGTTATGCCTCACCCTGTGAAAAGCAAAAAACTATGCCTCGTTTTACGTATAAAACCAGAATGGATTGGCATGACTGAATTTATTATTTGAAATAATGAACAATTACATGAAAAATAAGATGATGCATCTTTCTGAGTAATCTTCCAACTGTTTTACTAATATTATAAATCATACTGTTGCAGTATGTGCTTTCTGAATATTTTAACTATTGCTCAAAAAGGAGGACTAGCTGGGTTTTTGTTTTTGCAAGGAGTGTAGGGTTTTTAATGATTTTTAGGTTTGCAGTGTTCAGAATATTTTTGGTGACCCAGGTTTTGAAATCAACGTGTTTATTGTTAGTTGTATTTGCTGTGTGAATAGATAAAATTTTCTGACTAATTACTTCTCTCTACACAACACTTTTCAGCAAGAAATAACTGCAAGTATCTTTAACAAGTTTTTATACAATTGCCTGCTGATTTCTGCATACCTCAGCTGCTTTCCCTTCCTTTCTTCCTTCTCTCCTCCTTCCAATTCTAAACATGGTTTTACTACAAGAAGGCAGAGGAAACAAGGCAGTGAATAATTTTCAAATCCAGTCCTTGCAATCTTATAATCTGTAATCTGCATTTGCATGGTTGGAAGAAAGTTCTACCCTCCTAACAATTATGAGACAAAGTATATTCTGCTATTGTTTTTCGTCTTCTGGCAACTCAGATAATTTTTAAAGCTCTCTTTCTCATTAAAAATCTCAGAATAATACACTAACTCAATAATTTCAGTGTGGTTTCCTCATTTGAATTATATTTTATGTTAGAAAACTCACAGGCTAATTAAAACAAAAATATCCACACATCCAAGAAAAATCTGAACTCACTATGAAAACCATGAAATATGCCATTTCTCTGTGGACAGAGGACCATACATTTAAAGAAAATTAGGTAACTCTCTGATATTTTTTGACATGATCAGTCAGAATTATATGTAATGTTTGATTTACAGCAAACCCATTCCTGTTTCTGGTTAGTTTAAATACTTACTTGAAGACATGTTATGTGTATGAGGGATATTGCATCCCACCATTTCAACTGATAACGAGCCTGAATGTCTGTCACTTATGTGATTCCTTTGGCCACAAGAAAGCATTAAAGACTCACATTCTTAAATTTGAGGATGTTTTTACAACAATAGATTAATTGCTAGGCTGAAACAAATGTGTTGCCAAAATTCTACTGACTAATAGCAGAGAAAAAAATTACAATAATCTTAGAATTGTTTCCAAAGAATAGTGTTAAGAAACTTTATGTTCCATCCCACTATTTCTGCATAAACTCTGGAATCTCTTTATCTTATTTAGAGGAAGACCAATCAAAAGGCCTAATTCTCTTAGTGAATTTCATATATAAATGAGATTTATATTTTTCCTAGTGTGAATAATACATGGAGGAAGTTTATTTTCATTTGAAGGAATAATTTTCCTGGGTGGTCCTCAATTCCATTTTTAATGGTAGAAGTTTATGAATTTATTGAAAGAATGCTGCTTTTTTAGTTAGCAGGCCTGAGAAACTAGGGAAGTAAAGCATTTTAGTGTATTAAACCAGCAATCTGGAAAAGCAGAAACTATCTTTCATAGAGAGACTAAGGAAAATTTAATGTTAACGTATTGAGTATTTTTACAATATTATGTATAGCTGGTACAGTGAACTAATGTTATTTATCATACATATGACCAAAAGGCAGAAAATTAATAAAATTTCTTAATTAAATTTTTTAAAAAGTTTTGAATGTAATAGCTATTTTCTTGAATCCTTTCCTCAAAACATGTGAAAAGTGGTTTCAGTCATTCCCCAGAAATTTTTAAGGAAGCTGAATGTTATCACACCCTCAGAGTGTTTTTCCTTGTATTCTAATGCAGATGAAGGAAACAAGAAGTCTTGTTAGTAGGAGAGGCTTTCAGCTGAGCTTTTTGCTTAGAGGTCTGAGTGGCAAGGAAACTGAATGCTATGGCAAGTAAGTAAAATATTTTGTAAGCAAATGAAACCTTCCCACTGCTAAATAACCCTGCCATGAACTTCTAATCACAAGGTAAAGCATTCAGAACATCTTTGTGCTTCAAGTAACAGCACAGCAATGCTCCATTTGCTCTGAAATTGTCACATAGATTGGCTAGGCCAGAAAGGTTTTTTTGGGTAGTACAAAAATATTAATCAACAGCACTGCTTAACTGTACATACAGCAGGCAAATACATAGCAGCGTGATTCCTAATAATTTATTGGGTGCATAGAGAAGATGAGCAGGAGTCTGAAGAAACAAAGTATTTAAAAAAGAGTACGGTCATTCTGCGTTTTTTTTTCATTGTTGAACTGTGAGAAGCAACTTCATAGTTAGAAACTGTAAAGTTCTAAATTTCAAAAATTCAAAACTTTTACATTCTAAAATGATCCTATTCATTATGTATAATTTTGTTAACATTACTCAGCTGTGATGCCAAGAACATTTCAGTTAAAATTTTCAAAAGCATAGAGATAAACAAATCTCAATTTTTTATACATGTCCTGAGTAAACTGCACCTCAGAGGAAAGGTGAATGAAAGAAACCATGGTTACCATTGACAAATGGTTGGCAAGTAGAAGATTAGTTGCTTTACATTTTGCTATATGTCCTCACATTTATGTAGCCAGTCCTGCTTATATGTCTTCTGACTTCTCTGAGTGAAAAAGGTGCCTTCCATATTTGAAAAGACATGGGCCCAAAAGATAATTTTGTCGAGATCTATAACCTCCAAGCTTCAGGTGTTCACAGTATGGCCTATTCAGTTTTTAGAAACATTTTCATACCAGTGTCAAAGATAAACTATAACCCTCCACATCATCATGAGAATAAAGGGTGAAGGGAAGAAAGTACTGTCTTGGGGGGAAAAAACCCCAAAATTTTATGTGTGTAAAATTGTCCCTCAACACACACTTTTCTTGGAAAGTGTGGCTTTGGGACTCGTTTTTATCAAAGGAGAATTTCCCCTCCAAATTCTCAGGTACTGCTTTCACATTTTTAAAGGAAAAGCAGACTGTGAAAAGCTCTTAGAAAGATAAAAACAGTTTTTAAAAATGCATAACGGTGTCAAGTTTGATGAGATTTGGACACAAATCCCTGGATCTCCACTTTAAAAATCGTTTATGTCTGTACAAAGTGACTGTAAATGAGGTGGCCGAGTGGCCAGGTGCTGTCTCCGTTTCTCCCTGGTTCTGCTCTGAGTTCAGCTTTGGTTCTTGCTGGTCGCAGACTCTTGCCCAGTTAAGTCTCCAGCTCCTACTGTAACTTGCGCCTCTCCCTCTGAGATCTTTCGAAATCAGTATGAATTTGAGCAGACTTATTCTCTTCCTTGTTTCTCTTGTCTTGTTCACTTTCTCGTTTTTCTGTGACAGTATAAATGAAACATTGTCATACTTCCTCGTTGAACTAAAATTGCTCCTTCATGGAAGGGAAACACTGTAAAAGAAGTGCATGATAACAAAAACAATGAATTAGGGAGGAAAGACTTCTCAGAGGAAGGTCAAGGGCTTTGAGGGCTATTGTGTTTTACTTAGTGGCAAAAACCTGTGTAAAGTTAAAAAAAAAAAAAAAGGAGTCCTGGGCACGTATTCATTTTTACTTTGTAATAATTTTGCCTTTCTGCAAAATTTCTGTTCAGTGGGATGAAATGCTACAGAGTTTACAAGACAGCCAATCCCTCCTGTTGTGAAAACCAGACCTCTGAGCTGGAAAGTGAATTACAGGTATCATTACTTGTTGCACTTCCTGCAAAGGCAGGTGTGACCAACCCCGCTGGGAAATTCATTTTTAATTGTGATATAATGAAGAAATTGTAATTCTTTCTGTAATTCTGGTTGTAGTGTAGCTGCCACGCGCAAGGACCGTGTATACAGAAGTGTGCCTCTGGGCGTACCTGTAGTGCTTCACTGGAACTTCCCAGCTTGTTTCTGTACAGTTGAGAGAGTGGACTTATTTGTGACAAATCACTTCACTGAATTCCTAGTTTGCTTTGTCTCAAAGCAACTGCCTAGTTGACACTGGACCTCCGCTAGTGCTGGATTCACAGAGGTGCCAAGGAGTTTTGCCGGCAGCCCCCATACGAGGCTGAGACAAGTTGATTGGTGTTACTTGCACATTGAGATGTGTCAATGGATATCCTGGGTGGAGAAACTGAATAATCCTGGGAGCTCCTCCGGGCAAGGCAGCTCCTACCCAGTGAAAAAAGTTGACCAAAAGGTGCATAGATAAGAAAATTTGAATAACGACTAGAAACTGATCCTGCATATGTAGGAATAGCAAGGTAGAATAGTCTTTTGTCCACTGCCAAGATAATTAGAATATGTTTTGTAGGTCCTTAAAATTAGCCCATAGCAGTTTATCATGCTCTTATTAGGGTAGTTATCCTGCTTATAGGACTAGAATCTAGCAGGATCACTAGGGTTGTAAAAATTTATTTCAATTACAGTTCAGGAGTCTGACATGATCCAGTGAAAATGCCATTGCAACGCTTGCAGTGGGGAGTCCTGAATCATCTGCATAGTGGCTGACAGCCATGTCTGAGAGATTTGGTTCTCCACGAAAGCATTACTTTATCAGTGCAAAAGATCACAGGAAATTATTTTTGTAGCTAGCACTCTGTGGGTGAATGTTTGTACAGGTCAGAGTATTGTTCCAAAACCAAAAATTCTGGTAAAAACCAACATAAATTTTTACTACTTGTTTAAAAGTGAGGTGAGAATCTATTGAGTTGGTGGTTTGTTTTTTTCTTTAGTGCTTGTTGTATATTTGTTTGTTGTTGTTACCATCCAAACAATGATACTTAGCTACTTCTGGAGCTGTATTTTACGTAAGTAAATGCAGATCTCCTGCCAGTGCAGTATAAGCTCGAGTATAGTACCGATTTTTAAGCTCTAGAAGCACAAATTAACATTTTCCTTATAATAAAGAATTTCAAAATAACTAAAAAAGAGGACATCCATAGATCAGAAATCTAAGAAACCTGAGCAAAAGTTCTGAAAGTCTGTCTGTCTACAAGGAAAAACTATACTTGTAACACAAAACTTATTCTTCTCTGTGATTATTGCTTTCTTTAAAATGTTCTAAATAAGTTCTAAAACTTAATAGGGTTTCTGGAGCTTGTAACTGCAAGAGGATGTTGATAAGCAGGAGCGTAAACTAGTCAGTAGGAATCCTCACTGTCTGGGTAATGAAGAGAAAGTCCCGAGAAATTCTGTACTTATATTCTTTACATTTAATGATAAATCACTTATTGTTACTGAGATCCAAGGTAATTTAGAAACTGTGAATATACAGTGTTCAGTGTGGTTCCCTGTGGAGACACTCATTACACAGACAACAAACATTCACTGCTGTAATGATGGCAACCAGCAGTTTATAGAGCTGGAACCATTGCAGTGAGGTTGAACATTTTTACACAAACTGTAACCTGCAGTCCAAGTTACTTAGATCTGAAAAGCAGCAGAGATTTAACATTGAAGTCTCTGTAAGACTGTCTTAACTGCCAGCAAGTGGTCCTATCTTTCCTTTTTTTTGAAACCATCACCTGGTCACACTGGCAGTTCAGCAAGCTTCTATTTTCGAAATAACAGAGCTAAGGATTGTGCCCTAATTTACGGCACCTCCAGCGTCAGAGGCTCCTTAAGAACACAAAAGTCGTAGGAGGTAGAGGATTGGGGTGCATGCTACTCTGAGTACCTTTAATTTAGTGTACTAGTACTAGAATTACTTTTCACCTAGGACAGATAACAAGGCCTATTCAAGGACATGAAGTACTATACTAACACAAGCTCCAAGCTCTTTTTGGGCAAATTTCTACCCATTAACTTTTACTTTTCGTTTGTGTGTCTGTTTGTTTTGATTGAGTTTTGTTTTCGTTTTTTGCTTGTGTGATGCTGCTACTTCCTCTGAGAGGATGGCAAATACACTACTCATACACTTCCACTAAACAGTGCTACCTTAATTATATACATAAATTTTGGTGGAATGGATGACTTGGAAGCAAGGCAAGCACATGCTGATGTTTTGAATTAATATTCCACAGGCCTACAGCAAGAACAAATCTTCAGAAATGAGACCAGTATGGAGGATAAAATCTTGAAGACAAATGAGGTTGAATTCTAAGTTACTGTGCTAAATCTCTCCCTCATGGTGATTCCCTAGGTGCACTAGAGATGGTACAGCATCTCTCTGCTTGATGCAATGGGAACACCCAGCATGATTCTATTAAAGGTCATTTCTCGAGTGCTGAATGCAATTTGAAAGAAACAGAAGCATGAAAACCTTTTACAAGAAAGAATCCTACCCTTTGAATATCAGGAAGATGGTTCATTGGAATACTTAAATATGATTAAGCACCCTTTTATATTTTTTGTATCTGTGTATTTTGCATTTATTGACCAGATGCAGAAGTTGAAGTAAAATATGCTTCAGAATAGAAAATAGATTCCTGGATTCTGAAATACTACACCAACCAAGGACAGCATGTGCACTCGGTTTGAACTCCAGGGCATTTTTTAAAATTGCTGCCTCCAGGGGAGGGAGAAGCACGATCTAAGATGATCTTTTGAATTTTTAATGGATATTTAGAAGTTCAAGCCTTTGCAGCAGCTGAGGAGAGTTAAGGGAAGAGGTCAACAGTGGCTAAATAGCACTCTTAACATACCACTGTTAACACAGCCAAAGCTGTTATCATCCTGATAGCTTTCAGGGAGTACCCAGCTTAGATAACAATAGGGGGACTTCTAGGTTGCTCCAGCATCACAGCAGTGTTGCCCAGACCAGTTCTTCCAGCTGAAATCAACTCAGTGTTGGAGCCTGGAGATGTTTGTACCCTGTGTCATCCCAGCAGGACCATTTCACCCATCCTCTGCACTGTTTGCTTTGTCTGGGAAACAGTCAAACTCATCTTGCAAGACAGCCAGCCTGGAATTATGCCTAAGAATAAAAAATTACGTGTTCTAAGCACAATCTCCCACTCCTCACTAAGAAATTTGGGATATTCATTTAAGGTCCAGAGACACAAAACTACATCTTGTCTGTCAAGGCAAAGGGCTTAACAGGGCATAAGTGGATTTGGACAACCAGTACCATAAAATATTCCTCCTTTTGCCACTGGATCCTGTGTTTGAGCAACTAATCTATTATATTATTTATATTTGCAAGTCTCATTTTTGCAGCTCTCGTTTGACTTTGCATAAAAAAAAATCCAAGGCCTATTATAATGTTTCTGTACCACAGGCTGTACGTACTGATGGTTCATTAGGTTCACTTTCAGCTAAATATTTCCTGACCTAATAACTTTTTGAATTTCTAAAAATATACTGCTTGGTAGAGTAACCTGTTCATAAAACTGACACAACATAACTTAAAGACATTTATTCCTTGCTGACAGAAAAAAACCGTAATCTATCTCACTTCACCTTATCACTAGTGTAATTTTTCTTTCAGCTTTTTCAACAGCAGAGTGCTCTCTAGCAGATTTATGTGGCCTAGATCCAAAGATTGATGACACACAACAATGTTGTTGCAGAAGAATTGGCTACTATTTGTTTATCTAGCTTGTACTAAAAACACTTCTGAAATTTGGTGATAGATGCACACAAAACTTCTACACAGAGAATCCTGTTCACTTCAGTCTTCTGATTCCCCATATAGTTCCTTTTAATTTTGGCAGATCTCATGCAGGTTCCAATTTCTCTGCATGTCTTTAAATTTCACATGTTTCATCCTGTATAGGTCTATGGGGTCTTGAATTTTACTGGTGAATAAATGAGATCTTTTTAAGAAGTAGGTGAGAGTGTACCATAAAGAAAGTCAAACTCTAATCCTTCCAGGATCCATTTCCAAACCTTAGTTGTGTAACCAAACACAACACAGTAGAGTGAGTCATGCTCAGTATGTATGAGGAGTAACACCTAGCTTAAAAGTAGTGAAGGGTAAAACAAATTGTTTATCAATGGACTAAAAAGTACATAATTAGTTTAGTAGCAGGAAGGAATTGCAACCTGAGGGCAAGATGTTCTAGTTAATTATGGAACTGAGTTCGGAACATAATGAGAGAAAAGATATTGTGTGCCAGAAAACTAGCAATTGCCAGTTGAATAGTGAATGCCACATGGGGAAAAAAGGCAAATAGCTTGTCACATCTTGTTTTATCCACTGAAATCCACTTCTTTTTTATTCTTGTCTTCCTTTGTGGACTTCTTTCTCATTAAACAGGCTGTCCACTCTCCATCAGAAAAGCTGATTCTTCAGGCCATGCCTAACCAGTAAGATAAACACTATACATCTGTTTCTGACTGACTAGCCAAGTCCTCTAAGGACAGCTCTAATTATTTGTGATGGATTATTCATTTTATAAAGCTTTACACTTAAGTACTTTAAAATATATTCGAAAATTCCACTGGAAGCAAATTGCCTTGCAGAGCTGTCTTGCACCAGCTGTATTTAAGATTAATTGTTAGGCAGCACCAAACCACACTATGTGGGAATCATATTACAGTCCTTGCAGTGATTGATGTGTAGAACTATGAAAGGTTAGGTGCACTTCCTGACCCCTTTCTTTCTTGGAAAGGGGAAACAAACTCTAATAAATGATGTAATTTTAAGCAGAGGAGTAACATTTGTTGGTAGCAGAAATACAATATATGTGTGGTGTTCTCCATATAGGCCACACACCAGAGACTGTCAGAGCAGGAAGTCTCTGTTTACCCTGAAGTGACAGTGTTAGCAAGCACTGGTCTTTTGAGCTGTCTTTCAGGTCTGCATAGTGAATGTAAGCATTATTCTTCCTATTTCTCATACATGATTATTCATACATATACCCTGATTCCCTGACGAAATAACAGAACAAAAGTATCTGGTCCATGCATCCTGATAGATGCATTCTTTAGTGTACGTTTGTATCGGTTTTCCTGCCAAGAGTCAAAGTTTGACTTGAAAGACAGTGCTAGATCCCACCGCTTGTGAGAACTCCCAAATGGGGAGGTCATCCTTGGTCCTAGATCCTCTGTGGAGACACAGGAACAGTCAACTCCCTGCCCACATCCTCTGGTGACACTGAAATCCCACCTTCTGTTTTGCTGTGGTATCTACTCCTTGGATTAACTGTAACCCTCCTCTTTTCAGCACTTACATTAAATCACTCCTGTCTTGTTTATAGCTAGTGTTCCTAATTAAGGATTTTCTCTTTGTCAGTATAAGGATCTCAAAGCTCAACTATGGCCAGTAGTATTAATTACTATCATACTGATAATGTACACACACAGAATAATTAACCCACCACTGCCTATAAAATTATATTCTTGTTAAGAGTCTTGCATTCCATTTAGTGGCATTGATTATCTGATTATCTTCCTATGTCATATTCAGGCTTTTAGTCTTCACCTTTATGCGTTATGCAATATTGAAGCTATGTATTCTATTTCATCTTTGCTGTTTTTACCTTGGTCGTTCCATATAGTCATGTTTCTGCTTTAATCTCCAGCTTTACTTATTGCAAATTCCTCATAAATTCAGTTGGTTTTCCTAATCCTTTAATTTCACCATTTCTTTCATCTCTTTCTCTGCCTTTCAACTTCCTACACCCTGCCCTGGTGCTTCCTAAGCTTCAAGAAGCTGCACAATTTCTCTTCGCCATTAGGCTTCCTCAAGCTTCTCTGAAGACAGTTCAACCAGAAAACTTTTCTGCTCCTGCTTTCTGTACTGATTATTGTTATTTGAGCTCAATTCTCTCAAAACTTTTATTTACATTGCTTGTATAGTAAGTTACAGAGTGAAAATTAACATGACCAGAAGACACATATTTTTTGATTACCGTGAAGGACTCTTTGTACATTACCTGATTAAAACAATAAACAGTGGAAAATTCAAGTATAATTATTTTTAATAAGAAGGCATTCCCTGCCATTTTTATGAATCAGCCATCTAACAAGATTAATAAGAATAAAACTCAGCTAGGGCTTCTCTTTTTTCACTGAAAATCACAGATTTTCAGAAATTACATACATTCAGTTAGATTTTGTTGAAATTGAGCAGTAAGATCAAAACATAAAGAGGGGAAAGGGGTTTCGTGCCAATATGTCAGAGGGCCAGGCAAGCAATGTGGTGTCATCTCCCAAGTAAGCAGGTGGGAAGACGGGATAAGGCCCAGGAGCTGGTCTCTGCCTTTGGGTGAGGGGTGCCCTGGGGGTCCCCAGTGGGCTGGAAGATCCTTCTGGATGTTGTAGGGTGTTGTTGCACTGTGGTCAGTGCATCATCTGAGACACCCACATTAATGGCAGCCCGTGAGGGTGCTGGCAGTGATCCCACGTGTTTAAGTGTGCTTTCTTCTGTAGCTCTTGCCAGCATACCTAAGTTCTGAACCAAGATAAAACACTTAAATTCAATTTTGAGGCATTCCAGGAAATTGAATAGGCCATACAGCTAACAGAAGCCTAGACCTGGGGAAAATGATTTCCCATTCTGGCTACACTTTTTAAACTCTAATGCATCTCTGTTGTCCCCAAGAGGATGGGTTTGCATTGACCTGTACATTCACATTTGTTAGCCATTTGACGTTGTACCGGAGAGACCTGTATGTAAGCATGCACAACCGATGGATGCTGCGTGTTAACACCCTCATCTCCATGTGCGGATGTAGATGGAAGAGTCTGAGCTGCAAACAGGTCTGTTGGACACTTGATGGCAGTATTTGCTCTGGGTTCTTCCTCCGGTAACTCCATTAGCTCCGCTTAATGCAGTCTCCGGAGAGCTGTAGGCATTTTGGGAAGGGGGCACAGGGCGGAAGGGAGTCACAGAAAGGGAGTGGAAGGACAGTAAACATGATTTAGTCTCTTCAGTCCTAATGCTGCAGCTGTCAAAACCGATTTTCCGTTAACTATTTCATTTTCCTAGTTATTGCTGACTTTCTTCCTTGGGAGCTGTCACTGACGCTGTCTGTTCGATCTCAGGACAAAAGTTATGCAAACAGATTTGAAATCTGTCACAGCACAGCTGATAACATTGATCTGCTTTCTATTGATTAAAAGTGAAGGTAGGATTGTTATGACACATTAGCCTCCAATAATTACTATCTTCAAGGGGCTACAATTATTCTGCAGTGGCTGAAGCACTTGTCAACTCGCAGGTGCTGCAAAAAATATCTATGAACAGGTGAGTAGGTGAGAGCAGTCCCCAAGTGTAATGAGCAGCCTCCTACACAGCTTCCTGCTGATTCACCACTGGTGATACTTTTGGAAGCAATTATCTGAGAGTGGCTAGCATGTACAGATGACCAACCCAATCCCCTCCTAATGCTGCACACAAATGGCAGAAGTAGAAAGGTGGCAAGAAGCCATCTGGGAGGAGCTGGCAAGTGCACCCCAGCTCAATACAAGGGCTGTGGTGAACAGGAATGTATAAACCACTTTAGCACATATATTCTGATACCTAATTTCAACCCCTTCTGTGTTCTGAAACTTGTATCAAAGCTATATTTTTATCAGATAAAATTTGTGTAAATGCTTGTGTTTCAGTTTTGTTTTGGTTTTGTCTGTTTGATTTTTGTACATGTGAACAGCAGATTAAAGTGGTGCCACTAGTAAAAGCTACATTCTGCTGCTTCAGTAACACTGAGCAGTTAAGGGTTCTGGGTAGATAATTTCTTTCCTTAATGCAATCAGCTTTTTATAGTTAATTAGAACAAAAAAATATTTTAGGGTCCCCCTCCTCCCAGTATTAGTTCAGTTTTTCCTACTTGTTTCAGAGGAGAGAATTTATTGGTCTAATGAAATAGTTTTTACAGTATGCAATAAATTCATGTTATATTATATCATGCCTTTCTTCATGAGGCTCAGAACTCTGGATTTTTGTCCTAAAAGATGACATCAGGATTTTTTAAAAATCACACTAGAAAACAACTCAGTCTCCCTCAAAAGCTAAGAGAGGTCTTTAGCTGACATAAAGCAGTATATACTTCATATTGCTTGTTTTTGCAAACCTGACCCACTTAGTAATAATTTTAGTGATGAGGCTGGGGATTTTCATGTCCAGTTGAGTCATCCTTCCATGTGTTTTCATTTGAAAAGCAATGAACAGAAGTTTCTCCTCTTACTACATGGGAAGTTAAGTCTCCTTCTGGTAGTTGTTGTCTTTATCAAGTTGAATTATGCCTCATCCCCTTGAAATTCTTGGTAATAAATTAATAATTTATGCTAAGTGAAGCAGTACTGCTGGGAGCTGGGAGTTGAACTAATCAGAATTCAAAAGTTACAGGGCCCATTGAAAACATTTGCTGAAATCACTATGGCTCCAGGAGATATTAAGAGGTGTGTGTCTATGTGTGTGCATGTGTGTTTAGAGAGAGAGGAGAACTTTGGCCCCTTTTTCCTTTCCCAAAGGAATGACTAGCAGTTGCTGGATTTAGGAAGACAGCAATGCGCTGAGTAATCTTGCTCAGAACACTCTGGCAACTGAAATTCCCCTCCATGGAAATTTCAAAAAATATTCTCTCTGTTTGGAAAAAGTAAATCAGTTTTCCAGCATTTTCAGTGGCATGAAGAATTTGAGGACTTTTAGTTAACAGTGATTAAAGTAATTATTTAGGGTATAGTTGTAGAGGTCATTTATTATTTCCTTTGGGAATCTACATTCTGAACTTAACGACGTGGCTATGAGTCTCCCAGGGAGAAGTTAGCTGTCCTGAAACCTACAGCTGAGGCTCTCTCCAGCTGCAGATACCTAGTAGGAACCTGATACCACCCTACAGCTGTGGCCCATTGTGGTTCCAGTGCCTTTCCTGAGCTAGCTGGTAGAGTCCAGAGAGGACACAGCCATGCCTGTTTTGTTGAACTTTGTTCATGAAATATTTCAGTTTTAAAAATTACAGTTTAAAAATTATATGAAAAGCCATTTCCCATAGAAACTCCTAGCCAACCGTTTTCAATAGACAGGTCAATATTGGAGATACTGGAAGGACAACACAGAAACAAGTGGTGCCATTGTCTCCCAAGGCACCACTTCTGGAGAGTGGATTATTGCTTCATACTGGAACTATAATGACAATGGCCACTGTGAGACAAACCCACATAATTTATTAAGACCCATTATAAGTTTATACCCTGGTATCTCATTTAATCTTTTCTTGCTGTCCTCCCAAGTGAGTCTACATAGCCACGTGCCCATTTCCCTGGGCTGCATGGGTAGAAGCTGGGTTGTTACTGGTCCTGAACTATGCATTCCAAGGTACTGATGCATTCCAAGAATGAGCTGAAAAAAATGAGATAGCTGTGTAATGCATATGCTGTGGGTGACAGCAACATTTTTGTGAAATACAGCCTTTTCCTCGATTTAGTCAGCTTCTCCACTTTCTAGTAAAACAGGAACTCTCTCCCCATCTCTGGTCCCTCCACCCCCCTTAAGACTCCAAATCACAGAAAATACAAAGCTGCTCGCTGAGAAAAAAAATTGCTCTAGTGAATAAAGAATTAGTCAGGTACCAGCAGATGGTGCTCCAGAGTATGTAATGCTATCTGCTGCTTTACCCAAACAGAAAAAATCCATTGCAATTTTATGGTAAAAGGGATTTTTGGAGGGACTATCCCATTATCTTCTTGAGTGCACAGATGATGACTTCATTTGAAAAGACGTCCCCTATAGCTCCCAGTAATTTAAACAAAAAGTTCAAAACCCACTCATAAAAAATGGCTGCAAGTTTTCAAATGTTTTGGATAACTTAATTGACTTGAACAAAGATTCTCTGTAGTTCCTCTAGGAAATATAGAAATAATAATGGAAATAAATAATTGAGCACCCCCCCCCCCCCAAACAATAGAACAAGAAACAATCAAACCAACCCAAACAGAAACAATT
Organism: Aphelocoma coerulescens; assembly: GCF_041296385.1. Classification (NCBI taxonomy): domain Eukaryota; kingdom Metazoa; phylum Chordata; class Aves; order Passeriformes; family Corvidae; genus Aphelocoma; species Aphelocoma coerulescens. The sequence goes on from NW_027184085.1 coordinate 37,590,745, forward strand.
CAGAGAATGGAAGCTAGAATATCTGCTGTGCAAATATCAGTCCTGAATTAGTGCTTTCCCACTTTCACAAACAGAAAATAATCTACAGATTTAAAATTGTGTGGGGTTGGTTTTAGGTTGCAAATTTTTGTGAGTGGTTTATTTGTTCGTTCATGATTTTGTGGGTTTTTTAAAAATTATTGGTGGAGGTGGTGGTGATGTTGGTTTGAATTTTGAGGGTTTTTTATGTGTGTTGGGTTTTGGGTTTGGGGTTTGGTTTGGGTTTTTTTTTTAGCTTTAGAATTTGCACAGAGGACCTAAACCAGCAGCCAGAAAGCAGAAAGCTTTGCCTCCCTTGTCAATTGAAAACTGGATTGGATCAGCAGAGAAGAGTAGTGTTCTTGCAACCACCCACTCACCTGTTCACCAGCACATCTATACAAATGGCAAGGCCGAGCTTTTCTCCATATACAGACTTCACTTGTCTAACGGCACCCTTAGTAGGCTGGTTAATTTAGTTTTATAGGTTCCTTTAACCTTAGATGTTAAAGGAGCTACAGTGTTGTTGAAATAGTCTAAATGTCTGGTCTAAATGTTGAGATAAAATTTTGATCTGAAACTTGACCAGGATTTTAAACCATGTATAGTTCAAGAGATGTTCATCCTAGATTTTCTCCTAACGTTACAGTGATCATTCAAAATTCTAGTCTGGGTTTTGTTTCCATTCTACATCAAGAGCAATAGGCTTGATCGCTTTGATTTTGACCCATATTTTAATCTAATGATAACAGTTAAGACAAGCAATACTTAAGGTAAATCTAAGTCTTCTCTACACTCATCTGCCCCAGCCAGCATTGTAATTTTTGATTATAAAGGTGTTGAAATATTTTGATCTTCGTAGTGTAATTTCAAAAATAAGTTCTTGAAGCAGTGCTCAATCACTGGGTTACTTACACATGTGATCAACAATGAAACTCATAAAGACATCAACAGTGGAAGTATTTGCTCTTGGCTTGGACTTGAGCAGAAAGCTGTGAGAATATTGAGTCAAAAACATGTGAAGCAATGTGCAAAATAAAAAAATCAAATGTCCTGGGGTGACGTTATGAAGCCGCTTTATTCCTTAACCGCCCGCTCAATGCCCAAGGACGCTGTGCCTTCAAGATGGACCCGGGGGACGGGGCTGGAGCCACAGGGCCGAGTGCAGGTCAGGTCAATGGCTCAGCCCAAGGGCTCAGGGCTCTGGGGCTCGGCCGGGAGGGAGTGCGCCGGGAGCGCTGTGTTGATCTTTGGGTTTCTTTCGTGTTCCAGCTAGCTGGGAAAAGGTTCTGTTGGTTTTTCTTGTTCTTTTTGCGCTTCCCTTCCCCCTTGCCTCACTGGCTCCCTTCCCTCCTCGGCAGTCTGGGGAGCCTGCGGGGGTGGCCCTGGCTGGTCCGAGCCCAGGGGTCTGTTCCCTCTCCGGGAATTTGTTGTATTTTGAGTTTGGGTTTTTTTTTGTTTTGGTTTTTTTTTTTTTTTTTCCCCCTGTTCTACCCTATTTTGTTTGGGTGTTAATAAACACTTTGCTTTTTTTCCACTTTCACTTGCTGTGACCCACTTGTCTTATTGGTGGAGGAAAATGGGAGGCCCTTTCTGCTCATTCCGGAGTGTTTCCTCCTGGAGTTTTGTCTCCAAAACCGAGACATCAAAGCAATGTGCAAAAATTTCCTTGTGTCAGGATGTGACCCTTTACCCTGTTATGAGATCCTTCTTATTCTGATCATTGTGACTCTGGGCCCGAGGATCTCACTGTGTCCAATTACCATGGGTTTACCTAAGAAGTATGACAATGTTTCATATGAACAAGGTTGTTGCAGGTTTTCCTACTATTAGTAGGAATTTCCTACAAATTCCCTAACTTGCCCTATTGATTCTATAGCTTCACTAACACACGGGGACTAGCTCTCCCTTTTTTGTTCTATGAAATTCCCTTTGCTCCCATATAAGAAGATCTCTTCCAAACCTAGGAAACATGAATCCTCTTAAAATAAATAAGAAAAAAACCAAAATACCAAACAAAAAAACCCAAACCAAAACAGCTTGGAACAAGCGTCTCTCAAACTGTGATTCCATAAGATGTCTTTTTGATTTGGGGTACTTGTATATGGATTAAAAAAGCTGCACTACTATGATAAAACATACCAAAGTAATACAAGTTTATCTTCCTCTCCCAAAGTGGTTTTAATATATTTTGTTTGTGGTATTGCAGGCCAGTTTTATTTTGGATCAAACATAATTTGCTATAACTTTCTATTGCATCAGAGATTGTTTGGTATGGTTAATTTGATAAAAATGCAATTATATATCTACACCTGATTAAAATCAAATTCATAATATCTGATAATTCAGTAGCTTAAAGCCCCAGTATTATTGATTCTGAAACTGCATTTTATTTTATGGACAGATGTTCCCTTTTGAGTGCAGCAGCATCAGCTGAAGATGATATTGTTCTCTCCCCCTGGGTATCTTTCTTGGATGGTTTGAAATTTCCGCCTCCCACAATTGCGTCTTGTTAAACTGGTCCTGGAATACTTCTTAATTCAGATCAGGCAAAATAAACCAAGTTAATTCAAACTATTATGTGAACTGTTGAAATTAATGCAGCTGGTTTGCTGGCAGCAAAATAGGAATCATTCACACACACTGCTCCGCAAGGGTGACAACCTCCAGCAAGAAAGCAGTTGCTAGCAGCTGGGGTGTGGAAAAAGAGAAATCTTAAAGTAGCACATCTGTGAAGAGCAAAGGTCTCTCTGCAGTTTTTGCCTTTAATTGAAAGACTTATCACCTCATTAAAGACAACTTGTAAGTGAGCTAAACACTGAACCAGTATGAAATAAGATAGTAATTACTGTAATGTTCACATCAGATTGTTCTTGAAGGATAGACTGTTTAGTGCTCTTCTGGCATAGTCTCTGAGAGTATTATGAAGAGCTGACCTGATGCCACTTAAAATTGAGAATTCAAGCCAATAAATATGAACACCTGGAAGTCAAAGGTGTGGTGCAGGACTGAAATATAAACCCTAGAGCTGTAAGTCCTTCTCTCATTTTATAGTATGTAAGGGCACTGTGTATTTCAGAGCAGTGCTCCAGAAAGTCTGTAACCTGAACAAGTCAATAAGAAATACCTGAAAGTAGTGGTGTGGTGAAAGTTTATCCCTTTAAGGAGGGGTCGAGCTGTTGGTAGGGGCTATCTTAATATGTTAGACTACTCTCAGTGCTTGATGTTAAAAGACTACTCCATGTAGAGAGGTTTGCTGGTACAGGTCCTCAAGATGTGCTTCTCAACTTTTTGCTTGTCTCCAACAAGTTCTTTTCTCCTGTGCACATATTATGATTGGGTAGAAAGTATAAAATTTCTTGGATCAAAAAAAGTAGCTTACTGTTCAAGCTGGTAGGAAAAAAGGATGCCAGTTTGTATTCCTAGGTTTCTCTATATGTTTTCTGATAATGTATAACAGGGTAGGTTGGGTGTTTTCATGGCTTGAATCCCATCAGAGGAGGCTTACAAAGTGATTCTGTGCCACCTATGTGAGTGCTTTATTTGCTGGCTTATTACAAAAATGAGGTGGCCTCTTTTGGCTGAATTTTGAGAGAAGGTAGTCAACAAACTTTGGTCAGAGTCTGTGTGTAAGAAATGTACTTGCAACACCCAAATGGACAGAACTCTTTCTTGTATGCTTTTCTGGCAGTTAGACAATCCTAATCAAGTTTAGAAACAGAACTGGTAATGTCTTACAAAGTCTCATGTCAAACAGGGTAGTTAATATACCTTTCCTAGCCTAATTTTCCCATCTGAATGGAAATTCAGATGTGGATATATTCACCCCAGATTCTGGCTATAAATTCTGCTTAAGCAGATCTGTAAGATAGATACTCCAACAAGGAGTTCTGATTTTATACCAGTGTTGTGCACATTGAGCTGAGCAAGACGAACAAAGTGGTGCAGGTATCTTGTCTCAAAGACATATTTGCAGCTGGAATGTATATTGTACTCTTCTATTCTTCCTCCCCACTCCCCCAAGAATAGTCTGATGTATCAAAATCCTTTGAATCCTTGTTTCATATTTATTTGCTTTTTTTGGATTGGAGGTTTTTCCATACCTACACCTGCTCTGCTCTCTTAAGAAACATTAAACCACTGTATTTAAGTTCTGAATTTATGGTTGCCCATGAATTTCAAAGTTGGAGACAAATACAGTATAGCCTTAAAATATATCATTGTAAAAATGTAATTAGTAGAAATGTGGAGAGGTTACTGATAAACCATCACAGAAAAAAGATGAATTATGTTCTCAAGTATGTATAAATAATAGGAATGGAACTGTATTTCAAATATTAATAGATTATTGCCATCAATAAACAAGGGTATCAATCTCACATACTTACTATAAATTACATCCATTAGGTCTTTCTTTCTCAAGCACATAAATCCATACAATCTGAGCATGTATCAGTTTTTAAATCCATAAATATATTATGTAGCAGTTCTCTTTGAGGAGATAATGCTTTGTTCAATATGCTGTTAAAATGTCTCAAATGAAGCAAATGGGCTTCTAGAGTCTTATTTATGGAGGCTCAGGGGAGCAAAACATAAAACATCTGAGTAAAAACACTTGCAAGCTCAGAGAGCTATTCTTCTAACCAAATTGAGAAACTGACTGAGTTTCTAGATTCGTGCAACTTGCTGGTCTCTGGGAGAATCCTGACTGTGCCAGAAGATTTGCCCTGATAGAAAAAAGGAAAATATAAAAATGTTACCTTAAGAGAAATATTTTTTTACATTTTCCTGTGGTGTTATTTTGCTGTATCCTGGTAGCTGATATAGATGACCAGATCAAGATAATATAATTTTATATTCACGTAAGAATTAGGGCTTCTCCCCACTCCAAAGTGACAGGACTGATAGCTCAACTGAAGGGCATCTACACCAATGCACACAGCCAGACAACAAACAGGAGGAGCTGGAAGTCATTGACATAGTTGCCATCATGGAAACAGGATTGGATAACTTGGGCAACTGAAGTGCTGCAGTAATGCTCCAGAAGAGGTAGGCAATGATTGAGAATTGGTAGGTGTCTCGGTTTGAAAGACAGGTGTCTGCTAAGGAAGGCAGAAGCCTCCCTTGGAGTGGCAGATATAACCCCTTTCCCTCTGAGTTATTATAATTTGAAATCAAGGGTCTTTAGGCAAAGATGTGGGAAATAGGAATAACAGTTCTTTACTATATATATATAGATATATATATAACTAGTCAAACAAAACAACAACAACTATGACAGTAACAGCAAACACAAACCCAGTCCCGGCCTTCTCGGCTGTCAGGCCCTTTCCCCTCGGGTGCAGTTCCGCTCGCAGCCGGCAGGGGCGCTGGCGGCTCCCGGGGAGCAGGGCAGGTGCGATGGTTCCCCCGCGGCTGCAGGGGGCGCTCCGGAGCGAGCTCGGGGAGCACGCGGCTGCTCTGGTGCCCTGGGATCCCGGGGAAGGATGGAACAAAGGAGCTTCACAAACCGGTGGGCAGCTGGTCCCGGGTTCCCGGAGACAGCAGGCTGGACTGGTAGGCTGAAGCGGCAGGCACAAACACAAATCCCCGGTGGCAGACGAGATGTATCCAAAAGGGGAACCCCCCGGGGCTCCAGGCAGGCAGGGTGAGCACGGCTACAGCGTAACGAAGGCTCGAAGCAGCAGCGGGGTAGGGCGGCCGCAGCCCAGGCTCCAGCAGGGGAGGGAAAGCAGCTTTGGGATCCCCGGTGTTGTTTCCAGCAGAAAGGAAAGACGCCGAAAACGGGAACCAGCAGCTCCTTTCTCTGCACCTTCTCCCTCCAGACGCTGAGAACGAACTGAACTGCCCGCCAGGTGAGAACAAAAAGCTTGGACAGGCCCTTTTGTCTTTCTTAAGTATAGTCATTTGTGCCCTAGCAACGTGCATATGGGAGAAAATTCCTCTAACAGAAAAAAAACTAGGACTAAACTAAAACCCCAACAGTAGGGTAGCCCTGTTTGTTAGGGAGTGTTTTAATTTTCTGGAGCTTAATGAAGGTAAAAATAAGGTCTAATGTTTATGGGTAAGGATCAGAGGGAAGGCCAACAAAGCAGATATCCTAGTGGGAGTCTGTTAGAGACCACCCAACCAAAATAAAGAGGCAGATTAAATTGTCTGTAAACAGGTGGGAGAAGCTTTGCGGTTGCTGGCCCTTGTTCTCGTGGGGGTCTTCAACTTACCAGATGTCTGCCAGAAACAGACAGAAACAACAGAGCAGAGTGGAAGTGGTCCTGGAGGTTCCTGGAGTGTGTGGAAGATAACTTTCTGATGCAGTTTGTGAGGGAGCCAGCCAGGGAAGGTGCTCCACTAGACCTGCTGTTGTTACTAGACTGGTGGGTGATGTGGTGGCCATCTTGGGCACAGCTATCCAAAATGAAAGTTTTTGATCCTCAGAGAAGGAACAAGGTCAGCAAAGCCACTGCCTTGGACTTCTGGAGGGCACGCTTTGGCCTGCTCAGGATGGTGGTTGAAAGAATCCCTTGGGAAACAGTCCTTAATTACAAAAGGCTCCAGGAAGGCTGGACATTCTTCAAAAAGAAAATCTTACAAGCACAAGAGCACACTGTCCCTGTGTGCTCAAAGATGAGATGGTGGAGAAGAAAACTCTCTTGAATGAATAGGGAACTTTCATAGGAACTCAGGGGAAAAAAGAGGATTTACTAGCTTTGGAAGAAGGGGCAGGAACTCAGGAGAACTACAGGATATTGTTACATTGTGTAGGGAGCAAGTTAGAAAGGTAAAAGCCCAGCTAGAACTTGATTTGGCCACTGCTGTAAGGGATTACAGAAAATGTTTTTACAAATACATTAGAATGAAAGGAGGACCAAGGAGAATCTCAATCCTTTATTGGATGCTGGGGGAAACATTGCTGCAAAGAATGAGGAAAAGACTGGGGTACTTAATGCCTTCTGTGTATTAGTCTTTAACAGTCAGACCGGTTATCCTCAGGGTACTCAACCCTCTGAGCTGGAAGACAGAAACGACAGACAGAATGAATTCCCCATAATCAAGGAGGACAGAGTTAGTCACCTGCTGCTTTACTTAGATGCACACAGGTCTATGGGGCTAGACAAGATCCACCCAAGTGTACAGACAAAGCCATTGGAAAAGCTCACCAAGCCACTTTCAATCATTTACTACCAGCCCTGGCTAACCAGGAAGGTCTCAGGTGACCGGAAGTTAGCAAGTATGACGGCCATCTGTAAGAAGTGACAGAATGAGAACCCAGAGAACTGCGGGCCTGTCACTGTGACCTCCAACCCAGGGAAGGTCATAGAGCCAATCATCCTGAGTGCTATCATATAGCACATGCAGGACAGCAAGGGAATCAGGCCGAGTCAGCCTGGGTTTGTAAAAGGCGGGTTCTACTTGACCAACCTGGTCTTCTTTTATGACAAGTGACCTGCGCAATGGATGTGTGAAAGGCTGTGGATCTTGTCTGCCTGGACTTTATCAAAGCCTTTTGTGACAGTATAGGAATGGTAGTCTCCAATTTAGTACTGCTGCTAAAATAACACACTGCTTCCCCTTTCTGTCCACGCCCCCAGCTGGAGGCACCAAAGACAGATCATTGGCTGAGATAAGAGGAATGTACTGGAAACAGCAATGTGATAAGAAAATGAACAGTAATATCAACAATATTAATGGTGAAATGTATAAGAAATGAAAGGATTCACATGGAAAGCCTGCAGCAGTAACCAATAACTGGATGGCTTCCCCCACCATATTTTCTTGACCAGAAGGAGCCCCTTCTCCCCAGAAGAGTGTCACTTCTCCTCACCCCTGACAATGACATGAGGTAGTACAGAATAACCTCTCTCTTGATTACTGTTAACCATGTCCTGGTCAGAACCAGGACACTTTTGGCAGCATTCTCCTGGAGAAAGTGGCTGCTCATGTTTTAGACAGGTGCAATCTTTGATGAGTTAGGACAAGAGGAATTGTCCTCAAGTTGTGCCGGGGGAGGTTTAGATTGGATATCAGGAAATATTTCTTCAAGGAAAGAGTTGTTGAGCATTTGAACAGGCTGCCCAGGGACATGGTTGAGTCACCATTTCTGCAGGTATTTAAAATATGTGTAGATGTGGCACTCAGGGACATGGTTTAGTGGTGGATTTGGCAGCAATACAACAGTTCGACTCCGTAATCTTAAAGGTCTTGTCTAAACTCTCTATGATTCTGTAAATCAGTAGCTGAGTTGGTATGAAGATGTGTTTTCATTGTTAATGCTTGGGGTTTTGTGACAATAGTAGAGATTACACCAGTTGTGGTGTAAATGTTCCTTTAAGATATATGTTACCCATGACACAGTGAGGGGAGCTAGGAAATGAGTTGTGCAGAGCACAAGATACTAATGGAAAACACAGTGGATTTTCTAAACAGTCCCTTTCTTTATGTAGGTCTATACAATACGGGCTCTCTTTGATTGCTTTCACTCATAATCGATAAGAAATACACAGTAATTATGTACTTCCTTTCTAGTATATTATTACATCAAGTGATTTGCTTTCTGTGGCAATAACATCAGGATTTCCAGCAAGGAGATGGTCTAATGCAGGCTCCCAGTGAAAGGCCTGCAGCAGTTTTTTGAGAACTTACTGACAGGTCATGTAGTTAAGTGTTTCTGTGACCAAATGTTACTACCTTTGGGGTTGTGTCTGGCTGTGTGGCAAACAAACAAAAAAATCTATTTAAACAAGAGGTTATTTTTCTACCAGGTTTGTTCCCTGCTCTGATTTGCTGCACAGTTGCTTGTGCTGGAAAAGCACATGCGGTAGTCATGGAACAAAACTAGAAAGCAGGTATCTGGAGCGGGGAGGAGGGAGGAAGCCAGTCAAGGTGGTTTACTCACTTCAGCTAAATATGTCATCTTGATTTAAGAGCTGGGAGAACACATAAGAACACAACCTCATTGCTGGGGCCATCAGCAGAATGATCAACAGGGAGCTAATTTTCTGTTTGCCACCCCTAATAATTTTGCAATGACCCTAAACATGTTATTGACAGTTCCTATGTGCCATGTTAACCATATACAAAATGCAATGTTGCTATAAGGGAAAAAGCCCATAGTAATGTAGAATCATAGAATGGTTTGGGTTGGAAGGGACCTTTAAAAATCATGTAGTCCAACCTCAACATCTTTCACTAAACCATGTTGTTCAAAGCCTTACACAGCTTGACCTTGGACACTTCCAGGGATAGTATATCCACAGCTACTCTGGGCAACCTGTTCCAGTGTCTCAACACACTCATCATAAAAAAATTTCTTCCTTTTATCCAATCTAAACCTACCACTCACCTTAAAGCCATTTCTCCACATCCTGTCATTACAGGCAGGCCTCAGTAAAAATTCTCTCTGTCTTCCTTACGAGCATCCTTATTGAAAAACTGCTTCTCCAGACTTACAGGTTTGAACCTGATCTTCAGCAATGGGAGGGACTTCCTTTCCCCAGTCCCTTCCTAAAGATTTGGGGGCTTGAGAGATGGAGGAAAAGAGAGTACCATTGAAAACTGGGGAAAAATATTTTTGAGTACAAATCACATTTGATTTTACAGTGAGTGTTTTCTTCCTGTGCATTAACCTGGTGGTAGAACTGGAGCAGTAAAGTCCCCTACACTCCTAGCCTGGCTCCCCTGGGGGCTTGACATTCATGGGGGCCCCCCAAGCTCCCAGCAGCTGATGGAGGGGAAACTGTGTCCTGTACAGCCTTCTTCATGTCTGTTGTCACCATCTCTCCTGCCTTATTTTTTAGGGAGGGTATATTTTCTTTGATTGTCCTTTTCATGCCAATGTACTTGTAGAAGCCCTTCTCAATATTTTTTTTCACATTCACTGCCAAATCCAGCTCCAGCGGTGCATATGTGATCCAATCTGTATACATCCAGGCACCATCCTTTTTCCCAGGATACATGCCAGTGATTCCACTGCATGTGCATTTCTTTCCTATACTTTGATTAGGAGGGTCTTTCTGACCCATGCCTGTCCCCTGCCCTCCTTGCCCAATGTCTTATGCATGGGAAAGAGGGCTTTTTTACTCTAAGAAAAAAGTCCTTACAGATTTGTCAGCTCTGTTTACTCCACTTTTCGTCCTTTACCCCTGAGGGCAGGTTCCCAAAGGCTCCCATTCACTAATTCGTAAACCAGCTGTTTATATCAAGTTTATATCAAGTTTATATCAAGTTTATATCAAGCAGAAGATATAATTCAGCTGCAAGTTTGGATAACATAGATAAGACATGGGTTTGCGGGGAAAACTATGGGCAATCCTGATCAGATAGTCTGTTTTTGTTTCCTTGAGATATGAGATTTCTTGCAGTCATTTCACATTCTGTGAACATGGAGTAATTTCACTGAGCTTCAGCAATGGTGACTGGATACCTGACTGGAAAATTGCCCAGTGGGCTGTTGCAAGCATGTAATTTACCATTTAGCCCCTGGATCATATCTCAGTTGTGATAAAATTTTGATGATGCTGGATTCCTTCAGGAACTTACGTGGTTTTTGTCTGCCTTACATAAATCCATGAAATTTTTTGATGTCATGTAGGATGACATCAGATTATTTTTTTAGGTATCACATTGCTTGTTTCTCACCATATACACTTTTACCTCTAGAGTGTGATCACAAATCAGGTGCTGACATGAGAGTAAAGAAATTCTCAAAAATATTCTTAATGAATTTTAAAATTCTGGTTTTTACATTCAATCAGTCAAAGTGATAATATATCTTGGATGCTAATGGGAATGCTGGTATTTATTGAAGCCTTGCAGAAGCAAATAAAGTCCTGAGTTTATTCTCATTAGCAGTTATTATTTGGACTTAGTTGACTAAGTGCTAAAACAAACAAAGCAGCAAACAAAACACTGATAGGTCCACTTAACTTATTTTGGGCTTCTGAGAAGATTTGAAGCTCACTAATTCAGACCAAGTACTGTATATTACTTCCATAGCACAGAGGACCAAATGCTTACCATGTGGAACACAAAGCATGGAGAATTATTTGCTTCATAAGAAATCAGCACCAGCCTGTGCTGTCTAAACTGGGAGAGGAATTGTCATGAGAAATGGGGGGTAGTGAAGGTCTCTGGTGCTGAACTCTGCTAATATAGCTGTAGAGCTGTCACTTGGCATCAATAAATACATAACATCAATACATTTTATGGATTTATGTGAGGCAGACAAAATCCATATAAATTCCTGAAGGAATCCAGCATCATCGAACTTTTATCATCATATAGCTGTGGATGGCAATAATGCTAGATTTAGGATTAGGCCAATTTTGAAAAAGAGGCAAAATATTAGCAGATTTTAATATTTTTTGTGAATTTTCCTGCCCCTAATTTTCCCCAGTTGCAGAGGTTCAAAAGTTCAAAAGTGAAAGAGGTATGAACAACCACCTAATAGGATCAACCACCTAATCTTTAAAATGGATACAATTTCAGGCATTTCTCATTTGACTGTTGTAATACTACCATCTTGGAAACAGTATTTCATTTTCTTATGTATTGAAGAGGGAAAACATCTTTCACTGTCATGTTACTTCTGTAAATGAACACTAGGAAAAACTACTGAAACTGGAGAAATTTCAGCAATGTAGAACTGGTGTGAGAGAAATATCAACCCCTCTGCTTGCACAGAAATCCCAACAGTCTATCATCACAAGGTACAGATAAATTATACTTGTGTCTTTGCAGATATATCACTTTACATTCTATAATATCAGTTTAATTTGATCTAAGAATGCTAACAGGATATGAATAGCCTGTAATTTGTAAAGCAAGACCTTAACGGAATGTTTTAGAAATCACATATGACAAAACCCTCTTCATTTAGGAGGTTAATATGAAATAGGGATAGGTATAGCTGTCTTCTTAGAATAGCTGGAGTAGAACATGTCAAACGGTAAAAATGCCTCTATGTAAAAAGAGTTGAAAACTTGGTGACACCTTGCTGTGTGACTCATGAGAACTGAATTAAATGAAAGAAGACAGGAAGAGCTAGGAATCTAGCCTGTGTTTATACAAAATGTTCCAGCTGTTGTAATTTTGCTTCATTACTGAACATCTGTGTAAAAATCTCCTTCTGTTTTTTCAGAAAGAAAAAGTTTCTAGATTTGGCATGTACATCTCACTGAAGCCTTAATTCTTAATTTCAATATGTTAACTATTATGCCATTGAAATGGTTGTATTTTTAATGAGGGCTTTGCTGAATCAGGGCCAAAATGTCTTATATGTTTTGCTTTTAGAAGTAAAAACTCCTGTTACACATTTATTAGACAGAGAGAGCACAGAGACTTCTACATAAAGCACTTGGAATAAAGTAATGCACTTTGCCTACTTTGAAGATACTTCAATAAGCCAAGGGAAAACAGTATTTCAAAACTGTACTGGGCAAAATGTCCAGTATTTGAGTAGGGTGGGTGGAAGCAATTGGAGTGGTTTCCACTGCTGAATCTTTACAGTTCACAGCTCAGTACCTTTTTTGATTACACAGACTGTAATTTCTAGTGATTTCATTGCTGCTATGTGAGAAGTGGTGATCATCTTTATAGTAAGGATGGAATGTAGGAAGCTTCTGCAACACCGTGGCTTAGGCTTTTCCAGCCCATGGAACTGAGCTGTAAAAGATACTTTTAGACTTTGCAATCCTATGCTCTTTCTTGGACTTGCAGAACAAAGTCTTGATCTCTCTTCCCTTCCTATAGCACTGTAAATCATACAATGGAGTGGAAAGAGGGAGAGCTAATCTGAAAAATAATTAAATAAGAAGTGATTCTGGTGTCTTTACTTTTTGCCAGCATCAGAGTATCTCCTTAAAGGCAATTTTAATCTGTGGCATACTTGTTATATCCATTCAGAAAAGATTTAGCTACAATCACCATCAGCAAAAGATTTATTTAAAACAGAATGGAGCTTCAAATCAGGTAGGGAACTAAATGTATGTTGATTGAATGAGAAAAGAAGCTCATGAGTGCCCCAAATTTCTCTGAGGATAACGCACTGGCTAAATAGTTTACTTCCCTCTTCTCTGACAAAGCTTTCATACTTTGATTTCAGAAGCTTTGAAGACAGTAGTCTGAATATGGTATTGCCTCTAACTGGCAAAGGTCAGCAGGAGGTGGACTTTGAATATTAAGATATTCTGGAATTGCACCTAGTGAAAACATGCAAGCTTGTAAATTCACTTATGCTTAGACTGGAATGGATAAAAATCTAGGGGTTAGTGAAAGGCTGTAATGTTTGCAGATATATTTCATGCAACATGGTGCTGTTTTTCTTGAAATTTTATCTGTGCCCAGTTTCATTAATTGAAGGGTAACTTACTAATGCACTAATGCTGGTCATTCAACTCACTGATCCTGAAATGTCCTTGTATCTCAGGGAAGAATAAGAGGATTTCTAGGTTTGGAATTAATCTGGTACTGCAAGTGTACATTAATTATGATTTCATTAGTCTTTCAAAAACATAATGCAAGCTCTCTAACAAAGCATTTCCTTAATAACCACATTAGAAATTGAACCTCATACATCAATCAAAGCAATACTCTGGTTAATTTTTGCTACCTTTGAATCAATAGGAGAAATGGTAGGATAGTAAAACATTTTAAAGAAAACATAGAAAGTTAATGTTTTAAGAGAAGAATTACTTCGGCACAGTCTTAATTTGTAAAGTAATCTTCATCAGATCATCACCAAGAGGCAATTAGCTGCCAGTGGAAAAAAACCCACTGAATATTACTGAAAATAGATGTTAATTTCTCTTACAGAGTCATTAATTTGCAAAAAAATGTCAGAGTAACATCTAATACATGGAAGTTATTTTAAAATATATTCTCTCATGCTGTAAAAGTATTTGTGAATTGGATAGGTTTCCTAGTATCAGCCAAGGACAGGGTTAATTTCCCACAGTAGCTCAGATGAAGTGGAGCCTGGTGCTGTTTCGGCATGTCTGGATTGTTATTCTATACCACCTCATGTCCTTGCTGGGGCAGAAGTAGGGGATTCTGTCTTTTGGGAAGAAGTGGGGTGTGGCATCATCTGGAAAAAAAAAAAGGTGCCAGGCAGGGAGGTCATTGACATTTTGTTCCTTCTCTGAGGGAGCAAGCAGTGAATGGAGCAGTGGGGTAGCTCTGGCAGCAGTCACATCACATCAGGTCGGACTCAGTGAGCATTTTTCATGTAATCACCCTCTTTTATACACTATAGTTATTAGTATTGTTGCTGTTACTGTGTGTTTTCTTATCTCATTGCTGTTTCCAGTAAATTATTGTTATCTCAACTTGGGATCTTTGCCTTTTGTCTCTCACACCTGAGGGGCTGAAGGGACCTGAGCGCTTCATGGGGCTTGATTTCCAGCTGGGATTGAACCACACAATGGCTCCAACTGTCAATTTCTCAAGCATGGGAAGAATGTTGCTCCAATGTGGTTAATGGCAAAATAAATGGATTTGACTGGCTTGTAATTTTACCACTTAGAAAACGGACTGGCTTGACTCTTGATGAATGCAGATTGATGCAGCTCCAATAGAGCCTGTGATTTGCACCAGCTGGGGGCCTAATCTATACACTTCTGTAACAAGTTAGGCTGCAGGTACAGAGAGCCTCTCCACTATTAACGCTGCATTACCCCAGTGGGAATGAGAAGAGAATGAACTGTGTGTGCCTAATGTCTCCTAATTCTACTCTTCTAGCTCTTGAGATCTGAAAATTGGAAAATAAGAGCTTTTTTCTTATAGCTGAAGGAGAAAAGAGTATTTACCCAGTTTTAAAACTGACTGTTCACTAAATGGCTGCTCCTAATGAAGGTGTTCTCTGTGTTTTTCTTTACATTTGTAACAGTAGCCTATAAACCTCAGTTAGGCAGAGTGGTGATGAGGGCCTCTGCTGCATTAGTGTGAAAATTACAGAGCTGTAATTTCCTCTGAAGTTTGATTTTTTGTGTTTTTTTTTTTTCCCAGAGGAAAACTAAGGGACAAGGTTTGTTATTGTTCCTAACAAATAAAAGCAATGGTGCAACGATTCTTCTATTTGAATAGGAAATTGCTTTTTGGGTAAATACAGAGATGAATCAGGCAAAGAGATCATGAGATTTATTTTACCATATGGAAATAAGTTATGTTGAAACAGCTGAGGCCAGCCAGTTTCATTCTTGTGCTTTACAGCATACACTCAAAACTGAAACCCTCTTCCTTTGCTTTTATCCTACTCTATTTTTTTGAATCCTGTTGTTCCTTTGCTTCTGGTCTACATAAAGATGTACAACCAGCTTAGCCTGGGTGTACAAGATATCTTCATATTTTGAGTTTTGGAAATTTTCCATTTGCACGAAAAGACAATTATCCTCAGGCTGCCTTTTCAGATGTTTCTAATGTACTTTTCTTAGGTGACACCTAAACCCTTCAAAGTTACATAAGCAGCTTCTAAACCAGTTCCAAGGTCAGTGTGTGGAATAATTGAAAATAAGTTCTTATTTCTATGTTTTACACAAGCAACATTCCTCTGTCTTTTCAGCAGCTGCACCACACAGTCACATGCATGCAGCACGAAAACAGAAGAAATCTATATGCTGGTTAATCAAAGCAATGAAGACATCTTGATAAACAGGACACCAAATAATAAGTTGATCAGAGTAGAAATAAATGGGCAGACTCTTAAATGGACACTGTAAAGACCAGAATACTAACTGTATGATTTCATTTTGTTACTTCAGGAATAGAATTACTGTAGCCACAACTGCCATGTACAAAATAGCACATGTGCCAAAAAAAAGAGATGCACTTTTGTTTAGAAAGCTTTCTGAAATCCATATGGGAAAATATTGTAGTCAAGGTCCACTGGTGTTGTGCAGCCCATTCTCTAGCTGGTAGTCCTAGGCACAGCTGAATGTGCATTTATAAATGTGAATTTATAAATCCCATGCATTTCACAGTCTTGATGCCATAGACACAAAACTAAAATACCCTGCAGCATAGCACTTATATGTAGTGATTTTTCTGATAAAAGAAGGGGGGAAAATTTATTTCCAAAAAGGGAGGCCTGAGGTATTTATTGCTAAGGTAATTGCCAAACATGCCAGCATTTTCTATAAAGCTATGTTGGTGAAGTCCAGTTCCCAGAGTTGTGGGCACACAGGTCTTCCACTCTCAAACAGAAGGCTGAACCCTTTCCATTGAGAGTCTGAGAGTACAGGTAAACAGTGACAGCAGCTAGCTCCCAGGGTGAACAAAAGCAAGCTGTTCTTTCAAAACCTGCCAGAAATAGCAAACTTGGAAGGTGAGTGTATCTACTAGATGCATGGGAGAAATGAAGAAGGATTCAATTCTGTGGTACTCTAAGAATAATCCACAGGTGACCAAGATGTAGTCAGTAGGTTTAACCAGTTCCTGAAACAGACTGGGACTGAACTTTGATTATCTTGGTGCTGAATATTAACAATTCTGGAGTTCGATAAGTGGAAGCCAAGCCTTTACAAGAGGATGTATTTTTACTTTACACAATATTCACACTGGGTTTTCTGACTGGAAGAAAATGTGTCAAAACATGACAGCTAAAACCTGAGCCCATGCTAGAAGTGAAAAATATGATCAGGGTCCCAGGTAGACCTCTATACCAGTTGCTGTATTGGTCTCTGCAGATTAAACCTGGGTTAGAAATTCTTCTGTATTAGGAGTCACACTTTTTACTTCCAATATAGAGTCATAGAATTGTGGAATGCTTTGAGTTGGAAGGTGCAAATGCGGGGACAGCCCCACACCACATCACTGGAAGAACACAGACTCTGATTCAGTGCTAGGCAAATATACTGAAGCTGTTGCAATAACAAAGATTAGTCAAACTAAGATTATTTACTACTCTGCCTTCCTCAGAAAGTAAGGAAAGAGTCAGTGAACCAGGTTCAATATCTACTGTTTTGCTCTTAAGAAGAGTATCACTCTTCTATAGCATGAAGGAACTTGATGTGTGGTTTATATGGAGCCTACTGCACCTGATGTAGTTATTCATATGGTGAGATATCAAGAGGTATCAAGATGCTGTCTTTATCAGGTGAAAACACTTGTCAGGCTTTTCACAGCTGGAAATTAATTTTTATTTTGCATACTGCTATTCATGTGTATTATTTGCACAGTCTGCCTGTTACACTGTTTCAGAGTGTTTAGGAATACTTTTGCTAACTCTGTAACATCTCCTAATAAACACAATACAGTGAGAGAGACCATTTCATGCATATTGGTCAACTCTCTTTTTCTGCCCTCCCCCTCCCCCCCCCCAGATATGACAGGAATAATGCCTCCCTACGTGCTCGCCTTTGACTGAAGGTCAGCAACCTCCAAACACAAAACCTGCTCTTGCAGTGCTCCTGTCTTTACCCAAGTGAAACAAATCAATGCTCTTGCCCTGCAGGGCCAGTTAAATTACCACAGGAAACCTTGCTGAATCGGCAAGTCTCAGAATTGTATTGAATTAATGAAAACCAAAGGGAATTCCCACATTACAGAATCTCTGTTGTAAGGGATCCTAGCTAACAAACTGTGAAGTAATATTATTAGTTGATAATGCGTAAGAGATGAAATAAGTGCATTACTTGTATAATTCTCTGCAATTTATAGACACTATTCTAAGTGTAAAATTGTCATTTTCAGACTCCAAAGGGCATTCTCCAAGGGCACTAGAGAGATTTAGGAGGCCAATCATGGTTAGATTTTTGATAGAAATTAAATTTCTTAGGCACAGATGCCTATTAAAAATATAATTAAAAATATAATTCCTACAGAGTTTGAACAGCAACTAGGCTTCTAAATACTACGTATATTGGTAGGAACCTTTTACTGTAACTGCAGAAATACACAATCAATAGGGACAGCACTCCTCTTGTTAGATCACTCATTCATCTTCATCATCATCACTTGATCACTGATAAAAAGCCACGCCCCAAACAGTGACTGCCTCCCTCCTGCAAACTGAATACCAGTTGCACTTGTTAAATAAGGAAAGTCTAAAACTATTAATGCTTCTAGTTATTGCAGTACTTTTTTAGAATTACTGACTGTTGAGCTACCTGTAATTTGTACGTTTAGCAAGCAGTCATAAATTGTAAGGATTGATTATCTTTCATCACTGACTTGTCTCACCCATGGCAGTTCTGCTTCTAGAGCTGAGATATATTTATATGGGAAAAAGCTCACCTCATTTCCTTAGTAGGTAAAGGTGACTTCAGTTGCAATTAAGTTCACGATAGTTCATACGCACAAAATTTAATACAATGTTAATGCTGAACAAAATAGTATGCTAAAGAAGCAGCAGTATTATTTTCTGCTTTTCCAGGTTATTGGGGTCTTTTAAATTTAAATGTCACCATCCTGAGAGCTGTCTGGGATGACTTTTTGGTGGGATACATTGTAAATCTGATTCATTGCCAGTGACAAAAAAGCCTAAATTGTAAGGAATGAGCACTTGCAAGAAGTGTGCATGTCATTCTTTTGACTGGCTGTATTTCATGATTTCTTTCAATTGTATGTTTTTCTGTCACCCTGCAATTGCCCATTGTGACTTTTCTCTATTACTTACACTATTTAATTTCTACTTTTTGCCTGAAAAATATTTTTTTGTTTTGGTTTGTCTATTTCCCGTGGGTTCTCCTGGTCTTGTTGTTCCCATTCCATAAGTTTCTATTAGTTTGTAGCAGCTACTGTCCATAATAGTGGCCTCAGATTTCTAGAAGCTAATAATCTCTTATAGACAGGACACTTCATTGATTGCTCTGAACATAACATGTTTCATTGATAAGATTGATGGACATGAAATCCCAAGACAACAAATTGACGAGGCTTTTAAGATAAGGGGCTGTGCAGCTCTGTAATTTATTTTTTAATATGCAATTTGAAAAGCTTGATAGAGTTCCTAATTAAAAATGAGGTAAGAAAAGACATTAGGAGTTAAACACAGGCTTAGACCCTTTGCTTTGTAGGAATTGTCTTAAACATCTGCTTTGTACTGGAACATAAGTACATGTTACTGTTTTGCAGAAGAAAGAGAGCCAAGTTACTGCAGAAGTGTACTGACACGGTCCCTTCTTCCACACCATGAAGAGGCACCGTGTTTCTATTGACAGAACTGTCAGACCTACCAGCCTCTGAAGTCAGAGTGCCTTCAGATGGACTGGAAGATAAGTGGAAGTTTTTGAAATGGGAGCTCCGCAGAAAGCAAGCTCTCAATTTTACTTTCTAAGGCAGAAAAGGTATAGGCAAGCAGAATAGGGCACCACTTTTACTTCCCAGAAATTATTTGCTGTGTTGAGCCCGGGTCCAGCTTTAAATGGAAACTCTCAAACAAGGATCAGGTTCACATACTGAAAGTCCATCATCTTCCCTCTCTAGTGGGCAGGTGGCAGACAGCAGCTGGTCTAAACAAGTGCATCATCTATTGTTCACTGAAGGAAAACATTTGACTTCCATATTTTATTGAGTTCTTTAAAGTTGTGGGTGAAGGAGTAGGGCATCTGTATGGCTATTGCAATATGAACCTATTGCAGAAATAGCCAAACAAGCAACAAAACATAAAGGAAAATCAAGATCTCTTTCCAAGAGAAAAGTGCATGCTGATCAGCATGGAAAACAATAGCACCGTGGTGTAGCGGCTTACCTTCATCTGTGCGTAACAGCAGTTTCACCATTTCCTACCATAGTCTTGGTCAGGTGTTAAGAAGGCATGCAAGTGGTTAAAACATGAAAAAGGGGGTGATTTTCTAACAGATGTAGAAAACACATCTTACCACAGAAAAGGAATAAACAAGAGTTGCTGTTTTAATGTGTGCATGTTTAAAAGGATCAGTGAGGTAAATTAGATCAGGATTCAAGAATATATAATTTCTCTAGCAAAACTAGAGCTATTCAATTTTACAAGAAAGCACAAAATTCCTAAATGATAAAGGCTGTACTTTTCCAGAAGTGTAGTATATTGAGCCCATGGAATTCATCATCACAGCAAGTAATCAAGGACAATAATCTAGCATGTGTAAAAAGAAAATAGGTGGTTACAGTCTCAAAATTTAGTTATTGCAGCTGTAGGCACTTAGAAAGGAACAGGTTTGTTAGAGACTCTAGAAGTTAAGCTGAATTTTAGCTATTAGAACTTAGATGAATACAGTTGTAAAGGACATTTATTCTCTTGGCACTCCTGTAACACTCTTACATGTTCTTCTGAAGCATCCAGTGCTGGTCAGACTAGGAAATGGAAAGATGGATTAGAGGGACTGAAGATCTCATTGTGGAACAATTCTTACTTTTTAAAGATGGTAATTAAACTCTCTGCTTCCATGTAAATATAAGGTCAATATAATTTAGATTGCTTCCTTCCCATACTTTTCCTACTGCATTTTTAGATTTGGAAGTAATTTTATTTGCTGTTTTGTAAAATGCAAATGATGCAATTGTGAGTGATGGTAGTAACTACTTTGGAAACAAACTCCATAGTAGACTCTCCAATACATAGTGGACTGTAAATTTGTTATACAGGTACCATAAACAGAATTTTGTATTTAAGATGCCTACAACTAATACAAAGCCGACATTAGCAATTATAAACAAGTCATACTACAAAGACAGTGAGTTTACTACATCAGCTAACAAGCAACAGAAGACTACATTTTTGCATTTGCATTTACTTGTAGGCTTATAATGAAGAGACACAGAAAGAGTAAGTTCTTTTGGCTGTCATTACTGCTGCAAGTCAGAGAAAAGTGGTCTCTGTAATATAACTATGTAATAATATGAAGACAAGAAAATGTGTCTAAGCAAACATCTCCACCTTTCTAGTCTGTAGAGCTTGCAACTTCAGGCACAACAAAGCATTAAAACTCTTCCCAGCTGGACCTGTCTCAGATGAATACATGTTCCTACACATCAACTAATATCCAAAATGGCAAAGTTCTGCCTTAGTAGAGTGTGCAACATCTAAAGAAAAAGCCCTGAAGCCGTCTGTGCTGAAAGTCTAGAATCATTGCAATTTCTGCTTTCATGGCACCCTGTGTCAATCAGTGTCCTATTCTGCAAAGCCACATGTCTGAATGAATAATACAAAAGCATCTGAGCTCCCAACAATTTAAATTTAAAGAGAGGATGCTGTTGACTGAGGAGAATGATATAGCATTGTGTTGAGATGCATCCCTGATGTTATGATCTCCATGTATGAATTATGGCTGTCTTCTGGCTAAGAACCCAGAAGTCCTTCAGCACACATCACTGTGGCAACATTTATAAGTGAGATCATACTAGATACATAATACATGGGGGTTTTAATTTATCATTGTGCTATGTATTAAAGGGGAGGGTTTTGTTTTAAAAGTGAAAAACAACACAGTGAGACTAAACTGCCAGATCTGTAAGATTAAGCTGCCAGATTTAAAATGCCTGAACCATATGGTGCACAAGATGAAAACTGACATTTTTATTTTCCTGCAGATCCTTGAAAACTAAATGCATAACAGATGCAAAGTATCAAGGTGCCTGAACACCATTTTCAGGTCACAGTGCAAGACCATTGAAAGCTCTGCAGTGCAATCCACAGGAAGCTTATATTTATACAAGTAGTCAGAAGTCACTTACATATAAGCAGAGTTGCTGAGTCTCGCCTGTTACATCGTTTTCCTTCTAATATAATTTCTGATCTCCATTTAGAAAATATTGAGTAGGGCTCTGGAGGGCTGTCATTATCTTCCTGTAACTGAGCCAATGTCCCATGTGCCAGAATCACAAAATCACAGAACGGTTTGGGTTGGAAAGAACTTTAAAGATCATCAAGCTCCAAGACTTCTGCTGTGAGCAGGGCACTTTCTACTAGATCAGGTTGCTCAGAGCCCCATCCAGCCTGGTCTGGAGCACCTCTAGGGATGGGGCATCCACAGCTTCTCTGGGCAACCTGCTCATGTGCCTCACCACCCTCACTTTAAAGAATTTCCTCCTAATGTCTAATCTAAACCCACACTTTTACAGCTTAAAGCCATTCCCCCTTTTCCTCTCATTACATGCCCTTGTGAAAAGTCCCTCTGCAGCCTTCTTTTAAGTCCCCTTTATGTACTGGAAGGCTCCTGTCATAATGCTAGGTTTAGTTTAGCAAGCTGCAGCTTTCCCTGATTGCTCAGCGGAGCTGCTTAGGGCACTTCGACCATTTTTGCCCTCCCATAGTCCATTTTGGACGGCTCTGCAGTTTTGCTCTGGTAGCTATCAGTGTTACAACCAGTGATGGCAAAGGAGGCAAGAAGGGTCTCCCCATGAGGGTTTAAGAGGACTTTTAATAGTTACATCTTCTCCCAGCAATCCCCAGAGGCAGAGAGACCTCCTGATCCCGGCGCAGGGGGGTTTTCTCAGGGCCCAGGGGTGGTACACGGGCAGAGTTGGGGTACAGGAACCAATAGGGAGAGCCCGAGGGAGTGGCCAGGGCTAGGGGCAAGGAAAAGCAGGGGAGGGGGAATAATATGGGATTAGAAAAGCAGTGGGTAAACAGACCGCTACAGGCTCCTATAATGTCTCTCTGGAACCATTTCTTCTCTAGGCTGAACAGCCTGTCTTCATAGGAGAGATCTTGCAGCCCTGTGATCAGCTTAGTGGTTCTCCTCTGGACTCATTCCAACAGATCCATGTCTTTCTTTCTTGCCAGTCCAGGGAGGTTCTCAGAAGAGCAGAGTAGAGGAGCAGAATCGCTTCCCTCAACCTGCTGCTCATGCCTCTTTTGATGCAGCCCAGGATACAGTTGGCCTTCTGGGATGCAAGCATGCAGACCTGAGTCATACTGAGCTTTTTTCTGCAAACTTCTCCAGGTCTTTCACCCCAGGGCTAGTCTCAATCCATTCTCCACCCAGCCTGTATCTGTGTTTGGGATTGCCCTGACCCAGGTACAGTAATATTACAGTAAACTATGAACTTTGTGTAAGGACGTACTCTCATGGATTACAAACTACTGGAGTTTTCTACTGAAGACAAGGGTCTTGTTGCTATATGCCACAGTATTTGGAATCTTATCTGTATTTAGGACACTCAAGATGATGATCTGTACTCAAGGTCTGTATGTACACTCTTTAGGCAGTAGTCCAACATTTCCACTTCCTTACTACTAGGCTTTGTGAGCTCTTGCATGTGGTTATGAGTACAAGACTCTCTCATGTCTCCACTGATTTAATTTTGTCCTAACTGTGTTGAAGCCGAAGGCAGCAATTTCTTTTCCAATCTTTTTGTAATGGGCAGGAGATAGTAAGGAAAGTTATGCTTCTGAAAACTTAAAGCCTTACAAACTATTCCTTGTTCCTTTTCTGTTTATTATATTTCTGAGAAATGATTAAAGAAAGCAAAAGGAAGTTGGGGATTCAAAAGCACATATTTTTTTTTTCTTGGAACATTCAAAATTACAAAGATCTTAAACATTTAGAAAGAATTTGGCTTCCTTATTGATTTTTTATTTAGCCCAGAACAAAGCATGTTCTGATTAATATCAAAGACCACAAAGCACTTCCCAAGAAGTCTAGAGTCTAATTGGTAATGTCATGATACTTAAAATCTGCATGTGAGCACACAGAATAATTTTTGAAATATAAGTGGATTTTTAGAGGAAGTCTGAACTGAGGATTGGGATGCCACTGTTTCTGGTGTTCAGTGGAAAGACTGGGCCCATGGATTTTATACCTCTTGTACTTTATGTCAGGTCCTGGAAATACCATACCTCTCCAGGAGTTTTGGCCACTGGGCCTTGGGACCAGCTCATACGACAACTGTGTTCCCCATGTGCCAGGGGCTTCCACATGCGCTGCAATGAGGCAGTGGCCAAAGCCCCTCCTGTCCTCTGGAAACTGATTTTTAGCTGTGTCTTGAGCATGGGCTGTCCTTTTGCTCCCTGGGGAGGTGGGACAGCCCTGGCTGCTGGCTCTGTCCTGGCCCCTCAGGGAGCCCCCACGGCTGCTGGTCTCCAGGGAGCAGCCGGTAAGTCCCACTTGAAATGACAGCTCTGTTAACCTACCGCTCCCTGACAAACCCCATACTGGTGCCATTTGGAAGACAAGAGCTTCCCTGCCAGCAACAGTGCATGGATCAGGCAAACCTTGCCTGAACCATAAAGACAAATCCACTTCAGCATCTTTCAGCTCTGCATGCTGGAAGAAGGGCACCTTCCAGAAAAGCTGCAGTGAGAGGTCAACTCATGAGGACAAAGGCTCCAATCTGCAATTCTACAGGAAGAACAAAAAAAAAGTTATTGTTCCAGGTTGATGCTCCAGGCTTTGAGCATCTGTTTCCCAATAGTATTATTGTAGTATCCTCCACATGGAGTTAACCTTGAAGTTCCTGTGGAAATTAGAACTAGTGCAAAGCATCCCAACAGGCAGGTTAAAAGGCCTTGTAGAATTAAATAGGAGTAAACTTGCAAATCAGCCCACAGGGTGATTTGTCATTTTTATATAAGTATTGTGGCTTTATGAAAAGGGAGGATATGCAGAGCACCTCTGTGCTGCTGTTGTGCTCCCAGCAATCCATAAAGGCCTAACCCCAACATTAGATTACCAGATGCTCAGTTCACTAATCCACTAGGTATTACACCTGCATTCCAGGGTTTTAATAAGAAATTCTACAGCTGAATCCTTCTTGAAACAATGACATACTTCAGCTCTGTCTCCTTCCAAACTGGCAGGAAATTTTTCCCATGAGATATGCCCCCTCTAGAAGAAATGTGGGTGACCTCGGGCTTAAATCCTTAGAAGTTCTTATGAATGGTGGAAGTGAGTGTGCTGGTGGAATTCTGCTAACACTGCAACTGAATGTTGCAGTGTTAGCTGTGTTCGTCTTTGCTCTTCAACTCTCCACAATATTCCTTTAGCTTAGATTTTATGAACAATGCCATTGGAAATGTATTTTCAGGTATGTTGATTGATATTTTAAGTAGGTGTTTGCCCAGGTAGTTTGTTGATATCATGCCTTAGACACAGATATGAACTCATAGTGAGAGAATCACAAATCCTACAGCTAACCTAGTGGCAAAAGAGTGAAGTGCTCAAGTTTTTTCCCCTCAGATTTCAGGTGTAAGTCATGACATTAATCTGTCAGTTTTCTGTGTAAGAATATATGTGAAGTTTCTCCTGGACATTCCAGAGCATGTAAAAGGGGATATTGTTTTGAATTTTAAAATTCTGTTGTGATTCCTTACTCTCATATGTTGTAGGGCATGCATTTGATGTCTGAAGTGTAATAATCACGTGTTATTATCAGTCTGCCATAGCTCATTCCTCATTTGTAAAACTTTGTCCTCTCCTGAAATATATTTTTGTAGTTGAAAGGTAAAGGCATTAATAATCAGAAGCCCTTTGTCCTGCATAAAACATTCCTTCCTACAAACTGATTACTATGATTGATTCCTATATTGGGATGCCCTGTTTCTCTTCTTTGGATGGACAACAAATAGTAAAAGTCCTGAGAAACTGAGTAGATCTTGATTTTATCAAGGAGAGGCTATAGGGAACTTTTTGACAAAAAATCAACAGCGGAAATGAGTAGTTACGTCTGATAAGTAAGCTTAGGAATACATGAAGCATTTTGAATAGTTGACATGCGCTTTTTTTCAGAAGTAAGAGTATTTTTTTATGTGACATTCATTCTATCTATGTATCTAATGATATCTCAAGTCATCTTTGAGGGGGTTAGATAAATTATTTGTATAAAATATTTGTCCTCCTTAGCAAGGGATTTATTGATTTTTATTAAATAAACTAATTAATAATTAAATGAACTAATAGTTGAGTTTATTGGCCGTTACTCCCAAGTTTTGACTGCAGGTTCCAGGAGGACATGGACTGGTGCATTTAGAAAGTACTCCAGTAGTATAGTAGAGAATAACACCAAAACAAAGTGATACCATGCCACCATTTTACCAGACCAAGTTGCATGTATGTTGGTGAACCACTGGGATTTTTCTTTTTTGTCAGGAAGCAGATGACTTATATATATACTTGGGCACTTGCAGCGTGGGGTACTGAGTAGGTGACAGTACCATGACAAAGCTTAGGATTCTTCCAGGTTCATAATGTGACAAACCAAAGGTCTTCACACTCACCTATGAAGGAATCATTAGCAAGATATTTCAATAAAAATAGAACATGAAATATAATGAAGACATCATGAGTCACCAATAAGTTGCAATATAGTTACTACAGAAATAGATGTACCCTCCAGTACTGCATTTATTTTTACACTAAAATCTCTACAAGCTGCATTGAAATAATAGTGACATTTTGGACTTAAAAGCTGAATTCAGACTTTACTTTTGCCACAATTATATTTTCCCATCGTTTTTTTCAAAAGTGAGGAATTCAAGTTCAGTATTTTGAGTGATATAACTTCTTAGTTATATAGAGGCTCGAAAACACACTATCTAAAGCAATACTGAATTATAGGAGGTGACTTCAAGTTTGTGTGTTTTGGCCAGGACAGGGTTGATTTTTTACAGTAGCTGGAAGAGGAGCATGTCTGAGGGTGCTTGACCAGGACCTAGATATTGTTCTATACCACCTCACATCGTTGCTGGGATCAGGGGCAAGGGGCTCTCTGGCTTTGGAGAAGAAGGGCAGGTCTTCCAGTAGAAAAAATGTGTCAGGCAGGGGAGAGACTGTTCACCATTGTTCATTATCTCAGGGTCTGTGGTGACCATTTTTGCAAGTGAATGACCCTCTCTTTTGTGTAGTTTTTAAATTAATATTGTTGTTACTATTTGTTTTCTTATCCCATTGCTCTTTCCAGTAAATTTTTCTTATCTTAACCTGTGATCTTCACCTTTTGTGCCTCCAATTCCCAACTCCATCCTGCTCTAGTGAGAAAGGGGAGGGGAGTGAAGGAGGTGAGAAAGTGGCATGTGGTTTGGGAGGGTCTCAATGGGGGCAGTGAATTTGAGAATACCATTCATAAACCATGACAGTTCTTACAAACATGAACTTAGTGAAAGCAGAGCCAATTATGGAGGGGTGCCACTTTGTGGTTAACAGCTTTGTGCTCTGATGGTAGGATATGAACATCCATTAACCAGGTGAACTTGGAGACCTCCAGGACACTGCCACAGAAGACTACTGCAACCAGTACAATTAAGCACCCCTATGCTATGCTGCAGAGATTTACCTGCAAACCCCACCCACAAAACGTATGAAGCCAAAACAAACCCCAGCTATCCTTTGATTTTTCTGCTTTTGTGAAATTGAAGAATTGCCTTTCAGTCTTGCTGTTGAATATTTTATAGGCAGCAGCTCCACACTTAAAGGCAGTTTCAGGAAAAGCAGTGTATTTGAGGTTGTGAATTCAATCATATGCCTGACACTATTTTAAAAGGGAGGTACAGCCCCTGTTTTATTTTTCTGTCTGTGCTGCAAAACTCATTAGAATCAAAAGATAAATCCTTTCAATCTACAGAGCAGCTCCACATTCAAAGTTAGAAGCAGATGATATGTGTTCTCCAAGAGGCATGATTTCATAGCGAAATATTTCCACAACCTTCGTTGAAAAGGGAATGTTTTCCATTTGGGAACACTGAAAACTTCAGCAGACTTAGGAACTACTGGAGGGATGAGAACTGTTTTCTCACTCATTCATGTTGATTATGCCAGTGTATAATGCTTAGAGACCTAGTCAATATGTCTCAGGTTGTCTTCATTCAGAGTGCTGTGTCAGCATTAATTATTGTCCTAAATATTCCCCAGGTCACTCTGCTTACAAGTGGTGAAATATCCTAATTATTCCTTGGTGACAGAAAACCTTGTTGGAGAGTATCTTTATATGGCTGAGGAGAGATATGACAGCACAGTGCTGATAGCATTAAATTCACTGAGAGATTTGGAGGTACCTGATGCAGTCTGACGAATTGCCATATACCTGTTTGAACGGGTTACAAAAAGCTGTGGTTAGCTCTACCTTATCTGTTGCAGAGCTGCTGTCCTTTTGAGTTTCTAAAAATAGCCATCAAAATGGTTTAGCTTTGTCTTCATTCTTGGGTACAGAATCCTTAGCAAGTGTTCAAAGGAGCCCAGTATATTTAGAAATGAGTTAGCATTCTTGAAAGAAGACTTTTCACTTTCTGATAAAAGTACCATAGTTTTAAAAGCTGCATCTTTCCTCAGGGATTTAAACTCATGTATTTATCCATACATTGTCACAGTATATGGTAGTAACACAAAGAACGCATATATTTTAATATATAGGAACTACACTAGAAGACAAAAACATCATATCATATCATCATATCATATCATATCATATCATATCATATCATATCATATATCATATCATATCATAGCACAGAATACCATATCCACAAACATACTCAGCAAGTGTACACTTGGCGTAATACTTACCTTTCATTTTGGCCCAGGGGCAGTGAAAAATCAAGGGAAATGGGCAAATGGGCATTTGATGTTATAAAATTTGGAATGACACCATTTCTTTCAGCAACAATAAAGTAATATTTTTAAGGCAGTTCTAACAAATAACTAAAAAGTCATATGGATAATCTGGGCTAATTTTGAACATGTTAAAGCATCTATGGCTCAGGCATGCCTCACAATAAAGTGATTGGATGCATAGTACTAATTTTTCAATATTTGTCTTTTTCTCCTTGCCTTTGAATAATTTTCTCCATGGAGTACAGAAAGTTATTGGCAAATATTAAAAAAACAACAGAAAAAACCCTTTTTCTCTGTTAGCATACCTTACTTTTGTGTCTAGAGGCAGATTAAAATTCTGGGAAACACATAACTGTAGACCTTAGTTCTGCAGGCTTTGTATTTGAAGTGGAACAGTTTCCACTCCAAAGAATTTTGATGGATTAGAAGCACTCATATGCATGCCGTTGAAATGCCACTGACAAATGCTGGAAATGAATGGAATGTCTTTTAGCAATGTCTGTGATGTTATCAATGAACAACTGAGCAGGAATTTTTTAGAGCTTATGGTTCTGACGTCAAAAACTTCTGGATAAAATGAGACATATCCCTGGCAGTTGAAGTTTTTTTAAAAAGGAAGAAAAGCAGACGTGGAATTCTCCAGGCTTTGATGTATTTTTCTACAATAATCATTAAAAGGTGAATTTATCAAAATATTTTTGTAATGCAAGACCATTGTCAATACATATCTAAGCTCTGAAGAAGCTGAAATCCCAATTCTATTTAATTTGGAAGTGCCAAGATTCAAGAGGAAATTCTGCTAGCACATTCATGCATGGCTGACCAGAAGCACTGATATAATTGGGGACAGGCTGGAAAGACCTTGTTGAAGAGTTTCCTGAAAAATAATCCTAAAACCCTGTAGAGTTCCTAGGGTCTACTAATCAAAAAGGTCTTAATTTCAAGTGTCAAAAGCAAAGTAAAATATCCTGATTATTATTATTATATCTATCATAAACATACTGTAAAAATTAAATAGGAGCTTCCTCTAAAAAGTTCTCTTGGAGACAGAATATGGAAAGTTTTGGCTTTAAACTGAAAATCACTTATCAGGAATACTAAGCAAGTTTTGTTTTCAGATGATCACAGTAAGTGCCTCATTATTCAGATCAGAGGCCTTAGGTTCTCACATAAGTTTGGTAATTTTTGTGTTTGGTTGGTTGGTTGGGTTTTTTTTAAGTAACAGCCTCAGGCCAGTTGAGATGTAAATTCATGTGAATTCTAGAACATCAAAGTGTTGGCAAGAGATCAATGCAGAAAGGATCAGTTTGTTCTCGAAACACCACTAAACCTAATTATTTCAGTGAATATTCATAGAGTCAATAATAGGAAAGGTGAGAATAACTATTTCCTAGTTGTCATCTGTTTAAGTGGGAAATCCGTCTAAGTGGATGATAGCTACCTAAAAGCCCGTTGACAGTGAAGCTATGCCAAGAAATACCAAAACAGCACTGTGCATTAAAATGAGGCCTTTCTGATTTTTAAATGCATTTAAGAGACACTTACAATGCTTTTCCTAATTTTACATAGAGAAATTCATATTTCTATTCTACATAATGTGGTAATGTATGCTCCTGAGTGAGTGATTTCTTATGTTATTTTTGTCACATCTGGTTTTGTCACATGCAAGAAAACTGACAGGGCTGAACTGGATGACTCTGCTAAAAGCTTGTTTATATACCATTAAGGAAACATCTGCTGTCAGAGATGGCCAAATTGCTTTTATTAACTGCCAAGTGTAAACTTTAAACTGCACCAGGCTGACTGTCCTGGCACCCCTGCTATAATCAGATGGCCTTGGAGATCCTGCTTCCATAGCATTGCCTACGAAAAAAATGGCAAAAAACCTTCATGGCCATTTCAAGCCAGGATGACCTTTGAGTTGCTATCAGCCAGAGTCAGGAGGAGATTTCTGGATTCCAGGAGGAATCAAGCTTCCAAATCAGGCGTTAGTAACCAGTTTTTCAAACCACCTTCATCCCAGACTGGCAAGGATGTAGGCAAATGCTTGCCAGAATTCAGACCTCTGCACAAGTAGGCATGGCACAGCTCACTCTCATTACATGTCATATAAGGGGCAAACCAAGACTTTTTTGCCTATTATGCTTCCTGGCAAGCTGTGACTTCACTCCTTCTTCAGCTTCAGGGTGTGTGTCACCATTTACGGCCATAAGTCAGTTTCCATCCCACTGTGCTGCCTCCACCAACCTCCAACCAGTGATGCTCCAATGTTATGTTCCTTACCCTTATGAAGATTCAGTACTGTCGTTGGTTTACAACACACAACACTGGCTGTACAGGGACCATGCTAGTTTTTTGACTGCCAGCCAAGGAAGGCTACACTGAAGGCAGATGTCTGTAAAAGCATGTGTAATTCTGAAAGTAGTCTTTAATCGGGGGGAAGTTCGGCATCTTATATTTAGGCAGGATATATTATTGATGTTATTCTTTTGGTATCAGTGGAATTACTAAAGCAATTATAGAAGCTCAATATATCTAAGAGTCTGTTGTTCTCACTATTGACAAAAAGAGTCTGCCTCAGTCTGTAAGGAATGAGGAGGGTTATTGGCATTACCCAGTCAGACCCTTTAATTTCTGACCGATAATTTTTATCTTTCGGCAATTTGAAGCAATTAATTTCCTCCACTTGAACACTCACAACCAAGTGTATTGATGTTATTATTATAAAGTATTTGGCAATAATACTTAAGTAAAAGCTATATACCCTGTTTTTTTCCCACAAAGCTATGCCATCCTTAAATAGCACCAATGTGCCACATAGAGCCACAGAAGCTTAGGAAATCAGAAAATTTTGCATGAGCAAGAGTTGATTTAAGTTCTCATGGATTCAAGCTTTTAATTTTGCTAGCAACTGTGACTCTTTTTGGAAGCCTTTTTAATGATCTTTCATGAAGTTGAGGAGAATACAGATAAATCTTTCATTTATCTTCCACACTGTGCAGAGGTTTTTATAGATGGATAAAATCTTCATGTTCTCTGCTTACAGAAATGTGATAGAATTTGAACAGTTCGGAAATCCAATAAACATGATTTCTTTCAGTACTGAAGATCCGAAATAATCCCTTAAATTTCAGTATCTTATCTGATTTTTCTGTCTCCTTTGAATTTTTAGTCTGGAAGATAAAACTCAAGCACTAGGATAATTTCTGTGGCCTAAGAGTAAAGCAGCTAAGCGTTTAATCTGTTCTGAGCTGTTTTAACACTTGCCTTAGAATTTTTTGCAAATATTTTCTGGTATGTCTAAGAATGTTTGTGTTTCAGTTTGAACTACAAAGATGCAGGAGTACTTGAAAAAATACCAGCCAAAGCATAGATTGTGATTATGAAGTCACTTGCATACTTTCAAACCTGAAGGAATCCAGAGCAGATTATATTCCTTTAAGGACTTGAGCTGCACCTTCTACAAGGAATTTTTCCATGGGGGTTCCTGGCACCATCACAGCCATCAAAGTGAAGAATATTCAGCAGGAGCCATCTCACAAACTACTGTGGGGATCTGGCCTATCCTGTGGGATAACTTTTTATTGAAGTGAAAAACAAAGGGCTGCGAAAAGTAGAAGACTTCCCTTATCTTCTTTGCTCTCATCCCAAATTGTTTTACACTGCAGTTAAACCCTAATTCTGAGGGCTTGTGAGTGCCTTAAGAATTTCTCTGCTTTCCTTTCTGTCTTAGCCTCTAGCTTTATGCTTTACTTTTAGGTAGAATGGTAAACAATTTCATCCATTTATCCAGGTTAATATGTGGGCTTTCATATACACAGCTACTTTTAGACAATATGAATATGGCTATTTAGCTTGTTTGTTGCTACAGTAAAGTCATATATATGTTTTTAAGTATTTTTTGAAGGGGGTAATGTTGACAGGTGTAGGAAAAATAATGCTAGGCATTGTTTCTGTTGCTGCTGCTGTAAGTTAATATGTTTATCATGAACTGAAATATTAAACTGATCAGATAAAATGAATGGAATTTTTCCCAGAATGAAGTTTAGTATTATTGTCCTAAGTGAACCCCCTCCTTCCCCATAAGAACTACAGGTCTTAATCCAACAGATCAGTAATTGGCAAACAATTTTATATGCTTTTTCCATTTCTTTTGGAACAACTGTGCTCTGCTTTGGATCTGGTTAGAGCAATTTGTTATTATTTATTATAGAGCAATTTGATCTGTCTTGTGTGGCCACTCATGGGCTGCTCTTGCTTCTTTACCAGCATTGTTTTTAGAAAAAGAAGTGTGGATGAGGGCAGAGGTTGGATATGGGCATGACGACAGCCACAATCCAGTGCCATTTAGGTGGTGTGATCCTGGTGACTCAGAGCCTGTGGTGGTCCCAGGTGAGGTCATCCTGAGGCCAGGGTTGTGTCAGAGCAGATGGGAAGACACCTAGGGCAGTATGGCTTCTCCCTCCTGCCCTTGCACAGGATGCACTTTGGGCACAGACAGAACAGTGACTCATTACTGCGGTTTTTTTGCTTTTCTGATGTCAGTAGGTCAGGTGAGACTCAGATGTAGTTGCAGGATGAAGACCAGAAATTGCAAAAGACTTTCTGGTCAATCAATGGCATTTGTTGTATGAAATGCCATGCAGGTAAGTGTATGGACATGGAAAGAGAAAAGGCTCATGGTTGGACAATGTGAGCAATGATAATGCAGTGACATCCATCTGCTCTAAATCTCATTAATATCTCACAAAGACTAATGAAATAATTATAAAAGTCAAGTGAGTGATAACCAGATCAGAGAACAGATAGAACAGTTTACAGCATGAGCTGAGAGTTCAAATCTATATCAAAATGTTATTTTACTCTGAACAAACCTTAAAGTTTCATAAAATAAAGTGATCAACAGTAAAAGGTGAAGCAACCAAGCATCTGCAAGGAGAATCATATCAAAACCTGTAATATCTCCTTCCTTGCATTAAATAGAAATATCTAAAACAAGCACATTTCCAGCTCCTAATTTACACCTTTACAGCTGATAAAATGTGACATAATCCCCTCTTCAATAAAGCAATCAAAAAGTGGAAAGTTAAAAAAGATTGTGAAATAAAGTAGACTTTGAGGATTTACCATATAAACACTAGCCACTGTTGGAACTACAAAGCAATTAAAACTGCTCTCTGAGATGACTTTCTTCCTCCTCTAAGTCCTCTCTCTTTACTCTACACCCAGTTAACTTCCTATATCTGTTAACTCAGGGCACCTACAGTGCAATTACATTAGTTCTGTGCTAAAGTTGTGTATGCATCAAGGTTATGTTTGCTCCGTTTTGCCCAATATCATAGACTATGTTTTTCTTTTTCCTATTCTGTCCCACATTGGTGTTTTGGTAGAGGAGAAGCATCTGCTTCCTTTGTGGCCTCATCTTGTTTGATCCACAGTCTCTGAAGTAGCAGAACAGGCTGATGTGAAGTTATGACAGCAAGAAATGTGGCCTCTTGGTATTTATGCTTTATAAATTGCTGTTTACTGCAGTTTCTGGTACCTTGCTTGAGCACTGATCTATTAACAAACTGTTTGGAGAACAATCAATACAGTTCCATATTAATGAGTAGATAAAATGCGTGTCTAATTTGTACTAATAAGACTTTTGAAAATGCTTGTAATGGGACACCCCTCCTGCAGTGGGGGTAAAAATATTAGAAGTTAGTATAATTTGCAAACTTTCTTTGTATCTACACATAAGCTCTGGAGCACCCAGAGAAACTGAATAGTCAGCAGCTTTGAAAATTAGGGTATGTAGATTGTAGATTTGACAGCTAACCATGGAGCTGCAAGTATCCCATGTATGTGTTCCTGAAAATTTTGAATCTTTGGCATTTAAACTTTGCAACATCTGTTCTAATTTAATATTTTAGTATTGTTATGAAATTTTCTTCCATGGTCACATCTTATCTCTTCAGCCTGTGTCCTTATTTCATCTAGTATGCCAATTAAGCAAGAGGAAATAGCCTGAATATTTTATATAGCAATAAACTGACATAAACTGCTCTAAACTAATATATGTTGCCCTAAGTAATTCTTCTTCATCCTTCAGCACTGAAAGTATGCAACTTCATTTGACATTAGGTTTTTACAAGATTCCTAAATCCACCACAGATGGTAGCTCTTGGAAAAACAGAATCTCTTTATTCTTCCTAGGCAGGTCTTAGATTTTTGAGGAATAACATAAGCTAACAGGAACAAACATAGTTGGTAGCTGAGTCTAAACAAAGACATGGTACCTTCTACTCCTCTGGAAAATGTGTTATGGGCAGGAGCCATGGAAGTGTCTTCATCCTGTTGAATTCAGTGAAAGGATACATGCTAAAAGGATCTTTAGCCAATGTAGCTAAAAGTGATACAAACCGAGCCAAAATATTTATACATATAAGACATAATGTTGAATTGCTGAGTTCACCTTTAAAATAAATGATGTTGCTTTGGAAGGGTAATTCTCTTCATACTTGTTACATGATCATCAAACAACCTTAACACTTGTTTTCAGTGTGTCTGTTTTGTCTCTTAATTGCCTGCTATAATGCCCAGAAATTGCACTTTAACTATGCCCAAATCAAAAATTAATCCTCTCTCTCCTGTCCTTTTCTTCTGCCTCCTTCCCTGATGAGGGACAAGGAAACATTACAGTAGAAAGCAGTGCCAGAAGTTTAAAGACCAAGGGATAAACTTGATGGGGAGCTTAAATACTTAAAGGTTTGCCAATGATTCAGAAGGTCCCAGATGAAAAGCAATTTTTATAAAGTGAGATATTCAGTGGTACAGGTTCAAGGACAATACATGAGTCTTTTCATAGTCATTGGCTTTATATTCTCGATTTCATTTTCAAGATGGATTGTACCCTGGGCTGAAGTGCAAAGCACTTTTGAGTTCAGATGCCTTCATCTCATGATTCTGCACTCATTCAGTATGGATGTATGGTAAAAAGCCAAAACTGAGTCCTTGCTCTGAAGGCCAGACTTAACCTGGCCTGCTGTGGTCTTCCAGATGAAATACAACCTCTTACAGACACTCAGGTTTGAATGCAACTCATTTGGCTTTGAGCAAACTCTCAGCATGAATTTCTGCTTTGTGTTTTGTCAGAAGGAAGGAGTTCAGCTGGAGACATGTTACGTATCTTTGCCTTTCCTTAGTGTTTGAGAGAGCAAACATCATAATTTTCAGAAAGAGAGAGGAACTATCTTTACCTTCATTATCTCAAATTAACATCTGAGAAAAGCTTGAAGTCTTTCTATAAATTCCTTTTTTAAGATCAAAAGGCAAAGATTAAGGTTAGAGAGGGGAGAAGCAATTTAAATGTGGTTTCAGTACAATTTCTTCGCTAATGTCTGTTTGCGGAGCTTCACACAAGTTTGATTTCTTGAACCTTAAGCATTATTTTTGCATGCATTGCCTTGAAATATGACCAGAGACAGGACTTGAGGAAACAGCATGAAGCTGAGTCAAGGGAAGTTTAGGCTGGAGAGCAGGAGAAGGTTTTTCAGCCAGAGGTTGGTTGGGCACTGGAACAGGCTCCCCAGGGAAGTGGTCACAGCACCAGCCTGACAGAGTTCAAGAAGTGCTTGGAGAATGCTCCTGGGCACACGGTATGATTCTTGGGGATGCTGCTGTGCAGAGCCAGGAGCTGGACTCAATGATCAAACTCAGCATATTCTGTGATTCAATTATTCTATGAAGTGCTGTTTATTATCTCCAAATTTAATTTTAACTCACTTCCTCACTATTCGTACCCTTAGCATATTTTTGGAATACAAGCAATTCCTTAGAATAACTTTATTTAATAAATGAAGTTGCTCTTTTATTTAAAAAGGTCTGCATGCAGGTTCCCTTCCTCTTCCAGCCTTTTTGGACTTGTTTATGCACCCCTGAGACATGGGGCTTATCTCAACCTAGGGAAAAATATTTTTCTTCAAATGTCTCCTGAACATTTTGACAGCAGATCACTGACACTCTTGGAAAGGAGGGAGCACCTGAAGGGTAAGAATTCTCAGAATTCAGTAGGAAAACTTTTCCCTTAATTCACCACCCACACTTGCACTGCTCCCAAGGTCTGCGGGGATTAAGCAGTCAGAGGTTATCCAGAATCCCTTCCAGCAGCATGAAGCCACAGGGGAAACTCCATCCTGTTTTAAGGGAAGAGGGAGTGATAATCTCCAAAGTCAGTCATCGCTTTAGGAGACACTTCAGAGATTCACAGCTGTTGCATTTCTTATGAAAACCCTGGAATGCAGATGTAATAGCTAACGGATTAGTGAACCCCTGTGCATCTGGTAATCTAATGCTGGGGTTAGCCCGTCTGGATTGCAGAGAGCACAACTGCATAGTACAAAATTGCTCTGAATTTCCTCCCTGCTCAAAATACAATGTATCCAAAAGCTGTTGAAGTCAAAAAGATGTGTGCAGAAAAAGGATGCTTTGGTTGGATCCCAGAGACGTGTTGTGGCCTTTCCTCTTTCAGATTCCTTAATGGAAGTTCTCTGTTTTGTGATGGTTTTTTTTCATCATCCATCCCTATGACAATTGGATTTTGTGATCTCTGGTTCTGTTATTTGTGTCACTTAGTTCTGAAAGTGGGAACATTTTCCTTCTGTAATAAACTACTGCCTTTGTCCAGGTGGTGCTTCCAGCACCATATGTTGGGGCCTCTTCTGTACTTGATTTTATCACATGCTCTTCTGGTCAGTGAATCATGCTCTTGCATGATTTCATTGTAGGAGATCACAGATTACCTGAACCTCACATAATAATGTCAATCTTTCATTTAACTGGGAGGCTAAGGCAGGAAGAGATTTCAAAACTCCAAAGAATATGAAAAGAACACCACATAGCAGCCCAGAGGCTTTAAAAATATTTTTCTGAAGGTTTTTAATACCTAATTTAACAATAGCCCACCCCCTTCTGAAGATGAGCTGTACTAGTATTTTCTAAGTTCCATGTAGGAGTATATCTCAGGACACAAATACACTAGGGATCCTCTTGTGTGGAACAATGAAAAAAGAAACTTAGCAGCCCTGGCTGCTTTACTCTAGAATAAATAATTCCTGTAATCCACTGCTGTACATTTTCTTCTATTCCTAACCCAGTGTGTCCTACTGTAAGAAAATCATGTTATACCGAAAAATTGAGGTAACAGGGGATTCAGCTGAAGTATAATGAAAAAACAGCAACTTTGGTCTAGTGTGATAGGTGGAAATGTGCATATACGCATAAATGTACATATGAACATAGATATGTGCAACTTTAAATACATAAATATGCAGTTACATATTTAAGATTCATACCCTGTATAAATAGGTTTGTAATTCACCGAAGCCCTATATTTTGAGTGCATTGGGGATTTACATGTTATTGTTAGGATACTTTGCAGTGAATTATTTCTCAGTTATTGGTGTTTTGGGCCTGCTCTAAGGGAAGACCCAACTTCACAGGCTCAAATTAGAACAGATATACTTACAGAGAGCTCCTTACAGTCACTTGTATAATACAGGCTTTCCATCAGTTCCATTATGATGTGTTACATATTTTTGTGCTGTGATCAATGCAAGGTTGATAGCATGAAAGGAGATAGCTAAACATCTGTTACACATTTGCATTTCAGGTGTGAGCATGAAAAGAATCCTTCATTTTTCATATTTCACCTTGTGTACTGGGCACCCAATTCTCAATATATTATAGTCTTCTATATCCTAAAAGTGTAACTCCACTATTTCTTCATATTCCGGGTCTGATTGTAATTTCATGCTGCTCTAAATTAGGTGCTGTCCATTAAAATGAAGGATCCAGATCCTGATCTCATTGTGTGTAATCTGAAGGAAGTCTTGCAGATCAACAGAGCAACCTTGAATTTTCATAAGTTAACTGTAACCAGACCCAGCTCCAACTGCCTGTGTATAAAAAGCTGATATGAATAACATCACAGTCAAGTCTGTGTTATTTGTTTGCTGTTAAATATGACCAGAAATCTTCTAATAAGTCAGTCATGTTGAGCAATTAGCTGAAGGCTGACAGAATAATCATTGTTTGAAGCACTTCTCAGCTGATATTTATAATTAATTTTCTTTTTTTTTTAACTTAAGATTCCTCATATATCCTGTTTCCATGGAGAAATTCTGATATGTGCTAGAGTAGACATCAACAACAATAATTAGAGCCCTGAAGACAACCCTTCAATCTTGAGAGAAAGATAAATGAAAAATTACATGGCTATTAATGAAAAAACCTCACAAAATCACAGAACAAAACAGTTGTAAGAGACCTCAGGAGAATATTTGGTCCACATTTTCATGGGAAAGGGAAACTAGATGAGATAACCTAGCAACCTCCTCAATTGCGTCTTGAAAATCTACAGTGATGAGGACTCTACTGGTTCCTGGTGAGGTTGTTCCAATGCAGAATTGTTCTCATTGTAAAAAAATGTCTTTCTTATGTCAAGGAAGTGTCTTCTGGTGCAACTTGTACATTTTGCCACTTGTCTTCACCATGTGACTCCTTGTGATGCAAGAGCATCTTTATTCTTTGTAGCCACCTTCTAAGTACTGGAATTCTTTGATGAGGTCCCTTCTGATCCTTCTCTTCTTCAGGGATAAAAGGCCTAGCTCCTTCTGTCTTTCCTCACAGGTCAGGTTCTGCAGCTGTTTTTCCTTTTTTGTGGCCCTCTTTTAGACCCTCGTGTCTTCCTTGAACTGTGAGACCAGAAGGAGACACGATGCTTCAGGTACTGCCTGACAAGCTCTGTTCAGAGTGTGGTGATCCCAGTCCATCTTTGCCAGCAGTGCAGCTGCAGCCCAGGATCAGATTTGCCTTTTGCTGCAGTGTCAAACCAGTGACTTGTGTTCAAGTGATTGTCCCCTGAACTTCCATGTCCCTTTCAGCAAGGCTGCTCCCCAGACACACAGGTCACAGCCTGTGCTGGGCCCTTTGGTTGTGTCATCCCAGGTGCAGGACTTTGCACTTGTCTCTGCTGCACCTTGCACTGCTCTTGCCAGCCCCACCCTTTCAGCCTCTCTAGGTCTCTTTGTAAGATGGCATTGTCCAGAACATCTGTGAAGATGTGGAAAATCAATTCCTGAGGAACCCCCCTTGTGACAGGCTGCTAGCCTGAGTGAAAACCATCGATAACCCCTCCCTGAGTGTGCCCTGCTAACCAATTTCTTGCCCATTTCACAGGCTACTCACCCAGTCTTGCCAGTTTGTCCAGGAGAGGGTGTGGGAAAATTTCTGTTAATTCAGTTTCTACCCCAGTAGCTGAAAGAACTACAAGTAGAGAGTGGAAATCCTGATTGTTGTACAAACTGTGTTCACTCTCAATTGCCATGTCCAGTGCATCATCCTAGTACCTGCATAATTATATTTTCCTCTGTATGAGAAAATACTTCACTTTTAATCCAGAATTCCTACCCTGATGTTTTGAGAATTATGCAAAAGCAAAGTCAACTTTATTGGAGAGAGGAGATTGTGTCTGCTATAAAAATCTTCACTGTAGCTGTTTTGATATGGTCTCTGTGAGACGGGTTCTTTAGCTTTTCTGTGTACGACTGCACCCATCCTGTCCAGCTTTGAGATCACTGGATAGTGGTGGGTACTTCCAGCTGGCTGTGAATGTACTGTGTTTTGGCAGCCCTCTTTGGAAAGACTTGTTACTGCCAGAAAATTCATCTTCACTGAGAGCCTTGGTCTAAACAGAATCCTTCATCCACTTGATAAAAGAGGTTACCTGCTTCACTCTTTAGTCTAGGCTTTATGACTAAATTATCATGGTTTAATTAAGTTATTCCTGGTCTAACACTGTGATAGAAGCATAACTGAGAAATGAATATCAGGGAATGCCACCTCTCTAATCTGCATTTAGCAAAAATCATCTACCAGTAAAAGCCTCCTTTATTAAGTCCACACATATTCAAGGTTACATCCCAATATCTTTAGTGAAGCATTTTATCAATGATCTTAAGTACCATGACTGAAAATCATATTTTTTATTTATTTTTGTTATCAAACTCTGTCTTTCAATACAAACCTCTAGATTTCCTGTCTTGGTTTTTAACAGATACATTGATCACTAGGATTAGGTAGAAGTAAGTCTCCTGAATTGTTATTTATTTGTGCTCACATGCATTTTTAGTAACTGCATATGAATGTTTGTTCATTGCTCAGTGTAAGAGAAAGGATCCCAGCCAGTAGCAGCCATAACACCACAGTCTCCATAGAGTCTGTATAGGATCCACATCCAAAATCAGAACAGTTTCTTAAATTGAAACATTTCAATGCACAGAAAACCAAACACTCTATCAAGTTAACTGATAATATATATTTAAAAACAGGTTTGAAAGTCTACAGTAGTGATTTTGATTTAGAGGAAGAAAACTCAGCATTCACAAGGTTACTAAAAAACTCTTAAAATGAACGCCCATATTAAACAAAAAACCCCAAACTAACCAATGAACCAACCAATCAAGGAAAAAAAGCCTAGTGAATTTATGCAAAAATATGTAATTTTGTAAACTATGCAGCATTTGTTTACCCAAATATATCTAGCTATAAAGTGATTACTTTCTTTATCCCTTCATTACTAGAATGAACTGAAGCTATTTTCAACTTTCACAGGGGAAAT
Organism: Aphelocoma coerulescens; assembly: GCF_041296385.1. NCBI lineage: Eukaryota > Metazoa > Chordata > Aves > Passeriformes > Corvidae > Aphelocoma > Aphelocoma coerulescens. The sequence continues at coordinate 37,631,878 of NW_027184085.1, forward strand.
ATTTTAGATAATTAAAATGAATACTTTCCATTATCTTACCACTTTGCAGTTGCTGACAGTCTTAACACAATGTATCAAGCTGATGAATGGACAACATCCTCTTTGAATAGATAAGGCAATGCTGTTCAACTCTCAGCCATCTTCCTCTTAATTCCCCGGAATGCCATTATTTGTCTTCTAAAATTAACTATCTGAACAAATGTATATGACTTGCCTGAAAACTTCCATTTTCTGAATCTCCATTGTAGACATTTTAAATATATACAGTTAATCCGAGTAACAGCAAGTTATGTGAGATAAATCACGTGATGGAGATTGGATTTTGTGAGAACCAAGAAGGTGGCAGGAACAAAATCTGTGTTTGCATTTGTAAAGTTTTCTAAATCTCTTTATTTTTGGTAAATGGTTGACTACCTGTGTCATGACTAACAGAAATGGTATTGATTAATGTGCATTTACTTAGACACGTTCAGACTGAAAGTTGTCAAAGATAAGTGAAGATAGCAGGATAAAATAACTTCTGTTGTCTTATGGAAATTATTTATATTTCTTCAAATTATAGGAACTTCTAAATGTTAACTACAGCAACAGGTTATAAAGGAAGGCAAAAGCTGCATTTCAATCTGTGTATATGATTCATGGAGTTCAGCAAAATATCACTTACGATATTGTATTACTTGGGACCAAACACCCAAATACTACTTTAAAACTTTTCTCATAATTTAAAAAGGCATGGGTATGACTTGCTTTTATGTCACTTGAAGAAGGAAGGGATAATTTTTTTTTCTGCTAACAAAAAGAAAAGAAGTGAAAAAACTTAGTGTTTAACATGTATTCAGACTAATTTACAAAGTCAACACTAATGAAGTGTAAGGCCTGTATAGTAAAGGTAAATAACCTCCTACCTAAACAGAAAATATGTTGTGCTGGGTCACAATTCATAAAACTGTTAAGTGAATTAAGCAAAGGACTTGACCATATGAAGATGGTGAAGATATGAAGACTTTCAAATTCCCATAAGATTTATTGGCTATCAGCAAATTAGTTAAACAAACGTAACAATTACAAGAGTGCTATTAGGTCACATCTCCATTTTATGAGATGGTGAAGCACATACAGTTAGGCTTTAGCCACTTGTTTTCCCAGAACTTAAAAGAGCAGTGGTTCCTTCCTTTGACTGACACTACCTATTCAGTGGTTCAAGTATGATGGTTTATGGGAAAGACTTGGCAGACCAAGTGCTGATCACTCTGATAGTAAGATCAGCAGGGCATAGCGGTCTGACCCTTGTCTTCAAGAAAACTGGGAAAAAGAGTGGAAACCAACATTCACTTTAAAGTGTAGCTGGTGGTACTGCTTCTATGGTGGCGAGATTCTCACAATCTTTTATGGTGAGTGTAAGAGGGGCAGGTCCATTAACTTAATGAATTTACTACCTGTGTCTAATTCTACAGTAAATGAAAACAAAATCTAGACCATAAGGTAGACCATGGTACTTATCCCCTACTACAGAAACAATATATTGAGTACAAGTGTGGAAAAATAATCCCTCTGGGAATTTTTATTGATTCTGTATCACTTCAAAGTGTTGTGGTGGTCAGCAGCTGGCCTGAAGGCCTCACAATAATAATTAATCCCATTTCATAACTCCCTCTTTTATAACTGAAGTAATGAAGACATAACTGAAATTCCATAAGTACCCTGACCAGTGGGTTCTGTAATCCGACCAGTGTGGATGGTTGGAGAGCAGGCCCAGGCCGCTGGGGACGCAAGCAGCTCTTGGCTGGTTGGCTGGGTGGCAACTGGTTCAGCCCATAGGGATCGACCGTGTGGACCTTCAGATCTCTATATAAGGGGAAGAAGACTCAATAAAAGTTGGCTGCTGTGCATGAACCCAGTGCGTCTTGTCGCTTGTCTGTCTCTGAAACTGCGACATCAAAGTTTCCTAACTCAGCAAAGTTGTCCATGATGATGTATTGAAAATACAACATACGAATATTAATTGAATTTCAGTCATGTAAAGGTGAAAGTACCCCCACAAAAAGATGCAGTCTTTTGAACATCACAAAACTGCTGTGAAAAATTTGAATGCAAAAATAACCGAAATGTTTTAATCATTCCTTAGGGGGAAAAATCTTATAATATTGGGACTGTCTATGGATTACTGCCATTAAAAGCAATAAACCAAATTTAGCCCTGCAGCACAATTGGCTTATAGGTATTGAAAAAGCAGTATTTTGCAGTTAGAACAGCACAAGAAAGCTTTGGGAGAACAATTTGTCAATTAATCTAAATTATCTGTAAAAAAGATAGTTTTTGCTTGAGGAAGTTTCAGGGAATATATTCTGGAGGAACACTACAAACTGCTTTGTCATTTTTGGAGAAAAATATTTGGGTTTTTGGTTTTCGTTTTGGTTCATTGTTTGTTTTTGGTTTTTTTTTAAGCATCTTCTCTTGTAAGCAATGGTATGGTGTGCATAAAGAGTTTCCCTGGCTGCTCACTTGTGAGGCCATTGATCTCAGGTCTCACTGTATTGGATGTTTTTTTAAAACTTGCTTTTGACTGTGCACCTGTTTGACTTTCTGTCTTGAATTTCTGAACACACTAGCTGGATGATTTAGTCCACTTGTTTCACATCCCAGATGCAGAGGCTTTGACACCCAGATAACTCAGTGACAGAAACAGAGCATCTGACCCATTCTCACCTTGGACATGACTTTCCTGTAAGAGCTAGTCTTGCCTAACCATTCAGCTCTTCAGGGAGATACAAAGGCGAAGGCAAACAAATACACAGGCTTACTCATTTTACAAGAAACTATTTGAAGAAATAATAATATTTAGAACAGGATAAAGTAAAATTTGTCATTCTTGCTGGCTGTCTTCTCAATAACCATGTAAAAGCTACGCTCCCCTCACTTGAATACAATTTATACTGCAAATCATGATTTTTTTCCCCTGTAGTTACTTTCCTTCTACACTTCCCATGAAAAAGTGGACTTTCTCCTCTCTTGGCTAAGCTTACACTGTTCTTTTGAATTCCTTGTAATGGTGTGAGTACTTGTATATTTTGAAAGAAGCATGTGGCATCTTAGTTGTCATATTTCTGCCCCAATCTCTTTACCCAGGCTATTTTTGGGAAGTTGGATAGGTCTCATTTCCCTTAAGGTATTATTTTCCTAGACTGAGGTAAGTATATATATTTATATATATATTCATCAGTTCTGAGTGATGATTGACATAGGCATCAAGAGCTTAAAGGTGAGGTATGAAAGCTCTGTGTATAGAAGCTAGTTAGAAAAAAATCATCATCTTCACAGTATAACTAATCCAGTCCTTCATCTGGCTTTTGACATAGGTTTGATGAAATTCCCCCAGAAGCACCTGTTTCTTGTTGTTGACTGTAAAGTGAGGCTGACTGGTAACATTGTATTTGATGCCTGATTTAGATGCCTAAATTTCAGTAAGATGACTCCTACCTAGTGTGTTTAGATTTCAACAGAGTAAAAGTTTTCTGTAATATTTTATTTTGCAGATATATTCCTTAATGTGCAGATTTTTTCTGTTTCTTTCCCAGCTGAAAGGTATTAAAAATCCCCTAAATCTTTGTGGAGTTGTCATGCTCTGCCTATCTTTATTTCTTGTATACAGCAGATTACAGTCAGATTGTAGTACTACTAACAGTCACAACTAGATGTGCAAAAATAAAATCAGAATGTCAGTCACATTATTGGGATTACACATGCATTACCACCTGCAATCAGCAGCTCATATCCTGATGAGACTGAGAGGTGTTTTGCATTGACTGAAGTGCACTCAGCTCAGACTTGAATACAACTGAGTATTTTGCAAAAGATAAAAATACCTTTAGCTGCATTTGGAGGTGGGAAATGCAAGGTAGATATTTTTTTCTGACTACTTTTCAGCTTTCCTTTTTGTCTTCCTGTCTTTCTGTCCTTTTCAGTGGCTGTCCTCCTTTCTACCTGTCCCTTTGCCTTCAACACTTTTTGGGCAATTAAGAGCCTTGCAGAGGTTATTGATTTTGTCCAGGAGTACCTGAAATTGACATTATATACTCAAAGTCATCCCTTATGTAAGACTGTGTAACAGAGCCAGAGGAAAGCAGATATGCTACCTAGATGTTTTTTTGTGCAAGGAACACACCCATATCTCTTTATTGATAACGCTTTAATGAAAAGGAGATGAAGATGCAAGGGTGTCACGAATGAAAGGGAAGATGCATGAAGATTATGAGCATGGGTTTCTAGGATTTCCTAATGCTCAAAAACATGGAGACTTTATCCTCTATATTTCTCTGCTTTATTACAGATTACCACAAATATGACAAAATTTACAACTAACAAGTAAACTGTTACCAAAAATAATTGTAAAAAATCACCTATAGCAAGTATACTTACGATTAATAAACGTACATATATATGTATATATGCACCAAGCTATTGCAAACTAATATCACCAATCAATAATATAGTATCAGTCAATAGTATGTTAGCTGTAGTATGATAGCAGCAATCAATCACAGAGCAACAATCACTAACAGCAACTACCAATTAGGTAGGTATTATTACAAGCTACTATGAAATTTTCATTATTGAAGCAATTTATCAACAGTGTAATACCAGATATGACAGATTATTTATATGGATTTATAATATCAATATCAAGGGAATAAGACAGATTTCAGAAGGGGACAGACCATCCCAAAGTGGGGGGCAAAATAATCCCAGAGGTGAACCCAACCATCCTAGAAATGAGAACACAAACCAAACCTACCCACCCCCACTGGTCCAAAAAGGGGGACCAGTGAGATTACAGGCTGTCTCACTTCAAAGGTGATCTGTGGTACAGAATCTGGAGTGAGCACTCAAGATCTCATAGAAAGTTAATGTGGAGAATTCAACCTATTTAGAAAAGAAAAAGTACGTGTGGCAAGATAAGCTCCCAGGAACAGAGACTCAGCTTTGAGTAGAAATTAGGGTTGTTTTATAACACAGACATAAAGCAGCATAGAATTTCATTGCTTCATGCAGCCAACAGATGCTTCAATTTAATTTTTCAACTGATGATGAGGTTTTATGTTCTTTCAGAAAAGTTTCTGTTTTTCTTAGACTGTTTTCCACCTTCTCAAATGATAAAGTGTCATTTCACTTCCTTGTTTTTGCACTTATTGATAGTGTCTCAGGATGTCTCCTCTTTCTAGGTACTTCCAAGAGACCAGCTGCCCTTTTCAAGGATGTTACTGTTTCATAGGCCTAGTTCCCAGGTTCATAGCTTCCAAGCTGGCATTTTCTGTCAGTATTTTCCTGTTCAGCTGTTTTTCCCTCTGACCAGGCTGTCTCTCAGGCAGTTCACATCACTGGTACATCTAAGCAGGAATCTTGTTGCCGGTCTGATAACAAACCTTAAATTTCTCAAAGTTCTAGTTTTGTTTGTCAGATGTTTCTTAGGTATCACGTTAATTCCAGCTGCTATCTTAATTTTTATTTTAATTTGGTCTCTATTCTGTATCACATGTTGTTTTTCAGCACTGTAACGTTTTCAGAGAAAACAACAACAAAAACGCTACAGCATTCCAGAACTGTAAAGTGGAGATTGTGCTAATTAAAAGTCATGTTTGTTCATATGGGAACAGGCTGTGGAAATAGATCAGAGAACACAGAGGATTTTAGGCTAAGCCTAGCATGAATATTTTTGAAGATTATGACAAATTATCTACTTTTTGGTCACACTTAATGCAAATTTGTATAGCTTATGTTTTTTGAAGGCTTGAGACTTTCAGAGTAGTATTTGTCTATTCAGCTATTATGTAAAGGTCAGGAGTGCACCAAAAAAAAGGAGGCAGGAGATACACTGTGAAGAAATAAGAAGTAATCAGTCTCCAGAACTCGACTGCACATAGCAATTGCTCATTCACAGAATCACATAACAGTTAAGTTTGGAAGGCACATCTGGATTTCTTCTAAGTCCAAGATGTCTGCTCAAAACAGGATCAACAAGAGCAAGTTGATCAGACCATGTCTAGTCTGGTGTTAAATAACTTTAAGGATGGAGATAATACAACCTCCATAGGAAATATGTTTCAGTCCTAGACCACATTCACAGCAAAGAAGGTGGGTTTTATGCTTAAATGGAATTTCCTCTATTTCAGTTCCTTCTATCCTACTACCATTGAGAAGTCCCCATCTTCTTTGCTTATACCTGTGTGGCATTTAGAGTTATTGATAAGATTTCCCTGAGACATTTCTTCTCCCAAGGCCAAACAGTCCCCACTTTCTCAGCCTCTCCTTGTGTGAAGGGTTCTGCAGTCTCCTAGTATTCTTTAAGGCTCTTTGGTTGACTTGCTCCAGTATGTCTATTATCCAAGAGATAGGGAGCCCACAACTGGACACTTTACTCCAAATGGGAGGGAAAGGATGACACCCCTCAAATTGCTGGTGATGCTCACCCTAAAGCTGGAGGCTGTTTGCTTTCTTTTCACAAAGGCACATTTTTGCCTTATGCTCACCTTGTGGATTCTCAGGGCCTTTTTCTGAACAGCCATTGCCCAGGCAGTCAGCCTCCAGTGGATGATACATGGGTATTATATTTCTTCCATAATACATGGGGTTATTCCTTCCCAGAGGCAGGATTTTTGAATTCCTTTTGAACTTAATCAGATAACTTGTTTTTCCACATCTCCAGATTGTCCACAGCCCTCTGAATAGCCGCACAGCCATCTCGTGTATCAACCACTTCTCCCAAATTGATATCGTGCAAACTTGCTGCGGGTGTACTCTCCTATCATCTAGGCCATCCAGGACTGGTAGAATACTGAAGAATTTAAAATTGTCATATTTTTAAACCAGTGAGTATGACAACACAGAGAAACACTTCTTGTGTCTCTGCATCAAAATATTTAGATGGGAAATAGCTTTTGTATACTTATTTATTTAACTTGGGGTTTAGAACTGAAGTAAAGTAGCATAAGGAGAAATAGTATATCCCTGGCCTCAAAAATCAGGACTTTTCATGTTTAATGACAAATCACAGAATCACAGAATCATTAAGGTTGGCAGATCCTCTAAGATCAAGAAGTCCAACTTTTAATGAAGCACCGCTGTGTTCAACAGTAAAACATGTCACCAGGTGTGACATCCACATGCCTTTTGGACACTACTAGGGATGGTGATTCTACCACTTCCATGGGCAGCCTGTTCCAATGCTTGACAACCATATCCATGAAGAAATATTTCCTAATATCCAATCTAAACCTCCCCTGGTGCAACTTGAGGCCATTACCTCTTGTCCTGTCAGTTGTTGCCTGGGAGAAGTACACTACTTCCAGGTAGTTGCAGAGATTGATAAGGTCCACCTTGACCCTCACTTTCTCCAGTTGCTGCTCATAAGACTAGTGGTCCCTTCACCAGCTCCATTGCCTATATCTGGACATGCTCTAGCACCTCAATGTCTTTCTTGTAGTGAGTGAGGGGCCCAAAACTGATTTGACCTGTGGCCTCACTGGTGCCAAGGATAGGGGGATGATCCTTCCCATAGTTCTGTTGGCTGCACCATTATTGATACAAAAGTGATGTTATTTTGAAGCAGTAGTATTAATTATGGGGATAATTGTGAAAAGTGAGAGAGTTACATTTCACTTTTGTGCTCCTTGTCATAATATCAAGAAGTTACGGAAATCCTTGGGTTAGAGAGAAGATCTCTTACTTCAGTATCCCTCCACCTCCTTTCCCAGTACTGACAGACTCTTGTTCTTTTTTCTAGAATTATTCACCCACCAGTCGTGCTCTATGTTAGCAACTCTGACATGGCAGTAGCAGGAAGACATCACACTCCATATCTCACAACCACATCAGCATTTTTGCTCTGGTTCTGGAGTTACACATCTTGAAGTACCTGTAAATGTCACCATGCTAGCATTCCCAGGGAGCAGCTCATACCCAGAATTAGTTGCTGCACAGCAGTCAGTAAGGTGATGCTTAAAAGCACAGTTCACAGGTCACTGATATTATGCTGACAGACCATTCAGCAATTTAAATTTTATGTGTCTCAGACACGAGCATGTGACCATGTTTCTTGCTTTCCTTTCATTTCAGAATATGTAATTTTTGGCAGAATTAATAAAAACCCAAATCAGCCAAGGAGAAATTAAAGATCGGGCATAGGTTTAGTGTATGTTTAAGCGCAACTACTCTGAGAGTGAAGCAGATATGTAATGAAGTGAGGTTTAGTGAGGTTTAAGATTGATTATATCTGAGTGTTTTGGTGGGTAGAAGACAATAAAATCTGTTCCTGTGAAGTCAAAGAACTTTTAAGGGTTATAGGATTAGCTGTGGTGTGCAAAATCATAAACAGAGGAACTAAAGCTGAGGAATATTTGGTTGGTTCTGTTGGCTCAAAGAAGATCTAAAATAACTTTTGAGCATCAAAGAGCAGTATCATCCTGTCCTTTTACCATACTCAAATTAGTAAATTGACTAGCTAAGTATCTAGTTTTTGAAATAAGATTCCATGCAAACTGTGATATACAGAACATGCTGCTCTAGGATTTGTGGTGAGGACACCGTGATTTAGTGAATCAGTGACTGAGTAATTACAGATCACTCCAACAAGACTGGACCAAACTGAGAAAATACACTGAGCTACTGGTGAAAAAAAACAAACAAACAAATCAGAGCTACGTGTGTTCTTTAGAAATGTGTTAAGATGTTTGGAAAAGCCTTAAGGAGCACGTGGTGGTGCTGACCTGTTGAGAAGATGACCACAGACATTTAAACACATCAGCGAGCTGCCCAGAGAAGGTGGCTGGGCAGAGAACAGTTAGAGAACTGCAAGAGACAGGCTATGAGAATTGTGAATGCATTAGACATGCATGCATATGTGCTGTAGATTCTGATAAATGTGGAATGAAGGGATAGTGCTGTGCTGCAATACCAGCAGGGGTGCTTGTACCTATAGCTGAGAAGGCAACATTGAGTCAATAAACACATGATTGTGTTGTAAGAATTTTGTGCATGAATGGAAGCAGTTGAAGCAAGAGCATTCTTGGCCTGTGTCAGTCAGAAAGGCAGATGCTCAAAAAGAAAGCCCAGGAGCAGAGCCAGTAGTGCTCATTGTCCAAATAACACCCACTCACATCAGAATGTCTACCTCCAACACTCCTTTGGCGATACTTTTCACTGCATCACACTCATGTTTTTCAGACTTTTGCTTTCTGCAATCTGAAAACTGATGAATCACAAAATAACCAAAAAGGTCTTTTCCTACAGAGAGTGAAACAGCATCCCTAGAGATCCTTGTATTGAAGGTAATTGTTCAGCATTGTATTTTCCCTAAAGTCCTTGCTCTTTCTGCGGAGCTAGAAGAGAATATATTGTTTTTGGAAGAGCTAAAGAAAATAATGAAATATATGGGGTTTTTGTTTGCAGTGTTACATTTTAAAATATCCTACATTCATTGTATGCTATTTCAGTAAAAAGGCAAAATAATGATTATGTTAAGTCAGACTTTATTATTACAATGCCCTTACTTTCTTTTTGAGATTCCTTTCCTAATCAACTATCCATGTATTGATTGACATGTACTGTGCTAAAGCTAGACAATTTAGTTGCTACAGTGTTTATTTTTTCTTTAAAGCTGTTGAAATTTCTGTGTTCCTTATGATTTTAATGTCAGTAAAAATTAAACAGAGTGTACTATTTTCTTACTTTCAGTGTGGTGTTCTAAAGGATATGGATCATTAAAAATACTGCATTATTTATGCAGCTGTATAATAAAATCACAATTACTATGCACTGGTGGTATGGGGCTAAATTGAAATGTTAAACATAATAATCCATTCACTCACTAGAAAGGGTCAATGACTAGTCTTACACTTGAGCATCTTACTGATCTGCATGATTAAACAATTGTTAATTTTCCTACTGCCTCTGGTTGGGAAGATTAATCTCTTTATTAACTTTCTAAAAATGTTTCCATTACAGAAAGCTTGGTACTTTATTAGAAACATGACTGCTCGTGCATCTAATATTTTATCTTCTCAGCTTTCATCTCAAGACATTGCATTAATTGGTATATAACATAACATATGAAGGGTTCTCAATCTGAAAAATGATGGATCACATTAGAAATACTCAGGGAATGGGAGAAGAGAAATTCAGATGGATGAATCAGTGTTACTGGCATATCAGATCTGTGGTTTTGGTGTGTTTTGTATGTGAGAGAAAGGCTACTAGCATGTATAGGACTACCTTTCTTCATATACCATTTGGCAGTCCCATTTTAAAAGATTTTTGAGGAAAAAAGGCATATTTCTAGCTTGGTGTTATCTTGCTGTGGTAGCCAAAAGTCCCAGTCTAAATCAGGGCCCTAAGATGTGAAGCTGTAGGAATAAAATTCTCCCATCTCTGAAGTGGTGCAGTCCAAAGGAACTGAAAAAGACATAACTAGAACGTGGGATGGAGATGGAAAAAGTAAAAAAGCACAGAGGGGCAGGGTCCATTTATAAGAAAGGTAAGGTTTTGCATTGGTTTAGAACTTGGAAATTTCATTGACTTTCAGAACAGATTTATGGAAGTGAAAAGATTTATGCCAAGATTTATTCATTGTCTTCCAAGAGTGTCATGTAAGCCTTAAGGCTTATGTCACCATTTGATTCCTTCACAGGATTTTTTGTTTCATGTTGTTTTTTGGAGGTTTTTTTTTCTACAGCAAATAGATAGGCTTCTAGAATCTAATAAGAGATTAAATTTCAGTACAAGTGCCTCCTGCTGTAAAGTTGTACCTATGTTTTTAAGATCCTACAGTTTGTCTTTGATTTACTAGTAAAATCAAGAAGAGAGCAAATGAGAAGAAAATAGTTGTTCAGAATATTTGTGTGTAGTGGGTTGATCCTGGCTGGATGCCAGACACTCACTCAAGCTACTTTATCACGCCCCTTTGCAACCAGAGAGGGAAGAAAAAATATGAAGAGTTCATGTGATGAGATAAGGACCAGGAGAGATTGCTCATCAAATACTGTCATGGGCGAAACAGACTCAGGTTATGGAAATTAATTGAATTTACTGCTAACAAAATCAGAGCAGGATAATTAGAAGTAAAATAAATCTTAAAAACACCTTTCCCCCTCTCCTCCCTCTTTCCCAAGCTTTACTGATGCCTAAAGATTTTTTTGTTTTTATATGTTCTTCATATATTTGTAGCTTTGTAGATTTTTAATACCAATTTTATAGCCTCTAGCACCTTATTACCCTTTTTCACACTTTAGAACACTAGCTATGTCACATTCTTGAAATTCTGTTTAGTCTTATTTTCAAGAAAAGAATTTCTAACAAGGACACTCTGTTTTGCACTAGAACTTAAGAGACGTAAGAAGAAATAGGGAAAAGAAGCCCCTGGAGGAACTCCAAGGGACTGACCCAAGGCTTGGTTGCTGACGCAACTGGTCTCTTACAGGATGTACCTGTTAGATATACTAATAAATTAACTTTATAAAATTTGTAAAAATCCTGTACCACATATATGGATACCTATGTTTTGTGCACCTGAAGGCTTTCATTAATGATCTGCTTTTTATACTACTACTTTAATATAGTTTGGAAAAGTTTTTCTTCTGATTCCAGGCAACAATACCCACTGCCTCCAAATGGTGCAGGGAGACAGGGAATGGGGGTTACAATCAGTTCATCACAATTTATTCCTGCTGCTGCTCAGGGAGAGAAGTCCTTCTCCTGCTCCAGCATGGGGTCCCTCCCACAGGAGACAGTTTTCCACAAACTTTTCTAGCATGAGTCCATCCCATGGGCAACAGTCCTCCATAAACTGCTCCAGTGTGGATCATTCTTCCATGGGGTGGAGACCTTTAGATGCAGGCTACTCCAGTGTGGGTCCCCCACAGGATTACAAGTCCTTGCAGGAAACCTGCTCCAGTGTGGGCTCCTCCCTCCACAGGTGTGCATGACCCAACCAAGAGCCTGTTTCAGCACAGGTCTCCCCCAGCTTTCTCTCAGGCATCCACCTCCTCCAGCATGGGGCTCCTTCATGGGCTGTAGGTGGATCTCTGTATCCACATGGACCTCCATGGGCTGCAGGGTCACAGCTGCCTCACCATGGGCTGCAGGGTCACAGCTGCCTCACCATGGGCTGCACCACAGGCGTCACAGGAGTCTCAGCTCCGCTGCCTGGAGCAGCTCCTCCCCCTCTTTGTCCACTGACTTTGGTGTCTGCAGAGTTGTTCCTCTCACATGTTTTCAGTTCCTCTCACATGTTTTCATCCCATTCTTCTCTGCCTGCAGCTACCCTTGCACCATCACCACCATCACTCCCCCCCCCCCCCCCCATCTGTTATCACAGGAGCATTATCACCATCTCTGATTGGCCCAGCCTTGGCCAGCGGCACATCCATCTTGGAGCCACCAGGGACTGGCTCTGCAGGGCATGGTTCCTGTAGTACCTAAAACCTGGCCATGCAAACCCAATGCACTGTGATATATAAAACAGCTATCAAAAACACTTGGAATGTGTTCGAATTAGTAAAAATTAGTAAACAAGTAAAGTAAAGATGAGACTAGAGTTTTTTAATAACTCTAAATGAAAGCTGATATCTAGAAACATCAAAGGTTCTTTTTCATAAATGCCTTATACGTCTTGTATACGTGTGCTTTGTGTTAGAAAGGCAGTTTCAGACACACTCATCTCTTTATTCTGATGAAGAAAACTCAAACTTTTCTTTCTTGAATTTGCATGCTTGTTATATAACTGCAATTGCATTGCTATCACACGCCTGCAAATATTTTTCTCCTGCCATTTTCTAAGTATTTTATGCACAAACCCAAAAGCTGTACTCTTCTTCATCTTTGGGTATAAATATAGCTTGTTTTAATTATAAACTTTTTTTTTTTTTTGGGGTAACACAAAAACTGTGTTCTAAAAACTCTCCTGGAAATTCTTACGGATGTAAGAATCAGATAAAATCTCCAATCCTCATATAAATAGCGACGTGTGCTGCAGTTCAGGAAAAGATCAGCCAGGCTTTCAGTTGGTTTTTTTTTGCATTTTACCAGTATAAATTTTTGTATGAATGCCTTATCTCTCTCCTTTTCCTCCATAAATGAAGAATATGGCTCTTGAAAGGTGACTTGTGACTACACTGTGTCCTGAAGTTCTCCTATTTAAATGGCAATAGTGCTGGATTAATCCCCAAGGGTTTTTGACTTCCTCTCTGCAAGCCTACCAAATCTCACCTCAGCTATGGAAGGCCCTTGATATAAAGTGGCTCTGTGTCTCAGCAACAGCACGAAAGAAGTGATCTGAAGGAGACCAGGAGTAAGGGGAGTGTATTTGTTTAGATAGCCCACTAACAAAGCCTGTGCCTATTGCATCATGGCCTATAAGTGTTCAACATTCAGTGTGGGAGAAAAGGATGACTCAGAGGAAAAGTGTCCTTCACCAATACCTTATACTTTTCAAATTTCCTTGGCTATCAGGAATGGTAAAAATATGGATTTAAAAGTACATACATACACCCAGCACTTAAACCCCATCCAACTTTAAAAAGTTCTAGTTTTGTGATGCTGTACTTGTATACATGTTTCTGTTTTGTTCAAAGGATGTAAAATGGAACCTCTACTTGTTTTTCCTAAGTGTGATTGTATCATTTACTGATCACTTACTGAGATTTCTGTATCTCTGAAAAGATACTCTCTTTGTCCTTGGATCCAGAGGTGATGTGAGTTCCTCTTCTGACCCATTGAAGTGCCTAGGACTGGCTCCCATGTTGATATTACCTATTGGCATCAGTCTGTAAATCAAGCTGATCTAAAAAATGCACTGAAGGGGCGGCATATTGGGCAGACCCTGCTGTTCCCTTCAGAGTGAGGGAAAACAAGGGATCTGAGAACACACAGAGTCTGAAGAAAGACAGATGAACCCCAAGGAGAAGCAGAGGACAGAGGTGCTCTGGAGGAAAACTCTGCATTTGAAATCAGTAGAAAGTTTATGTTTCCTCTCTGGGAGATTCAACCTTCATTGCTGAATTTACAATTTCTTCATTGTTTTAAACTCCCTTTCAAGACCCTTTGTCTCTGACTTGGTTTCTAATTTAAGTCCAGGATTTTAAGGATTGCAGGGCACCATCTTTTTTGTTTTCCTTTCCCTAAAGCTAAAATGGCTTATGCAATTGAATATGGTGTGCAGCTAAGTGTTTAGCAATTCCTGACATAGCAGGTACCTGGAAAAGCATCTCTCACTTTATCTGTCAAACCTTTCTTAGAGTGCCTTGTGATAGCTGGCTGTGCAATTAATAGCATTCAATGGGGAGATAGACAAAGAGATCATCACAGATTACTGTATATCTTTTGATCTGTCACCCTTTTTAAACCATACATACTAATGTTCAACATTTTATTTTTATGGACAGGATTTTCTAGGACCCTGCCTCTCCTTTCTAGCTTGTTACTCTCTGATCTGAAAAGAGCCTGGCACATCTTTCATTGTTGGTCTCTGAAAATAAACAAGTGTGAAATAAGGTATAAATATTTTCTGCAATACTGCTATTAAATGTGGATATTAAATGTAGACACCAGAGTTCTTGTCATGCTAACACAGTTGCTCATCACTGACTTCCCAAAGTTCCTGTATTCTAGGTACACAGCCCAGAGGCTCACTCCAAAGTTTATGCAATCTCTCCTTGCAGTCAAGCAGTGAAAGTCATTGAAGAGGCAACTGCCTCCTCTGATAAACAAAGTCACAGTATCTTTTCTTTTTCTTTATCCATAAGGCTGAATCCTGGAGACTGTACCTCTTCCAAGCTCTGTTTTCACCTGTCTGTGTCCTCACCCTTGTCCAGAAGAGGCGCCATGTTGCAGCAGCCATCAGAGCAGTGAGGCCTGGGTGGTGCACGCAGCAAGGTGAGCCAGCAGAAAGGCAGCACAGCGGGGCTGGCAGAGGCATCACCAGCGAGAACCCAGTCGTGTGTCCGGTGCTCCTCAACACCCAGTCCAGTGCCAACGGTTGTGGCAGCATGGAATAATATGAAGTGGGACTTTTTTTAGAATGGTCTCTGCTGCCCCTTACTCTGCCTGGTCTTTAGTCTGTGGACTGTGCAAATTCAACAGATTGTGCTGGAGCAGAAGATAAGACTACTACAGAAAGTTCTCTGAAGATAAAGCGTCTCTCTCTTCATCCAGAGAAGATAAGGAGGTCCTAACCATACTCAGGGGACAAGAAATTTTTTTCTTCATGTTGTGGAGAACGCTTTGCTCATGCCAGAGCTTTGTACCTAGCTTCAACTCATGCTTCTGAAGTAAATATGGTATCAGATGTGAAAGAAGACAAGAAACCAATTTATGACTGGCTTCTAGTCTGAGTACTCAATAGTATTTTTGCTGTAAAACAGGAGCCACCCTGGGTCAGCTGGAGACTGTCCAATAGTTTTAAAACTATGTGCTTAGTTCCTATTGCTTTTTAAAGCCATTACAAGAGAAGCAGGATATAAATCTATGTTTATTAAAGGCAGTATCCGTGTGTATTCAATTTCCACAGGCCTGAGGCAATGTGTTACTGCAAATATGATAAGTATGAAGTAATGATTCAGTGAAATCCTTAAAGAAGATCTTAGTTGTAAGAATTCCTTAAAGACCATTTGGCCCCAAACTTATTTAATGCATTCTTGCATGTATAATTGGAGAAGTAGGTACCTCTCTAACTTAAGAAGCAACTTAGATCTCTGTGACTGAGATGGATTCAGTCTTTTAGAAAGGGAAATACTTCTTTTTTGGCTTTATGTCCTGTAATTGCCAAAGATAAATTTTTGCTTCAGTGTTTGTAACAAGCTTTGTAGGTATTTGAGCACAACTGTCCTGTGTTTTGTTGGGGCCCTCCCCCTGCCATGGGGTCCTGGGAGAGGGGCCCTGAGGGGAGGCACGGGGTTTCCCTGCCCCTGGTCAGCCTCGTTCCCCATTGGTTGTTTTGTGTTCCCCTGTGATTGCCTCAGTTCCTCAGCAGATCCTCAGCCATGAGGCCGGAGAAATAAACATCTCTCTGAAACATCTATCAAGAATTGGTCTATATATATTTCTTTTCCATGGCCCTCATTGTTTGATACGCGTGTTACAGTATTGGCACTATAACAAATGGTGGTGAATTGCGGGCAAGACACCAATCCCTAAGGACAGAAAATTCGTGAGTAAAAACCGCTCTAGATCTCTCTCTTCTCGCCTTGGTTTGGATATTCTCTCCGGACTATGGAAGAATCGTGGGGAATGTGGGTCTCTGAGTCACAGAAAGAAATGTATCTAGAAGTTAAAGGAATCCTTGAACAGCAAAACAAGAAAGTGTTTGTTCCGGGAGATCTAGAACATTTTTTTAACTGGCTTTTCAAAAATTTCTTCTACATTTCTCGAGGCTTACTTTTTGATATTGATCCTCCTGGAACAGGTAACTGGAACTTCTGGTACAAGATCTTGGAAGAAATAATGAATCAAACAAAACATGCACCAGTGATAGAACCTCTCCGTGCATCCCTTGTAATCAGTGAAGCTCTTCAGGAACATTTGTATGGTCCCATTACCCCTAGAGCAGAGGATGGCTGTAATCCTGTGGCTGAGACCGCTCAGCAGCCATCCCAGGAGCGCGTGACTGCAGCCGTGCCAGCGGAGGTGCCTGCACTGGATGCGCCCGGCCCCCTCAGGAGCCCACGCCTTATCGCGGACTCCATCCCTGTCTCGGGGTTCCCCTGCCACGTGACCACGAGTGAGGGAGCGACGCCGCAGGCGCCGTGGTTGCTGTGGCCACGTGCAGCAGAGAGGCGGCCCCCACGAGCAGCCAGGAACCGGGGCTCGGCGTGGCAGGCCGCTCTGGGCACATGGCTCGGAGAGCCCCGTAGAGCGAGACGCGGCGATTTCCACAGCGACACGAGAAGCCGCGCAGCGCCGAGCCGAAACGAGGCCGCTCTCAAAGCAGCGTGGAGTTGGTGGAGCAGAACCCTCACAGGGCACAGGGCCGGCGGCGATGGCAACTCGGGGCCACGCAGAGCCCAGACACGCGCTGGAGCAGTGCCGCTCAGAGGGCGCGGAGCAGCTGCAACGCTGGGGCCCGGCCGAGACATCGGAGTCGGCGACCAGCAGCCACGCGGGACCAGCAGCCACGACAAACACGTCATAGGAGAAGTTGTAGCAACGAAAATCACAGGAACTGTGAAATGGTACAATGTAAAAAACAACTATGGATTTATAACACGAGATGATACAGGGGAAGATTTATTCATCCATAGAACTGCCATTAAAAGGAATAACCCTAAAAATTACCTGCAAAGTGTAGGAGATGGGGAAGTTGTACAATTTGATATAGTGCAAGGAAAGAAGGGTTTACAAGCAGGAAACGTTACTGGGCCTGGAGGAATTCCAGTCAAAGGCAGCCGTTATGCACAAAATTATAAACAATATCCATCCCAGCAACTTCCCTACCCACAGCCTACTTTCCCCTTTTACCCTGTGCCCAATATGAACCCTTTCCTAAATTTACCCCATCCCCAGTTTATTCCTAATCCATTTTTCACGCCATGGCTTCCCTATACAATTCCCTTTCCCTACAACTCCTCTCCAATGCCGAGGGGGGGATGAAAAGGGGGAGGGAAGAAATTAAACCTTCTCCTGCCTCAGTTTCCCCACAAAGCATTCTCGGAGAGTTCTGTCTCCCTTCTGTCAGCCTTAAGATGTTCCAGAGAATCTGTTTGGACATTTAAAGACTCAGGAGGGTGGTTTGTTTTGTTTTGAAACTGTCCTTGTTATCTCGTGTTTATCCAGTTGTTTTCAATGTTAAGTTTTAAATCTCTTTTTGTTAAAAATAAACGGGTGAAATGTTGGGGCACTCCCCCTGCCATGGGGTCCTGGGAGAGGGGCCCTGGAGGGGAGTCACGGGGTTTCCCTGCCCCTGCTCAGCCTCGTTCCCCATTGGTTGGTTTGTGTTCCCCCGCGCAGGGAAGGATCCTCGGGTCCCGTGATTGCCTCAGTTCCTCAGCAGATCCCGGCCATGCGGCTGGAGAAATAAACATCTCTCTGAAACATCTATCAAGAATTGGTCCATATATGTATTCCTTTTCCACAGGCCTCACTGTTTGATACGCGTGTTACAGTATTGGCACTGTAACAGTGTTTGTGTTCTATAAGCCTGTATTACTGGCAGCAGCAGACAGACCAAATAGGTCTTTAAAAATCTGAACAAAGCAGAGACATCTGTAAAGATAGCTAACATGAACTGATACATGCTTTAAATTAATAATTTTTAAAGTCACTTGGCAGTTTCAGCTATACAAAGAGAAATTCTATCAGTAATGCAGATTTTTTCTTTAGAATGGCTATGAAGTTATCAGTGCATCCATACAGCTCTATCTGTATTATTGAAGTAGTGTGGGCATATGTGGTATTGTCAAGGCTGGGTGGCACAAAATAAGTAGTACAAACACTGGGAATACGGAAGAAGTCACTGTATTCTATTCAAATCTAGTGTCGGATTAAAATAGAGAACTAAAGCTAAGGAAGCTGGTAAGCTAAGGCATACAGTAGATGTTTTTAAGTAATACTTTTGGCTCTAAAGCTATCTTTAAAATTTTTCACTTATACCCTGCCCATAGAGTCAATGCAGACCTGTGGCCATGCCTGAAGATGAACCTGCTAAGGATGTGCCTCTCTACACCTTGGTATTCAGATCCGCAGCTGGCTGGGGTCAAGCCTTGCTTCTGGAAACATTCTTGCTGCTGAAACTACAGGAGGTTAGCAATGACTGGTTCCCTTCCTTCTGCCATAATTTCTAACAGAGAAAAAAGCCTCTGTCCAGCTTAGATGCTATTGTTTGATCCTCCATGAGTGACTGTTCCATACTTGGGTCTCAGTGTTCCTTAGAAGTAAATTACAACTACACTAACTGATTTCAGGAGTTAAATCAAGGACCAAAGTGGCATTTTCTTCTTAAAAAGTAACTAAACAGGATATTCAAGCCTTATTTTTTCAGTGAAAAGTTAGAATTTTCCACCCAAGGCTCCAGTCTGAAATTCGACTGAAGTACAGTAATTCTCATCCATGCAAGCTCTATGAAATATAAAGTGGACTCAGGTTGATACTAAGTTTTTTTTAAGTATCTGTTTTATTATTAATATACTTTTAATACCATATCTCTGATTGTTTTACAGACTGACTGCAGCTTAAGTTAATGCAAAGACATTAAAAGGTTGCCTTTTAAATTTTTAATGGAAATAAAAATCTACACGGAGTATGGACTGTGTTGAGCTATTTGGATCTGACCTACAAACAAGCAAATACCATTTCACACTTTGTTTTAAATATTCTCTTGGAAGTCACAGATGCTTCTGATTTGTATTTTTGTAGCCACTGTTTCCTAGGTACTCTAAATACCAGTTACATGATCTTTTAGAGGTGTCCAAAAAGTTGAGACCAAATTTCCACCTTGGTGAAAGATACTGGGAAAATGAAAGGTGGAAATTAATTAATTTAAATTGTAGTTAATCCCCCCAACAACTACAACAACAAAAACATCAAACAAAACCAACCAACCAGACAAAACCAAACCCATCCCAAAACCACAACTCCTCCCTGCCAAAACATATCAAAAGACATTGGAGACAAATGGAAGCAGAGGAGAGAAAAATAAAGCAGCTTGAAATACTGTATTTCTTGTCTTGCAGAAAGCTGTAATGGACTTGTCAAGAAATTCTGATTGGATTATCAGCAGTTTGAGATGAGGCATTTTTGACTGGACTCATCACCTGGCTGTGACTCAAATGGAGAAGTGAAAAGCCAGTTACCTGATAGGGTGAATTTGACTTTTAGCTGGTTTATACTGTGTTAGAGTTGTGAAGTGTAGGAAAAAACAAAAAAAATGTGCTCCTCTGCTTAAAGCAAAACTTTTTATTCATTGTTTTCTTCTTTTCTTCTTCCCCCTGTTTCATTTTTAGCTGTTAAATCCCATAAGTACAGGAATTTTGTGCGGAAGAACAGTAATTTTGCTCACTCACGTGAACCACAGAGTAAAAGCCTGTTTTGAAAATGTAAACCTCTTAAAACATTGCATTTGCCATGTGTACATTATACTTTATGAAACCTTTTTTTGCTGATTTTCTTTTAAATAAGTAGCAATGATTTAAGAAAATTTTCTGCATGCTTTAAAAAAACCCACATGCAACTTCTCTTTTCTTTCTCTGAACAGTGTAGATATCTAGAGCTTTAAGAAGTTGGGATGATGTTGGTAACTTCTAATATGACCCTCCTTCCTTTTCAGATAATTCTCTTCATCCTGAACTAGTCCACACAACTACAAGTGAACTCAGGAAATACAGAGAGGTCTAACATCACAGGCTTGAAGGTCTGCAACAGCTCTCAGCTATTATCAGGATTTGAGGGAAAACTTTGACTGTCACTCTGGACCTCATAGCTCAATCTGGAGGATACCAGCTGCTGAGATTTGTGACCTGCTGGGAGAAGCTATGCCTCGAATTTCCTTTTCAAACACCAGAAACCAACATGGGGAGGACACTGCTGGTGCCCTCCAGTGTCTTGAGTGCATGTGCTGGCAGAAGAATGGGGAACTGTGCCTGCAGTTTCTGACTAAGAGATGGCCCAATGGATCTACTATTGCCCTAAATGGATGCACCACTGAGCTTGTATGTGAGTTATAGATGTTCCTAATCAGTCTAATCTAATCTGTAATGGAGAAGTATCAGATATCCTTTACTATCCCACTGAAAAAAAGCTTCATGTTTATACACCTATAATTTGTTCCTATGCACCTATGATCTGCTCCTATGATTACAGATATGAGGGTATGCCATACCTGACATGTTAACAGAATTATTGACTGGGAAAAACAGTGAGCAAAAGCTAAGTATTTTGTGCTTTGGCAATAAAATCTTGCTCTGCATTTTAGAAAAAACATGAGATATATCCAGGAAACTGAATCAACTTATTTAATGAGCTGCTTTATTAAGTCTTTACCCTAACAACAACTATAAAAATAGGTTTATTCTCTTTAGAAATTAGAATCTCTATCGAGCTCAGAGTATGGGATGACTTTGAAAAAGACAAACCAACAAAGTATGGCAGAGAAATGATACTTCTAACTACTGCAGTGAAAACATGGTTATAAACAGAAGTGAGCTTCATTTTCTCTTCTTTCTTCTTTTCAGTTTGACTGTAATGAGCCGTGTTCAGAGATCATAGGTTGTTTTACACTGCTGGTGAGTCAACCCAACAGAGAAGAGCTTCTGAGCTGGGACCTGCAGTAGCTTCCAAGTGTGAGTCATAGTCACTGGGGTGTCTATTCTCTGCATTTTCTGGGAATCACAGAGTCAAGAAGGCTTGTCACAGACATCAGCTTTACCAGGAAGTCCTGATCTAAAACAAGAAATGATAAAGATCAAGGGTTCATCAACCAACAGGAGTGCAGACAACTGCAAAAGTAACTGAGTTTGGACTGTGAATACTTGGCCGAGAAGAGACAGTAAGTATTATTCACCCATTTGCTATCACTGTTAAACAAAATGCCTAGAAATACAGAATAATGGAGTAAGTGTGAATATGTCCGCTGTGCTCAGCCTCATCCTAGGAAATAAATGAATGAACATATGTTACAGAAGAGTGGAGATATGAGAGGAGCGTAAGAACTTCCTATTTCTGTTGACGAGTTACTGGCAGCTACTACCTCTTAGCATTGTCTGGTGCAATCTGATGCAGTTTACACCTTGCCACTAGGTACCCACTCATGTAGTTTCTGTGCTTTTCATCTCTTAATACTGAATATTTGAGGGATTTTGTTGTTTTTTCACTACATCAGGAATCCCAATAGCATTCTTCCATTTTCTTTTATGATGAG
The DNA here is from genome assembly GCF_041296385.1 of Aphelocoma coerulescens. Taxonomy (NCBI): domain Eukaryota; kingdom Metazoa; phylum Chordata; class Aves; order Passeriformes; family Corvidae; genus Aphelocoma; species Aphelocoma coerulescens. The sequence continues at coordinate 37,653,770 of NW_027184085.1, forward strand.
AGTTTGTATCTGCGCCAAGCAATTTGTGGTATAATTTGTAGGAGTTGTATGCTGTCCAGAATGTGCTACACTAATGCCTCATCTCAAGAATGCCAGTAGTACAGTGACTTTCCTTTAATTAACTGTGATGTCAGCTTCGTGTAGGAGGCCAGCTCACAGCCTGTGAACTGAATCTCTAGGTTTCTGATCCAGGAAAGAGAAATACAGCATGCACAAGCAAGCAGTATTTGATACAGTTATAAAAATTTCCATGAGTTTGCTCTCCTAAGATAGAAACCTGATCAACACTTACAGGAACTTCTATTTTTTACTGTTACAAGGTCTGGTCTGCACAGAATAATAAGAATGCTGTGCACACAAAGCATAGGAATTTGCCATTAGAAAATTGATTTGATGAATGAAATTTAAATTGTCCCAAATTATTTCTAAGTATTGAAGGTGAATGAAGTACAGGGGTGGAGAAAAAATTTAGCAATCCATTTGGAGACGGTGTTCATTTTTCACAGTTAGATGAGTCCTATAAGAACAAGTTAAGAAAACTTAGAAATAGATACCATCATTCCCCAGAAATTTGCAGGAGAATATCACTGGTTTCACACTGGTCCCGTCTGACTAAAGCTCAATTCTGATAATTCAAAAGGTGTTGAAAAGTTGCTCACTAGTTGAAAAGGCATCATGATTCCCTCAATAACACACAATTAGGGATGTTGTTTCTGTGGCTTCATATGCTGCAAACCACACCTCTCTCTGTGGGCTTCTGAGAAGAGTAGCAGGAATGCTTTTCTTTGGAGATAGAGGCTTCATGCATGGGACAAAACGATGCTTTTAGTAAAAATTTCATATTCAAAAAGGGGTAAAATTAAAGCAAAACCTATCACCCAAACAAAAGACATCCACCAAAACAGCTCATTCAACTGAACAAAGTGACCTATTTAGTTCTTGGTTTGGTACCTGGCTCTGTACTTAGCTGTACTTTCTTGGGAAATTACTAGGTATTTCATTTGTGTGCCTTGATGATCATTCTGAATTTGGGAACTGGGACCTTTGAGCCTCTGGATTCAGCTAGGGTATGCTTATTATTCTGGCATCTCTTTCTGACAGGCCATCTCATGGGCCCACTGGTTTTGCACTGGTCACCACTACTCAGCAACATGAATAAAAGTTACACTGGTCAACCCTCAGGAGTGCCTGGAATTCAATGCCCTCCATTATGGGGCATAATCCCTACAGTATTTCTTCAGCCTCACAGAAAATATAATTAAATGGCTAAAACTTCTGCAAATTTTTTCCAATAGATGTGTCTCTTTGTGATCCTGGATCTCTCCTCGGGTATGAGGTAACACGTACAAAGGGTCTTTCAGGTGACAAAATGAATGATTTACAAAGTCTAGGATTACTCCAAGACATGTGTTTGGTATTTATATTCATCCTTCCTAGGGGTCTTTAAATCACATATAGCCAACCCCTTCTTTCAGAAATCCAGCAATGATACTTGTTCCTATTTTCAGGTACAACTTTTCTTCAGAAATTACCTCAGTTTTGAAAGAGAGGCAAAAACTCTTCTGCCAAGATTGCTTGCCTTCATATGGAATGTCTCTCAAATTACAGAATAGCCTCTTTTGCTTTATGTGCTAAGAAAAAATTTTGAAGATTGTATCAGTAGTTCCTGATGACAACGTCCATAAAAACATAGATAAGAGAGGTAGGATACAATTCCTGTAGTTTGCTATGACATTTATAAGATTGTGTAGTTTAAATATAATGCTACAGAACGTTGTTTCGTGTTCTGTTTCAACCAACTAAGACGTTTTTAGTAAGCAAAACTGGCAAGTGGAAATCTTTGCCTTGAGATGAGCTAGATTAGCACCTTTGTTTCCCCAGTTACATCTTACTGCTTTTGCTTGTTCTCAGAGGAGTTACCATGACACAAAAGTAGGGTAGCTCATTGTTGAGTCTTTTGTCTTACTGTATTTTTTGTGACAGCACAGTTTTTAGCACCATTATTGCCAGACAAAGAGATACTGACACTGTTGAGAAAGATAGTTTTGAACACTCAACACAGCCTGACTTACTCCAGTGCCCCAGGCCTCTATTAAGAACACTCCAGCATTACTCTTATGTTTACATTTGGCATACTACTCTTATTATTTGCTTTGTTTTCCTCTAATCAGGGTTCAAAATGCCATTGTATTCCCTTATTACTTTACATTTCTCAATGCTGTCGCACTCTGCATTCAAAAAGCATGAAAAACCTCAAAAGAATTGACCTCCTCAGACTGAGATTGAGCTTAAAAGTCAAATGGTCAATTAAGTGCCTGTAACAACCCATTGAGCAATTTTTCAGTTAGGTACGTCCACTTTCACGGTGTCTGAAATCATCTGGGCCAATGTACACCACATAAATAAAAAGCTAAGGGATGCTCTGCGAGATAAGATCCCCTTCTATAAAGAGAAGACACACAAGAAGTGGCACAGAAAAGGGAGTGAACTTCAACTGAGAGATGAATTGCTTCTTAATTTTTTTCCCTCACTACTCCAGAAAGACAGTATTATTTTTAAATTCAGGAAAAATTCTGAAAAATTCTTATTTAGCGTAATGGCAAACAACTTTTGACCCAACCCTGTATTTACAGAAGGATGGAAATGACTTGAAAAAGAAGTGTTAGGCCACAGGTCTGGTAATTAGAAGATCAGATATTATGATTTTGGGCATCAGTAGGGTCAAAGGTTAGAATATTAGCATGCCAGTGAAAGTCTGTTCGTTACAACAGAGTTTATAGTGCTTTATTTAGTATGATTTTAGATGTGCCAAATGTTGGTACATCCAGTAATTTTCTCATGGGAGACCATTCTACAGCCTCACAATTATCAGTCGGAGGCAAACGGTCTCTGCTCTTCCCTGCCCTTGCCAGCTGAATGCAGTTGAGCCAGCTCTGTGTTCTCTGTTCAGGTATCTTGGTAAATCCTCAAAGATGCTCTTGATTTTGTGGAGTCTCCTTGTGTTTAGGCTGAAGTAGGAGGCATTTTCAATATTTTTTTCCTTGCCTCACAACATGCTCTACTCCCCATTTTCCAAGTTCTCTAAACTGGGAATTGAACAGCTTCCTCATTTTACCTAAGTTACTAGCATGGATAATGCTTAGGATATGCAGACAAATGTGTTAACGCACATGCTAACTCCACAAAACCACAGTACCTTAGGAAGTGGAAGAAATGGCATCCATTTTAGATACGGACTGCATGCTATTTACACTTTTGTATAAGTTTTTAACCAAGACATTGGTCTTTGTATGACTCTGAATTCTCAGGAATCATTCCAGGTATTCAAGAACAGGAACTTAATTCAAAAACATTAACAGTCAGAACATATTTTCACGGCTGCTGCTTTGCTTGCAGAAGCATGTGATTTCTGTTTTGTCAGCTTTAAAGAGTTTGCATCCTTGTGCTTATGGTCTGCATTTCTAGGTCAACAGAAGCAACACACTCAGTGTATTTGTGATCTTAAATAACTTTTGCAAAATACTAGTTGGACCAGTCACTTCTGGGATTGGGCTGCCACACTAATTCTCTAAATACCATAAATATATTACATAAGCTTTTTAGACTACAAAATGCTTGCGAAGAATAATCTTAATGGTTATATATTATTGTAAACAAAACTGGTTTGTGTATATACTAATCTATTAATAACTTAATCACAAATTCATTTTGTTATACCATCACTTATCATTTGTGTTATCATTGCTTATATCTACTTCTTCTGTATCTTACATTTAAAATTAAATACAAATTCTACAAATTCAGGTACAACTGAGGAAGCAAGGCAAACTATTTCTTTTAACTTCAGGTCAAAAAACCAGGACAGCAAACATTAAGCAAGTATTAAAAGCTTTGTGCAATTTGCATATCATCTTAAGGGTGATACAAGCTTTGCCTATCATCCTACTGATGATATTCTTAGTATTTCCTTCCTTGCTTTTCAGAATAGTGACATTCTTTTCCACACATGCCTAAGTCTGCCAAGTGAAATGAGCTCCTGAAGCGAACTCTGAAGATCAGCATTTTAACAATAACAACCCGAAAAGATTTTTTCAGCTATGCCAAATCTGTTGTGTCAACTCAGCCCTGGATTTCTGTTAGTTCTTTTACCACATAGGAAGTTACACTGAAGCTGCAGTGAACTTCCACGTACCCAGATTCAACAAACCGCAGTAATTATCATCCATGTACTTCAGTCCTTTGACCCACATTCTGTGGTCAATTAATAAATTGACAATCTGTAAGGTTGCTTCACACTGGGACTGAGTAAGGATGACAAGGAGAGGGCCCTACATCAGCGGTTTCCTTTCAAAGTACACTTAAATACCATCAAATCCACAATCAATGGCAATGCACACACATGTTTAACAAAGCTTTTAACCTTTTAGCCATCAGGCCATCTGCCTTTCAAGAAATATTGTTCTTGGTTCAAACAGCAAAACATGTATCTGTCCTACATGTTCTTATGACTGGAATCCCTGGGTGGATGAAGGCCTGGAAATCTCTTCAACTACCCCACTGCCTCTCAAATAAAAGAAATAAAGTTGTAGGGACTACTATGCAAGAGTCATTCTATGAAAATAATCCAGTTGAAACACCATAAATAGTGATGGAACGAAGACTAACTGCTTCTCAGTGACCCCTCTTGAGTCCCCCAAGATCTAATGTGGGTACATATGCAACATGAAGTAGGATACGAGACCCTTTCCTTTAAAGAAATGATGGAAAAAAATATTGTGGGTTTTTTTTAACATAAGCACCTCAGCTTTCAAGCATAGTAACACAACTAGAAGTGGAAAAGCCAGGGACACCTGTCCCAGGCTTGGTGAAAGCCCTGTAGCTGCAGCAGAATCTGGACTGGAGAGCAACTTGAGATGCCAAAAGTGAAAGACAGAGCACATCCAACTGTGAGGAACTAATACCTATATTAAAGGGCAAAACCAGCACATGAATTGGATTTGGCCAGCTGTGAACCCTGACTTTAGAAAATTGTACTTTTCTACAAAATAGTGGGAAATCCCTGGCTGATATGACTGCACAAAGCTCTGATTAGGCACAGTCATGTGCAAAGAATGCTGCACAGAAGGTGTTTCATCCTGACTGTAGGAGCTAAAAGAAAATGAATTGTGGGATTTTGAACACTGGTGAGGACAGTACACGGGAAGAAAGGATTCCTGTGATAGGTAAATGAAACTAACAGGAGTGGGCTACAAGAACATGAGCTTTTAGGCTACATTTCAGAAATTTGCTTTATGAGGGCTTTGCTTCATTGATTAAAATAGGTTGAATGATTTGAGTAGTTGGGATTCAGCAAGAAAACACCAACCAATTGCTCCAAAAGCATGGGAGTCCTCAGAGGTAGCCACCTAAGGCAAAACCTGGGTTGTTACAGGTGTGTGTGTGTCTTATAGGAAGCACACACTGTTGTTGAACAGCTACATCTTTGGCAAGATAATTCCACTACATGTAGATATGGTGAAGAATCATCTGCTTGAATCAAGATGAAAACAAAATGTTACTGGCTATTAGTCAGTGAAATTAACCTTGTAGATATACAAACCGTGTTGGAATATGATACACATGAAATTGAAGGGGATTTTGCTCACTGTTTTTCTGGAGAATGTTCTTCCATGTCTCTTAATTTTATTGACAGAGATAAAAAAAGGTAAGGACTTGTAATCAAGAAATATCTTTTTGTGAGACAGAATGATCAAGTAGCCAAGGTAATTTTTTATTCAGTGGTTCTACTCCAAATATTTATAGGAACATCAACAGATTTCTCTAATCAAACAGAGAAATCCCTTTAGGGCCAGTATTAACTTAAATATATGCATCTGGAATAAAAACTTCCACATCTAGGTAGTCACCTTGCAATCAGTAGAGAAATAGGTACTTCCAGGAAATTATCCATCTGATGTGGATCAGACTTTACTGTAGGATGAGATAGTTCAGCCATTGTCCATTTCTCCTGACAAAATATAAAAGAAACATAGAGTTATGCTGTGAAATTTTACATGTAGTAAGCTAAATCCTGACACTAAAGTCTGCCTCTGTTGCTAAGGGAAAACTGTCTTCTTCAGAAGATAGTGATTCTTCAGGAGAGGTCTTCAAAAGCAGATTAAAATGGGCACAGCTGAGAAAGGCTGTGTTTGTTTGATACCAACAGGTTTAAAATTTCTGGCTTTCTTTCAGCTTCCTTTCTAGGTGTGGGACCAAATTACTAACAAAATCAGGGAATTTCTGCTGCAGAGACAAGTGTTCAGCAGTACTTGTAAGGAATAAGTTAAACCTCTGGAATGCCAACCTCATCTCTTCAGTGTGGGGAGCAATGAATCCACAGTAGGTGTTTCTTTTCCCTTTTACAGGGTGAGTTATCTCCTGTTATTTTATCTGCTTGTCTCTTCAGCTGGGATGGACTGAGTTCCGAAATAGCGAAGAGATAAAAGATCTAGAAAAAACCTGAGCACTGCTGCTGATGTGCCACAGGTGTTGTTAGTTACCTCACCCATATATTTGTATTTACCTAAAAAGTTTAGAAGAAGTCCTATGACATGTGTGGGGTGTCGTATCTGACAGTAGTGGCCCTGGAAGAAAGAGAAACCATTAGGAGGTACTTCTGATGGCAACAGGACTCATAAAGCATTGCCTATGTAAATGACAAGTAAAAGTACCAGCCCCTGAAGACAGAAGGTGTTCTTCAGGTAAGATGAGTAATAAAACTGCAAATGATGGAGGAAAAACAAGTTTAACTGCTTTATGTTGGCAACTTTGATAGAAGGTCCTTTTCTGCCCCGTAATTCTTGGATAAAATGTTCAAGTGAATATATATTTAGTGAAAGTTTAGGCATCAACATGCTGTGTTGACAAAAAAACCCTAAACAACAAAAACAACGCAGGAAGATAATAAAATCAAGTATTTTGGGGATGAATAGAATACATCAACAAGAATTTTCATACATCTAAGAAAGATAATCCATTCAAAAACTTAAAGAAAATTCCACTGAAAATAGGTATAAACTTTTGCTACATTATAATTTCAAGCTAACAGATAGCACATAAGGCCAAAGCAAAAAAATATGACCCAAACAGGATTTAACTGGTGACGACTAAGCTGTGCATGATAGATAAGTTTCAGTTAAGGTGATAAGAAATTTTCACTGACTTCAGCTTCAGGACCTAAGTTGTAAGGTGAATTCACCTTAAATGACTGTGAATACTGACAACAGTCAGTTCTGCATTGTTTCTGCTCAGAATATGCTTCATCCAACTGGTCCAGGTGCTTGGGGGAGGCAGCTGGACACTGCCTTTCCTAGACATTTGAAGAAGGTACCAAACCCACTGAGACTGATTTAAGCTAACACTTTCAAAACCCACGTTTCCAGATTTTAAACTTTTATTGCATTCCTTGTTATCAGAATGGTGACTGTCAGCTCTTTCTTTGACCCAGATGTTGCCATGACACAAGGCAATATTGTTGAACTTCAGAAAGCTGACACCATATGGTGCCTCTGTCTTAGCTGGACATGACCGCATGAAAAACCAATGTTATCTGAATCTTGTGAGAAGGATTTATAACTGATGATAGTACATCTTAAACTGTCTCCTGCTCTGTATGGTTGCTGTGGGAAACTGAGTGTAAGCACCATAGAAACCTACAGAACGTTATGTAAGAGAGTCCCTCATACCCTATGAGCAATTCTAGGTGTTGTGGAGAGGAGAAGGCTCTGTAGGAGATGACAAAAAGAGCAGAACATCTTGGTGGCCACTAAAGGCTGTAGAAGCCACAGAAAATAATCAGCAAGGGAGTGGCTTTATAAGTAGTTGAGGCAGGGGAGAGGATGTAGAGAGAGAAGGCTGGAAAAAGTATTAAAGGGATCTGCATAGCTTCCATGCTAGACCAAATCCTGAAAATAAGCTTGCACAGGAAAGCCTCCACATGATAACAGAGTGACTTTGCAGCAAACTTGTCAATATGTTCTCTTAAGTCAGGCCAGAGGGTGGCAAGGATCTGTCAGCATCAAGAGATTATTTCATAAACAGGGGATAAGATAGACATTTCCTGGGAGCAGAATACTTTATTGTACTGCAAAGAAATTGCAAGGTCTTTTATAAAAGTTCTTCTGTGTTCTTCTTGCTCAGTCTTAAAAAGAGTTAATATCATGTGAAGTCTACTGTAAAAAAGCTGTACAAGCTATGTAAAATATAACTAGACATGGGAAGAATCAAACAGGAAACAAACTGCTAACAAGTATCACATTTACATAGTACTATCTCTAGTACCAATACTCTTAACAAAGGGAAAGAAAAATTAACAATGGTCCTAATACACATGATTTTCAGTTAGACAAAGATTGGCTTTACCAAGACATTCACGGTGTATTATCCATAAGTGGAATAATTAGCTCCATTTACAGCTGCTATACCAACCATCAGGATCTCTCAGTCCTAAATCGATCAGTCAGAAGCAATTGATTTCTGACCTCCTAGGTCTGTACTAGTTTGACTGCTTATCACTGCTCATGGCTGTTATCTGTACCATTGTGACAAGAGGCAAGCTCAGACATCATCACTAGTTTTGGAACACAATTACTGTGTCCTCTGCACTAACACTGCCATGATAAGTACATCTGCATCATAAACAATCATAACTAAGTGATATCTATCTCGAGCAATAAATTACAGAGCTTTCTTTCTTCAGGTCAATGTCTTTCTTACGGCCTAGGAGGATGAGGAGTCAAAAATCATAATCACAAGCAATGCACAATGTTATGTAGTCCACGTGAATGTAAATGAGGAGAGTAGCAGTAACTCGGTAACTTGTAGTGCCAAATGAAGCTAGCTTTCGATGTTCCAATAGCTAAGTTTTCAGTTTTCAGATTGTTTTGGATCTTTTCAATTAGTGTACTGGAGACTGGGTTTTAGGGAGTCTTTTTTTGTTGGGTTGTTTTTTTTTTTTTCTTATTTTTCACTGACTACTGTAAAGGAGGATTCAGAATATCATTGGCTCCAGAATATCATGGCCAAAAAGTCCATACAGTTTGAACTTCTTTTAAATGGGGAGAAAACTGGCAAGGGCTGTCAGATTTTTATTATGTTGCCATTTTTCAGCTGTTGTATCGTTGTAATCAGAAAGACAAGCATGATTTGCACTACAAAATATATGTGTACAAACAGATGTATAGAGAGTCAGCTGGGTTATCTGAGGAAGAAATGACTTCCATGAACTGAGCAAGTCTGTGCAATTGATGCAGACTTAACCTGAACAAACACTGTTTGAAAATAACCCAGTAAAATAGAACATTAGTGCTGATCAGTTGCTTTGGGATCTCTGTTGCTGAAGCCTTACAGGTAAGCATACCATTTACATTTGCCGCCAGGCATCTAGAAAGTGGTAAGCAGATAGCTGCAGAATCAACAAGCTGCTCTGTTTGTCTGACTGCAGAGAGACTCACAAGCGTGGTGAATAAAATAGACTGATGCTGAGGTGGGAGCTCGCAGTGAAAATACGCGGGGTGGGGGGGCACACGACAAGGCAGGGACGGGGGGGAGGGGAGGCGCAATTAAGCGTGTGGCAGAGGAAGATACCTTTCCAAGTCTGTTCTAGTTCTACCACCTTCAGGATGATGTTTGCATTCACACATTACCAGAAAAGTACTTGTGAAGTCCTGTCAGGCAGAAAAAAAAGAATGCTGCCTTGGACTTCAGCAGAAAAGGGACATCCATGCTCCTTACAAGTATTACTTTTACCATCCCCTCAAAAAATACTTTTTTTTTTTTTTTTTTTTTTTTTTTTTTTAATAAATGAGAAGGGTCTTTTACTCCAGTCTGTGATGTGATTTCTTATTGATGAAAGTAGTGCTGTTCTCATAGCAAATGACCAAGTGCAACCAGAACTCTGTGATTAATATCTCGAGCCATCAGACAGACAGAGGTTATGGGATGAGAGGCTGGATAAGTGTCTTGTCCGCATTAGGTTGTGGTGAGGCCACAGCTTCAAAACCCTGTGAGGATAAGAAAAGTGGCAGTCCATGGTGTGAACAGTGTCTCTAGAAGAGGGACTGTTCTTTTCAGAAGATCTCAGGTAGACATCTCAGGCAATATCGAACTGGACCCAACCATTAAATCTTCAGACCCTCATCTAATTCCTTGTTTAATATAAACATGGTAGTTAATAAACTTTCCTCCTCATTTCCTCTTTTTTCCCTCCTTCCGAAAATAAATATCTGTGATAATTTTCTTGACCACAAGGTGGCAGGATTCAGCTTCACTTTAAAGCCAATGAGGGCTGAGCAGTAGTTCAAGGTGATAAGGTAAACATGTTTCCATTATTAGGAATGCAAAATCAGTCAGGATAAAGCAGCTAGATAAATCTGCAAATAGGTGGAACACTGGAAAGAATAAAATGTAGACTAAAACACTCAAAGAGTGCCTCGTATTTGGAGGAAATTCAGAAAAGGGTTGTATGGAAGCCAGATTTTGTCATTGAGGGAAAAGATGTGGGATCTCATGTAAGAGAGGCAGATACACCGCAGTGTAGTCAGCCCAAAAGATGCTGTTGACTTTAGTTGACAGGCTTTCTCTGAGTCATGGTACAGATATGTGTTTCTGACCACAGTTCTAGCTTGAACACAAGAACGCCTCCATGGGAAAAGTTTCATGGGAATCAGGATATTTCTCTGGAAAACAAAATGTTTCTGATAAAATCATGAGGTTCCATGAACCATCCATACTCTCCCTCTTGTAAGAGCTAAAAACTTCCAAACTGTAAGCAAAATGTAAGCAGTTTATTTCTGCACAGTTTTGGTAAGACTGGTCTTTCTGTATACACTCCTTTGGATGGGATAGGATACCATAGCACACATACAAATCATGTGGCCTTTACCTGTTCCCAGACTCTGTGGTATAATTTCTTATTTCTCCACCTAAATAACAGTACTCTCACAAGGATTCTTTGAGCTTTCAGCTCCTGCCTCTTTCCCAGAAATACAAGTTTAAATCTTTACAGATATTTACTATAATTCCTAAGCTGCAGTACATTCTCTGTGTATGGTGTATGAGTCAAAGTTTCAAAACTTTCAAAGTAATCAAACGCTCAACTTTAGGACAGTGATTTCAAATGAACACTGAGTTTTTCAGCATCTTCAGGTTTTCCTTGTAATATATTCAGATGAATGTTCTCCTATAACTTTATGTCAGTAAAAAAAAAAAGGGGCAAATAAATGTGTATTGCAAAGGAACAGAATTTATGGGAAGTCATTAATTTGCTTTCACCTACCTAAGGCAAATTGGACTCTACCAGCTCTGAAGAGGTTTACCTCACCTGCTCTGAGAAGGCTCTATTACTCAAGATTTGAGTGTTCTCTGAAGTTATCTATTTGCTGTGCTTAACTGTCCTTTTCAAAAGTTTTCATAATGTCAAACATGAATCTGCCTTGTTGGAAATCAAGTGCATCACTTTTGTCCTGTGCTTTAGACAAGGAAAAAAATATTACCTGTCCTTGATACATATTTCAGGGGTGTTATTGAACCTCCTGTCAGACTTTCATGAACTGAAGAGAGTGAGTTCTTTCAATCTTGACTCAATACATATTTTCTAGCCCTCTAATCACACTCTATAGTTTTGTCATATTTCCAACTTTTTGCTATAGTTTTACCACCTTCAGGATGATGTTTGGTCTTGTAGTACTACCAGAAAGCTATTTGTCTCTAGGGGTTTAGTTGTGGCTCTTCCTTAAGTACTGATTAATATTGTGGCTCTTCCTTAAGTACTGATTAATAGGAAGTATTTGAGTATTTTATGTTATTTTCTTCTTTCTTGAATCTATGAGGAAAAAAATGCACAGAAAACATAGAAAGAAAATTTATCTATGCAGAAATAAAGTCATGATTTACCACAGAATTTCTTTGTACAGCTACCCTTTAGTAATTCTAGAATTTAAAGACTCAAAGCAGGAGATATGCCTGTAGAAAGAGTTGCTGTTTCCCCCACTAAGCCAGCAATGGTATTTTTTGATGGAGCATTCCGTAGCTTTCACTTTGACAGCTTTGGTGGCCTGAATATATGACACCTTCAGTTTGTCATCTTCCCACATTCTTCCCCCAGTCAATTTTGGTAAAATACTAGTTTTAGAGGGGAAATAGATTTTTAACAGTATTTGGTAATTTTACCATCATGTTGTCACACCTGGTAATTTTTGGCATTGTCATGCAGAAATCTATGTGTCTCAAACTTTCTAAGACAAGATAACAGTACAGTTCAGCAACATTCCTATGACAAATCTTTTAAATTGCAGCAAATATAAACTGATGTTTACCACAACAGGTGATGATGCTCTTTTCCAAGTGTTTCCTCTAGCTTTATTTAACACTGACCTGCAGCTTTACGAATGTATGATCTGGCCTACAGAACTTTACTCTTTCAACACTACTGAATTACCTAATTAGCTAATTTGATCCAACTGCATGGTTTTATCTGAAACTTCTTAGACAATTCCTCAATTTTGCAGATTCACAGAAAATAAAAAGAATTTTAAAAAAAAAGATTCACAGAGATTTCTGTGAAAGAATAATGTCCAGTATATGCCTATATATGATTAGACAAATGTGAGCTTGTTGTCATAAAATCACTAGGACAGTTACAGTGGGTATTTATTGCCCTAAAGAGCTGATGTCTTTGTGTTCCTTCAGGAGAGAGAGGGGGAATAAAGCATGTTTTCCAAAGCTGTAAGCAGATTTGGCTGGAGAACAGGTTTTCCAGCAACTCAGAGGTTTCAAAATTTTAGTTCTGTCCTGCACTATGGCTCTTTCTCAGTCTTTAGTAATTTGAATCATATTGCAATTTATGCAAATAATTTTTCTGTCTCTATTTCCTCCAAATCCTTTAAAAATCACCAACTTTTGCCTCTAGAAAATTGCTACATGACATTTTAATCTCACTTGCCATCCTTCCATAAATATTTTGTTTAGAGGAATATTTTATTTTAAAGGTCGTAGTCCCTTTCAAAAAAACTTTATATTAGGCATAGACAAAACATCTTTCCATGGTTTTATGCAGTATCATTGGCTTTGTTATTCCTTTGGACTCTTCATCTTCCTTGTGTTTTACTTAGAAAGGACAAAGTGCTGAACTTCATAGAGAGGCAGTGTACTCTGAGCATCTATACAACAATTTAACTTAAACTTCAATAACTTTGGTTTAAAAATATAATGACTGACAATACTTTCAATTATGTCTTTTTGTACAGTCTGCATTTGTTGCTTTATGGGGAGGTATATTACTTCTATATAAGGTGTTTCAGCTAGGTATGGTTATGACTTTCTTAGTAGGATGCTCTTTTAAAGCAAAATCAACCAACCCACGCCAGGCCTACAAACGCATCCAGTAAGATGTGGATTTTCCTGTTAGCCTGAGCAGATGCAAATAGAACGCAGTGCACTTTCAATGAATAAGTGTCATGTCAAATTGATTCCTGAGCACCTTCTAACACTGTATTAACAGTTCATTCTGTACCTTTGTAACAGGAATTCCGTAACCTTTTTTCTTTAATCCGCCCTCATTTAGTCATTTCAAAATACTCAGCTTGGGTTATTAGGTAAGAAAGGACCATCAACATCTTTATACTCAATGGTAAAGTGGTAAGTGAAGAACCTGTCGACATTGATCAAGGACTACCTGTCATGTGCCAGGACAGAAACACAGAGTCTCAGAAACGGCAAGGGAAGAGCATCCCAGATCAGCTGCTCTTTGCACCTGCGAATACGTGACACATTCAGACTTGCCTCAGCCTCGATGTATGAAAATGATAACTTCTTCTTGTGGTGTGTCGAGTGTCGTCCCCCCGGCGCCTGGGGGCCGGTGGGGCGGCCGGGGGTGACGGCCCCCCGCGGGCCGGGCCGCGGTGCACGGCGGCGGCGGGACGCGCGGTGGCGCCTGCGGAGCGCTGAGCGCGGGGCACTGCGGCGGGATCCGGCGCACCGGCAGCGCTGCGGAAACCCGCAACCGGGGGTGGGGGCAGAAAAACGAAAAGCAGCCCCGGCCGCGGAGCTGTCAAGGGGAAAACAAGGCATTTTAGGGTCGCTCATCCATCGCCTTCCGGGGTTCTCGCACCATCCCAGTTTATCACCCGATGGCGAGCTCCCGCCCTGGCGAGCATGCCAGGTGCATCTCGGCACCGTGCCTCCGTCCGCCCGGCGGGGCTGAAAGCCCGCACAGGCGGCGGCGCGCTGCCCGTCCCGCGGAGTGCGTGTACGCCTGTATGTCTGTGTGTGTGTGTGTATATGTACATGTACGTGCGAGGCTGAAAGCTCAAGCGCAGGCTGCCCATTGGTATCTGCTCTTCGGCATCCTCCCTTTCCCCCGCTCCCCCCTCCTCCCTCCCTTGTCTTTTTTTTCATTTTTATTTCAGGCTCATTTTGTGGAGTTTCTGCCCCTCTCTGCGTCAGCCCCACGTCACTTTGCCGGCAGCTCCCCGTCTTGGGCTGGAGCAGGAGCCGGAGCTGCTTTATTATCAGCTGGAGGGAGGAGGAGACGGTGCGTAAAGCGGCGAGCGCGGAGCTCTGAGCCCCGCCACCGCCGCTCGCTGCGGCTCCCTCGCCGCCCGCTCGCCGTCCCTCCGGCGGGCAGCGGCCGCCCGGCCCCCACAAATAGGAGCGCAGCCTCCGCCACCTGCCCCCGCCGCCCCGCGCGTTTTGCAGCATCATCAGCAGCAGCCGCGGGGGCAGGCGGTGCCGCTGTCCGCCCGCGGGGCCAGGGGCAGGTGCCGCGCCGCGCCGGAGGCCCCGCTCGCCCCTGTCGCCGCGGCGCCCAGCTCCGGCCCCCGCCGCCCCGCGCACCCCCGGGGCGGTCAGCGCCGCGGGGCGCCTGTGGCTGCGGCTGCGGCGCGCCCATGTGAGCCCCGGTCGCGGGGTGCCCGTCCGCGGCGCGGAAGGCTGCGCACCCTCCGGCCGTGCGCCCCGGCAGCGGCGGTGGCGGCGGCGGGAGCAGGAGAAGGCCGTCGGGGCAGTGCTGGAGTGAGCATGGTGTCCTGGCGGCGGAGGCCGGGGCCCGGCCTGGCGCGGCTGTGGGGCTTGTGCTGTTTGGTGCTGGGCTGCTGGCCGGGTGCGCTGGGCTGCCCCGCGTCCTGCGAGTGCAGCTCCTGGCGGATCTGGTGCACGAAGTCGTCGCCGGGCATCGCTTCCTTCCCTGTGCCGCAGCGGAGCGCCGAGGGCGATAATGTCACCGAGATGTGAGTACGGCCCGGGGCCGGGCGCGGGGGCTACGGGCCGGAGCAGGCGGGCGAAGCTGCGGGCGGGGGTGGCGGGGAACTGACCCACGCTTAGAGGCTCTTGCTCCGCGAGCAGATACGGTGGCTGGAAGCCTAAAAGCCCCGTGTGATTTTCTTTGGACGCGGCTTACTAGAGCTGCCCCTGCGAGCCCGTTTAGATGATGAATCCTAATTGTTCGCGATGCAGGGACCGGGGAGGGGGTCGGCGCTGGCTGCAGCGGGACCGGGGCAGTTGGGGAGCGGGACAGGGCTGGGGCTTCGCCTCCGACCCCTGCCCCAGCTCCTGCCGAGCGGTGCTCACCGCTCAGCCCGCACCTCTGCGGCGGCAGCAGGTATGAAACAGAGGGTTTTTTCTATTTCTCTCTCTCTTTTTTTTTTTTTTTTTTTTTTTACTTTCGTTTCCTCAGTTTATCGCTGTGAACCGAGAGTTTTGGTGGGGGGGGCTTCCCCTTCGCTCCATATTTATCGTGTTTTTTTATCCTACTATTATTAAAAAAAAAAAAAAAAAAAAAAAAAAAAAGGAAAAGTAAAGGAAGAGATGCGCCAGAAAGTGACAGCAAACTGCCTTCCATGCCCTAACCATAGGAATGCGAACCTGCTTTGACCTTCTCAGTGGAGGTGGTTGGAAGGAAAAAATACAAAACCTGCAGAGGAATGAACATAGTGCTGCTTGTCAGCAATTGGGAGGGAATTAGGGAACCCGAATTAACCGTGAGGAAAAAAGTTTTTTTTTTCTTCTCATTCCCATGTGGTGTTTCCATCCCCTTTGGCCTCCTAGACAGTATTTGGTGCGGGAGTTACGTAGCTTTTCGTGTTAAATCCTGCATCGTTTCACCACTCAGAGCACTATGGCATGCGTGTACATTGCCTAAGAAAGCCTCTTGCAGAGCAAAAAATTTTGGATACTGCATGGGTAGATGATAGATCTCGGGAAAAAACCTTCTCAAGCTGTTTCACTCATATTTCCGTACCCCTGTTTTTGAATTGTTTTCTGTGGCATTTAACGTAAAAGATACCAGCATGTTTGGTCCAAATCTATACAGATTTCTCACTATTTCTATTCTCCATCCTTTTCTGTTTTTCAGTGTCTTATAGAAACAATAAAAGAGTGTTGTGAAATACAGTGTGAGTTTAGATAAAATTCTAGCCTTTGGGCTACATTCCTGCAGTTTGTTGGAGTCAATTTGCTGCATTTCCCTGCATGTGCTTGGAGGAAAAGCTGGAGGCACTCATTTTTACTACTCATGTATGGCCTACCTTTGGGTGATTTTTTTAGGACCTGTGATAAAGGAATGGTCTTCCTGAGTTATAATTGTTACTGATTCAGATGTTTATGTAATGTTCTGTAGATTGCTTAAATAGAAAAAAAATTACTTTGAGCTATGCATCTGTGATTATTTTTATAGGCTTTGGTAGCCTTTTTATCCAGTGCATTCTGTTTAGAAGTAACAGAGCAATTTTCCTCTAGAATTTAATCTCTGATTTAAAAGGCCAGAAGAGAAAACACATATTGTAAATACATTTTCTTCCATGATCAACTTAAAACATGTCTAGTCATTTTGCATTGATACTTTTGGCTTTAATTTTCCTGGGTTTTTTGAGCATCATGTCTTTACAGTTCTTCTTGGTTTTTACTGTATCATTCTGTGACATTGCACGTTGTTGTGTTTGGTGATCTAAAAATAATTTTGAGTCATGGATTCACAGGAGATGCTCTTGCACATATTTAAGATGGTCTTTTCATGCGTGCTTTTAACATAAAACACAGGGGCCCTTTAATTAGTTTATAGACATAAATTAAAAATTGGACTGCAGTAATTTTCACGTTATTTCATTGTGTGAGCTTGGTAAACAGTAAGTATGTACAGAAGCAGTTCTAATACAGTAGGTGCAGATTGTCAAGCTGTTTTTAACACCACAGATCTTGCTTAATTCTAGCTAAGAAACAGGTTTAGGAGACTGGAGTGTTGCATTTCACTTGTGAAGCTTCAGGCCTGGTTCTTCTTTTATGTGCTCTGCAGATACATTCCATTGGTCTCTGGTAGAATTACTCTTGGTATAAATAACATGAGAAAAGTGTAAGACAATTATTTTGAAGAATTTATTCCCATTTATTTCCTGAGTATATTGAAATCGGTCCTGGGTTTGACAGGAGTGGATCCTGCAGTCCTAGGCAAAACATCCACAGGCACCCAGGGCATGTGTGCTGAGTTCAGTTCCTTGCCACAGGCACTGGGAGCACTGGGATAACTGCATGGTCAGGGTGTGTATGTGAAGCCCATGGTGGTGCAGAGGGTTGGCTGTGGGCCAGGTGAATGGCACCGAGCAGGCAGGATGTGAGTGGGCAGCCAGGGTTTTCTACTTGGCTTTAAGAGATGGGAAGGAGATGAGGTGGTGCAGCAGGAATAGCAGAGATGAAATACCATGTCTGTGGCAGCCTCCACCACACCCAGGTGCTTCACCTCTGTTATGGTCCACAGGTGGAGATTGTGGTTTAGAGTTTATAAGCAGTCTTGTCCCAGTCCAGGTATTTCTTGATTCCTGCTTGGATACAGCATCCAAATCTATGGAGAGGGTACTTCTGCATCAGCCCTATGAAGGCCAGCTGCTGAAACTTGGTGTGGGAGGGCATAAAAGTATTTATGCCTGGTGCTTTCTTAGTCATCTATCTCACTCTTTCTCTTCCTGGCTGTTCGTGCATAGTTTTCTATCACAGTAAATAAGATAGATTTTAGATTTGCCCAGTTGGTTAACATGATGACGTGGGCTCGTCTTTATCTGGGAAGCAAGTACCAGTGCTTATCATAACAAAGTGTACTTGTAATAATTGTTTGGTCACTTTGGTATTATTGGAGATAAATTGAACTCCAGAGTGAGGTTCTGCATTAGGATCATGGTATCAGTCACTGATACATTAAAAGCCAAGGACCAAGAGTGACAAAAGCAAAATGACTTTATCGGTTTTGTAAAATCCGTGCATTTGTAGGCACAATAGCAAATAAGTAGTCCTTGTCAAGATCACTCATACAAAAATATTAAAAGGATAGTAAATGAGAAATTTTTAGAGTGGTCAGGACTTCTTGTAAGAGGAGCAGTGTAATATTTTCTCATTAAGGAAAATTTATTGCTATTGTATCTCAGTGTATGTGACTCTTCAAAGACTTTGATTTTAAAGTGACTTGCAGTACCAAGTATATTCCTGGCCTAGTTTCACATTTCTGTTATCAAGTCATTAATATGTTTACTTATGATTATTCAGGTGAATGGGGTTTGAAATTAATTGGTGTTTTTCAGGAAGAACTGTTTGCCAACAAAATAGTAGGCGACTTTTAAGCTCTTGCCTATTAAAAGAGAGGTGATTGTGTATTGCGTACATTTCAAAACCACAAAATAAATTTCTAATGCAGTTATATAAAGCACTCTAGAATTGTTAATAAGTAAGACAGGATAAGTAATTTATAGAGTAAATTATTTAACAAGTCACGTGAGCTTCTACTAAAAAAAAGGGCCTGTTTAAATTCATTGAAGCTCAGAGCTGTTGGTATTTTGAGTCTTTTTTTATTCTAGATTTTGAGGCTGTTGTAGATTTAATGTAATATAAAACTGTCTACAAGGATCCTCAACCTCTAGCCCCTTCCTCTTCAAAGCAACTTCTGGCTGTGCATCATTGCATGACTTGGCTGGATTGAGAAGTTATTTCTGGTGACTTGGAATTGTATAATACATGAGGCATCAAGCTACGAATTATTAAAGGCATTTTGGACTGTGGTGACGTAATAACTTCCTTTAGGAATTTGTCCCTTTTTTTTTTTAAATTTCCTTTAAAGAGCTGGGTAATTGGTTAAGGTGAGTTAAAAGTAAGCACTGTGAAAACCAGTTTTGTAATTTCTAGGCTTTAAAAATACTCCAGGATCACAAAACATTGAATTTTGTACATGTTCTTTTTTTTGCTCCCAGGGAACCTTTTGTATTGTCTTGTTCTAGATGTTGCCCTTGTGGTTTATGAGGACTGATAGGTCTCCTGAGGGTCCCCACTGAGGCTGTCTCAAGCAGGCTGAGACAAAACAGCTCATGAGGCTGGAAGACAGAAGCATCCTTCAGGAGACACTCAGTGCTGGGCAGCGTGGCAGGAACACTGTCTCTCCTTCTATTTCTTTGGTCACCCAAGAGTTTTGAGAAAGATTTGGGATGTATATACTGAAATGAAAGATGTTGGTATAAATTCAAGGATTTGGTCTTGAGTACATTGTTTTTAAGAAACTTCCATTTTTTTCCATCCTAATGAGAAAACAGGGCTTGGCAGTGCAGCCTGTGATATCTTTAGGATGGCATTTTCCAGATTTCTCAGGTTCTATTTTTTCTTCATTATTTTTATGCTGACAAGTGTAACAGAGAAAGTATCTTAGCAATATTCTGGATCGCTAATCACTGTAGAGCGAAAAATTTTACATAACTGAACATGGGCCTGATTTCTCCATTTTGGTTTTCATTGTAAAGTAAAGAGGGATCCCCCATCCTTTTGGTTTGTTTTTTTTTTTGATTGCAGTTCTCTAGTTCTCTGTCTCCCATGTTTGTCATCTGTAACTACACAAATATCTAAGAGTATGGCCATTAAGGTGGTAATCCAGATACCCTTGCCTGAGCAGGAGGAGTGTAGCAGGTAATGAGTAATAAAAAATGAGAAATGGAGCAAAGAACTCTAAAACTGCTTCAATGTGTTGTTGATGTTAGATGTATATTTAGCTTGTTACCTCTGTAAAACTGTTCTTTAAAAACTGTCCTTTAAAACGCAAAGCAGATTGTAAATTCTGTAATTTACATGCATTTCAAATGGAGACATAATTCCCTAGAGGTTTGAAACCTTCTACTGCTTGAGTTGTGAATATGCTTTTTTACAGGATGCTGTTATGTTTCTGAAGATCTCTTCATCCAAATGTATGTAGTACATCACTGCTATTAAATTATATATGATCATATATAATTGGGGCGCATCTTAATTCCTGTTTGATTGTGAACCTCTATTTTCAGAAACTGCAAAAGGCAAAGCAAACTACTACCTGTCCTGAAATGCGTGTATGGAGATTCTGTGTTTTTAAATAGATACTGTTAAACAGAACAATACAGTATCACAGGATCTCAAAATGGGTCAGGTTGAAAGGGACTACTGGTGGGATTACCTAGTCCAACCTCCCTGCTCAAGAAGGATCCACTAGGGCACATGGCCCAGCGTTGTGTCCAGATGGTTTTTGAATATCTCCAGTGAGGGAGATTCCACAACCTCTCTGGGCAGTCTGTTCCAGTGCACAGTAAAGTTCTTCCTCATGTTCAGGTGGAACTTCCTGTGCATCAGTTTGTGCCCATTGCCTCTTGTCCTACTGCTTGGCACCACCGAGGAGAGCCTGGCTCTGTCCTGTTGATATTATTCTTTCGGATGCTTCCATGTATTGGCAAGATCACCTCTGATTGATCTCTTCTCAGGGCTGAACAGGCCCAGCTTCCTTCACCTTTCTATGTTTAAGAGATGCTCCAGTCCCATAGTCATCTTCATAGCCCTCTGCTGGTCTCTCCAAGGAGCTCCAAGTCTCTCTTGTCCTGAGGAGCCCAGAACTGGACGCAGCACTCCAGATGTGCCTCACCAGGACACAGTACAGGGGCAGGATCACCTCCCTTGTCCTGCTGGCAATGCTCCTCCTAGTGAACCCCAGGACACCATTGGCCTTCTTGGCCCCCAGGGCACACTGCTGGTTCATGGACAGCTTGTTGTCCACCAGGACCCCCAGGTCCTCCTCAGAGCTGCTTTCCAGCAAAATAGCCCAAGCCTGTGCTGTTGCCTGGGGTTATTCTTCTCCAGTGCAGGACCCTGCTTTTCCCTTTGTTGAATTTCTGTCAGTTCTTCTCTGCCCATCTCCCCACCCTGGCCATCCTGGGGTATTGGCCACTGCTTCCAGCTTTGTGTCATCTGTGACCTGCTGAGGAGGCATCTGTCCCTCTGAGTCACTGCTGAACAAATCTAACAACACTTGACCCAGTATTGACCCTTGGGAGACACTATTTGTGATGAGCCTCCAACTAGACCTTGTGCCACTGATTGCAGCTCTTTGGGATCTGCCAATTTTGGATTCAGCCAGTTCTCAATCCAGCTCACTGTCCACTTGTTTAGTTCATGCTCCCTGAACTTGCCTATGAGGATATCGTGTGAGACAGCATTTAAAGCCTCGCTGAAGTTGAGGTAGACAATAGCCACTGCTTTCCCCTCATCCATCCAGGTAGTTGTCCCATCATGGAAAGCAGTCAGGTCAGTCAAGCATGATTCCCCTTTGCTGAATCCATGCTGACTAATTCTGATCACCTTCTTGCCATCCATGTGGGTAAAGATGGCCTCCAGAATGAGGCACTCCATCATCTTTCTAGCGGTCAAGGTGGGCTGACTAGCTGGAAGTTCTCTGGATCCTCCTTCTTGCCCATTTTGAAGACCGGGGTGACATTTACTTTCTTCCAGTCCTCAGACACCTCTCCTGATTGCCATGACTTTTCCAAGGCAACTGCAAGCAGCCCAGCTATGCTGTCTGCCAGCTTCCTCAGCACATGTGAATGCATCACATCAGGACAGCATCTCTCTGTCTGTTGCGAGTGTCCCGTTCCTGCTTTCACTTCCTGTGTATCTCCTGCTTGTGCTTCACTTTTGACAGGAGATTTTTGCTCATCCATGCAGCCGTCTTGCCCTCTTTGCCCCATTTCTTACTTGTCAGGATGCACTGGTCTTGAGCCTGGAGGAGGTGATGCTTGAATATTTATTGACCAGCTTTCTTGAACCCCTCTCTCTGCAGGGCCTGTTCCCATAGGAGTCTTCCAAGAAGATCCTTGAAGAGGCTAATGTTATCTCTCCTGAAATCCAGGATTTCCATCTCACTTGCTTCCTCCGTGCAATGTGCTAAATTCAGCAATCATCTCATGGTCACATTGCACAATTGTAGTGGAGTTACTGGAAAGCAGTCACACCATGGAAATTATGCATTTATTTTTTACTATTTTCTTGTAAGAAAATTATCTGCATTGAGTGTTGATCATTTACAGAGGCTATAGCTGAAACTTAAATATTTTTAATACCAATTCAGCCATATATGTTTCTGTGTTATGTTTTCATTGTTAGGATAAATTCTTGGAGATGAGGTTTCAGGTCAATATTCTTTTGTTCCTAGACAGGGCCTGAAGTAATGAGATTTTTTTTTTCTTCAGAAGTAAGATAAGATGGAAGGAAGCAGCTCAAAGGTGTCCAAGCTATATTCAGAGGCACTTTGACAGATTGTAATCTTTGAGTGGTGTAAGTTGAATTTTACTTTGCTAAAGCAAACTAGTCCTGATCTTGCAAGGTAGTTAGATGCTTTTCATTGCAGGGGGAAGCTGCGGCTGGGATTCTGGCCTATGTAAAGTCAGTGACTAAAATGAATGGAATTAGTGTTTCACCAGCATAGTTTAGAATACATATGTGAAGGATGAAAGAAAGCTTGATTCAGGAATTTTCTTGCCTTTTTTAAGTTTGGAAGAGATAGAGCTTGTTGCTCAATTACTTGATGTGTTTTTGACTTGCAGATTTTTTTGCCTTTCATTGTATTTTCATTCTGTATGAATACTAAATACGTTGAGGTAAGTGGAAGCTGAGCTTGAGTATTTCAGGAAGGAGCCTTTTACAATATTTTAGATAATTTTGCTTTGGAATGAACCTCCATGTGCAAAAAAAGTTGCAGCTCCTGCTATGAATTCACAGAGGATATGTGGTTCATTGTGTACAATTGTCTGATATATAAATAAAGGCAATGCATTAATCAACATTAAGTCAGTCCATTGCTGAAATAGACAACAGTGAAATGGCAACACTTCTGAGCTCCTTATGGAAGAATCTGTCCACAGAGCTGTAGCTGAAGCTGGGAAAGTCACCTATTTTTCCTCTTGGTTTGACAGATGAGCCAAAAAAAATCTTCCAGTTTTAGATGTAAATGAAGTTAGTTTTACCTTTTTAATTTCTTAACCATACCTGTAAAACTAAGTAAGGCTGTGTTCAGCGGGTATTTTGCGGAGCACGGTTATCCCACGTTGCACAATAAGATGCATGTGAAGAGTGCATAGGATGTGACTTTTCCCATTCTTTTGCAACAACTGTCTGGTTTTCTGAATGCCAGACAGTGCAGCAAGCATATGTGGATAAATCATGTGCAGAAACTGGGCTTGTCAGGCTTACTGGGCATGGACTGGGAGACCTTTCCACAGCATGTGCTGTGGGCGTCATGCGCTGGACTTACTAATCATGTCTGGGACTGTCCCAGGCCTTGGCATTTATAATCTGGCAACTGCCTGCTAACTGTGAAGGCACTTAACTCAGCTGGCTACTCTCTGCAATGGAGAACGCGCTTCTTCCAGGAAGTGATTCAGGAGGCTGAATTAGGGTCCCACTGCAAATTACCCAATGCAGTCATCCCTTTCCATCTCCACTGGCTATTAAGAAAACATTGGGGACTTAGCTCACTGGAGTGAGGGGCAAAAGCAAGACCTTTGTTTTAGCAAGCAGGGTCATACTGTGGAGTAAACTGATTTTGTGGTCCTAGGTAACCATTTCAGCATGCATGTGAAGAGCTGCTCTGCTAGAAGCAGAACATGGGTCTGAATGAAGGTCTTGCATGTCAGCATCTTAACTGCTGGTCCTGTATGGTGTACAGATGTGGGCCTGCCTTGGTTCTTCCTGTCTGAGTTGCCTTCCTTGGCATGGAATATTCAAATGTGCTTCTGGGTCAGAGAGCAGGACAGTCTGTTTAGCTAAGAGGCTGTGATGGTTATTTGTGTGGTGAGACAGCTGGGTCCTGCTCCTGCTTCACTGAGTGCTCAATTAAAGCAAAAATGGGAACAGCATAAACAGGTAAGGTAGAGACTACCTTCTTTCAGATGGCTTTGTAAATATGGTATCTTCTGAGAGACTGGAATCATATTTCCTTAGGGAGAGGAAGAAGTTGAATCTGGTACCTCTGGAGCATTATTTACAGCATTTCCTCCAAATCTGTGGTCTTCAACCTCATACAAAGATGTCTTTCCCCCCCCCACCATTTTTCCACCCACTAGGTGGGTGAATAGTCTATTGCATATTCATCTCCTATTCTCCTCTCCAGTCTTACCTCTTTTAATTTTTAGAAACAGGTTTTGGAACACATGATGCATATGGTGATCTTCACCTGGTAAACATATATACTGTACTTTCCAGCTGGGAGCAGTTTTGTTGACTCCATGGGTCTAACTATGTAGTGTACATAAGCATATGCTTTAAGTGTTTTATGTTTAGAGTGGTAGTAAGTAAGCATCTTTCTAAGACTCTACTGTGCACATATCACAGAATCACAGAATATGCTGAGTTGAAAGGGACCCTCAAGGATCATTGAGTCCAACTCCTGGCCCTGCACAGCACCATCCCCAAGAGTCACACCATGTGCCTGAGAGCAGTGTCCAAACGCTCCTTGAACTCTGTCAGGCTGGTGCTGTGACCAGTGCCCTGGGGAGCCTTTCCCAGTGCCCAGCTACCCTCTGGGTGAAAAATTCTTTCGTTATATCCAACCTCAACCTCCCCTGACACCACTTCAGGCCATTCCCTCGGGTTCTATCACTGGTCACTATAGAGGGGAGATCAGTGTCTGCCCCTCCCCTTTCCCTCATGAGGAAGTTGTAGATTGTGATGAGGTCTGTTCTCAGTCTCCCCATCTCCAGGATGAACAGACCAAGTAACCTCAGCCAGTCCTCATACGGCTTCCCCTCAAGACCCTTCACCATTTTTGTTGCTGTCCCTTGGATGGTCTCTAATAGTTTAATGTCTTTCTTGTACTGTGGTGCCCAAAATTGGACACAATATTTGGGGTGCAGCCAGTGCAGACTAAAGTGGGACAATCCCCTCCCTTGACTGGCTGGCAGTGCTTTTGGCATTATTTATAAATATAATAAAATTACAACAGATTGCAAACATTTTGAATTGGCACAAATCCATGTAACATCAAGGCACCTAAATAGAAAAATATTAATGCTGGATACTACTTCTGCTGTAAACACCACTGCAAATCCTGGATCAGGTTTGTGTGCTACGACTGTCTTGTTGCCTGAAACCTATGTCATTTAGGGGATATGAAGGTAGCACAGGTGCAGAAATAGATGCTACTTGCCTTAGAGGTTGGTGTGGGTGGAAGAAAGACTCCTCCTTTCCTGCTCTGAACATTTCTTCCAACTGTTTGTGGCACTCCTGTCTGCATTGAGGCAGGGCAGTTGTTCCTTCTCTTGCATGGCTTGGTTGCATGAAGGGTTTTTGCCTGTTTTAGAGCACTTCTGTGTGTTCTCATGACTTTTAATGAAGTTGTAGCAGTGTTGTTCTTCACACTGAGTGTCTAAAATAGAAGGTTTAGGAGGTGAGAGTCTCAACAGTTGGAGGTATCCTCAAAATACTGATCAATCTTGTATTTGCAGGTGAAGAATTCACCATCACCACGTATGTCTTGGGACAGGGGCAATGCTGCAGAGGGTGTGTAGGATGGAAGAATGCTGGAAGGTGTGTCTGCTACTGGGATGCAGTCATGAGAACCATAAGCAGAAACAGGCTGGAGAATGAGAGATATACTACTCTGCTCATAAGCAGTGGCAGGGACAAAAGCTGTGAAGGTAAATGAAGAATGCTGTGAAAGTAGTGGTGGTGAGGAGAAGGCAGCTTTGCAGGGGTAGTGAAGAAGGTTGAAGACTGTAGCTAAAGATGTCACCTTGTGAAACAGGTACATGCAGGGTAAGAGTTTCATTCGAAGGTAAAATGGTAGAGAAGGTGATCTAAGACTTCAAACTATTCAAATGGAAAAGAAATGCTTACAAAAGAGTGTATTTTCCTTATACTTTAGAAGTATAACAACAAATACATCCATGAGCAGGCTTTAAGTACAAGTTGATCACAGTCTAGAAGGAGCATTGCATTTGTCACATAGCAAAACATACAGAAATACAAAGAGAAAACTGAAAGACACAGGACGGTTGTCTGGGTGTACCATTGTGACAGAGAATTTGCTCAAAATCAAACTGGCCTAGTACAAGGGCGTGGAAAGTTATGGAAACAGTAGCAGCAATGTGGCAGTCAGCGTATTAGAAATATTCTGGATTCTGACAATTGTGCAGAAAGCGTAATAAACACATCATTACGCTAATATATGCAGTGTAAGTAAGAAACTACTTATGTTAAATGAAAAACAGGATTCCTCAAGTAGAATAATGCTAATGGAAGAAGCTATGAATTCCAAAGATTGGCCAACTAAAATGAGAAGTGGACTATACAGTAGTGTAAATAAATGTGATAAAGTGAAATAGGAAACTGTGAAGAGCACATAAATGTGAAACAGTGAAGAATGACTGTGAAAGGCAGTAAAAATGGTTGAAACGCTCTCTGAAAAATGCATTGGCTAAATTTAAGTGGTAAGATTGATGTCAACATACAGAAGGTGGCAACCTATTCTAGTGCTAGAAAGAGGTAAATGTCAGGAAAGTCAGTATCATGGAAAGACAAAAGGACAACCATAACCCTCTTGGAATCTTTCAGTAACATAATGTGAAATTCTGTTCATGTGTGTTTTTCATTAAAAGACAAGAATGTCTTGGAGAAGACACAGATCTGTGATCAGGGCTACACGAGATATTTCACAGGTATTAGAAAGGAGTCTAGGAAACCAATTGTGAACCATGGCAGCAGATGATATCATTTGCGGAATGGAAAAACATATACCAGTTGGGTTCTCTATGTAATAATTGTACAGAAAAGGGGTAGAGGTTATGACCATATGTAGTCTCTCGAGACTTAAATAAAAACAGAAAAAAGAAACTTTTTGCTGGTTTATGGAAAGGGGAATATTGTTTGAGTTGTGAGGAGTCAAATTGTTCAGCAAATTTAATGTATTGACAGGATATAGATGGATTTTCCTGGATAGATGGCTTTAAGTTTTGCAGCTTTGCTCCATCCTTTGGAAGTACTGCTTTTTGATCTGTATCTGGCATGAGGTCCACTGCATGCAGTGAGTGAGATGGTGGACAGGGTAGCAGGTGAGGATATAGGTTTTGATGATCCAATGATCCAGAGCAGATTGATTAGAGTATTTGATATTCTACGAGCCAGTAATTTTAAACTGAAAAAAGCCAAATATTAATGTCAAACACTGAGAATTGTATATGTGGGAGAAGACTGACTTCGAAGGAGATTTCAGAAGGATTTTCTTATGTTGAGTGAAAGAGTCAAGGAATATTGAGCATGTCAGAACCCAGAGACAGGAAAAAGAAATTGTTGTGGGGGATACTGATTTATGCCAGGAGTGCTGTCTAACTCTGAAGGATGTCCAGATACCTAAGACATTTCTTCCAGAAAGTCACTGTCTGAGTATGTGCACCTGAAAGGAAGAGAATTCCAAGGTTTTGACAGCAACCAAGAAGCTTTAATGTTTCGATTCACTGAGAGACTTAAAAAGATGCATGTAAGGGATGGTTGTGTGAAATGCTACTGTGCTCTTGTGGAACTGATGTTTTTCCATTCTCATTTGCATCAAGGCCAGTGACAGCTATAGAGATGGTGTATGCAAGTGCTGAAAAGAGAGTATTTGCATTACAACTTTTTGAAGACTAGGTGGTTCTGCAAGAGAAAGAAATGTCACATATATTTGTATTTATTCATTCCTTTGAGATGCTCTTTCGTCCTTGCTAGGAAATAATAACAATCATCAACAACAACAATAATAATAAAGAATAGTTTTATGACTGCTTTCTGTTGAGAAATAATGGAAGGGCACATTCACTACTCTCCTTTTGTATGTTAATTTACTGTGTCATTTTTAGCATATATATTATAAAGGGTCTGTACAAGAGTTTAAGCTTCTTCCTAGCAATCTGCATAAATTATTTCATACACAGGGGATGAAGACATGTTTTGAAGATAAGTATAACATCAGAGATTAGGATATATCTTTGAGAATAAATAGGTCATTTTTTGGCCTTCTGACAATAAAAAGGAATATCGACTTTTCCAAAATACCTTTGCTAAGGAAAAACTAATCTGTAGCTCTCATGTTTTCCTGGAAAAACATCAAAAATTGATGTCTTGATGAGATACCAAATGTACAAACTTGGGGATCTCAAAGGGGAGGCCAGGTCTCTAAATGGAGAAAATACTTAAATAAACTCTGCATGAATTTGGGGGAAAGTAATTCTGAAGGTGGAACTCATCAAGGGCATAAATATTAAATCTGGACAGCTGCATGAAATGTCTTAAGTTTGCTTGATTCAGTAGTCTGCTATCTGAAGAGAAGAAAACAAGCATCTTGAAGCCAAACCAGAAGTATAAGTAAGACCAAGGATGTATTACATTTCATTTTCCCTGCCTTACAATAACTTTCTGTAAACTTTGCATTCCAGGCATATTCATTTATTTTTACTTTGCCTTCATGCTGTAAAGTGGGAACTAAGGTTGGCTGGCAAACCACAGACTTCCCATATTCCAGGCAGTTGTAGTCATAAGCAAGGGTGTGGATCTGCTCCTGCAGTGCCAAAAAAAGATTGGTATCTTCACTGAATTCCCATTTTCTTCTGCTTTAAACTGGTGGGTTGGCACTAATGGTTCAGGATGATGGCTTTGGAGAATCAATTTGCAATGGCAACTATGTGCTACTAATTGGATAATAGTATATTGTTGTGTAACAGAAGTCTGGGCCCTGTTGCCTCCTGGCAGTTGACACAGCCGTACATCAAGAACAGGGAATTCTTGAAATTAACTGATCTGTGACCTTGCCTGTGAGATGCTGAGTTCCAGATTGTCCTGAACAACACATTACCTGCGTGTGGGATGTGTGTAGTGCAGGATTTGCTCAAAAAAAAGGGCATGCCTGTGTAAAGAAAGATCCCAGAGCTGATTATGTTGTCTCCAGAGCAGCTGTACTGGCATGTGGAGAGCTATTTCCTGTAGTCTTCTGTGACTTATGGTTAAATACTCTAAACGTGAGGAACCTGCGATAGTGGCAACCAGTTTTTCACTCTTTGTGATATACAGGGTGATTCACGGTTAAAAAAAAAAAAATACCACTGTAGTACTTCCTCAGAATTTGTCAGGAGACACCAGGCAGCCAAGGATGGAGTCAAGCACTGGTAAAATTGCTGAATGCTAGGTAAGTCCACCATGGATTGTCTCAACACATCTCAACACACTGCATCTTTCCTGAGTTATGGCATGCTCCTCTAGCAGTAGAAGTTCTGTTTCCTGAAGCAATCCTCGTGAAATCTTGCACTTACAATACCAGATGGAGAAAGCAAAATAGAATAAAATAATTGGAGTAAGCTTCTGTATCTGTAGAATACTTGTTGGATTTAGGTGTCTATATCATGCTCATTGCTTGTTAGAAGTTTCCTTCCTAAAGGAAGGTTGGTTCTTTGCAGAAAGGTTTCTTGATTGAGCAGAGGTTATACCATTGATGCCTACATCTGTCTGAAACTTTACATTCCCAATATGCAACATTGTGTAGCTCTGTGTTTCATTTTCCAACTGTGAGTTCATACCACTTCAGCATTATTTTAAACTTGGTTTCAGAGGGGTTACAAATAAAACCCATTTGAATATGCCAGGTTTCACCAAGTGTTGTATCAAGTTTACAAGTTTACATGATCTTAATGCATACCAGTGAATTGGCCTACATTTGTTGAAAATGCCTCTAAGTTCTAGCCTACCTTTTGATGAACTTGGTATGACATTCGAGTTTGTAAGAAGATATGGCACTAGGGAAGTTTTCAATGATTAATTTTCAGTGTTAACATACAGCTCTCACAGTAGTATAGACTAGGGACATATGTGACCTGTCATTAAATGGTAATTCATCTACTGACAGTTCAATGTCTGAAGTGTGCTGCCTTTGTCCCCTAAAGACTTAGTGAAAAAATAACTTGGAATATAAAGTTTTCCCAAAGTTCAGACACATTTCACCAGTGAGTGTTTATTAATTTAAAAAACTTTTTTCCCCAGTTGTATGAACTAGAGCTAGACATATAATTGATTTATTTTTTGGAGTGTTAAGAAAATATGTTTCCCATAAAGGGAGTTTCTGGCAACAGGAATACTTCTGGAGCTGCACTACAGTGTTGTTTGCTTGCATCTATGTTGTTAAGACCAGCATGTGCTAGTTTTTTTTCCAGCATGTCCTTACAGTTCCAAATGGAGTATAGGAAATAGAGGAAGTAAGTTAGAAAGGCATATTTCTGCTGGCCATTTTTATTCAGGTTAAGGAAAAGATTTGAAAGTTGGCATGAAATCCTTTTTTGAAATTACTACAGAATAAAGTAATCTAGATGGCTTTAAAAATCAGAACCCACTTTCTCTTAATGCTCTTGCAGTTCAGAATTTGCTTCACTGATGTTAAACATAATCTGTAGCCTTTCACTCTTGTAATGAGCAAAGTGAAGACCACCCTCTTAAAGGAGGTCTTATTTGGAGGAGTTGACTCTTACAGGTTAGGATTTTAAGCTGTTGTTTCCAAAATGTTGTAGCAGTGGTAAAGTGTGTGTGACACTATTCATTAGCCACTGAAGTGTGACAGGATGAATGTGGTATTGTAGGTTGCAATGTGCATCCTAGGTGTGTGATTCTGAATGCCTTTATTAGAATTAATCTGTAGTTTACAATGGGGAGATTAAGTTAAAGGTCTGAAGACAATTGTTGTTTACTGATTACTCCTTGAAGGAAAGGCAGAATGCTATAGTATAATCAGCAAATATCTTTGTAGGCAGCTGCAGGCTTGATTTAGAGGCAGCAGCCAGTATTTGTGAACCGATACGTGTGGTCTGTATAGTGCTATCCAGCCAGGTTCTGGCAGTGCTGCAGTTCTGTAGTGTGCAGTGGGAGCTTCCAAGCTCTTCACGTGACTTCAGCCAGTCATGAGTCAGTATGTTTTTCTTTTTGCTACAGTAAAAATGATCAGTTAAAGAATAGGGTGGATATTCTTAAGGGCAAGCAGGCAAATTACATTTCTCAGCGTCGCCCACTGCAAGTCAAAGCTTTTAGAGTATTAATGTTTGATGATAAGTAACATTAAGGTAGAGTAGTTGTGAAGAAGGTAAAAATAGACTTCAGTTAGGGAGAGGTTTTATTTCAGATCTCCCTCTAAATTAAACCGAAGAGCAACTTCCCCTTACAGGGTACAGCTACATCATTCTACTCTTTTCTTTCTCACTGCTATGACATAGCTGCAAAGGCTGAACTTGAAACAGGCTTGTTAAGTGAGTAAGGAAGTGTAAGAAGACCTGTTTATGGTAAATTATGTCTGTCCACTCTTTTTTCAAGGATTTCCAACTGTGTGAACTTTGCTTTACTGTTGTGTTCTGTACCGAGAGTGTTTTTACAAGTGTATTGCAGAGCAGTTACTGAGTTAGTTGCACTTAGACAAAAATTCTGGGTCCCAACCAGTATGGCTGCAGAAAAGCATTGTTTTCTTTTGGTTCTTTCAGCTAGGAACTGGAATAACAAATCATTCATCTTAAAGAAACTAGTACCAGCTCAGAGTAAAGAGTGCCCTCCTCTCCCGCACTAGGGTTTCTTCTAAGGAATGCAATAAGAGAAGGAAAGAAGGTACCATAAACTCATGTTACTAGTTCCCAAATATAATCTGTTTGGTCTATTCCCTGGTGGACCAATACCAATCGTTTTATACAGATTGTGTGCTCATACTAAGATTTTTGTCTGATGTAAATTGTGGTAGCTTCATTGGCTTCAGCAGAGCTGAACTATTTTACACTGAGCCTTAACACAGGATGTAATACACTAACAAATTTTTGTGTAAAACTGTAAGTTATGTCAGGTTCTGGAGTTTCTTGTAGTGAGTGGTTCTGGTTAAATGTTTGTGTGATTAAAATTGGAATGTCAGATGTGGATGGGTGATACTTGTGTTTAAGTGATGGATCTGTATTTTGGCAGTCTTTGTTAGGGTTTTGGGGTTTTTTTATGGCTTAATTTTTATCTAGTGCAACCGGTTATTCTGTTTCTTTTCTTTAAATCTGAGTCTCTTCATACTTTGTGTTTCACTGTCCATTTTCCTTAATTCCTGCTCTTTCGTGATTTCCATATCTCTGTCTGACCTTGACAGGATTCCTGTTGTTTGATAACTGAGGACAGGATGAGGAAGGTATCTTTGAAACCTCTTGCATAACTTTATTTTAGCGTTACGAGGTCCAAGTGACAGAGAAGATGATACTTAACTGACGAATGAGTTCTTCAGGGCATGTTTAGAGGAAGTATGATCATTGACTTGCAGGACTCTTAGATGAAAGAATTGATAGATTTTTATATACTATTTCATGTTACTTGGCAAAATACTTAAACTTACCACCTCACAGAAAAGCAAACAAACAAAATAGATTAGTAAATGCCAAGATAGTAGATCAGGCTGTCTTAAAATTCAAGAAAGGAAACACAAAAAACAAAGGACTCTTCTAATGGGTACACTGTGTTAATCTTACTCTGAAAAGTCTTGCAGAGCAGTCGATGTCATATGATGCTATAGTAATGTGCTCCATCTAGCATCATGCATTGTTTTTTTACTGCCCTTCTTTTTCCCAAGGGACAATGGATGCCATTAGGGGAAACTTTTTACTTTTCCTGGTGCATGGTGAGAGCATAGCCCAAGTGAGCACTGCAGCTTTGGAGGAGAGCCCAACCCAATTTATGGGATTCTCAGGCTTCTGCTGGCATTTAGAAACAGTGAATTTCTCTTAACACAGTCAGCTGAGGTACATGGATTGCCTTTGAAAGAGCAATACACTTTCTTACTAATTCATCAGAATTCCCTTTAAATACATTCTAAAAAATGCTTAGAATGAAGAAAAGTTTTCTTCTAGCAAAGAAAGACTAACTCATTTTAGGAGAACCCACATCTTTGGTTAGTTTGTGATGCTTATGAAAACACATGTCAATCTCTGTTTAAGTTTTTCTGGGACCGGGCCTATCTTTTGAAATGTGTGGACTCTTTAGCAAGGCATGCCTTAAATCAGGCATACTTTTCTGCCCGTAATGTCAGAAGAATTGCAGTTTCCACTGATTTTTTCTTCCTGGACTGTATGATTTGCAGGGTGAAACTTCTTCTTTCTGCAGAAGAAGTAATGATACATTTGCTGTTAACATTTTAATTTCCAGTCTGTGGGATGTCACTGGATATTCATAGATCTCGCGTGGTGATAATACAAAGACATGCCCGCATTCTTTTAGGCAGAGGTAAATGATATGTGAGTGGACTCAGCTCTTTGGTCTAATATGGCAGTTTCTCTTCTCTTAATTCCTGCTTGTGTGTATAACATCATGAAGTACAAACTCTATTTCCTCAGTTTTCCCATTGCCACACCCTGTAAAAAGAACTGAAATTACTTTGTGTCAGGGGAAAAAATAAGTGTTAGACGTGATTAAGTTAACAACATGATCGAAAAGACTGGGGAAGTCTGATTGTCTCTCATTGTAAGTGGGGATAACTCCAGTACTACCTTTAAACTTGTCCACTTTGTTGTTGTTAAATCTATGAGGAGGCATATGTTTTGGAGGATGGTGACATTGTAATGCAGCTTTATTTGGCCTTCAGGTTGACTTGCTTTCTTCATTTCCCCTGTGTAAAACTGAGCTGCTCCCCTGTCCCACAAAGTACCATTTAAATGATGAGGAAGATTTTAAGGAGCACTTCTGCTCTTCTAATTAGGACTTTGAACTAATTGCAGTAGGTCAGCAATCATTAGTGACTTTCATACCTCAGTGCATGATCTCTGAGCAGTCAAAGTCATGGAAGGATTCACTTACTTCTTTCTGTTTTGCTTTTTCAACAGTTACATCGCAAATCAGCGAAATTTAGAAAGTATCAATGACAATGAGGTTGGATTTTATGTTGGACTTAAAAATCTGTGAGTATGGGATACATTTTATAAAGCTGCTTTTTCTGTATTTTTTTACAGAAGCATGTAGAGACCTTATCAAACTGTATGCCGAACTTTGTGTGTTACTGAGGAAAGCTGTAAATCTTGCAGCTGAGCCTTGTAGAGATTTCATCCCAACTCTTATTTTAATAGTCATTATCATTACACTTCCCTTTGTATTTTAAATACAAATTCTAACAGCTTTATTTATTTTCCCAGGACCGTGGTGGATTCAGGCTTAAGATTTGTGTCCCGTCATGCTTTTGTGAAAAACATGAACCTACAGTACATGTGAGTAAGAATAGTGTCTTCATTCTAAGTCAAAACTGCCCAACTCATGTTAATTTATTTATTGTTAATTTACTTCTATCTCATACCATTTGATTCATTAAAAAATATTTTAACAAGACAGACTTAGAATGGTCTTCTATCATTAATTGCCCTTAAATAAGATATATTTGGTAAGGGACTGGCGGATCATAAAAACATACTGTGTGGAAGGACCATCCGGTTCATTATCCTGTCTCTAACAGTGTACTTCGGCTGTGTCTTTTGTGATAAGTAACGTAGCAGAAAGAGTACCTGTCTTGAGGGTATGATGTCCACAGTGTGCATCACTCTCAGTGACACAGGTTTGACTAGCTCTAGTCTGATTCAATGAGTTCTGATTCGATATTCGATGAACATATTTTAGCAGCTGCAGTGCAGAAGGTGCATGCATGGAGCATATCTAATATAATTTGACCAGTGTATGTGCCCAGAGACTGTGACACAACCATGAACCGAAGTCCTGGGGTTGATTTGCTTTGAAAGCTCACTCAAGATCAGAACTAATGCACCCAGAGCAGAATATAGGAATGCTGTTGCTTTTATACCCAAATGTGATTTATAGTTTATGACCTTCAGGAAGCAAAATTTGTACCTGTGCAGCTTTTTGACTGTGTTTTCCTAGATTTGTTGTGCTTTAGCAAAGGCTGAACTGATCAAAGTTCTCTTTCTAATACAACTTTTGTGCCTTCTAGTGGGACAGACAGAGTAGCTCACTTTGCTGCTTACATGGGAAACTGTGGATGTAGTCCTATCAAACACTGAGATCATGTGAGTGGCTCAGTTCCTCACAAGTACCCTGTTTTAGCCAAGTATTCCAACTGTGTGCATTAGTCCATACATCTTCAATAGATGAACACTAACATATATTAGCATATAGCTGAACCCTTTGCTTTTATCCTAATGAGATTGGGAAGACATAATGCCAAGCCCTGGCTTTGTAAGATACTTCCCTGTAAAAGGAAAGAGCTGTTGAACGTAGCACAGGGTTGATTTTATTGCAGTGCTCATGAGATGGAATCCCTTTCCGACCTGTATTTTCCAAGGAACAGCAATTAATTTGTGTAAGGAAGTGGACATGAATGTCCATTTCTGCTGTCCTTAATGTGGAACAGTCACCAGAGGAGTGTGAACCAATCCTGTGAGCCTGTGAAACTTGTATTACTTCATATAGTCATTAATAAAGAACTTCTGCTGTAATCAGTTGGTAATATAAGGGAAGTATGTTCCAGAGTAAATTCAAGTGTTTGCCTTTGTAACAGTTGCTCAGTGAGTTATGGTTGTAAACTATGAAACTCCATAAAGCCAAATGCATGTGCACTGGCTGTAGAAATAGCAATAAGAACATACTGTTTCAGGGGCATATTTGCAGAGAAAGATTTAGTGACTCTGCTGGGAGAGAAGTGAGATTCTCTCTCTGTGCAATGAGGCATAACAAAGCAAATTCAAGTCTGGGATCAAAAGGAATTCTGTGGTACATTTTTACATCTTTTCCCCATTACCTTAGCTGCTGTGGGGGAATCTATTGGAATTCTGTATATAGATTAGGACACTGAATCTACTCATCTTGAAGATGCTACAGAGAAGAGCAAAGGAGCCATAAGGAGCCTGTAAAGCAAATAATATAAGGAGGCTTAGAGCCTGAGTATGTTCAGTGCAATAAAGAGAAGATTGAAAAGGAACATACATCATTGCAATAGGACAAAGAATAATGGTTTGAAAATGAAAGAGGGTTGATTTAGATTACATACAAGGAAGAAGTTTTTCACAATAAGGCTGCTGAAACACTGGCACAGGTTTCCCAGAGACATGGTGGATGCCCCAGCCCTGGAAGCATTCCGGTTGAGGTTGGACAGAGCTCTGAGCAAGCTGGTCTAGTTGAAGATATCCCTGCCCATGGCAGGAGAGCTGGAACGAGATTACCTTTAAAGGTCCCTTCCAACCCAAATTATTCTATGATTCTATGCTTTTGTACTCATCTTATCTTTAAAAGAAGAGTAATTATGATGAGGAAAGCTATCAGTTCTCTCCATGACTGTGAGTACAGTGTGAGAAATAATGAGTTTAGTTTGGGGTGAGATTAATAGAGTTTTGGAAGACCTTCCCAGCTGTCTGGGCAGATGAACACCACAGAAGGTGCAACAACTGGTAGGATCCTCTTGAGAGGCTTTTTTGCCTTTTGCCTTAGGGAAATGGGTTTTATGCAATCACAAAGTGTGTTTGTCCCCAGTGGTTGCTTCTAATCAAAAGTTACTCAAGTAAAAAAAAGTTTTCAGAAAACTGACCATTGAACAGAACAGACATCCTATTAACATTACCACTTAAGGGAAAAGTATCACTGTACGTATGTGAGCTGCTAGGCTTTACAGAACCCACTGGGATAAGATGCCTTTAAAATTTCAGCCATAGGAAGAGCTGCTGCTGGAGCATGCAGTCAAACTGGGAAAACATATCTGCTGGTAAGCAGACTTTGTTAGAGCTGTAACTCATGAAGCTCCTTGTTAGAAACAAATTAGACTGACTTTACATCTCTTCTGTTTATGTAGATGAATTCTTTATGCAGAATCCTTACATTATGAGCCAGGAGCTTATCCAGTCTCGTACTATGTTTTCTTTTGGTGGGGATTTAGTCATGTTAGCAGACATAGGATAAGCCCAGATAAGATGGAAAATATTAAGTGGCACCAGCTGCTCTAGATGCACAGGACAAAGCAGTAAGTATGGAGGTATTTTTTACCAAGGCTAATCTGTTATCCCTGCAGAATGCATTTGTTTGTTTTCTTTGGCAAGTCATTATGCACACTAAAATGTTTCTGAAAGCCCCAGTGAATCATGGCCTGTTGTCATCAGCAATAAAAATCCTGTTGACTACTTATCAAGGAAGTATAGCTCCTGTTGTGGTTGGGACAGTGAAGACTATTAAGAGCTAAAATAATTTCGTTTCGAAAGCGTAATCTATGAGTACAGGTCTTGGAGAAGTCTTTTGTTTTATTTTGGAACAAATTTTTTGCTATCCCATAAAGAAAACCAAAAGCATTTTTCTGAAGACGGATGTAACTGTATAAGCATTAATTTTGCTATGATATTGTTACAGCTTTCTTTTTTATTCTATGAAAAATCATTTGATGTAGTTAAGGAGCTATATTATATGAAAGTAGTATTTATTTTATGAATCATACAAGAGTATTAGTTTAAAATAAACTTATTAACACACATTTCCTTAATCCCTTTTTTGTCATTTCCTTGTTTCTTTGGGAAAGTTTATGTAGTCCAGGTATCTTTTGGAAGTTATCTATCGTGAAAAGATTTGAGTAATAACATAAACAATAGGAAAATAAATGTCCTACTAGATGCTATTAAAGTGTGATTAATAGCCTTGCTCATCTAATTCTGGTGTTTTTACTGCTCATAGACGCAAGTTAGCCAACAGTCTCGTTTTAGTAGTGCTGTAGTTAATAAGCTTATGTGCTGATAACAGTAATTTCATGGATCTGTGTAATACATACACATTGTGTATTGTCAGTGCCTTTAAATGTGAAAACATTTCACAGCAAGTGCCAATTTACAAAAACTTTAAAAAGTAGTTGTTGTTACCTGCCAGGCTGCATCTAAGTGTATTGCTAAATCAAAGATTGTGAGTGTAGTGTATATATACAGCTCCAGGTATTAAAATGTGTTTGTATGTCTACACTGTTAAGGTTTAGGTAAGGCAACCAAGGGAAACCATTTGAGACTGACCTTGCTGCAGATTTACCCTTGCTTGCACACAGGGCTGGTTCCAGCCATAGGCAGAGCAGGCTGCTGCCTGTGGAGGGGGACTGAGTGCAGCAAAATGGCCATTTCTTCACCTCTTCCCTCCAATTCTCCTTAGATCTGTTCCCTCCTCTTTCTTGCCTTCCCTTTTCAGAAGCACTACAGATGATAGAACTGTCCCCATGTTGATAGCTCTGTAAATCTTTGTGCAGCTTCTCAGTCTGGTTTTGTTCTACTCATATTGCCACTGGTTTGCTTTTAGCTGAATTAGGGCTAGCAAGTTTAAAGTGAGCTTGATATTTTCATGTAAAATACAGGCATGCTTTGATTGAAATTGGGTCCTCCCCTTGAGTTTAGCTTTGGAGCCAGGCTCTGTACTCCTGACTTTTTTTTCTGTAAGAAAAAAACTCTTTAGAACCTCAGATGAATTTTCTTTGGGCTGCTCACCATGGTCCTTTTATGTGTAGTTGAATTGGGGAATTAATTAATATTCTCTTTCCATGAAAGTGGAAGTGTGATCATTAACTACTTCAAAATAAACCTGGCAGTGATTTTTTTTTCACTTAACATGAATTAAGGAGACAATAGTAAGCATCTCTGTGGTCAATGAAAAGTGCTCACTTTATAAAAAATACATAGAAAATTAAATTTACTGTCAAAGTATTGCTTAAGGCGATAGATTTATAGCAGTGGTCTGCAGGTAAAGCCCACTGTGTATCTGGTTGTCTTTTGGGAAAGGTAGGATTTATTTGCTCTGCAGGTAGGAGAGGCA
The DNA here is from genome assembly GCF_041296385.1 of Aphelocoma coerulescens. Lineage (NCBI taxonomy): Eukaryota > Metazoa > Chordata > Aves > Passeriformes > Corvidae > Aphelocoma > Aphelocoma coerulescens. Next base: position 37,692,890 of record NW_027184085.1, read on the forward strand.
GGTGCATGCCTTCTTTGGCAGTACCACAGGACCCTCCACCTGTGTTGCTTGTCAGTGTGGGAACAGGAGGGATTCTCCTGCGTGGTGAGTGAAGAGTTCCCCTGGAGGGATAGGGTTTGATGTTGCACCATGCTGGAGGCAAAAGCCCAAGTCAGTATGAGGATCCAGCTTCTTTTATTCAACCTCCCAACACAGAGCATATGCATACTAGGAAAAAACACATATTGACAGTTTTTGCTTAAACACAACTTCTGTTCTATATGCAAATTGTGCTTTAATGTTGATTTATCCCATCAGGGTCCATGAAACATTTCCACCAGCATCTGCCATAGGGCAGTGCAATTCACCTGACTAATGAAATAGTAGCTCCTCTGTTTTGCTCTCACACATGAGGACCAGTCAGTTTGTAAACTTCAGGCTCTTGTTTGCCAGAAGGAATCAGTGATGAAATATAAATATAATCTCTTTAATTCTGGTTTAAACATTTGTAGAAGATCCAACTTATAATTTATGTGAAAATTGTCTTGTACTCAAAGTTCAGTGACTGAAAGTTGGGAAGTAGACACTGTGTTCTTTAGTCAGATCAAAAAAAAAAGATATTTAATCCCTGGTTTTAAATGCAATGCAACTTTAGTGTGGAGCCCCTAAGGCGCCTTTATAATACCACATAAAACTCATGGTATTTTGGCTCATAGCACTGATTTGCACTTTACTGCTGGCAGTTAAGCAGTTTACTGCTCTCACTATCTTAAATCGGTAGACTGATAAGACTGTACAAAAACAGCATTATTTTGCTTTGAGGTGGAGAAAGCAGTTTTGTAAGCTTATAAGGGGAGGAGTATTTCTGATTCAGATAAACATTTCTTTGCTCTGCATAATGGGAGAGGACCTTTCACTTAATTACCACTGGAAACCATAAATGCTTAATTGACATAAAAAAGCCCAATACAGGCATTTTACAGTTTTCCTTTTGATCTTCTGTGTGGGTGCATATTGCACATGCAATTTGAAAAGAACAACTAAAAAGTTCTGATGTGGATGTGTGCTAGCATGTGAGGAGGGCTTACATGAGTACAGAGTTTGGTGCAGCATCAAAGAAAGGGATACACCCATTTCACATGAATAAATTGAGCATATAATTAACACCTGGACTTTACAAAATACTTTTGACACACAGTTAAATCTGCTGCTTTTCTACAATTGACAAAGTGCTGAAAGTGAAAATATTGATCCCTGTTGAGTTTGATTTTGAATGTATTTGATGTTAGATGCTGACTGAATTCATGCTCTTGAAATCCTTCAAACCATAAAGTAAGACTGAACACTATCCTTTTACAACTGAAGTCAAAGGACTTAGAGCTGGTTCAAGTTCTTAATTACTTTTTCAAGAGACACAAACTGTATTTTTAGTGTAAGAATAAGCAATTCTAATTAATGCAATGTTTCTCTTTTGACATAGCAATTTATCCAGAAACAAGCTCTCAAGTTTGTCCAAGAAGCCTTTTCGCCATCTGGGTTTGTCTGATCTGTAAGTTGTCATTTCTTGAAATACAAGTTCATTTTTGGCTGGAATGGAAGAATAACAGTTCAAAGTTTGTTCTTGTAAAGGTAGAAGTCCATCAGGAATTAGGTGTGAAATTCTGGTCCAAAGAAAGCATCAATGCTGGACACTTAAGTGCAGAGAAATTTTCATTTCAGGGCTTCAAGAAGGTTAGGTATATATTTTAAAATAATGTAGAGGTCGAAATAGCCTCTTCCTTCAGCTTTAAGATATTTTATTATGTGATTACTTCACACAAAACTACTGGTGTTTATATTAAGTATTTGAACCTAATGAAAATACAGTCTTTTGCAGATCTTCATGAGGAGATTGTCTCTCTCATTCTTATGGTGGCTGCACAGCTTGTATGCTTGTTGAAGAGTATTTTTATTTTCTCAGATTCTTGAGTTGCACTGTGCTTTATATAATCATTTAGCAATGAAAGCACTGGTAAACATTAATTTATTGATTGTTTCAATATTAACATTTTTATTCTCTTTAATATACAACGATTTTCTTATTGATGTATGCTAAAATTTTGGTCATCCTTTGTACTCTCTGCTAATATGCAGAGAGCCTGGAGGAGGTCTGGGAGAGGTGGGGCTGCAGAGGAGAGGGAGGTTGCTCTCCTGGATCTCAGAGCAGAGTCCAGAAGTTGTCCAAAAGTGCCAAGTAAGAAGCACTAGGCATGCTATCCTAGCCCTCTTCTGGTGAACTTCAGCATGTGAGAAGTGAAATGAGCAAATCTTAGTGCCACAAAAAGAGGTTATGCCCCTTAGGTATATTTTGTTGAGTATTAGATTGGTATAATTATTTTCTTTATGGTCCAGGGAGCACTGCTTACTGGAGTTTTCTTTCATAACTTGACAGTCGCTGAGCTCTTTAGTGAAGAGACTAGGTAGTTCCAAAGCTCTCTCATTGCTCCATGCCTTTTGTTGTTCTGTTGCTTCTGCATGAAGAAGCAGGGCAAAGGTAGTGGGAGTGAGCCAGACATGGGAAAAGTAGGTAGTGTGAAGGTTAAACAGAGTAGTATTTGAGGTATGGAGGCAATGCATGATGAGGTACAAGTTGAGAGAAAAAGGGGATACAAAACTGAGGTAGAGTATTGTGTGCTTGGGAAAGGGAGTGTAGGACTAGACAAACTGAAGTTACTCAAACAGATGTTGTGATGAAGTGAGATAACAGATGTGGGGGAAATGAGGGAAAGAAAGTGGAGGGATAAAAGCAGAGCCTGAAAGGAGGACAAGCAGTGATATAATCAGTATTGTTGAATAATTCTGTTGATAAGTGGTTAATACATAGCTGGAAGATCAGAAACAGGAGAGAAGGAAGAGTGTTGATAGGTGAATCTGGGATATGAACATTGCCATAAATAGCTTCTGAGGAACTTCCCCTAAATCTGACAAATAAGTATATTTGTCTTGTTGGTACTCTTGCAAATTAAAACATAAAGGGATGAGCCATTTAGGATAACGTGTAGTAGAGGATATTCACCAGGTATTACAGAGAAGGAGATACCACTTTGAAAGGTTTCTTCTAGAACAAATGAACTGCAGCTGTAAAATTAGAGCAAACATGATAAAGACTCGGAATTTGCTTTACATAGGTCAGATTTTTTTTTCACAAAAGTGTCTGTAGAGGGTCATTATGCAGCCAGCATCCTGCAAATGATGTGTCTAACTCCCTAGATGGGTTTAGCACAAAGTAAAACAGTAGAAGAAGACTGCTCAGCCATTGGTCAAGTGAAATTTCTCATTACCAGGAAGCTATAGGATGTAACAGAAGATGGAAGTAAATCTCACTGTTTTGAAAAACCGCGTCATAGGCTTTGACCCAAGGAATCATGTTCATAGTATGTCTCGCACAAACAATTTTTGTCCATGCTGTGGTGGTGCTAAAGTCCAGTGGCTGACTTCTGTGAATACAAATTTCTCCTTCAGACACGTTTATGGACCCCTGCAATTGTTTCTCCTCAAAGAACTTGAAATGGCTTTTGGGGGAACAGGTTATGGCTCTGATAAGATGATTTTTTTCATGATTTGCACACTTAATGTCTTCAGGAGGCATTTATGAGCATAGATTCTGTAAGAAACTTGAGCTTCTGTATATCAAAAATACCCATGAAACTTTGTTAAGAATGATTGTTCTCCTGGTAATGAAATGCCTTAAACAGACACTTGCTCACCCACTTTATTAGATCTCATGTATGCCAGTAGAAGAAAAAAAATAACTGGTCACTGTTTAGGTAGATATGTTTCTGTTCATATTTAACTTGCATGTAATTGCATGCCATTGTTGTGTAGTTTTATTAAATTTTAAAACTAGAATTTGGTAAGTTTGCTAACCTGTGGTTTAAATTCCATGCAGTGTACTGTATCAATTTCTGTTTCAGGGCCATTTTTTGACTTGTATTTCTTCATGACATTGCCTGTGGTTTTACCGTGAGATTTTTCTAGAGTGTTGTAGCAGATGAATTTTAAAGATCAGGTGCAATCCTTTTTTGTGATTAAAATTTGTAGGAGTATGTGTATAATCCAAAACTGTTTGACTTCATAAAGAATTTACCACCCCACAGCAATAAACCATTTCTGAGGTGACTGAGCAGTGACTCAGGTGTAGAAGAGAAGAATTCTAATCTTTTCTTGATTTCTGAAATAAAATGGAGCTTCTTGAGTGGCCATTCTCCACGTGCTCCTGATTTACACTGATTAATTGGAAATAGCAGCCACATCCCCTGTGTGATCTCTTCTGCCTTTGATATTCTGGGTTCTCAGTGCATGCAGAGCTTAATTCCCTATGTGGAACTGTTACCAGCTTGGCAGCTTACATTGCACTGAGTTTACCAAGGGCGCATGTGTTAATGCTTCTTGATGAAAGGCTTCAACTTGCCTTCCTTAACCTTCCTAACTAAAGGATTCAACTTGTATTTTCACCTAGCTGAATGCTTGGAGCCCCCCACCCCTCATTTATTTTTTATTCATGACACATTCTGCCTTCTAAATTGGTGTTTTTTCCTGTAGGATATTGGTGGACAATCCATTCAAGTGTTCCTGTGAAATCATGTGGATCAAGAAATTTCATGAGACCAAGTTTTCCACAGAAACTCAGGACTTATATTGCATAGATGACAACAATAAGAGGACAGCCTTGCTGGATATGAAGGTCCCGAACTGCGGTAATATTCTTTTAACATAAAACTACTGCTAAATTTTTGTGAGCCAGGAAAAACAAGCATGCTTTTTTACAAGGTACTTCTCAGGGTGACAACAATGCTCTAAGTTTTCAGAGGTATTAACCACTCAGTGGTCTTTTCCCCACATGGAATAATTCTGGGAACTTCACAGAATCACATGCTGAGTTGAGAGGGACCCATCAGGATCATGGAGTTCAGTTCCTGGCCCTGCACAGGACACCCCAAGAGTAATACCATGTGCTCAAGAGCATTGTCCAAACTCCTTTTGAACTCCTACAGGGTTGGTGCTGGGACCAGTTCCATGGGGAGCCCGTTCCAGTGCCCAGCCACTCTCCTGATACCCAACCTGAGCTCCCCCAACTCATCTTCATACAATTTCCTTGAGTCCTGTCATTGATAATGAGTGTGATCAGTGCCTGCCCCTCCTCTTCCCCTTGTGAGGAATTTGAAGACCTCAGTGAGGTCTCCCCTCAGTATCCTCCAGGCTAAACAAACCAAGTGACCTCAGTCACTCCTCATATGGCTTCCCTTCAAGGCCCTTCACCTGTTCATGTAAAGCTGTTCGTTCTTCTCTTGATCCTTTAAGAATGTACCATTATTCAAGTGCAGGGAAACAGAATACTGGTTATGGATGACACACAAGTATTATATAGAACGCGTGTGCCTGTGTTGAACTAAATATTAGTGTTTCCAAGCTCAATAGACATTCATAGCTCAATTTTACCTTCTTGAATTTTTTTCAGGTATTTATGATTAATGAAGTCTTTGTTTTCCTTCAAAAATACTAGTACTAGGACCATAGGAAGAAAATTCAGAACTCATGCTACTTGAGACAAATTAGCAATAGCTATGTTCCTCATGCAAATAAAACTCCACTGAGTTCACTTTAGAGGCTATACCAGAAAGTTATATCAAGCTTAGGTCTGTGGCATATTGTAGCATATTGTTTTCAGATACATTGATCTAGAAAAAAAATGGAAAAATTATATAACAATAAGGCCATCTCCTTACCTTTTCTATATACCGTTTTGCTGCCTACATATTGTCCTGGGACAGCTGGGGAAAGGTTTCACTCACTAGCTGGAGATTTTTCCTCCTCTGTGTGTGAGGGGCAGAGATGGGGTATTTCTAACATGATGTCACATCTGCTGGGCTCTGAGAGTGGGAATCTGGTATCCCCAGCAGCAGGCACACAGGAAGGAAGGGGAGCAAGGGGATCCTCATGGAAGGCTGATTTAGATAGGAAAAGCTATAAGTCAATGTGAACATTAGGAGAAATTACACCTTTTCTCCTTCCATCTTTGCCCATTGAGTGTCCTTTTCTCCATTGCCTGTGTGGAGGGTGTGGCATGCTCTGAAAGCAGCTGCCAGCAAAAACCAGCTGTGGTAGGGACACTGCAGGCCCATGAAGTGCAGCATTTAGTGTTGATAATGCGTTTTGTGGCCACATATTGTCGCCACTGTTGGTCTTGTGTCCACCTTCTTTCTGGGACCAGGCATGGTGGCAGAAATGGTGTTAGTGAAAGGGAAATGGCATACAAAGCATCCAGAAATACCTAAAAAATACAATAGCTAAAAAGTAAAGTCAATCAAAAAAAACCCCACCTGTTCAGGGAGTCTTGTGAGCGGCACAGTTGGTCTTGTGTGCTCCAGGATTCGATTTATGTGAAATGGGAGATATAATACCTAGCTGAGCTAAATGGACCCAACCTTCTGCTCCAGCTGGATGGACTAGGAGGTAGATTAATGTGCTGGGTGTAGAGAGGTTGGCTGTTGGACTGAGATCAATTATTGCAAAAGAGAAACTCCAGCACGTTTTGTAACATTCCTGGCTGGCACATCTAGAAGCTACCAGGTAGCTAGGGTTTTCCTCTGAAAACTTTTGATGTTTAATACCCAGAATTAAACCTGTGAGGGATTAGTTCTTTCCCCTGATTTCTTAACCATCTGCAGCCAAAACAGGCTTGTCTCTGGGCCCTGAATGCTGTGTAGGTGCATATGTGTGTACACATGCGTGCATCCTGTGGGCATATCTTGACTAAAATACTTGTCATGACAAGGGAAGGTGGTACTTCCAACTAGAGGAGGAGGAGGAGGAGGGAAGGTGAGTGTATATACAACATTTAGACTGGAATTTGTAGTATGCGTAATTTGCGTACGGAAAACATGCATTGTATTGACAATCTGAGTAGATGCCAGCACATGCCTACAAATCATTTATTGTTAGTGTACAGGGTCCAAATATCACTAAATATTACATCATTATCACTAAATATTACATCATTTTTCCTCCCCTTTTTTTTCCTTTTCTTTTAGCAGCTGTTTCCTCTTCATTTACCCTTTTCAAAATGAACCAATGCAGGATATAGATTTTTAATAAGGATGACAACACATCTTTTTCCTAAACATAGAGTAGAGAATCCCAGGTGAAGAGGAATGGCAATATTGGTGGGCTGTGTTCTGGAAGTTATCTGAAAAATCCAGTGCACGGCTCTTGATTTCAGTACCTTTGCAGATATTTTTCTGTATTTAAAAGGACAAGACTTAGTTTCAAAACAAAACCACTAATAAAGCTGGTTTATTTCATTTCCAGAACCTTCTGAGAGGCTAATAGGTAGTACTGAAATAGAAGAGAAATTCAGCTTTTGATATATTGATTTTTTTTCTCCTGTGAATTGTGTGACCCTTCTTAGCTCCCTTTGACGTGAAATTTTTGGGCATGTAGGCTTCCACATTTTTTTAATAAAACATTTTCTTTGCTTTTCTAATTTTCTCTGCTAATGAAATGGTTTCATTTTGTCTCCTTGTTGAATTTGTTTGGTTTAGTTGGTTTTTTTTTTTCATTTATAAACTAAGCAAATGTGCACTCTTCTTTGTGTTCAGATGTTACTAATTACTTAATAGTATTATAGTAAGAGGCCTATATGTGATAGTACTAGATAAATGTTTTGGTAATAGGATGTCTTTCTGCTGTGTGCTGTAAATAAATCTCTTGCTGGGAAGTAGCTAGAGACCACTGTGGTTTCTTAATCACAGGGCTTTGGTTTGAGGTAACTGATGAGAAAATTAGCAGATTTCTGTGGTACTTTGCTAACTGTTTGTATGGTGGAAGTGTTCAATAATGTGCTGATTAAAGATTGATTGCAATTTAGATGTCATCAGCTTTGTGATGTATTTTCTTGAAGTTTAAAGTCAGGTATGCTCATTACCTAGAAGATCCTTTCCAGCTGCAATATTAGAAGTGTCAATCAATAATTATTTTTCCAACTGCATTCATAATCTATGTAGATATGATGAAAATTATCAGATTCTTCTAAGTTTTAGGTTCACATGTAATTACTATGTCAAAGGTTTTCACGTTGCATCTACCACAGTAGTAGAGCCTTTTGTGTATACAAATTGTGGTGTACAGTTTTGCAATTTTCATAGCATTTGCCAGTTGTCTGTACAGTATGGATGGCACCACCACCTGGGATATCTTCTTCTGTTTTCTTTTGATAAATAGCATTAGAAAATCAATAAAGAGAACTATATGAGTAAACACTTCATTCCAATTAGTGCTTCTAAGCTCTAGTGGCTATTACCACCAGTGTCTTAAGTCCTTGGAAGCGAGGCATGTTCTGTGCCTTGGGTAAAGTCACTGAAAAGACTGTCAGTCTGCAGATCTCCTGAATGCCAGGGAGGCAAGACCACGTCCTTGGGACTGATTGTTTATGTGTTGCTTGCATCCTCTGGTAGACATTCAGTTGCTGAGCCGTTATCATTGATTTCAGTGATACTGAAATAAATCTTTTTATCTTGTGGTGTTTTGGGAAAAGATGTGGCTTCTACAGTCCTATGCAGGTTTTGTGTTGCTTTGCTTCTCAGTCTGGTAATGGCATTTTGCCTTATCTGGCCAATTTGGATTTGTATATGCAGATGTGGTGCTTAATCTGTCTTTCAATTTTGCTTACTGTACCAGCTTTGGATGCTTTTTTATCATATATTATTTCTTTAGGTGCCTTCTTTCTTGTCGCTGATCACATATGCTAGCTGCAATCTACTGAGCAATGTCGCAGATCAGTTCCCTTTGCTAATTTGCTTTACATATCACTAAGGTGTGCTCGGATTGGCTGGCTGTTTACATCTGCAGCCGGTCAGCAGAACTGTTGTCTGGTCTAAGTGCTATGGGATTTAATGAATGCTCACATTCTTTGCTTGTCTCATCTCTTGCACACAAAGTACCATGGTGCTGCTCTTAGTGCTGCTACTTGTGTATGACTGACAAAATTTTAGAAGTTGTAATGTAGAATTTCAAGCTAAAGTAACAGCTGGAAGTGGATCTAGCTTCATTTAAGTCTGTTTCTGGTGATTTTTTTTTTTCTTTTGTGCTAGAAGTAAATAAGTAAATGGTAATACCAGACTTGAGGCAGGTGGTTATAAATCCTAAGGAAGTAAAAAGACAAACTGAAGGATTGACACATTTGTTTCTTTGAATTTACAGAAAAGATTTGTAGTCTTAATGAGCCAGTAAAATAAGCATTAGATCTTAGGCAATCATAGTACAATGCAGTCTAAAACCACAAGCAAAGGCATAATCCAGTGGGTGTTGACATTTTTTTCCACTATCAGCTAAATTTCACAGATAAGACTATTAGAAGGGGAATATTTACAGGCAGAATTAAGTGAGTTTAAAAAAGTCTTAAATGTTCTCAGTGTTTACCTTTCAGAATATTCATGGGTTCTCTAGCTGTGTTGTTTATTTTGGCACAAGGACTAGATGTGGTGCATGATGTGTGGTGGCAAACTGTTCTTACTTTCTCTGTAAGAGTTTTAATTCTTATCTGTGATCATGGGCCATGTGAAAAACTTCATTTTTTGCAAGACTTTGACAGTAATGGGGTTTCACTGTTGCTCTCAAGTTGAATCAAGTTGTAACCACTGGACTCTGCCTAGCAGGCTGCTGCGGCCCAAAAGCTCAGCAAGGGTTTCCTAGGACCATGCGATTAATCGCGTCCCGGAGTCCATTTGGGACAGCCCCGCGATCTGGCTCCAGCAGCCAGCAGCGTTACAATGCAGCGGATGGTAAAGAAGGTACAGAAGGGTCTCTCATGAGGGTTTGAGATGGCTTTAATCACATCTTGTCCCCATGATGTTCAGAGGTAGAGACACCACGTGGTCTGAGTGTGGGATGGTTTTATCTGGGGCCCAGGGGCAGTCCCTGGGCGGGGTTGGGATACAGGAACAAATAGGGAGAAACCGAGGGAGTGGCCAAGGTTAGGGAGGGAACAGGTCACCGCAAGTCAGATTTTTCCAAACTTAATTAAAAGAACTTTCTGGCTTTTAAGTGGAAATAACCAATAATTTATGGACTTTGAAAAGGCAACAGGAATCTAATTTTCAAAGATACGTTCATAACTTCCTTCTGAACACGCAACATTTATCTATTTGTGAATCAATCATCAGCTCTCATACAGATGTTTAGACATGACCATCTACATAAGTCAGGGATTGTGAATGATGATAGTTGAGCTGCATGTGGCATACATGAATATCTCATATTAAAAAAACCTCTGATTTTTGTTTGATAATTCTGATTCAAGTTCTGCTTTAATTTCAGTGAAGGCAATTTGTAATACAAAGTAGGTTAGAAATAGGAAGAAGTAAAGCATTGTCCAAGGGAAAGAAGTGTGTCTGGATCACTCAAGTATTGTCTCTAAACTCATTACGTTGTGCAGGTTTACAGAGGTACTCTCTGTGCCTGGCTTGACACATCTGTATAAGTGTGGAGTACTGATCTGCTAAGGAGAACAGCTCTTTTTTCTGGTGGTATTCTAACTTTGTTCTATCTAGGTGAAGACTGATGACTAGATAACTCTGTCCTGAAGTCTAAAGAAAGTGCTGGTTTCTTTGAAAGGGGAAACCTTTCTTCAAAGCATCCCTTCAGTAATGTGGTTGGCATATGGTATACTTGGTACCAAAAGTGAAACCCATCATTTTACTTCTTTATGTTGTTCTCTGAAGATGTTCCTGTTTCAGGATCACTTGTTTATCATGTTGCTACATTATACAGGTCAGCATTATTTGGAGTGTTTTCTGGACACGCATGAATTTCCGCAGGTAACAATACAGGAATTACAGCTGCATTATATACACTTAGTGAATAAGAAGCCATTTTTCAGAGGTTCGCAAAAACTAGTTTGGGCCTCATTAACTTACACTGAAAAGGCTGTTTAGCTCTCAGTTCATCTGTTAAGCTTGTGGCTGATATATTCAGACCAACCTGCCTTTGGTTTTCTTTTGAAGGTCATTGTGGATCAACTGGAGCTTAAATGCTGGGTTAGAACAGTTTCTCCAGGTGTAATTTAATTTCCTTAGCCATTCAGAGAACATAGGTGGGTACTTTCATTATATTGCTAGCAAGGGAATTGTTGATAAGGTTGATAGCCTCTATAAAAACACATCATCTCAAAATTCTTGCAGACAAACTGTTTATATTATTACTGGGGACCAGGCCGGGTGCTGCAAGATCCTATTTTATTCAGCACATTCCTATTAGAATCCAGGTTACGCCTAGGGGTCGTAAAAGAAAGGTCCTGGGCAAAAGTTAAGGAGCTGATGTAAACCTTGGAAATGTAAACCCTTCATCTGGTTTGAAATAGCAGCAGCAACCTTCAGAGCTTCTGTGCAGGTTGACTGCAGATGACAGCTTGGTGTCCAAATGAATTTGTGCAGGTGCTCATCTGTTGGTGGATTTTGGCTGCACTGCATTCATGATGGCGTTTGAAGCCCTGGATGGAGTGACAGTTCTGTGAAGACGGCGCTTGTTGCTGTGGTTGTGAAGATGAGCTAGCAAATCTTGTGGTCTTTGCTGTGGCATGTGCTGGCTCTGTGTAATGAAGTTTGCTTCTAGTGAAAATTTTAGTTAAGGAGTGATGGAGTGTTCAAAGGCAAAGTAAGAGTGTATTTGATCTGGGAAAGCATACTTTAAATAAGAAAAACAATGAAGATGGGGATCTTTGGGCTCCAGAAGATAAATGAAAGATCAAAATTTGTTTTAAATGTTCCTTTTTTCTGTCAATACTGTATATTATTTGCCTAACATATTTTTTTAATCTTCATTGAATATGTTTGTGCTTGTCATCTTGTTACAACTTCTCTGAGATTTCTGCAGTCTTCTCTGTATTAAGCATTTTGATTCTGTGATTGTGATAGAACAGGAAATGGAAATAGTCAAGTATGTTTCCTTAATTCATGCTTAGTATGTAAACTTTGGGGGTATCCTTTTATAGTCCTTTAAAGAGGCAGCCAGGCTGCTTTTTGACCCTCTCATTCTGCAGACTTCAGTGGAAACATGCCCACTTCCCCAGTGGCTGAAATCTGGCTCAGAGCTTGTTGGCTGCAGGCTTTTTGTTAAGTGAAACACAAGAGATGAATCACATATCCAACAGCTCTTATCTTTACAGCTAGAATTACTAGAAAGTTTCTTGCTGGTTTTTTTATACCCGTGAAAGCCCTTAGGAAAAGACCTCTGGAATTTGTAAACAGTACCGTCTTTTCAAACAAGGTACAATTTCAATAGAATGATACAAGAAAAGTCTGTTTTCTGTACATTGATACAACCTGTTTTGAGCCAGTAAGACCTCTGCAATCTGTAGATCTGTATGACAGTTCATAACAAATTGTGTTGTCAACCATCCTGTTTTCTGGCTCCAGACAGAGTGAGTAGTGGTTGTTACCAGGCTGTACTGTAGTGATGTGTAATGAGTTGTATGTTTTCTCCCGAGAGTGAAAAAGCCAATCCAGGAGAAGCAAGACCCCTAGACTGAATTGGAACCTTGTGTGAGGAAAGTAGGCTGATTTGAACCACTGTAACCTAAGAATTGCGGTGGATATTTTATAAATCAGTGGTTCTGGTAGTCTGCCTTGAATGGTTCAGTTTTATAGATGATTGCTGCCTCAGTATTAATTTAATCATTCTGTGTCTGATATATTTGTTAAAAAGATGGTTAAGGATTTCAGGTAAGGATTAAAATTACCTGGTTAAAAATCAGATGCAGAAAAAAAATTGTCATTTTTTCTTGTTCTTATCACACAATAAATTGACCTTCAAAAGCATGCCAAACAAAAAGGAAGATGCCATGGGCCACATTGAAAACCATTTAGTGACACTGTCATGTCTAGACTCCTGAGAGTTTGTTGAGAGGCTGATGAAAATCAGGGACCTAGTGTGCAAAGGATGGCATAAATGAATGCAATATTGAATTTACAGTATTCTCTCAGGTACTAATTCTTTCATCATGTAATTTCTTAGGTATTTGTGAGGCTAATTGACCATATTGGGAGAGTTTTTGAAGGTTTTTGAGCAGCTGAAAAAATCCCAGAACTGAACAGGTGAAAGCTGAAGCAGAAAAAGTGAATCTGGTATTAATTTTGTAAACATTTTTGTAACTGCAGATAGTGAAACACTATCTTTGGTGTAATGATGGATTTGCTTCTTCTGGCTTAAGACTGCCTTCTTTTAAAAGTTTCTTAAGTATACTGGCTAAAGTATTCTTGGTGCTAAGAGCTGAGTTACAGACTAGAGTTTTTATTTCTCTATTAGATCATATCCTTCAGCTTTCAGTGACAGTCTGGCTCTAGGAAGGCCAGTTTAAGTTTTCTGTAGAAAGTAATAAGTAGCAGCCTGAAGACTTGGAAAGCCCTCTAGAAATTTAGGCACGTTCATTTTCTTAATTTCCGTTGACAGTTGTGTAGACAAATGTAGTAGTAACCTTTGAAAATGGCATCCAAGTGTTGGTTTTGTGGTTGCTGAATCCCAGCTGTGCACAGGGAAGATGTGAGTCATTCACTAGTGATGCTTGACAGTTGCACTGTGTGATGGCTTCAGGCCAGCCTTTTGCACTAGTGATGGTCTGTGAAGGTAAATGCCCCCCCCACAAACCCTACTTAAAGGAGTGTTTGTTTCTCCTAGAGCATGAGATGGTATTTGGAGAGACTCAGCTGACATAAATGAGTTTGTCCTGCTTGTCTCTAGTTCTGTCTAGTTGTGCTGGGGTGAGGGAAGTGACTGCTTATTCTAATCCAGAGCTGCCTATTCCTAGGAATAAAGTGTAATCACATTGAATATGAGAAAATTCATTCTGTATGCAGTGAAAGCACGTAGCTATTATATACCAGTGCATAATAAGACACATAGATTTTAGTGTATGCTTTCATCTCTTGAACTGTGTTACTCTCTACATTACACTTTGAACTTCTCAGTAGCAGATTCTGTCCTGCCATTTTTGTAGAGATTGAAAAGCTTTGAATAGATTAATGACAAGAAAGAGGAATTGGAAAACAAAACAAGGTGGTCTTTTAAAAAGATCATTCAGAAATTCTCTTTACTCTGTTCCACCAAAACAGGCGAGTACTGAATAAATTTGAATGTCAGTGAGAAATTCCAGAATTGGTAAAAGAGAATGGCTCTTGTATACAGCCTGTAAAACTCATTGCTGCAGAAGGTTAAGGTCAAGAATATAGCAAAGTTGAAAAATCAATCGGATACTAGCAGGGTTATTGCTGATATCCAGAGTTATAATAATTAATTCTATCAAAGTTTGGAACAGAGATTATGTTTCAAGCTTTGGGGCATGGAGTAATCTGTCTGACAGATATCAAGATGAAACTTGTGGAAAGATGATGTCATGTCTACCTTGTATGGCCCTTTATGCTACAGTCTAATCTTACTATGCTGACAGTATACAAAAGTATTTGAGTATGCTATCTGATTGTTTGTATCAACTGCTGTTGTCCTTTAAAATGTACATCCCTATCAACAAAAGAGATAACCATCTAAAACACTGTATTTAACCAAATTAATTCAGGAGTAAAGGCAGCGTGGTTGGATGTCTCTGTAGTGCTATAAGAGTCAAAGTGCTACTGGCCAGTATAAATGGTCTCACACTACATTGAACATACAAACTGAACATGTGTGTATGTTAAGGTACATTGTGGGGTTTTTTTAAATACAGTTTTTTCAGTACAGGTTTTGCTGCTTAGGATCATGGCTTTGCTGGTAAAGGCAATGTATCCCATGTCCAGATGAGGCCTTATGTGACTGTCTTGCTTTTCCCAAATAGAGGCACATCTCAATTAGTGTGGATTCTGCTGTAGTCGGTGCCACTGGAAATAAAAGCAAAATTAGCTTGCAGTTAGAGCACACTATCTCAATATATCTAACCGGAAAAAATGAATCCCAAGACAATTCTTGTGTTTTTCACCTGTCTTATGACTGGGAAAAAGAGTAAAAGAAAACACACACAAAAATGTTATTTCTAATCTATTCTATTTCTAATTCTAACTCTAGTCCATTCCATTCCATTCGTACTTTTTTAGATGCAGGGGCCTTGCAGCTGGTTTTCACTGTAACTTTACAAATGTACAGAATAATAAGCACTATTATTTTGTAGCCTTCTGGCAGGATACTGCATGATGTAGCTGTTTCCATTAGAGATGTAACACCAACATGACATGTGCAGACTTCTGCAGATAAGCAGAACTAGATCTAGTTCTGGATGTGAACCAGAGCCAATACCAGAGGAATTAAACTTCAGTTGCTTATACTATAAATAAACACATTGCAGGAAGAAGTTGTCTCAAAACTTAACAGCTATTAAAGGAGAGCTCTAAGGGACCAAAGTTGCTTTTAATTTTGCTTGCATGAGAGGTTTCACGTGAAATGATGTGTTAGTAGGAGCTGTGCCAGTTTGCACAGTGAAATGCTAATCTATCATGTAGACCTTGTCCCAAGTGCTAGGGTCAAGAAGAGTGGGGAAATTTATTCTCTTTGCATGTTCAGGTCTGGTAAGAGTAATTGGAACAGTATTCAGAGATGTTGTGGAAGTGTAACTTTATAAAGCAAATTATCTCATTACTTCTCTCCTTGTTCCCTAACTAGCATAATTAATATCCAAATGTTCACTAAGATTAGTTATATTTCCTGCTCAGCTAGTTGACAGACACTTGTGAGATTTGAATTTGCAGCAGGCTAGAGCAGATGGCTACCTTCGCTAACAATTACTGCATCAAGGCATACAAACTCTCCAGCTCTGTCTCAATAAACTTCAACACATGATTTATAAAGTGAACATAATAGAAGAAATCCATGATGCCTATAATGGGAATCATATTACTGCACTACTTAAAACACGGTGAGAATTGCCTGAGCCGTTATCATATACTTGTGCTGATCTTCAAATCTTATTAGGCAAGAAAGCATTGTCTGGAAAATTATTTATCTTCTTTTCCATATTGCTTCCTCTCAGTTATTTGTTTATTGAACTAATTAAAGGGAGGTTTCCAATACATCTAGCTTCTGTTGAACCTCCAGCAAACATATGAATGTGTTCACAGTGATTTGATAGTTATTTATTTGTTTTGGATCTTTTACATAAAGAAAAATATCTGATAAACTTCTATATCAGTAAGCCCATGATGAAACTGCTGTAGTCTCAACTAAAAAGCAAAACCAAAGAGAGCTGTTGTTTCAGGAAAAGAAAATTCGTAGCAAGATCATGCATAAATGTCCTGCACAGCAGATAAACTTGACTACTTGAGATGATAAACTGCAGGTAAAATTTGCCTGGAACAGTTGATGTGAAATGCCTCATAAAGGAGACCAAGACTCTTTACAGAATGTACCAGCTTCAAATGATGGCATAGTATCTTTTAAGAAAGATGTTATTTATAGAATGGTGCATAATTATTTGCTACATAAATAAATATGAAATGTGAGTTCCTCTGTCCCTGAAATCTACTGATACTGCTTGTATTATTTTGGAGAGGGCCAGTGTATAATTCCATGTGTTTTTGTAAACATTCAGCATAAATTTACTCTCTGGGAGGCTTCCATTGCTTTGGGTCCCTTAGAATGAGGCACAGAGTGATTTATAGTTCTGTAAGATGGACAGGGAGTCCTGATTCTTGTAAAACTTGGTCTTGTTTCCTGATGAGTGCTACAATCTCACTGCTTTCCTGCTTTCCTGAGGGCAATAGAAAAGTCAGCTGAGGTGCCTTGAGTAGAACTCCGTGCCATTTCTAACCCTTTCTTCTGTCCTTTCTCTTCTCTAGTTCAATCTGTTAAGAGCTCTGTTTCCCCTCACTTTGAGCTTAAGATCTAGGTTTTTCCCTGCTCTCTGAGCTGTGTCTCTGTATGAGAGGGAGGGCTGCAGTCTTGTGGGATACTAGGAGGTAATGGGATTTTCTTGTTAGTGTTGTGGAGAACAGCGGAAATACCACAACGTCAGTGGAACATAGAGGTTGCTCTGCAGCTGTTATAAAGAGACAGATACAATTTCCAGTTTAAAAGAGTAAAGGAAGAGGTTTTTTTTTCATTTTGAAGTTAAAAACTGAAGTTAGGATAATTTCTGTTTGTGCACCTGACATATATTCCTATATAATTAACTAGTTAATATATTTCCACATGCAGTAGTGTTTTCTTAGGATGTGAAGCAGAGGGGATGCAGAAAATGCATAGCAGCTAAAGATCGTAGTTGTATATTTCCAAAGATGCTGTTTGTACTGTCTGAATGGTACTGACTACAGTGAATATTTAATGTAGTGCTTGCATTTATATGGCTTGCTTAGAGTTGCATGGCGTCTATTCTGTCAAATACAAATACAAATACATGTTGGGTTATTGTGTTGTTGTTCCTATCATAGACTTGCCCTCAGCAAACCTAAGCAATTACAACATCACCGTGGTGGAAGGAAAGAGCATCACGTTGTACTGTGATACGACTGGCGGGCCACCCCCAAATGTGTCCTGGGTGGTAACTAATCTTGTTTCAAACCATGAGGTAAGTTTTATATTCAGATACATGACAATTCAGGTGATACCTGCTGAAGGATGGAATGAAGTTTCATGTCCAGCTCTAGTTAACTTTCTATTAAAAGATGAAATAGAGAATTAATGTTGGGATTACATTTATCTTCCAGTTACTTTCAATCCAGGATGACTGTGGCAGTGCTTTTGGGGAATGGCAGACATTTGTTTCTCAAGACTTTCATTTGCACTCTGTTTTTTTGGATGGTCACGCGTAAACAAGAGTAATGTAAATTTTCGGAAGTTATGTGAATTGGGATACTGAAACACAAGGACTTTCTTATTATCACTGATACCTGCCTACAGAGAATAAATCCAATCTATACTGATTGTGAAAAAAACTTTGTGTTGGTGATTTTATTACATTTTCATTTCAAAATTTGGTGCGTTGGAATTTGGTTGTCAATATTTTGTGGCTTGTTTAATTTTTCTTCAACACACTTAGCAGCAACAGGAAGCCTTGAAATTGAAGATTTTACTTAAAAGACTGTCAGGTTGGTTTTGTTTTGGTTTTGTTTTTTTTAATGACATATGAATATCTTTCCTCATTGAAATCATCTAGGTGTGGAAATTTTGTTTGCTGGGCTCTTTATATTTTTGGTCCCTATTGTAGACTGTGTGCTGCTTAAGTCCTTTCTGATGGAAATATTGAAAAAAGGAGGAATATATAAGCAGGTCTTCGACATGCAGCTGCTGACTTCATAAATTGATATTATTTTGCAGGAGGAAAATCCCATGCTTATTACTATTTTATGGCATTTGCTTTCCTACATTCATGGTGGTGCACTCTGCCTAAAGCTTCTTGGTCTGTACAATGTGTGGGATGTGTACTTCTAAAACTCTTCTGCAGTGAGGAGGAGACAGGACCTCTTGGGTCTCAAAGTTTTTATATTTTCTTTCCAAAGTTCATTTTATCAGGCTTGTATAGAGTTTAACTAGTCTG
This sequence comes from Aphelocoma coerulescens, assembly GCF_041296385.1. Lineage (NCBI taxonomy): Eukaryota > Metazoa > Chordata > Aves > Passeriformes > Corvidae > Aphelocoma > Aphelocoma coerulescens. Next base: position 37,711,413 of record NW_027184085.1, read on the forward strand.
CCTTACATTCCAGCTTTCATAAGTAAGAGCTCTGCAGACTTCTAGTTGTGTTTTTAAAATTTTCTCTGATCCGCAAAACTCCCCAAAGGCATCAAGGCATCAGTCGTCATCAAGAACAAGAAATTAAAACAGTTTGGGGAACCTCTGCCAAGTTGTGCCCTTTTTAAAAAGCCTTTTTGTCATTTTAATTATAGGAGCCAAAACAAATGTGGGATTTGTTTTGTGGAACTGTTCAAAAAGTGAGATCATCTAATTTTTTTAACCCTCCTATCTTTGAAATGCCATGGTCAGTTTGCTTCAAGGTTTCCATGAGTATTCTGTCCTGGCATAACTACATCATTCTATTTTAGAGGGGCTTATAGTACGGGCTGGCTACAACCTTAGCCGTGGAGCATAGTAGTCTTTTCAGTAGCCAAAGAGCACGAGCCTTTTAGACCATATTTGCCATTCACAACTATCCTTTTCTATGAGCGTTGCTTTTGGTTTCTTTTCTTTTACTTCCATATCTCAGTTTCTGCCTTCATTTTCTTCATCCTGTATGCTGCTTTTCCCTGTTTTCTTTCTCCTATTTTAAAAGAGAGACATTAGCAAAGGTTAAAACTAGTCTCTACTTCTGCAGAGCTAACCTTTATGTTCTGAGTTTCTGTGTTGATGGATAGTTGGACTGATGTTGTTTAGATTCTTCTTGCTCTAGATTTCAGCCCTGAGCCTGTGTTTGAGCCCTTCTGCTTTCAGTCCAGCTTTGAGCAGTGCTCACCTCTGAGAATTGTGAAATAGGGAAATGTGCAAAGGGGTGTTTGCTTTTCCGCCTGCCTCCCCTATTGTCACACTGAGATCGAAGGGACATTGAACTCAAGTGGAGTTACGGTGTCATCTCAAGATTCAAAATTCCGGTTGCCCAAGACTGTATGGAGGAGTGTTCCCACATGTTCCTATTGACTGCCACCTAAAGTTGCTGTGGTTTTACTGTTAGAGTGGCTTGCTTGTTTGTGTTGTCTGTAGCACTGACATACATGAATGTGTACATTACAAAAAGTACCTCAAAAGTAGTTTTTAAAAATTATCATAATTAGTATTTATTTTTGGAGTGTGTTTTGGTTCCTTTCCTGTTTAACGAAATAGTCTAGCTCTTTATGAAAAAGTGAAGTATGAAAATAATAATTATTTGGAGATCATATGAAGGGCCTGATTTATGAACATCAGAGTAACAACTGGCTTTGCTAGTGCTTTTGGGGGGGGGAGGGGGTAATTCAGCCATATTTGCTTACTCAGTGTGACATAGCTGCATATTCAGTATGTTATTTAAGCCTGTAGATAGACACTGAGCTTTCTAAGAATCAAGCTTTTTAAGAATCATCATTCTTACCTTAATTAGCCTGTTCTTAAACACATAAAACAATACTTAGGCAATAGCTTAGGTTATGTAATTTCTTGCTTAAGGTTTCTTCAGAAAAGAAAGCGTTCAATAGAAATTTGGTTAAGAAGGAGATAGAAAACCTGTCAAGATACAGTAGGGTTCGGAAGGCAGCAGTGGAAGAGATGTCAAGCATAAGTTTAAAGGAAAGAGAGAAAAGGATGAGTAAAGCAAGGACTGAACAGAATACAGACAGGAAGGAAAAGTTCATCAAGAACAGACAGAGCTAGACCATGGAAATCAGTCATGAAGTAGGAGAGAGGGATGAGCAAAGGTGTATCGTGTATTTAGAGGAAAAAAACATTTGTGTAGAGGGGATAAGTGTTTAAAAAATGCAGACTGAAATTGACAGGGCAGAAGCATGGTTGAGTGCAATGTTTGTAGCAGGACTTCGAAGCTTTGAATCCACTGCCACTGACTGTACGTGGTTCTGTACATGTTTTATGTCTGTTTGGATAAGACACTACAATAAGGGTTTGATTAATTGTGGACAGATACAGCTAAAAGGAAGGGAAAATTAAAAATGTCATTCAGCTGTGGCCAGTAATTCCCTCCTTCTCCTTTGTTCTTAATGCTGTGGTTGATGCATACATGTTTTTCTGATCATTTATAGAGTGACACAAATAAGAACCCTGCTTCTCTCACCATCAAGAATGTTTCATCAATGGACAGTGGGCTGTCAATTTCCTGTGTAGCAGAGAACATTGTGGGAGAGGACCAAGTCTCTGCTGAGCTTACGGTATTCTGTACGTATGCAGACCCTGAGGCCAAACTGCATTGGCAGGAACTGTTTTGGGTATTTTTTGGACATTAAGACTGTTGAAATGAAAACCCTTAAGGCACATGAACTATCTACTGCAGTTAATGCTAGGAGTAGCCCAGTCAGCCATTATTGCACTTACCTTTTTCAGCTCTGTATTCTGCAAAAAATGTATTGCTGACTGCTTTGTCTTGCAGTTCAAACAATCTGTAAGTAAAGGTCTGAAACCCTGAATACTGAATGACACTGTCATTGTGGGAAGGTTTGTAATGGTGTGTATGTACATGCACACTGTCTTAGGAATTGGGAAGTGTGGATGCATCAAAACGCTAGTAGAATTATACGAGACTACACGTTCAAGTTCTTATTACCTAAAACAAAAACTGCTTTGTTCAATGTTGGTACAGCCAGATGTAAATTAATTTGTCATAGCTTTGAATAGTACACTTATTTCTCAGGGCCAATGAAGGGAGAAGGGGCATATAGTGTAGAGGCGCTGGCTTCTTAGATCTAAGCTCCAGGCTGAATTCATTTTACATGAACTATACAGTTATGTTTTCACAAGCTGCAACCCTCTGTTTAATTGAAGATGGGAACAGAACACTTGGTAGATGGCAAACTTTGCTCAGCATGTGCTTATGACAGAGTAAACTAGAAAGATCACTCTAGATGTAGGTTTGTAGGTTGAAATTGGATATGTAATAACTATGGGAACGAACATACACTAGAAATGTTTGAACAGTGTAAATGAGATTCTGAGCTTGGCACTGTTATGAGTGATAAAAGGGAGTGTAACTAGAAGAAATTGGATGTAGTTAGGAATAAATTTAAAGGAAAATAATGAGCAAGGTGTTGGAATAGTTTCTTGAGGGAAATAGAAGAGGCCTGTAAACTTGAGGCATTTAGCAGGTTTGAACAAGAATGAGAATATGTATAGTAGAGAATTATTTTTCCCTGACAGAAGAATCTATAGAATTAAATAATCTGTTCTGTCTTTGATTCTGTTAAAAAAATAATCTGTAAACTTGGATTCCTAGCTGAGTGTCTTTCCAGTACTACTTGCTTTTGGCCAACTTTTAAATATTTTCAATACTATTGTCTTCCTTCAGCACTCCTGTGCAGTTTTTTCAGCAAAGTAAAGCCAAAATGTCTCTCTCCTTCTTCTAAGTGATCCAGTAACTGAAGTTCCCACACCTGACATGTTTTAAGTGATTTAGCACACTTTCAGGCTAGTCCGTTTTGTTTCTTTCTAAAGAGCGGCTTCAGTTCAGCATAGTACTCTAGGCAGAGCAGGTAGGTTCCTGTGTGAGTATCCCTCAAATGGGTACCATTCCATCTAGTAACATACTTTTGTACTGACAAATGAAAAATACTTCCATGGGAACTTGGGAGGGAGGGAGGGAGAAAGAGAGGGAAGGGAGGAAGGACGTGTTCAGAATATTCTGATGTTCTTCACTCTTTTTTCCAATACAGTTGCACCAAATATCACGTTTATTGAATCTCCAACCCCGGACCACCACTGGTGTATTCCATTCACTGTGAAAGGGAACCCTAAGCCCACATTGCAGTGGTTCTATGAAGGAGCTGTACTGAATGAGTCTGAATACATCTGTACTAAAATACACGTTATCAATCAAAGTGAATACCATGGCTGCCTTCAGCTGGACAATCCTACACACCTGAATAATGGTGCTTATACCTTACTGGCAAAGAATGATTATGGAGAGGATGAAAAACGGGTTGATGCTCATTTCATGTCAGTGCCTGGAGATGGTGAGTGTAGTTTTTTTTTTAATGTTAGCAATTGCAAATTGATGAAAGTGGTGAAATAGTGGTTTTGGGCAGTTTTAACTATTTTGGGGGAAGCTTCTTATAAGACTTCTTTTTCTCTGAATGAATGTCTTCAATATTATTTGTAAAATAATGTTTTTCTTGAGCATTTTCTTCTCGTTCATTGCTTCTCAAGGGAGGCCATGCCAGTGCTCTGTAAATCTTCCCTTTGTGTAACCATCCTCCCTGCCAGCCAAGGCTAATGAAAAGTTGCTGTTTCTAAAGTTTTCCCAAGCCTCAGTTCTTTTCCTGAAAAGCACTGAGTTCCAATTCAGCAACTCTGTAACTTGCTGCACTGCATATGAATTGAACTAGGCAGTGTATTCAAGGATGGGGGGGGATGTAGCATCGAGTGCCTTGTTGTGAAATTGATAGTGCAGTAAAGTGAGTTCTTGATAATATGTTGTTTATAGGACACCAGAGGGAACTAGGGACAAAAAAAAGTAACCCAGGGGGAGGGATGGGCAAGGTCTCAGGTCTTAACAGGCATTTTGATGCCCAGTTGCCATTTGTCTAGGTGGAGGCTGGGTGCCTACGTCGCTAGGAGTATCAGTGTTCAAGATGGTTGCACCTTCAGCTGCTCTAAAGATTCCCCCTCGCCCTTTATAAATACTCTGCGGGCAGGCTCAAGGTGGACTAGCTCATTGAATTGCAGGGACAGCTGTAAGTGATTGATGTTCACTGTGGTTTGATCTTTTCCCACATCTTCAAAACCATACATGAAGTGGCTGTAAAAACAGTCACTGTACGTGTAAGCATATTGGAGTATGTGGAAAAAACTCTGAGTGGACCTTGCACGTTTGGAGTAAAAATATAAGTTGTGATTTTGTGCAGATAATTGCACAGTCATACCTCAAAATATGAGATTTTATGTATCGTTGGCTTTTTGACCATGTGATATAAATAGCTGCTGTCTTTTTTTTGAACATCAGTGTGCTGTTGTGTTATCTGATGGAAAAAAAAAAGTGGTGAATATTTAAATTCTCTTCCTACATCTCAGGCTACAGACCATAAAAATATGGTCAGTATTTAAGTTTTTCCCTTTCAGCTCAGTTTGCTGTAGGGAGAGAGGGGGTAAGTCTTTTGCTTTGCCATCATTAGGAGAAGATGAAGAGCTGATAAAACCAGGCTTTGTTCACTCCTGCTGTGCTTACTGCTTCTCTCCTGCTTTTTCTCTGGAGCTGTTCCTTGAAGAGACTCACTACAGAAACATGCCATGGTTTCAGCTACTGGTGTCCCCTAATACTGCATTATAACTGTTCAGGAAAACAGTTCACCTCATGGATGTTCTGTGTACAGTGGGAGTTCTTGTACACCCTGAGTATTTAATATGAACCCGGCTTAGTTTTCTAACAGAGTATCAGCTACCTCTAATACATTAGGTGATCTTACCATTTTTTTTGTCTTCGATCCAAGTCCCCTTTCCTGTCATGTTTTTCCTTTATGCTTCTGTCCACAGTAAATAGAACTGTAGCTATCCTCTAAATTACAAAGAAAACATGGTTTATTTGTTCCATCCCTTTTATATTCCTATGGAATGTAAGTCTACCAATATAAACTGCGCTGTGTTCTTTAAGCATTTCCCAAGATCTGTGGTGGAGTAAGCCTCACAAAAAGAGTATAGAGGAAATGGGACTGTGTAGAGACAGGATGTAACTGCATTAGAAATTAGTTCATGGACAGTGGATGGCACCAAACCAGTCTTAAAAATTAACAACAGGGGAAATGGCTTATCTACTTAGCCTCCTCAATATTGTTTTTAGTTTTCTTCTGCAAGCATCATGGCATTGAGCTTTAGAAAACATCACAACATTGTTGTCTCCTCCACTGAAGCTCACATAAAAGCAAATGCATCATATTACAATTTTTGTTCTATACTATTGCTATTTAAAGCACTGTCAGGCTTTTTCAAATCCTTAAAAGGCTTTTCAGTGCTGCCGTTACTGTGTGGTTTCTTCTTTTGGCCCACACATTGTACACTGAAGCATAAAGACTAAGGCCCACACCCTGGTATTATGTTCATTTTCGTGTCTTCATGGCTGAATTAAATGCCAGTCCTGATGTTTCATGGGGTGGGATACACTCACTGAGCTTTAAACTGATTCTCTGGTTATTGCATCACTTGCCAAATGCTCTGAAGATAAAAATAACCGAAAATTTAAAAAAACCCCTCACCCATAATACATATGTCTACACAAAGTAAATGTATATAAGTCTGAAGCATGTTCTCCATCAGAGGTGTAATATTCCACTTTCAGATTTGGGTCAAACATGATGTGATTTGTGCTAAGATGCTCCCAACTTTCAGCATGCTTCTTGAAGAACTTTTTATCATTAGTCTTAGGATGCAGGCGTGAAAGAGAGGAAACCATAGACCACAGTGGGATTTTGATTGTGTTGATGATACCCAAGTTAATGTTGTAAATTAAGAATTTGTTTTAAATGTGAAAACCTGGAAGAATAAATTTCATGTTTTGCTAGCTGAATTTTTAAGTATCTTTAGTCTGCTAATGTTCTTGGTTTCCAATTCTTGCTGAGAGTGATTTGATTATTTGAGATTAACTGCAGTAAAGTGTAAGCAAGAAATGGTCATGGTTTATTTTGGAGGCTGTTCTCATAGTTGATCCAAAATGGCTAATGAATATGGGAGAGATTTTTACCAATAATAGATATTTTTAATTAAGCTTATTCATCTACTAACTCTCTACATGAAAATTCAGCTGAAGGAATCCAAGTCACATATACCTTGTCAAAGTAAAAGAATATGCTAAGTACACCTTAGAAGTAGCATATTCCTTGTGCAGCATAACATGCTTTTTGCGTAAGTATGTTTTTTTGGATTGAGTCTTTTGCTGCTGCTTTATTTTGAAAATGTCAAATTTATAAAGAAAGAAGGAAACAATCCAAGTGTAGTTGATGTAGTTTGTAAAGATGAGTGAATAGTGTGTCTTTTGATAGCTCATTTACTCAACAACCTCTTCTAATGGGGACCAAAACAATGGTGCCATTCTGTACTTGGCCTTGAAAATAATTGTGTGTAAACGGGCAAAATGACTGTGGTGAAGTTTCATTTTAAAATAACTTCAGCTGATGATTAAGTAGGTATGTTTTTATGTGCTAAGTAGAAGAAGTAATACTAAACAGAAGTTTGGGCGTTGTCCACCATCTTGATTTTTGTAGCTTTATTTGAAGTGTTTAGTTATATAAAAGGTATTTGAATGGAGTTACTGCCTTCTTATTTTATATGTCTGGGAGGAGTTAGAGTTATACTAACCTTCTTAGTTTGTTCCCATTCCAGTGAATAGAAACAAAAATGTTGACATGTAACTCAGAAATAAAGGACTGGGAGATTTTTTGTTGGTTAAGGTTTTCTTTCCACTTCAGATTACAGAAGGTGAGTTAGAAATACTATCTTTAAGCGTCTGGATGTTCTACACTTAGAAAACTGAATCCATGAACTTTTGTGGACAAAAATCTGTGGTCAGGTTACTTGAGGATAGATAGTCAGGCTTTCTTCACTGGTTATTTAATTCTGCTGATTGACATGACAGTTTTCATGGGGTCTATTGACATGTATCCCCGGTTACTGGAATATCTTCAAGTGCATTTAAAAATAAACCTAATTATCTGCTGCCATTCTACAAACAGGTTGCAACTGGTGTTTTCAGCACAGGTTCTCTTGCTGTTAACACTGATGTTCCGCTCTTGCTTCACTGTGGCATGACAATAGACCAGTGTAATGCCACTGCTATGGATTTACTGTATAGTAATATAAAGAGAATTATATTTCTTGAAGTTGGATTAATCTTTAGAGTTTTTAATTACTTATTAATTTTATTTCCAAACCTGCAAAAAGAGAGAGAAAAAATATGGAAGAGGTAACTATAAGCCTACTACATAAGCTGTGCTAGAAATACATTATAGATCAGAATGCATGGGTATGTTCAAATACAGCAGGAGTATCTTTCCAAGCATGAATAGTGTAACAGTTCACTAATTTCTGTGGGTGTTCTGTGCATTTTACTCACATACGTGCTAAGCCTTACATACGTGAAGTAATTAGAAAAAGCCGCAAACAGGAACTAGTAAAATTTAGAGAAATGTGGACTAGATAGGTATCCATTTGCTAGTGTAAGGTCTGGTTTCTGAGATACCTGACTCTTTTGGTAAGAGTTCTGTCTGTGTATCAGCTGTGCAGCTGGCTTCTTGGAAGCATCCTTTTACAGAGTGAATCAAATGGTGCTGCTTAGGTAATTTCTACATGTGACCCTTAACTTGCCAGCTCGCAGCTGAAAATGGTTTGTTGTTAGCACAGTGATAAAATAACATAGTTTTTTTAATCAGGTAAAAATCAGTGATTGCTAAATCTCTGTGACATCTGCTTCCACTTGAATTCAGGGAAAATTTTACCATTGATTTATCAAGAGGAATCATTATTGTTGCACTTATTCCAGATATATATATATAGATAGATATATACATATGTTAATAGTGGAAAGCAGGATTTTGCCCAGTTGTGAAATAACGCGTGCCCTTGCTAGAGATAGTGTCCTGTGCACATGTGAAGCAAAATATTAACCTTTGGAATAACTCTGAGATGGGTGTAAATGTAATTAATAAACTGCAGTTATTGATGTTGATATGCATTTATGTAGGTACTTACGATTGCTATGGCAAATAAAGTCAACTCTTAAAACAACTAAAGAAATTTTTATTCTTCCAGCATTTGCAATTTATTTACAAATCTTTTCTTTCTTTTTTTTTTCTCTTTCCCGTGTACAGGTAGTGGCCCAATTTTGGATCCAGACGTTTATGGTATATATTTGATTTTCTTTTATTTTAATAATAGAAGTGAAGGAACTGAAACATTAAAGGTTCAAATGTTAGGCTCAGTTAAATTGAAATGTCACATAGAATAACACAGTTCTAAGAGGTACTTTGGTGTTTTGGTTCTCCTGCCGTATATTTAACGTATGTGATGACAATATGATGTTTTACTTTACTATGCTGCTTTTGATTCACATTAGGAGAAGCATAAATCCACTGCTACAAATGAGTGCAGTTGATCCTGTAGGATGACAGCTGTGTGATGTAGTTCACAGACATGAGATTTTGTGAACCTTTTGAAGGCATTTCTTGGAGGAAAGAGAGTTTGTGATTTCTCTTTATACAACTTAATTTATTTTTTCAGGGATGATTCCATACTTGTTTTACCTCCAAAAATGTACCCCTAAATCCCACTTAGAAATGAAGTTGGCACAAGTAAGTTTTCCTGTAGGCAATTTATTTTGCTCTGTCCGCTCATTTGTACCTTCCCTTAATCTCTCTTGCATAAGCAGACCATCAATTCAGTGGTAGCTGAGTGTGTGCCAGGAGATTTTGATGGCACAGTGTTCGCATTAGTTTTTTGGTTAGGGAAAATGTACCAAGTGAAAGCCAGCATGCACTGAAATAGAAGTTGCAGAATGAAAAGCAACTGTCTGTTTTTAAAAAAACTATTTCTGGTATACTTCTGGTGAGTAGAAAAGTTCATCTGAACCAACATACCCAAACAGCTTGAAGCTGGATCCTGTTTGGAGTACTTTTTATTTGGATGAAATGGCCCATGACTCAAGTTACCTAAAGCCGATCTAAATGTTATTGCTTTGATTCCATTCCACATCATTAAACTTCAGCAAATGTGCAATTGAAGCATCAATTTGACTTCAAATGCTTAGAAACTCCAAAGGATAGCTTCCCCTCCCTTTCTTTCCAAAGTCCTTTTTTTTGGAGGAGGAGAAGGAGGGAGGGTTGGGGATGGAGAAGTGGCAATGGTTTGCGCAGTTCCTTCATGTGTTGTATTATATAAGCTGTGTGGGTGAAGATTTTTACTCTGAGCTGTTTACCAGGGTCGTGATGCCTGTGTATGGCTTTAGCCATGTGAGTGCTGTGCTTCGACTGACTTGGGTGGGTTTCTGCTGAGATAATGTGCTTTGAGTTTTGCTAGCAGATCCTGCAAGACCTAGTCCTGGCAAAGGCAGCCTTCCTCTTTATTCCTGGATGTTCTTTCTGCTGTTTGAAAGTGCTGCCCTTGTGATGTGAGGCGATTTCCAAATGTTTCTCTTAAGTATTTTGAATATACAGCAGAAATCAGAAGATCTGATGAGGTCACATCATGCTGCATGACATTGAGTTTGCCCAGGGGAGTCAGTCCTGCCTGCATGGGCACTGCCTGCTGCAAGCGTGAAGCAGCCGCCTGTGCCTCTAGCTCACCTCTGCGGCACCTCTTGGAAAAGGCAAAGAAAGAATGCTGCCCTGACACCATCTGGGAAGTAACTGAAAGAAATAGAGTGATTCACGTGGATCTGAGCAGGAAATTGAGTGCAAAGCCAGCTCCTTTGGCTCTGAGTTCATATTTTCATGCCACAATACCTCTTCTAATGTGGTTGTGAGCATGAGAGGGCACCTGCCCCATATCTGCCAAACCCCAGAATGACTGTGCAGAGTGAGCCCCCCCAGTGCTGATGTGACTGTGCTGTTGTGTCTATCCCAGCCGCTATGCACCTTGTTTGTGGAGTGGCTGCAGAATACTGGCCAGTGTCAGCTGCAATTCACTGCAGCTGTTATTAGTCACTGGTGGCTGCATGAGGTACAGAGCACCAGAGAACCTGGCCCTAAAGCAATATGAGCCTTATCTAGCATGAGTCAAAAGGCGTGACCCTGTCTGTAAGAGTGCTCAGTGTCTATGTCAGGATTTCATAGTGAAATGAACAGGAATTTGTTTAACTCAAATTGTCTGGTTTGGGCTGGATAGCTGTCGCCTGTGTTTTCCTGGCCTGATCCACCCATTTCAAGGGGCTTTGAAGATCTGGCAATACCTCAAATGCAAATGATTCACGGTTAGGCAGCAAGCAATGTCAGCACACCACCAGTATACCAATGTAGCCTACCTTCGCTCTTGTCCATTTTAATATAGAAGTGCATTCAGAGGATTCACAGACCAGACCTGTGGTTCTCATTAGACCTCCAGGGTGTGATTTCCAGTAGCTTAGAACAGGCCTGAGCATAAACAGAACTACAAATAGCATCAGCTATTTACAGGTGAAATTGGGAGCAAAAAATTTCCTTCTTCAAAGTTTGTTTCACAGAGTCAGAGCAGCAAAGACTCTTAAGTATTTGTTTTATATGTTAGTCTTATAAAACTATAATAAATATATGGTTGGCCAAAACCATCTTTGTGAAAATTTTCCCAGCTAACTGTAAAGGAAGCCAAATTTTTTTAGGCTGAAGTACTTGTTATAACGTGGACTTTGCCTGCAAATAAAGAAGTAAAAGTCTATTCCTCTGCTCTGGCAAAGGATGTACTCACGGTGACAGATGATCAGAACAGAACCTTGTCTGAAAGTCCAGGCTGCTTGTGCAGGTGAGCCATTCAGGCAGGGATTGTTCTACCTGGATGAGCAAGGAATGCTGTTCATTCTTCTGTTGCTGCTGCTCTAACCTTTCTGCATGGTAAACTACACACACAGAGATGCAGTGCAGAGTTGGAGAGTTCAAATGGTAAAAGATCAGGAAATTAAATTTTTTTCTCTTGAAAGCTCTGTATATTTAATATGTATTTTGTCTTGAAAGAGTCCTGTCCTTTGGCATGCATAGTTTAGATCCAAAATAGACTGTGTGAGTTGTTTAGACATCCTGTGATGACTGTAGCACTGGTGCCAGAGGTAGCTGACAGCTTCCTGTACAAAAAAAAAAATCCTTGCATGCCTGAAGATCAAAAGCCCAGTGCAGCTTCTTGCTAGGACTGCCAGCTGAGCTCTCCAAACTGGTGTTGGGAGCTGAAGGAGAATACTGCTGAGGCACAAGCCCTCCCTGTGCTTGCTCAGCTGGAGCTCCATGCTCAGAAATGCTCCTGCCACTGTATTTAGCAAGAGCTTTTTCAAATTCACATTTAAGATTTCATCTGCAGGCTTATGGCACTGATTTTAATCAAAACATGTAAAGAAGTACCGGTTTAATTGCAAACTTAAATTACGATGCTGAACATGTATTTTATAATAGGTGCAGTTATTGCCCTTTGTTTCTTTCATCTGCATTATAGTAATGAAATTAAAATGTTACATGTGTTTCCAGATGTAATAAAAAAAATGCATTTTAAAATTTTATCTTAATGCATGTTTATCTTAACTTCATATATAGAACTGTTTAATTCTTTTTCTCTCATTTGAGTAGTTTTGTCAGGAAATCACAGACTGTGAATAACTGTGTTTTATTTTGAAATTTTTATAAATAATTGAGCCGTGATCATTCTTTGTCTGCAGTAAGTCTGGTTTTGCCCCTGCAGCCCTGTCAGTGGAATTATTTTGATAGATCAATCAAATTTCTTCATACCATCTCAGACACTTTAATTTAAAAAGGTGTTAAAGCAATACTAAACTGTAACCTCTGTGCATATAACATGGGTTTTTAAAATTATTTATTAAACAAATGAAAACAGCTATTTCACATTTGATATTAGTAAAATAGCTTGAAACCCATCTGCCAAGTTCTTCTCAGCAAAACAAAAGTGCTCAAGCTAATGTCTAAGACTGTCCTATATTTGACTGAATACAAGGCTGGTGAAGTTCAGTGTAGAGGGCAGTCTTTCATTTTTAATGGGAAGTCAGAACCACATAAAAATAGCTCTATAGGTGGAGTTCTCATTTAACTCTAGTGTTTCCAGTAGAGATACACATTATGCTGTGGATTGCTTCTCTTTTCATGTTTGTCAGTCCCAGCACGTTTGTTCAATTACATGCCACAGTGATTCTCCCCAAAACATTCCAGCTTCATTAGCAGTTACGAATTGTGTCCAAAGAGCTCAAATTCCCAAAGTTGATAGTGGCATTACCATCTTACAGAGCAGAAATAATACAGAAAACCATTTCCCTGTTGAAGTTATGAGGTTATAAAAGCAATCTTTTTTTTTTTCTTAAGAGTATGAAACCACACCTAATGATCTTGGAGATGCCACTAATAACAGTAATCAAATCACTTCAACGGATGTTTCCAACAAAGAGAATGAAGATAGCATCACTGTAAGTATATGCATTGTTTCCTGGTCTGTGATCTTTGTGAACTTTTTGGCTATACAACTTACAACACTGCAGGCACTATAATAAGACTCTGGCCTATCAGAAAGCTATAGCTATTACTGTGTTGTGATCAAAACTCAGGGAAAAAAAAAGGATGAAAAAGAAAATTAGTACGCCCCACTCATGTCCTTCCCCCATTTTTTTGGGTTAGTAAATCACTTTTCAGTTCAAGTAAAACCACGGTTTTGTGTCTTGCTTTTCTGAACTACTTAACTGTCATTTCTTTAACCTAAGACTTTGCATCTAATTTTTAGTCAAAGAGAACAAATCTTCATTTACAAAACAAAGACATCTAAGGTAATTTGAAGATTGTTGGTTGAATACCCATCCTGGAGTCACCACATTAGAGAGGTGATGTGCTGCAATGAATTTTCAAAATGCAATTATCTGTATTTAAGACATGATTTCATCAGGTTTTTTGATTACATGGCTTGTGACATATTTTAGTACAAGTGGCTGAACTGATGGGCCTCCTCCTTTGGTGCCTTGTCTCTCATGCTCTCCTGAACTGAAATACTGGAAACTGATAGTGGGTTACCAGCCTGGCAGGCATGGCAGCCTCCCTCCATCAGGGTCTCTGTAAAGCATCAAGTAGCGGAGAGCGTGCGTTCATGAACCAGAGAGCAGACTGTGAGTTAGGACAATGTGCTAAAAATTGGGAGGATCCAAGACAGTCTTGTCTCATCTGATAACAGAGTCATTGAATTGCTGAGGTGGTAAAAGTAGGACCTGTGGAAGTCCTCTGGTCCAAGCTCCCCTGATTAAAGCAGAGCCAGTATGGTTCCTTATGGTTGTGTCCTCTCTGGTTTTGGTATTTCCAGTGATGGAACCTTCACAGCCACTCCAGGTAATTTATACAAGCGTTCAACCATCCCCACAGTAAATTCTTTTTTCCTAAGTGCTTTTCTTACGTGGTTTCTTGTAACATGCCACTCTACTGGAAGGGAAAAGGGTGATGTAGACTGCCTCCTGCCTGCCTTGAATGTGTAGGATGGTGAAAAAGTTCCCTTAAGTGTCTGAATCTCTGTTCTCTACAGAATAGAAGAAACCTCAACAAGTGTCTGTTTTCTGTACTCTTTGATCTGAGTGTAAATGTTTCCCAGTTGAAATTAGTCTCTTTTTGTAACTGGATTAATCTGCATGTATTCTGGATGTCTTTGAAGACACAAGAACAAAACAAACAGGTCTGTTTGTGTCCTCTCTTTTTTTTAGGTGTACGTTGTGGTGGGAATTGCAGCACTGGTGTGCACTGGCTTAGTAATAACCCTCATTATTCTGAAGTTTGGAAGACACTCTAAGTTTGGGATGAAAGGTAAGCAGGGTTGGTTTTACATCTTCCAGAATTGTTGTGGGTTGTATGAGCTGAGGCTGTAGACTTCTGAACTGGGAGCAGTCAAAATAGCTACATCAAATGCCACCACATTTCATATTTCGTTTATTCATCAGGTAAGTAAAGGCAGACATAGATGTAGACAGTGTAGAATGAAACACTTTGGGATCAAACACTTCTTTTTTCTCTTAGAATAAATACCGTTTCTCTGCCTTCTGATGCAAAGCCTCCTGAGACACTTCCTGGAGTAAAATATTTCTCAAGTCAGTGTAGGTAGGAAGAAAGTAGGAAATTAAATTTATTCTGTTGCAAGTTTGATTATAACAGTTTAATGAGAATCTATGCTGTATGTAAGAGGTGCTTTAGACAATACTACAGTGTCTCATTAAGGTGAATGAAGGGGAAGCAATGGCAAGAGTGCAAGGTGCATTTGCAGTGGATTCTGTCATATGTCAAATGAAAGCACCAGCTTTCTGACACAGATGCATTTTCATGTGCTTCTTGGGAAGTAGCATCTGGAGAGATTCACAAGTACTCTTGTCCCTGTGGAAGGAGGAAAGCTCAGCCCTTCATTTATTCATTTATTTATTTTACAGCCAGATAGAGGTATGTGTGACACAGAGGTACCTGCAACAACTCCATTACCATATTGTTTTACTGGTATCATCAGTCTGTGTCTGATGATGTGGGTGAAATTGTATTGAAAAGAAAAGAAGAGAAATTTTAAAAAAGGAAATTAAAAAACCCACTTGCTGTCTTGTTGAGAGATCTAGAAGATGCTTTACTCTGTGCTAAGGGAGATGAGTGTTTGTTCTTAAGATATGTAGATGAGGGTCTGTGGAGAACACGGTAAGTAATCTTTTGGTAGAATCTTGTTGATCTCATGTCCTTCTTCTCAAATGTGCTTTTGACACAGTATCACCTGGATGTATATTTTGGTAACGCTTACATGATCTTGATCTCTTTCCAGAGACATCTGCTCTGTATTTTGTGTTCTTGTATTCTGTTTAGAGTAGATTTCCTGGAACAAATGTGATTTGAGTAGAACAGAGACGTACTTAGTGCAGATCAACTGTTGGGATGGTAATCTTGTCTCTCACCTCCTTCTGATACAACAGAGTCTCTGCTGTTTGGGGTAGCATTAGAAAAGAACAGTCATTGTGAAATATCCTGAATAGCAACATGAAGGCAGCAGGATAGAGCTGCAGAATTTTGGCAGAAGGCTAGTCTGTGACTGAACAACAGTTCAGCGTAAATTTTATTTGTGTTCGAGGCTTTCTGAATTGCATTTAGAGAGCTGAAGTAGGTGGAAGCTGATTGAGAGAAACAGTGAGAATTGTTTGATGTTAGCTCTTTAAAGCTGAATACTTGTTAGGTTTTTCAAAATGTGCATTGAATATTTCAACACAACATTACTGAAGAAACTAGGAAATAAACCCTACCCTGAAGGAGAATGCACAAGTTCTATTTCGTGTTGTAGTGTTAAGTTACCTTTCAGGAAGCTATTTGTTTTTCAGTATCTTCAGATACAGCTCTTCTCACAAAAAGGGTGCTCTTCCCTAATCAGTAAATTTGACCTGAGTAGTTCTTCGTTGCAAAATTGCTCATCTAGATCATATTTTAGTAAGAATATAATTTCATGGAAATGACTGCATGAAATTACAAAAAGGCAGCAACCTCAAACATGTTATTTTGGTTTTAATGGTGAAATGTCACTGTGAGTTACAAATAACTCTTGAGTCTTTCATTAGAAAGGAGTGACTTTCATTTGTCCCTTAAATGGACCTCAAACTTCCCCAAAGCATGCGTTCACACTTCAGCTTCACCACCTGCACCTATCTGTAGTCCAAAGTCCCAGAAACACTCTTTCCCTTTATCATTATCAGTATTACTGAATTTATATTAAAACAATATTTAAAGACCTGAGTTTAGATATATATAGATATGTAATAATTGGCAAATATTGCCTGCTCTGAAAAACCTGCAGTGTAACTATATGTTGAGAATTGAAATATGAAAATAAACAACCTGGTGTATTTGAACATGAGGAAAATAAGGTGAATGTGATGAGAAGAGGTTTTTTTCAGTCATTATTGACCAATACATTTAAATGTGTATCTTGGAATTTGTGAATAAAAGGGTTAAGTCAGCCACCTGAGAACTGTTTGAGACATTTGCAATTTAATTCAGTCACAGCAAAATTAATCTCAGCTTCACATATAGACAATGTGCTATAGTGGTCATATAATAAACAGTAGGGAAATGGTAAGAACCTAAATATCCAGATTTCCATGGAAGATATTTATAAAACAAGACTGAAAAAACCTCTCCAAAATTAATGCATTTGTGAGAAGTAACTTCCTGTGTTACATCAGGCAGAAATACACAAAAGGCTATGCTTCTTTTTTTTTTGTTACTTTCTGAGAACACAACCTCAGACACCCTGTCATTAAATGTCTACCCACCCTTCTTCAGCAAGCAGTTTGGAAAAAAACCAAAGTAGTCAGTAATTGGAGCAGTCAAACTGGCACTGATAGTATTTTTCATTTAACCATGTGTACGGAAAAATGTTCCATTGAAAATCAGAAAAAGAAATGTGTGTAAAGGCTAACAGCACTGTGTGCCCCATAGGCAATATCTTTACGTAAGGGATGATATTTTCATCTCATTTGGGTTCAGAGCAGGCATCTGCAGCTTTGTAGACATTGTTTTATGCCTCCTGCTTTTAAATGCCTGTTTATCTCATCTTTTACATGGCCATCGTCTGCCCACTTCTTAGACTTGTGTCTTTGCTGAGTTCTGTACTTAAAGAGCTTGAGCATGGTTGGAGTGTGGGACTGACAGTGACCAACTCCCCAGAAAGAGATGTGGAGTAGGGAGTTGTGTCTGAGCAAAGGCTGTGTCAGAGCTGCCCATACCTGGAAGCACTGCACATGCTGAGGCTGCAACAGAGCTCACCCTGATGTATTTTTCCCAGTACTGTGTGGAGCAGAAAAGTGTCCAATCTATGTGTTACAGAGCAGCAGGTCCTCTGGGAACTTCAAAGAACTAAGAACTAAGTTCTTTGGCAGTACTGATCAATGTCTTACCGAGGTCTGTTGAAGAGTTGTATAAAAATAAATTACCCCTATTTTTTTACTTTTCTCAATTAATTTGGTGTATCTAAGGTAAGAGAATAACTTGGGATATGTTAATTTTACTCAGTTACCTTTCCAAACTGTAGAAATAGAGTGCTTTTAGAGGTGAGGAGGACAAGCAAAGCACTCGGAAGCATTTTGTTTGGGATGTTCTGTATTCTGATTGAAGTTGGATTTTACTGTATGAAACAGTTGTTTTAATTCTTGCCTTAATTCTTTTTACTCTGTCTTTCAGAGCTAGAGGAGATAGCAGTTTCTGATGATTGACTTTGGGAACAGTATTAGTACAGAACAAATCTGTGGTCTGTGCTAGGAGAGTCTTAAAATAGGGTTCGTACAAAAAACTCTTATGTTGTGCTAGACTTCCAGACTTCCATAGCAAAATTCATCAGAATAGTTGGTGAAAAATAATTCTCTATTTCGCTGCTTGTGTACATTTTAAACACCTTCTTATACAGCACCTGGTGACAACAGCTTTGTATGAAAAGCTGCTTTTGTTTGCTTGAATCTGGAGGTGAGGTTTTTAGACCCTTGCCAGATGCTGTAGCATAAATGGTGAAAGCTTCAGTTAATTTCATAAATGCATTTGTTAAGACTTGTGGGTTGCTCTTACGAAACCCCTTGGCTTGCTTGCTTGCTTGCTTGCTTGCTTGCTGTGGGATGTGAAAGTGCTTATGGTGGGAATTCACTGGAGGCTGCCAAGACAGCTCTTACCGTTTTGTGTTTATTTCTGACTCCATCTAACCAGCTTATGAAACTGAAAAATAACAAGGGAACTGGAGTAGAGAGGACAAGGGAGTGTTTGTGAACTCCCTGAGAGGATTTGTGGAAGAGTAATTCTAGTCCTGTTTTATTTTGCCTTGCCTGTTGAATAATGATGGAAGTAACCAAATGGTTTGCAGCATAACCAGCCCAATATACAGTTTGCAGATGTTAATCAGGCCACTAAGGATGAAGGGAAGTATGAAGAAAACTGATGGAAGATAAATCAGTGGATAAACTTCAAAATAGCATTGTTCAGTTAAAAGGATGAAATAATTTTTGTTTGTATCAACTGTTCCTATTCAATGGCAAGATATCCTTACTACTCCTTGCTTCCTAGGGAATCTGGCAGATAATCATGGACAAGACTATTATCACAGCTTTACTGATAGAGAAAAATGGAGTTTGTGTAGGTTTTACCAAAATCAGAAAGAAAAGCGAAGCCATTCTTACCCAAAGCAGTGTCTTCTGTCTTTTAAGTTAACAAATAGAATCTGACAGAAGTAGAGGGAAACATGTGTGTGCTTGATCCATATGGGGTGAGGGGGATTTTTTTCTGTGTTTGTATGAAGTTTCTGTCAGTGCTTTGAGCTGTGTGCAGTAGTGCAAAAATAAGGGAGCAAACGGTCTGAAATTCCCATTGTATTTAGGCAATGCCAGCTATCTTCTCATGTCTGTGGGCTTGGATGTCATGCTTTGAAAGGCACTTCTCCTTCCTCAAGCACTCTCTGAACTACCTCCTGAGTCTAAATGTATGTCCTGACTATGAATTCTTCACCCCATTCAAAGCCTTGCAAGTCTGTGCAGGTCAGAGTACAGAAATTTACCTTTCTGTGATCAGGTAATGACATTGTGTGGTTGATTTAAGAAAAAAACCAGTGTCTCCTTTAAGATGAACACCCCAAAATACTAACTTTCCTTAAAGTCCTTCCTAGCTGCTTGTCAACTTTTTTGAGTGTAAGTTTAAAACCTGGACTGTAAATGAGGGTCCTGTTCTCTTTCATCAAGTTGATTAAAGGTTAGGAACATACCCACAGATTTTGCCTACCAAAGTCAAAACAGGGTATTTTCTCCTGCTTCCTGATAGCTTTTTCTCTCAAGTGATTTCTGTAACATATGTGTTGGACCATGAATGTCCTTCAAAACTTTGTAAATAAAAGCACTGGTTATTCCAACAGAAGCACACTGATAGTTCAGGAATACTTTTTCTTTTCAGTGTGTCACAGTTCACTATACTGTATTTGCTTCTAACCTCTTGTAACTTTTTGAGCTTTGGTCCAAAAGACAGTACAGGGAAAGGCAGCTTGAAACTCATTTCAGTTGCAGCATATTTCTCAGTTGTCTTACCATATTTGGGTGAGAAACGCTGTACAAAAGCATAATAAGAGTCTCCTTACAAAGCAGAATTGTCATTCTGACACAGTGACATAACATAATGACCACCGTTAACCCTCATTTACCCAAACAATCATATTTACATGACTTCAAATACAGTCCAGGTGAAAGTAGAGAGCCTTACCATTCTGCCTGAGACTTTTCCATGTTCCTTTGGCTGTAACTTTAGGACTGTCATGAAAGACCTTTTGTGTCTTACTTGTCTGTAAGCATATAGCAAATGGTCATTGGTTTTTCTGCTTTAATACATTTTCCTTGAATTCACCTTGTTGGAGAGGGGCTGATCGCAGGAGACTTAAAAAAACCCTCTACTTCATTCTCACTGATGATTGAAGAATTAGGCTTTTGGAGTGTTTCGATGACTCTGAGAGGTTTGAAGTACCGATGTGGGAAAAGGGAGAGCTGTTATGTTTATTATTAACTCATGCATCACATGTCTTGCTTAAGCAATTGGGTTATTGCTTATAGAGTAGGAGAAAAGTGAAATGCAGTTAAAATAGAAATACTTTGTTTACTTTTAATTCTAAAGCAATTACAAAATAGAAGCTCTGCGTCTTCAGCAAAGATCTGCAGTTTGACAAGTATGATCTAATGTTCAAATTGGTCTGCACTAAGTTTGTAGCAGTAATGGCTACAATTTTTGCATTTTTGGAAAAATCATTAAAAAGATCCAGTTTGTAGCTTGGGAACACATTTACTGCTTGACTTTCACCAAGTCACTGAAATACTGAGCTTTTTGAGTTTCCACTTGTACCTATAGAAGTGATTGTGCTGTGTTGTACCTACCCAAATGCCAATTCTGTGGGTGTCGATCCTTTAATGTCTTTAGAACATTCCATTATTTAGTCAATGAGCAGAATATAAAAGAGGAATCAATTCATGTGAGTCAGTGTTGTAAGATCAGATGTAGAGAAAAACGAATGTGCTCGAATCTGCAGTATTTTTAGTGAGTCGACAATGTAAAGGGGTTGATGTAAAGGCAGTGATGATATTGCTCATCTGAACCACACACAAGAAGCTTTTTTTCATTGTTTGACACTGACATTCCAGTCCCTGTAGTCATGGGCCAATCATATAAAACATCTGTCTTAGGTGCATTACTTGTTAATGGGGGCAGTTATATTGCTTTACCACATGAACATTTGAAAGAGTTGTTTATGCTTCTAAGTACCTTACTTTGAAGAAGAAAATTGCTATAAGTACGTCAGAGAATGAGAGTTTGTATTAACTGATCCATGGAGGTAATTTCATGTAAAGGATTTTACAAAGATCTTAAGATATTTAAGCCACCATTCTCTTGTGTTTCAGTAAATAGAAGAGCCCTGTTTATTAAAAGCTTTGGTTTGGGTCTGTGTCACCCTATCAGAGCATACCGATAGACATTTTTAGAGTTCCATTGTTTTTATTTCTATAAAATTGGATCTCTAGGTCTCAGATGTCTGTTTTGATCTGCTATTAGTTTTCCTGAGTCCAATCCTAAAGTGCAAGATACCACAGAGGAATGTATCTGTTTCTGTAATAGGAACAAGCAAGTGGATGATGCCTCATATATAACACAGGATTTATGAAGACAGTTCAAATCTGAACTGGAGAATTTTTAATGATACAGTGGTGCATTTGAGTCTGATCTGCTTTGATTGCAAAATGTAAACTCAGTTGTAATGATTGAAGGAGTAAAGGAGTTACTAACTTGCTTAGAGCTTTACATGATTCAGACTACTGTGGTGGTTATTATTAACACTGATATTATTAACAAAGGAAAATTACCTGACACCTCCTGTCCATTGCTAGTAGAAAAGGAGGAAAGCAAGTGTAAACAAGTACCTGTTGTATCTCATTGCCCCTCCCCCTAAAAGAGTATATAGTGAGTGATGGGATGAGGGAGTATGCATGTATGTGGTGTGCATGAAGTGAAATGGAGAGCTGGGAAGATGCTGAGTAGAAGACAGCTTAGAGATGAAATGCAAAGAGATTGAAGAGAAGGCTATAAATGGATGCAGTAGAAATGAGGAGAGCTGAAAATCATGGTTGCTAAGGCTCTACCTTGCTATGGGCTGAAGCACACAGAAATAGCAGAGCTCCTAGACCCAAGGTAGTGACAGAATAAGAGACAGTCCTAGAAGTGTAAACTGCAGAGTCCCAACCCCATGTTCAGTCTACATCCACATTTGCTTCACAGGTCTTTATTTTACAGAGCCTAGAGTTTCTCCTTTTGTTTTTTATGTGCAAAGGGTGAATGCTCACCTGATTTTATATGAATTTTTTGCCCGTATGGAGGTCATGCTGTTTTGGGAATGTGTCACTTTGTGAGGGCAAATTGTGATTTAGTCCCTGGAGAATTTTAGAAAGAAATGAGATAGGATATAGGAGGAAATAAGAGGATGAGAGGAATGGAAGGTGGAGAGAAAGTAGATGGTGATAATGCTAAGTTTACCTGTGATCTGACTGAAGAAGCAATCAGGTGAAATGGAAATCAATGAATCAGAAAGAAAGAAAATTACTAAAGAATAGCAAAGCTGGCCTATATTATCTGTCTATCTATCTGTCTGTCTGTCTCTCTATCTATCTATCTGTCTTTCTGCCTATTTTTGAGTGGCCCCAGTTCTCCAATGGTTTAAGCACCATTTACTACAAAGTACATATGTGCTTGGTTTTGATCTCCCTTTAGGAAGTGTCAAGGTGCAATGCTAGAAAACTTGATGCTAAAAACCAAGCAGTTCTTAAGCACAGTAGGTTGGAACATGAATAGTAGATAAATAGAAGGTATTCTTGGTAGAAATGAGGTCTGCTGTATGGTCTCCAGTTAGGAAAAAGGCTAATGTGGAAGTGACTGGCAGCAGAAGCTTCTCCTGGAGGCTGGGCCAGCTTGTACTGACTTTCCGCAGAACAGCTGAGGTTGACAGGCACTCTGAAAGTGTCCCACACCCAGCACAAAGCAGTGGGAGCTGGTGATGTTCATGGTGTTTCTTTTTTCAGAATGAATAAGAACTGCTGTAAAGCCATTACTGCAGCAATGCTGTTGCATCTTAGGAAGAAATTAAGGTACAAAAATTCAGAAGAATTAAGAAAAATCAAGACAAAAGGTAGTCAAGTTTCTTTGATTATCTAGTAAAAGAAACACTTTAGGTTTTACTTCAGTTCTGGGCAAAAGTTTAAGTAAGATTTTATAATTTGAATGAATATCTCTTTTTCACACACACCCCCCCCGCCCGGATGCACGTTTATCTTCTCCCAGAATATCTATAACCTGGGATCAGCATTGTATATTAGCTATTAATTCACTTCTGCCAGTGAATTCCCCAAAGTGTTCTCTTTGTGGGTAACTGAACACACCTTTTCCAAGTGACTCACAACTCTTCTCAATTGCTGTTTTCCTGGAAATACTGTACCTCCCCAATGCTTCCACACTGGTGCACTATGAGTATGCCACTCTGCCTCACAGTGGCCAATGTTCCTGCCTTTCACATTTGTGAACTTAAAAGATCAGTGATAATCCAGTGTAAGGATCAGAATAGTACATTATATATAATGACTTTTTCCTCTCCATATATGAATCATGAGTGACATAGGAATAGTCTTCACTGTGAAAGAACTTCTTGTGCTGCCCTCAAAGTCCATTTTGTTCTGACACCTCTTCTGTATTCTGCACAAAAATCAGAATTACCTCTTTAAAGAAGAGTCTGTCATTATTTCTGTTTTGTACTCTGCCATGTTTTGTCCCATTTAGTGCTGTTTGCTTTGCCAATAGCAGAAACCGGGCAGACTTGATGGTACTTCTAGTGTGGAAATGAGAAACCAGATTTAGGAAAATGAGATATGTCTTTGAAATTAAAAAAGAAAAAAAAAAGTAATTTAGACCAGGATTGAGAATCTTTCTGATTTGCTCTGTTTGATTTTCTGAAGTTTCTTAAAAAATAGGTCAGGGAGGGAGCAATGTAATAGGATCCTTTATATTGAAGTAAAACGGGCGAACTATCTAGTAACTATTATTTAGCCTATGTCAGTTTTATTCATGGTGTCAAAGGCTAATGCACTGTTCCTTCAGCTGTCTGGCATGGCTGAATACCCTGGAGCACAAAGTGGAGTAATGTAAACATACAAGAAGTATTTATAAAAAGTCCTTCACCTTTTCCTGATAGATGACAAAACATGTGACCTAACTGAAAGAGAGGGTACGTTTAGGTTGGATATTAGGAAGAAATTTTTTACTTTGGGGGTGCTGAGGCACCAGAAGAGGTTGCCCAGGGAAGCTGTGGATCCCTTGTCCCTGGAAGTGTTCAAGTCCGGGCTGGATGGGGACTTTGAGCAGCCTGGGACAGTGGAAGGTTACCCATGGCAAACGGGTTGAAACCACATGACATTTAAGGTCCCTTCTGGCACAAACCATTCTATGATTCTATTTGTCATGAAGTTTCACTTCTTCATGGCACTTTGTCCAGCCAGTCATGACTGTGGTCCTTCTACCTCTATCAGCCCCTTTGGCTCTTGCCTGCTCTCAGTTGATGGTATCATAATACAAAGCTGGCGTGTCTGAGAACCCAGGCCTTTTCCCTCATAGCTATTTTGGATTTCAGAGGCATCATTTTTTTAAGTAAGAAGAGGATAGCGTACAGTTGTGGCACAATTTCCACACTGCCACAACTCTTCTGCAGAGCATATGTGGAAGCATCTGCAGCTGGAGGGAGTCCATTTGTAACCCTTTTGAGGAGGGTGTTCACAGATTTTCCTCCATGTTTGTCAGGGCCAGCCCCAACATGGAGACATGCCATGTATGGCCTTTAAAGTGGGAGAAATTTTAACTTTGGTTCTGGTCAGTAGATGTGAGTAATTCAAACTGGGAGAAAAGCATTCCTTAAAAATCAGTGAATTGAGTTACCAGAACCCTTTTGTTTCATGTGGGCCCTCTCAGGCATAGGAGCTGGTGGCCACAGCTGCAATATTTGTTACCAAATGTCTTCTAAGAGAGGTTCATGCCCTCTCAGAAAGTTACATTTCTGTGACTGGTAGCAACAGGAAGCAACAGAAATGTACCTTGTAGTAACATGCCTTTCTGTATTCTGCACAACCAGAACCAGAATCTGTTGACATCCCTTGGTTTTTTTTGGAGAGGGGCCATTGCAGTATTCTCTCACACTGCCTCTGAAGCTTCACTGTTACCTGTCTTTCTCCTGTGGCACATGGAGATATGTACCATGAGCTGTTCATGTTCTCAGTCTTCAGCTGGCTCTGATGCAGTTGTATATTTGTTGAATGTCTCTCAAGACTCTAGTAGCTTGAAGGTCAAAGTAAAGCCTTTGAATTAAAAGGTCAAATCCTGTCCTTGTGCCTACCACAAGCTAAATGTTTCTGCCCATGGCCATCTTGGAAGTCTGTAAGGTCTCACAGCTGTCAGTCACTTTGGAGAGCAGTAGAGAGCCTCCCCTGCTAAATTCCTCTTTCTGTGCTTTTGAGTGCTAGCTTGCCAGCTAGGCAGGTGTTGTAGCTGTTTCTCATGGTGCCTAGAGCTTGTGCATTGCAGCTGCTTTTGCAGTGGCCTCTCCCAGCGTGGTCCAGGCAAACATTCATGCAGACTATTTTGCTGCCATCACAAGAAGTCATGCAACCTGCCAGTGGCATAGTAAAGCTCAGGTGCCTTAAGAGTGCAGGTTGTGAGTCAGGTGGATGGCACAGGGCCTGTTCCTGCCCAGCGGCTATGAGTTTCAGTGATACGGCTATTAAGCACAAAGATGCACCTCTGGCAAATGTGATCTTTGTGATGTGGTGTGGCAGAGGTGTTCTGGTATGAGCTTGCTCTGTGCTAACACAGTCCCTCAGGCAGACGCTTTTGGCTCGCGTCAGAGGCAGGGCAATAGGTGTTTCATTTGGTTGGACCAACATGGCTGTTCTTGCATTCTGTGCTGCACAGAGGAAGGCTGACAAGGGAGGGAAACTTTCTGCTTATTAAGCACCCTGTTGTTTTGGTAAAGAAAAATATAAGTGCACATGACTTTATTTTAGAAAAGTAATAGTTTGGAATGTCTTATGGTTGGCTTACGGTGTAGTTCACTAGATAATCTAGCATGAGGGCAGAGGAACCAGAGGAAACATTCTTCCTTTCACTCCTTGGAAAAACAGGCCATACCTGAGTCTCAGACATGGCATGTTCTACAGTTCCTGTGGAAAGTAAAAGAGGAGCGTGATGGCAAACCAACAGAGAAGCTGAGACATATTTATGCTTTCAGACTGTTAATCCTTACTGTCTAGAGGCCATGAAGAAACTTGGATAATTTGCTTTTCCTTTTGGTGTGTTCAGATAGTTTCTCACGACAAAGTCTGCATGTTGCTGCAGGGACTGGTAATGTCTGTCCAGTTGCACAGCTCAGCCCCAAGTGTGTCAAATTCGAGTGGTGAGAAGTTGATATTCCTGGGAGAAGAATGAGTGTCTTTTTCTGCCATCCTGCTGGTGTTGCCTGTGGCAGCTCTGAGCTGACAGTTGTACCTCCTGGTGCTAAAAGAAGAGTGATTCTGTGTGTTTGCGGTCTTTATGCAGTTGGCTGTGACCCATCCATGTTCTTTGCAAAATGTTCATGCTACAACAGACATTCACTATTAATCACAGTCATCTAGCATTTAAGTTTTCAGGTTTTCTGGTCATGGTAATTTTCACAAACCTTAATTTGCTCCCAGCAGTCAGGACAATATTTTTACTAAGTACAACCTATGTTTCTACAAGCAGGTGCTTGATTGCATGAAGTGTAAAGCTAGGCACTGTTCTCACTGACCACCACTAGTAGTAAAAGGATGTTCATGTGCACTGTTACATACACCAGCTGACCTTGGAACAGTGATCTCTGCCACTGAGCTCCCCTACTCCATGCACACCAAATTCATTCCTGTCATTTATTACTTGCTCTTTAAGTACAAGGCATAGAGCTACTGAGGGTTTTCTAGAGTCTCTTTCAGCTGTCCTAAGTTCCAAGTTTACTTAACTTCTGATTAGGTACTTCAGAGTTAGCTAGTTAGGTACCCTGTCTTTTTCCGACTCATTCCATTGCAGATGGCTACTGATAACCTTTCTCCTCTGTTCCAATCCTGAAAATGCAATCAGGATTGTGAGCAATATTATGGAAGTGCTTTAATTGAGATGTTTTCTTACAGTTCAACAACTTGGTCATGAATTTGCTTGCTTCAATATGAGAGGGAAAATTAAAAGCTACAGTGGCAGCTTTGGAATTCAGTGTCTGTTACCTAGTTAAAGAGATATCTTGATGTTTAAAACTGAAGTAGCAGGCTTGTAAAGTGGGAGGATTTTTGAAAGGGGAGAAGGAACTAGGCTGCATAGAATGCATCACTGGTATCTAAAGATGTTGATGTGGCTGTAGCATCCTTCATAAATCATAAAAAAAGGTCAATTAATAGAATTTTTTTTTCAGAATACTTCTTTACATTATGGCGCCTTTTACTACTCTGCCAGTAAATGAGTGTAGATGGGAATCAAACTCATTTAGAGTGATGGGGGTTAGCATTTCTTTGGGAAAAGAAGAGCTGCAGGCAGAGGTCCTGTGGTTGGCTGTGTCAGCTCCCATGTGCATCTGGGAAAGTAACATCAGAAACTAAATCCTCCCAGAGAACAGGTGGAACTTAATCTTGGCCTTTAGCTCCTCACTTAACCTTGGCACTGTAACACTGGATTCTGGATGAGTGAGACTTCAGATAGAGTCTTAAGTAGCTTTTTAAATAGGGAATGAAATATGAGTGTTTTGCAGTATTACTGCTTCCAAACAACATGGCAGGACTTAAAGGTAACAAAAAAGAACCCCAGGTAATAAGGTCTCTTCTGAACCTGCTCTGGACAAGATATGAACCAATTCTTTGCTGTCTTAGCTACAAAATGTTATGGAAGAGGGCGTTTAAGAAACTGAAATATCAGAGGGTGCCCTTAGCTACTCTTCAGATGCTGCTGATTCTGTTGGCTGGTGTGTGTGTTAAGCACAAAAGGTGCAGCAAAAAGTCTTTTGTTGGTGCCAGTAAGAAAACTGCATGTGCCTAGTAGCAGACACAACACAGGCTGTAGACTGAACTGATGAATCCTTTTTACACAGACGGAAGAGTTCATGTACATTCATGTTTGTGGTCATGTATGTTTGTACATTCTTATTTTGGTGTATAGCCAGTCAGCTATAGGTAGATAAATATCTTCCTACATGTAACTCAGTATAGCTCACTGCTTCATTTAGCAGAACTTTATGGTTTTAATGCATCCAGTGTAGTCATAGCTTAGTCACTTAAAAACCAAATATATCAGTTTTTAAAATACTGCACAGCTTCACTGCTTATGATTCACATTTTTTGAAATGTGATTGCTGTTTTGGCACATTTCTCTTGTTTAATTTCACTGAAAGGTGTTGCTAATAGTGCAGAAAAGGTCTAAAAGATTTGGGATGGAAAATATGGAAAATGAACTTCACATGATTTTGCATAATTATTGCAAGCAGAGCAAACATTCAGTGTTTCTTTTCTGCAATATAAGGTCTTGTAAATCTTTGTGTAGACTTTCATCTGTCTTACGCAGCAGCAGAGGTGGTTGAAGATTCCACATTGCATCATCTTGACTGCTACTTTGTGAAGAAAATTACGTTTTCTCCTTTCTGAGACAGAATGTAAGGAATTCAGTAATTGTATTGTAAGCAAGTGTAGTGTGTGGCAGTTTGGATTGAACAAGTAGCTCTGAACTGTAAATCATGCAAACCTCTAAGCACAGAAGCTGACTGATATATTAAAGTAACAGGAAATAACTGTCATGGGTCAAGACTGTGCTGAGTAAGTCTTGGGGACACACAAAGGAGACTGTAGTCAGTAGACTAATAGTTCAAGAATAAGAGCAGGTGAACCTCCTCATTCATAGAGCACAATGAGAAACACAGTTAGTACTTAGAGAGACAGATGGGGTTACTTTTTTTCACAAAAAAAAAAAAAAAAAGGGCAAGCTTGTTGTTATAGATGATGAGCTAACTGAGAAGTGATGAAGAGAGGGAGGAGTGAAAATAGAGGCAAGGAAATACAGAGGAGGAGGACTTCAGGTCCAAGTGAGAAGACTAGAAAAGGTGTGCAGGTAGGGAATTTCTTAAGTTGTGATGAGAAAAGAGGAAAAGGTTGCTGTGTAACTAAGAGACAGCAAGCCAAAGAAGGTACAAAATCACACCTTTTCCTGATTTTGTACTGGAAGGATTGATTGTATTCTGAATAGAAAGAGAAGAGTGTGAAGGGACTAAGGTAGGAGCCTGAAGCTGTGTAGGAGTTGCTGGGATTGAAGATGCCATACTTGGTTGTGATGAGGAAGGTTAGACTAACTTCAGTCTGTTGGAAGCATGACAAAAACAGGCATAGTGTGATTTCTTGTCTATCTGGGGAAAGTCCCAACCAGGCTTTGAAAGCATGGTCCCTGATATCATGGAGAGAAACAAAAAAATCAGTGAGAAAGTGAATGAAGAAAGGAATGAAAGCAAAAGAAAAAGCCTGTGAGGGGAGAGGATTGAGAACTGTGGAGAGTATTATCTCGGATGAAATGAGAGAGAGGCTGGGTGATATATTCCAGAACAATGTTAAGAGTGTTTTCTAGGTGAGGACAGTATTGGAAACGCATCCTTTACAAGTATTTCATGAACATTGCCAGACTTTGTCCAGTCACCATGACTGGGGCCGGGAGCTGCTCTGAGCTCAGTAACAGCAGCATGAAAGCTTGGGAAGCTAGCTTTTCTCTTGTCTCTAAAGGCTGCCAACCTGAAATGAAGCTCTTGCAGTCAGTGGAACTTATGGTTGTGAGGCTAGTTTGTTAGTGTGGAATTTGATACCAGAAGCTGCCTATGTTTCAAAATAATACCATGGGACCAGAGGAAGACATCTGTGCTTCTGTTGTGAGTGATGTCCTGCTGCTTAGTTATTAACAGTGTCCTGCAGTTAGCTGGTTTTTATGATGCCCCTCACTGAATCTGCATAGTCATGAATTCCAATGCACCTTTTTAAGAAAACCAAACAAAATACGAAAAAAAAATATTTAACCTTCAACTTGATGCACCAAGGCCAGACCAGGGCCACTAAAGATCAGACAGGCAGGGCCAAGAAATGTGCTTCTTTTGCCACAGCCACTATAGGATCAAAAAGGTAGGAAGTTGAGAAAGCAAAGCTCTGTACAGTGTCATTCAGCCACAAGATTGGATGAGAACATGTCCAAGAATACAGTAACATGCAATCATGAGCCAGCCTTTCTCTGACTATTTCAATGAATACAGTGGATTTCAGTGTGTACAGTATGTACAATTAAAATAATGAATGCAAAAAAAATGAGGCCTCTCCCACCCACCATGTGCAAATCATTGTGTATGCAGAAGCAGCTGATTAGAACTGTGGATCGGCAGTGTAAAATTAGAAGGATGGCTTGTTCTGTCATGGTGTTAGGTGCTGTAGGGTTCAACCAGCAGTGAGAGCAAATCTCTTTGCCCTAGCCTCTCCTATTGCTTTTTCAGCACAACAAGCACCACCAATGGAAATCAGAGCCACCAGTCAGTGCAGAATCAGCACTCTGACAGACGCCACAGATAGCAGATTTGTAACATGCATAGAAGGGCAAAATTTTGCCCTTGGCCTACAAATGACTTATACATGGGATTGTAGGCAGATGATTTTTTGCAAATCATTGCAGGTCCTCACTGACATTAGGTAGCTTTAGTAGTTATAGCCAAGACTATAAACTGTTTTTTCAGGAGAATGTTCCACTGCCTTTCATTCCTCCTTGATTTTGTATAAAAAGAGTAATGGGGCTGAACACAACAATGTAAACAACGTGGCAAGATTTTTAACTTTGAAATGTAATGGGAATGAGATATTTAATAATGGTCTTTTGATTTGGAGTATTCTTTTTCTGTTTTTCTCAGAAAGAATTAATTCATACGTGTTACAGACCCTTGGATGTGGCATTTAGATATTGTCCGATTCATGGCATTGAAAGATGCCATTGTTCATTGCTTGAATCCTACAGAACAGACAGAGGTAGAGCAAAAGTGTAAACTGAACAATAATATTATGAATGATTCTTCTCTTCCTGTATAGCACCATGTAATTCCTGTTGTAAAGCTCTTGCTAAACTTACTGTGTGGTCATACGGGAGTTTTGTGCTAACACTGAAGATGCATTGATTTCTGGCTTTGCCATAGAGTAGGTTTGAGCGTTGTCCTTCGTGTGTTGTACTCATCTCTTTCCCTCTTACTTATCATTGCCTAGCTCACTTGTTTCTTATCAATGCTCTTTTAATCTTTTTTGGATGTGTTTTTACTAGCATACAAAAATCTCTATTTCCATGGTGTGAGCAGAAGTGTTGGATTTCAGAGTTCAGGGCTAAAGGTATGATCTCCTTCTGAATGAGTATTCCAGTATAGAATTTTTAATCATATATATACTTGGTATAAGATAATAGTTAGCATAGTGTCTTATGACATTATTTCTGTAATTATTAAGTAAAGAAGCGGCAGTATTACTGTGGTGAGTTTTTACATCCTGTTAGTGTAGAACTTACCTGAATCTAATTCCTCTAGTATCAATTCCTGCCTTTGTCCATGTTACCATATTATCCTTGGTAAAGATGGCATTTCTAATCTCTAGACGGTGAAAGTATTGGTAATTAAATAGGCAATTAAAGGGAAACTAATCACATGGATGTTTTGAAAGTAGCCAGTTTCTCTCACATGTGAACTCGCTGTCTTGGACAGCACTGTGTGTTCCTTTGTGCCATCACAGCCTATATACTTCTGCTAATGCACTGCTGTGGGACAGTGAGGACAGAAGTCATCACATTTATTCCTTCTTGTAGTGGATGGTAAACAGAAAAATCTTTTCTTATTTGCACCTTGTTGGTTTTTGTTGAGCAGCATCTCTTTAAAAGGAAATGTCTACAGTCAATGATCATTTGGCTGTTGGATGTTTTTCTTCAAGTTCTCTTGATCACATTTAAAAAGAAATTTGGGTGTAATAGATTCCCATTTTTAACATGGTTGATTTGTTTAATAAAGGTATCAGAAAACCTAAACTATAAACTAAGTTATGACTTCTGTGTAGAAGTACATTAATAGGGAATGATTTACTTTAGGACTGCTAGATGAGCCAAGACCAAAGGAGGATGCTTTCTTTTTGTTAGAATAAATAGCACTGTAGTTGGACCTACTAAAGAAAAGCTATTGGAGACAATTTGTAGGAAAAGAGGCTTTAGAATCAAAACTAAATAATATGTTGAGGAGGGAAAACTCAATAAGAAGGAGGATGTAGTGAAATTTAAGATAGATACAGAGAAAATAATCACACACCTTCCTATATTTTCTCTAATGGTTGGCTTCTTGCTCCCCATTTACTTTTCTTTATCACTTTAGTGCTGATCAATACAAGCCAGCAGTTATTTGAATTTCTCCTGCCACACAAATTATAACTTTTCATATAATTTTATTTTGTTTCGTTCTATAAAGAGCTTTTCTTTAAAAAATCACCAACCTAAACTTATCTTTTTTAGGGCCAAATTCCTCACAGAAAATATGCTCAAAGCCCCTTCAGTCCTAGGAATTATCCAAAGACTGGAAAATCACATTCTGCATCAGTGGGTACTAACAAAAACATAGTAGTAGCACAGGCAATTAATAGCATCTTTTAGTCATTTACAGTAATTGACATAACATGAATAAACACATACACACACACACATTCATGTATGTATATTTAAAAATATATGTAACATTTATGTTGTTACGTATTGCACAGTCTAACATGCACAAAGCTTTGAGTTGTTGTCTAGAGGTACTTCATGTTATCTTGAATGAATTTACAGTTTCTTTTCATGTATAGATTGTAAATGGGCTAGTTTTGAGAAAGCCAAAAGAAAAATGCACTTGGATATGTAAAAACCTGGAGTTAGAGCCATGCTGTGGGAGCTCATTAATGATTCAGAATGGTTGGTTTCAGTTTCCCTTCTTTCCTTTCACAAGGCAAAATCCAATCAATAGTTTTCTTTCAAGGTCACAACTGCTCCTTGGTCTCTGTCCTTCTCACAACCCTTGTCCAGTGATAGGAGTGTTTTGGAAGATTTAATTTCTATTTTATTCAAGGTTGTCATCAATAACTCTTAGCATAGTTGGACTTGGACAAAAAGCCACATTTTTACTGGAGAGGTCTCTGCCCTGATCCAACTACAATGGTGCTGTGCTTGTGAATGGTGTTGTGTCAGGCATGAAAGGGGCTTTCCCCTTGCTGTCCTATCCCCAGTAATACTGTGATTGCATTATGGACAGGAAAGCTGTAAAGCAGTGTTTTATATCAGTTATTTGATTTTGCGAGATTTGTAAAATAGGGTTGAGTTTGAGAAAATTAAGTTTCTGTCTTTGCAAGGGAAAGGTTGTTTCTATTGCATGGGCAATGATACTTCTTAATGTGTTTTGGTAGTTTGTTTTCCAGAGCTGCAAGTGAAATTTATATTTTAAAAAATATTGATATGGTTTTTGTCTGCTTTTTTCCTACATTTTTGATACATTTTTTCTTTCTTTATTTAGAAATAAGTTCAGTGTAGGCTAAGTAAGCTTGTTACATGCTCATTAACTAACCTCACTTCCTGAAGTTACATTCTAAATCCTTAGGGGAGTACCAGATCCAGTATTTTAATTGCTGCAAGGGAAACAATGCTCCTTTAATGGCAGTGGAAACATTTGTCCCTGTGAAATATCTTTCCCGTTTTGAGAAATACCATAAACAGTCACAAATACAGAAAAATATTTTAATATCTTTTGTTTAGAATCCTGGTAAAGTATTCTCTCAGCCAAGCATTTTCTTTCTGAATACACTGCCAAAATAGAGGTTTGATGCTTTGTCAAGAAGCAAGCAAGGCTGCTTATCCTTCCTTAAATGCTTCAGTTTTCACGAAGACATCATACTGCTTTACAGTGTCTGCTTTTTAAAAATTAAATTCTGTGACTTTAAAGTGATATTTAAGATCTGTTAACTTGAGTAGAATAAGCTGAATGTATTTGCAGGAGCTAAAATGTTTGGTCCAGTATCATTTTTATGTTGGCTGAAAAATAAAAAATAAAATTCAGGCCATAATCTCTTTCTTCTCCTGCCTTTTAGGAAAATCTGGACAGAGTTCAGAGTTACCATAATAATGTCAGGGGCAAGCTTCTGGAGGTCAGCTTTATTGTAGAATATTATTAAATTAATCATGTTTGTTGAACATGAGGGATCCAAATTTGCTGTTGGTCAAAATCCCTAATCAAAGAATGTCCACAGTTCACTTTGCTCATTCTACTGACATAATATTTAATATGGCCTAAATCAATTTTTATATATTCTATAGATTTTATGGTGTTCATAAAATGCTAGTAATAGAAAATCTATTGCTGGGGGTTTTTTATGTTAATGTCATTTCCAAGGAAAAAGCTCTTCAGTGACTCATATGAAATATGTTGGAGGGAGTTTATATGTACATATATATATATAAATGTGCAGTTACACAAATTTTCAAGTGGTATGATTTAAGGAGATTATTTAAATTGAGCCTTGCCATTTGGCTAGGATTTGCTTTTATATATTTTTTATTTTTAGATGTTACGTTGAATTCATAATGTAGGTCCAGGTCTGCTGGCTACAGATCTGCTGCCTTTGCATGTACAGTTAATTTTTTTTCATGTTGCAAAGAATACTCAGCACTGAATTTGCAACTCTTCTATTTATGTTTATGTGATGCCACATGCTGAGGTACCTTGGAGTAGAACAGGAGGAGATGTGGATACCTGTTGTTTAGCTGCATGGGTACCTCCTGCCTTACAGGAAGCAGCATGGGAACACCAGGATCTCTGGCACAACAGAGGGCAACTTGCAAAAGCTTTAGGCAGCACAGGTTGGTTATAGGTTACTTTCAGTACTGGGAGTGAGGAGAAGGGCCAGGAGCTGAACAAGCTGTTTCAATGTTGAGTAGTAAGGGGTTTGTGTCTATGTGATCCCCAACAAAAGCAAAAGTCCCGGTCAAAACTCATAAGCACCAAGCAAAAAATTGCTGCATGCAGTATGGCCAAGCCTTGACTCTGACTTCTGTGCAGACTATTAGTATATCAAGTTTGTCTTTGCAGGCCAAGAATATACACCAAGAAGAATTGGCCAGTGACTGAAGAATATCTCCTTGCTGCTTATCATAAAGCATGATAGTGCAATTTTTCATAAATATTTTTAAGTGATGCACATTTCTATAGCTCTAAAACACACGTGCAAGTTATGTCTGGTAGAGTCCAGTCCAAAAAATACCAACAATGACAGTCTTTCTCATGTTATAGATGGTTATGTGTGGAAAAACGTGAAAAGAGAACAATCTAAAAGTATCACAATGGATGTTTTCTCTTCTGCAGTGTAGAATGAAAAAGAAAGCAATTGATGAAGAAATATAAATTAAAAAAAGAGTAGCACTGGCAATTGCAAACCAAACCCTTGACATTAATTGCATTAATGGTAATGCATTCCATTCCAGTTCATGGTGAAGTAAAAGGAGTTGGTCTGGTAGATCAAATATGGCTTTCATTGCAAGACTGCGACAATGAAGGTGAGATAATAAAGCTATTCAGACTAACCTGTAAAGAATGTTGTTATTAAATATACCTGACGAATTTACGGAATTATTTGTTCTTAGAACAATGTCATTATGAAATTCTACGTATGTTTCAGTTATTTCCCCAGGATGTATGTATCCGGTTCTGTATATGTGTGTATACATGAATACATACATTTTTGGTTGAAAAAAATATAAATGCAGTAAAAATTGTGAATAATTAATGATGCATGTTAGGTTCCCTTATGAATCTGGGAAATTAATGTCAGGGCTTTGAACAGAACTTGAAAGGGATTTTTTTCTATTTAAATATTTGAAAAATTTGAATGGTCTGAATAACAATGTGAAAATGTAAGTTTCTGTCCTGCTTTACTCATTACCAGATATATTGTGAAGCAACTGTTATGAATCCATTGGTGTAAGCAAACCCAGCTGTGTATCTAGGGAGGAGTCACAAATCTTGTGCTTTGACTAGTGTCCTTAGGCTGGTGTGTGTTTTGGGTGGGGTTTCTTTTTTTAAGTTCTTCAACATTTTCTAAATTAATGTCTTATTTTCCAGTCCAGGCAAGAGTAAAATCACAAAATCTCTCAAGTACCTTTAATGCATTTTTCAGACACAGTGTCAAAAAGTGCTTTGTGTTCCATTCATAGTAATTCATGGCAACACACCTAAATAATTATCATTGGCCAAATGCCAGACTTCTGGGCCCTACACTAACAAATAGTGGTACAATTATTTTGAGAATTATAAAACCAGTTGCAATAATAGCATGCATCTCACATAACTGACTCACCTCTTCCAATTAACTTCACATAATCAGAAAAAACTTAGTTCTGTATTATCTCTTAAGTGGTCTCTCTGGAGAGCAGGCACAGTGTGTGGTTTGCATATACTGTATAATTTGACTTGGTTCTGGGGCAATGCATAGCAGTCTTTGAGGTTACCAGTGTGCCATCAAGGCAGAGGGGACTAGGGTGTGTTCTCTGGCCCATAGGGAAAGGCGTAAATTGTGTCCACAGATTTAAAACTCTCTTCTCCCTCATTCCTCAAATAGAGAGAGAGAGAAACACAAAGTAGGGAGGAAGAAAAAGAGGGGGGGGGGCAATAGCTACCAACGGATGAGACGAAGTCCTCGTGGTCTTCCGCCAATAGATTCGTCTTCTTTCCGTGGGGGAGATCTCTCCGACTTGGTTATTTCAGAAAGTCCCTTTATAGTCCTTTTCAAAAGCGAGGGGCAACTGGCCAAGAGGTTGGGAAATTTACAGCCATTGTTGTGGAGTCCGTTGCTTTGGGAAACAGGTACAGGACAGACGTACAAGACAGGTGTACAGGACAGGTCGTTCCTTTCCGCTTCAGCGCAGTCCTTCCCGCCTGGGCAGCAAGAATGGCGCAGTCCATTGCTACCTGCACTAATTTTCCTCAGGAATGCGTACCAGTTCCCAGCGGGCACACCCGTAGGCAACACTTGGCAGACATCCCACCTCAGCCAGGCCAGGACTCCTGTGCTCAGTCTCTGTCCTCGGCGATGATCGTGAGGCAGATGAGGGATCTTTGGACCGTCTCTTACAGATGGCCCAATACATACTTGAAAATAATTTTGATGCATACTCCCCTTTGAAATGTATTGGAACATTTTCTAGGAGAGTGCTGTTCGTCTTAGCCCAAAATGGTAACTTACTTTAATATAGATTAAATAATTGTGGATAAAAAAAGAAGGTACACCCCTGCGTATTTTTATTTACTGACAAATATGTGCCCTGAGCCTCTTTGTCTTAGAAGTCTTTACGTTAGCACGTGGGCCTAGAAGCAAGTAGGCTTTTACATCCCATTTACACCAAATAGCTTTTGGCTTAACTACTGTTAGGATCTTCTTGTGTCTGTTCCACATCTGAATTCACACAATCAGGTATGGAGGGGTCATTCAAGCTATAGTTTGCACCAGCCTTGCTCTGTATAAGTCTTGAGTGTATTTTTTGGGAGGAGACTGGGGAGATGGGGATGAGATGGGAACCTCATCTTATGAAGGGAAGGCAGCTGTTAGCCCTGTTGCTGGTTGGTTGTGCAGTGGCTGTAGCAGAAGTGGAGACAATCACCTTGCCGATGCTGGCAGCATCGTGGTCAAAGGATTGCCAGGTTCCATGGACTCCTGACCTGCAACAGGGCTGGGACCTGTTTAGTTTCTGGAGCCCAGAAGTAGATGTTCTGTTTGCCAGACTGAATAAGAGTCAGGTGTATTGGTATGGCTATTTACTGATTGAAAAGGCAATGTGACAATGAAGACTGAGGACTCTGCTTTTCTTAAATGGTGCCTTTAGGGGGAATTGTCACCAGGGAAAGCATCGATCTCACTTCTTTCAGAAGAAATATTGCTTATTTCAACTGCATTTCAAGCATTTCATTAACCTTAATGCATTTACAAGACTGTTCGTTCTGTAGAAAGAGGGAAATTCAGAAGGCTCACCTCTGCAATGCTACAGCAATAACTGAGCAATAGAACTATTCATTCCTAGTTCTGTCTCTACAAAAGTATATCACAGTAATATGTTGGAGAGTGGTTTTACTTGACTGGGTAACAGGACAGGACTTTGTTTCACTTGCACAGAGAGGGAAAGGATATTTTTATTCTTGTCTAAACACCTTGGAAATTTCTGTTCCTAGTGTGTCAGTGGTAGCAAAGAGTATTCAGACAGAAATTCAAATTCTTGTAACATATATGGCATACTGTGTGCCAGATGTGGATGAGAAACCCATGCACTCCACTTGCAGGAATAGAGTTTCAAATAAGAGAACAGTCTTAATCACTGATTTGCTAATAGCCTGCTCTGGCAGCTGTGGCAATTACACACGGTATCCATTATAGATTCATGTCTCATTTATTTGATGTTAACTAAATTTATAATTACATAGTATCACTTGTAAGATTGTTTACTTTTACCTATAAAGTACCTGGGTCTACAGGTGGGTTGTTTTGGCTGTAATTTAGGTGGAATTAGCATATTAAATGCATGTGATTTGTTGCATCGAAAGGGTTCTGTAAGAGGTAGCATTCATAAGTATGAAGAGTGGAAACTTTCCTTTTTTCCAAGACCACTTTCCTTCTCCATTCCTTGGTGGATCCTGTGAAGAATGGTCCTTTGAATGGAGATCCATTTTGTGTCCTTGTAAAACTGAGAACAGAGTGAAACAAAGCAAGGCTAGACTGGAGTAACTGCACATTGTTTTCACAATGGCTCCAAGTGGCTGTGATTTGGAAGATTCAAATTGCTTCACTTAGTACTATTTTGTGCAGTATTTTTCCTTACAAGTATTCTCCGTCTTCTGCACTGGGGAGGGATTCCAACATACACTAATGCCTAGGGAGAAAGAAAAATTTGTGGAGCCTTGAAATAGGTTCAGGACCTGAATGCGTATTCTTCAAATTGCCTACAAAATGTGTGAAAAACTTTGAGGTGACTTTTCAGGAATGTAAAACTAGGCCATGGGGTTCATGAGGAAACATCCTGTGCCTTATCCTTCACCTACTTCAAAGCCCATGTGTTGTGTGGAGTTAAGGTTCAATGGATGGCAACTTGAAGGTTGTGTCTTTCCTGTTCTGTGACATTGGATTTATGAGATAACTAGCAGCACTTCTTCAGTATTTTGTGTTTTTTCCCTGGTGAAAACCACTGGTGACTGGCCACCAACTGGATGTAGCTCCATTCACCAGCACTTTCTAGGCCCAGCCATCCATCCAGTTTTTAACCCTGAGAAAATTGCACCCATAGCCCTTCTCTCATTCACTAAGTGCATTGTCTTGTCATAGATGTAGACCAGGTTTGTCAAGCAGAACCACCCTCTCATAAACACATGCTGT